>NC_137890.1:73409887-74159262 GCF_963455335.1 Martes martes
ATATGCATGCTAAGATTCTCAACAAGATCCTAGCTAATAGGATCCAACAGTACATTAAAAAAGATTATCCACTATCACCAGGTGGGATTTATCCCTGGGAGGCAAGGGTGGTTCAACATTCGCAAATCAATCAATGTAACAGAACAAATCAAGAAGAGAAGAGAGAAGAACCACATGGTCCTCTCAATTGATGCAGAAAAATCATTTGACAAGATACAGCATCCATTCCTGATTAAAATGCTTTAAAGTATAGGGATAGAGGGAACATTCCTCAACTTCATAAAATCTATCTATGAAAAACCCACAGCGAATATCATCCTCAATGGGGAAAGGCTGACAACCTTCCCTTTGAGATCAAGAACACGACAAGGATGCCCACTCTTGCCACTCTTGTTCAACATACTATTAGAAGTCCTAGCAACAGCCATCAGACAATAAAGAGAAATGAAAGGTATTCAAATTGGCAATGAAGAAGTCAAACTCTCTATCTTCGCAGATGATATGATACTTTATATGGAAAACCCAAAAGATTCTACCTCCAGACTACTAGAACTCATACAACAATTCAGTCATGTGGCAGGATACAAAATCAATGTACAGAAATCAGTTGCTTTCTTACACACTAACAATGAAAATACAGAAAGGGAAATTAGAGAATTGATTCCATTTACTACAGCACCAAGAACCATAAGATACCTGGGAATAAACCTAACCAAAGAGGTATAGGATCTGTACTCAAGGAACTACAAAACACTCATGAAAGAAACTGAAAAAGAAACAAAAAGATGGAAGAACATTCCATGCTCATGGATCAGAAGAATAAACATTGTTAAAATGTCTATACTGCGTAAAGCAATCTATACTTTCAGTGCCATTCTGATCAAAATTCCACCAGCATTTTTCAAAGAGCTGGAGCAAACAATCCTGAAATTTGTATGGAACCAGAAGAGACCCAAATTGCTTAGGAAATGTTGAAAAAGAAAAACAAAACTGGGGGCATCACGTTGCCTGATTTCAAGCTTTACTACAAAGCTGTGATCACCAAGGCATAAAAACAGACACACAGACCAGTGGAACAGAGTAGAGAGCCCAGATATGGACCCTCAACTCTATGGTCACATACTCTTCGACAAAGCAGGAAAAAATATACAGTGGAAAAAAGACAGTCTCGTCAATAAATGGTCCTGGGAAAACTGGACAGCTATGTATAGAAGAATGAAACTTGACCATTCTCTTATACCACACACAAAGATAAACTTGAAATGGATAAAAGACCTCAACATGAGGCAGGAATCCATCAGAATCCTAGAGGAGAACATAGGCAGTAACCTCTTTGACATCGGCCACAGCAAGTTCTTTCAAGATATGTCTCCAAAGGCAGAGGAAACAAAAGCAAAAATGAACTTTTGGGACTTCATCAAGATAAAATCTTCTGCACAGCAAAGGAAACAGTCAACAAAACAAAGAGGCAACCCACAGAATGGGAGAAGATATTCATAAATGACAGTACAGACTGTACAGGGCTGATATCCAGGATCCATAAAGAACTCCACAAACTCAACTCACACAAAACAGATAAGCACATCAAAAAATGGGCAAAAGACATGAACAGACACTTCTCCAAAGAAGACATACAAATGGAACAGACACATGAAAAAATGTTCATCATCACTAGTCATTGGGGAGATTCAAATCACAACCACATTGAGATACCACCTTACACCAGTTACATTAGCCAAAATTAACAAGATAGTAAACAACAAGTGCTGGAGAGGATGTGGAGAAAGAGGGACCCTCTTACACTATTGGTGGGAATGCAAGTTGGTGCAGCCACCTTGGAAAACAGTGTGGAGATTCCTTAAGAAATTAAAAATAGAGCTTCCCTATGACCCTGCAATTGCACCACTGGGTATTTACACCAAAGATACAGATGTAGTGAAAAGAAGAGCCATCTATACCCCAATGTTCATAGCAGCAATGGCCACAGTCGCCAAACTGTGGAAAGAACCAAGATGCCCTTCAACAGACAAATGGATAAAGAAGATATGGTCCATATATACTACAGAGTATTATGCCTCCATCAGAAAGGATGAATACCCAACTTTTGCATCAACACAGATGGGACTGGAAGAGATTACGCTGAGTGAAATAAGTCAAGCAGAGAGACTCAATTATCACATGGTTTTATTTATTTGCAGAGCATAAGGAATAACACGGAGGACATGGGGAGATGGAGAGAAGAAGTGAGTTGGGGGAAATCAGAGAGGGAGAGGAACCATGAGAGACTGGACTCTGAGAAACAAACTGAGGGTTTTGGAGGGGAGGAGGGCGGGCGGTTGGGTAAGCCTGGTGGTAGGTATTATGGAGGGCACCTGTTGCATGGAGCACTGGGTGTGGCGCATAAACAATGAATTCTGGAACACTGAAAAGAAATTTTTAAAAAATGATGTTTTGGGTTCAAATATATTTTTTTAGAGTTAGTGGTTGTTCTAAAAGAGTAACCTCAGCCATGCCTCGGGGCCCTTGCCTTTGCCTAGATGGTTGCCCCTTTCCTCTCAGCTTGGCATATGTTCAGCGAGACCTCCATATGACTCAAGCACCAGCTCCCCCATGAAGCCTTCACAATACATCATATGACAGCCTCAAACTCCACCCTGCCAAATGTACTCATTCATCAATGAATATCCCATGCATTCTCTATGCTGGGCAACATATGGATTATGGTAGATATTAGGTAGTTCCTGAGAACAGAAATACTAATGAGAAAGCCGCTGCCTCAAGGAGTTTGGGGTAAAGAGTTTGAGGGGTAGAGATGATTATAACAGGCTATGATTCATGAATCTGGAAGTCCATACAGGATGCTCAGGAAACAGGATAGGAAAACTTGGCCCCAGCCTGGTGGAAAGGCTCAGCGGTTAAGGAAGGCTTTCCAGGGGAAAATAACACCTAAGCTGGGTCTTAAAGAAAAAGTAAGACTCTGACAGACACGATGGGATATGTGGGTGGCGGAGGGAGGGTAGCTGCTACAGATGAGACTTTGTTGTTATTTTTACTTGTTTTCGCCTTTCAGAGGGGCTGTTCATATTACATTTTTGTTCCCTTAGTCAGGAGCTTAGCATTTACAAAACGCCTTTATATCATTTTTTAAAGATACCTCCCAGGCTAATGGTCTATGATGCTGCTCTTTCGTACATGCACATGAGGTTTTTTAATAGGTAACACACTGGATCTATAACGCTGGGAAGATGAAAGAGTACACAGTTCAAAGTAAGTTGGCCGGCCCTGCCCTTCACAGAGGCACCACAGGTACAGCTTTCCACGACTTCTTTAAATTCATGTGCCTGCCTCGTAATGCAAACATTGGCTCCTTCCACTTCTCACCTGCAACTCTGGCATCTGAAAAGGCACTGGAGGCTTCCAGGCACCAGGTGCTCACAAAATTTACGAACACTAATTAGTACCAGCAAAATGTGTGCCAGATGTCCTAGGACAAATCTCTGCTCCCACAGCTTCTTCACATGTAAAGGGATAGCGTTGCGCGGAGCAAGTCAGGGCTAGTTCGGAGGAAAAGCTGACAGTTTGTAGGAATGAGAAAGAGAATGCTCCGAGAGATGGGGCAGCTTCCTCCAATTATGTATGAGACTATACTGGAGAAAAGAGATTAGAGTTGGTCCCCACGACGTCAAAAGATACTGGAGAGGAGGGGAGGCAGCTATGGGGCCTTATGGAGGCTAAGATGGGGTGAATCCCCAAGTGGTCCTGTTCCAGGGTCACAAGGGAGAGAATCAAGCACAAAAAAAAATGTATGAGATTGGACGACAAGATCAGTGCTTCTCAAAGCAAAATACATATCCCATTAGTAGAGCATAATCTAATTCTAGCAGGTACAAAAGTGATTTTTTAAAAAATATTTTCATGGTTGTTACAAAAACACAGAATAATAATAGTCAGGATTGTGTGCACTTAGTATGTGCAAGGTACTATGGTAACTGCTTTACATCCTTATTTTTTCACTGAATCTTCATAAACACCCAATGAAACCATCATATTATTATCCCCGTTTTACAGTTGGGAAACAGAGACACTAAGAGATGGAGCAACTGCTCCAAGTCAGTATGACTGGACAGAGGCAGAGTGAGAATTGGGGCCCAGGCGATCCAGCTCCAGAGTGCAAGCAGCAGCAGCACCAAATCCAGACATCATGCTTAGGATGAAACTAAGCCAAACACAGGATACAATCTAGAGGAAAAACTATTAAGTAACTAATAGTGCAAGTAGTTCTCAGAAGTAACAAAAATCGTGAAGGTAGACTCATCACCGATGTTTGAAATGCACTTATCTAGATGTTTCAATAAGGTCCCTTCCCATCCATCTTCTAGAATTATAATATAACCACTAAAAACTCGTAATTTAGGCCATTCTGTGGTTATAGAATGCAAATCATTAGAAGTGAAGCTGTGTGGCAGAAAGAGACGCTGTTCCAGGGACACTAACTAGGCTTTAGTGTCCAGTAAAAAGTCACTACATCATGCACAAACAGTCCTACTAACTTCTCTGCTGGAATGCAGGTATGGCCCTTAGCCAAGTGTCATTGGAGAATCCCTAGCATTCTGCATCCCCTCACCCCAGCCTCACACACCCCCACTACTATATATGGAACATACATGCCCTCTTATGTTCAAACTCTACTTAAGAGCAGAAAACACACACACATACTAAAGGAGGAGCTTTAATGAGTTCATGCCAGGTTTCCATTTGCTACTCTTTGAGACGGACCCATTTTGCTACTGGTTATGGAAACACTTAGAATGACAAATTTGAGCATTTTTGAGTATGATGCTTTTCCCATGACTCCCCAGGCATGAGTACCCTTCTCTCCAAGAGGGGGAAAAGAACCCTCAACCTTTCTTTTGAAATACAAATCCCAGCACACAGCATAAAGCACTGCTCTGTGTTTAACATATGTTCGCAATACAGACATAAACAGGAAAAACATGGAAGCCTTGAAAACAAGACACAACCATATTCAATGCACATTTCAGCTTCATTGCAACTTCATATGCCCTGCAACAGAGTGAGAGTAATTATCTAATAACTAGGCAGCTCACCCAAATCTGTGATGACTTAGCTATAATTAGAAAGTCAGAAATAATGATCATGTACCTGCAAGCCCAACACAAGCACAGAGGAGAAAACACCGGTGTGCGAATGATTCTAAGTTCTCCGGGGTAGGAAATGCATGTGTTAATTCAATCATCTCCTCCAGTCAAGTGAAGCCCTTTTCCCCCACCTTTTCCCCCTTTTCCCCCACCTTTCCCCCCCTTTTCCCCCACCTGAACGGAACACCACCAACATGAGATCCTTTCTGTTTTTTCTGAAGCCTGTCCCAGAATGGGGAGCATGTGAGAAGCTACCCTCCTGGGAAGAGCTGAGAACAAGTGAACAATGAGCCTGTCACCTCCATCATCACAAAGATTTAAAAGGAAATTAAAATAAATGGATTACATGATGCACCCTCCATAAACACTAATTACTTCCAAGTAGATTCCTGGTTATCAGACTTCATGATCAATTACTATTTTTATTGGAGAGGGGCGGTCAATCCAGCGTATAATCTTATTTTTTTCTTTAATGAACCTTTTCAAATGAAGCAGTTTAACCCTTACCCTTTGCCCTAGACATTGACAACACAATCTTAAATGTAAAGGATGAGACCTAGAGGTTGATTGTAATATCTCAATGGACCAATTTTCTCTTGAAATATCTCTTGCTTTTCAGATGTCATAAGATCTATGCAGGGCCTCCAGCCAGAGTAACAATCGACAACATCTCTGATTAAGATGCCAAAGGGGAAATGAGATGGATTTTCTTCATCTACTATGTTCTCATTCTGTATCAGGCACCACTCTTGCCTTTCTCTCCGCTTTCACTGTCCTATTTAGAGAATTTTCATCAGTGTTTCAATATCTATTTTTGTTCTGCTCATAAAAGTCATTTAGTACAACGATACATCCAAATATCCTGCAAGCACCAGGGAATTAAGCTCTAGAAAGACTCAATCCACTCAGAGCACAAACATACAATGGTCAATAGTACAAACCAATGGTGTTAACAGAGAAATGGACTGTGTTTTGTAGAGTCACAGGATTAATTTGTTCTGCCACAGAAGACAGGGGTAGAATTAAATAGGTAGGGAAGGTTTTGCAGAAGAGGAGCACATGAGCTGTGTTTTGGTAGGAAAGAGAGGGTGGAAAGTTTTGTAGGACCAGAAGAAAAACACCAAGATAAGCAGAGCCCCAATGTATATATTGTCCTGGAGAAACAGCCAAGTAAGCAAATACTTCACAGAGTTTGGGACATGCTAAGTTAATCATGCCTTTAGCATATGCAGGTGGGGGGCCTGGGGAGGAAGTCTAGAGGTTATGAGAGAAGGAAGAGGTGGAAATCACTGCCCAGATGACAGCCCTGAGAGGGAATACCATGAGAGAAGAGGTCAAGAACACACCTCACACTTCTGCGGTCACACTAGACATTGTTTCCTCTCCTAGTGCATGAAGTTCATTCCCATCATGGGGCCTCGGCACACACACCCTTGGTCTAGAATGCTTTCCCCTTCCTTTCACCCAATATTGCTCAGGTGTCACAAGGCCTACTCTAAACCCTCTTCTCATTGCTCTGTAGCTTTCCTTCACAGGGCTTAACAAACTTGAAATTATGGAGTTGTGTGTGGGATTATTTATTTCCTGTCTGTTCCCCCACTAGACCCGCCTGGCTTTGTCTTCCATGTCCAGCATGAGCTCAGGCACACAGCAGGCGCTCAATAAATATTTCTTGAGTAAAAGAGAAAAGAACTGTGGCCAGAGAGACTGGAGGTAAATCAGGTATTAGTAGCCTCCAGGGGGCAAGAGGGGACCATGTATCAGGGAGAAGATAGTCAACAATGAGGAAGTTACCCAGAGAATAGGCATGGTTAAAACAACAAAGAGGCTTACCTCTAGAAAACCTAATGGGCATGATTAAATTTCCCAAGACAATAATCCAACCATAAATCAAATACCTTCGGTCATGGCATATTATCTACAAAATTAAGGCCAAACTCCCTAGTGGGAACCCAAGGCCTTTCTCAACCCACTGACCTCCAACTCAAACCTTCATGTTGACCAACATGAGTTATTCTCTGGCTCAAACATTCTGACTTCTGTCCTTAGGCCCCCTGGCTCTCTGACCTGCCAAATCCTGCAGAGATTTCAAAGCCATGGGAAATGCCAGTTCCTCACCCAAGCTAGCCTACTCCTCAACTGTTCTAGCCCATCATGATCATGCATCTAAAGTCCTAAAACAACGTTGGTCTACATCACTCACATACTTGATATATTTTTTAAGTTTGCACATGCTTTATCTCATGCAAGAACCACATCTTATACTCACTTCTATCTGCTCAAAAGTGCCACATCGAGGATTTGCACACAGGTAACACTTCCCTGGGGAAGGTCACCCCAAACTGAGCTCCCTGTCTGTCTCCCCCACACTCTGCCCCATCTCAGCCAAGGACATCCACAGCTCCATCTCTTTCCCTTTTGGAGTCTTTTTTGATACCTCTCATTCTCATCTACCTTGTCTCTAATCCATCAGCAAGTCCTGTGGGCCCAGTGTGGAAATATATGACCAGGACCTGAGCACTCACCACAGCCAGCACCAGCACCCTGAGCCAACCCTCTGTAATCTCCTGCCTGCATTACTGCCACAGCCTTCTACCCAGCTCCCTGCTCCCTTCCCAGGTCCCTTCACTCTCTTCACAAAGCCCCCAGTGATCCTTTCAAAATTAACTCAGATGATAATTCTTCTCTACTTGAAACCCTCTAACCTTCTCTAACCTCAAGCAGTCAAGCAAAAATTCTAACAACAGCTTACAGGGTCCTTCCAATGTGGCCTCTATATTCTTGTGACCTCATTCCTGACTGCCTCCAGCCTCCACTCAGTCACTGTGCTCCAGATGCACTGGCTGCTTAGATGTTCCATGCACAGAGCCCATCTCTGGGCTGTAAGACCTGTCATTCCCTCTGTCTGGAATGCCCTTCCTCAACACGTCTGCAAGCCTCACTCTTCACCACATTCAGATGACTCTATGAGGCTCTCTTTAGTGACCTGATTCAAAACACCAACCTGTCCGAACACATCCTATCACCTTTCCCTTCTAAATGTGTTTTTGTAACCCTTATCAGTATCAGTAAACATATAGTTTACTTATTTTCCTTGATTTTGGTCTGGTTTATCCACAGCTATATCCCCACTGCCAAAATATAGCCTGGGACCAATTAAGAACTCAAAAAATATTTATTGAATGTATATCGAATCAATATTCATCTGCTCTCTGAAATACAGTATTTACTATTCATCTTTAAGACAGATCCACGTAAATATGTACTGTACATACTTCCTGCTTATAAATCAGGGCTGTCCAGAGCTAAAGAGGAGTAAAGATGATGAAGACTGTCATACTCCTAAGCTTGACCCAAAGCCTGCTCATAGCGCACACTTTGCTGCCTCTCCCAAACACGTCTGGATCCCACTTCAGGTGTATATCAGCTGTCTAACCTTGGGAAAAGCATTACATGTGCCTGGGCCTCAATTTCTTCTTTTGGAGGACACTTAACCCCCAGGAACAGGGCATGTATAAGAGTATCTGGCACAGTAGCTAGAGCACAGGCTTCAATACAATGTTGACAGTCAGTGTTAGCTCCTCGTTCTCCCCTTTATCCACAGAGGTAAATACTATAAATATTTTCCTTGTTAGCCTCATGGCATCATTCAGTTGCCAAGAACGTTTTTTAATCTAGTTGAACACAAAAGACTGTATTCTCAACAAATTTTCTCACTAATAATTACCAGATGAGGGGTGTGTGTGTGTGTGTGTGTGTGTGTAGTCATTGCAAAACAAGTTAAAAAACAAAATGTGAGGGGCACCTGGGTGGCTCAGTGGGTTAAGCCTCTGCCTTCAGTTCAGGTCATGATCTCAGGGTTCTGGGATCAAGCCCCACATTGGGCTCTCTGTTCAGCAGGGAGCCTGCTTCCTTCCTCTCTCTGTCTCTGCATCCCTGCCTACTTGTGATCTCTCTCTCTGTCAAATAAATAAATAAAATCTTTTTTAAAAAATGTGAATGATGCTTTTATTAAAACACACCTGTATAGCTGTACTCTTCCACATTCTGAACCCCAGGCAATCACTAATCTATTCTCCATCTCCATACTTTTATTAAGAATGTTGTATTAGTACACTGGCTAACTGAGCATAATTTTTAAAAAAATGTTGTATTAATGGAATATTTAACCTCTGGAGATCCTACTAAGTTGTTGCATGTATTAAGCATTTGTTCCTTTTCACTGCTGTGTAGTAGCCCATGGTGTGGTCATACTACTACGCAGTCCACCCACAGAAAGGACATCTGGGCAGTTTTCATTTTTTTGCTATTCTGAATAAAACTACCATGAACATATGTGGACAGGTTTATGTGTGAATGTAAGATTTCATTTCTCTAGGATAAATACCCAATAGCACAATCACTGGGCTGTACTATGAACACATGTTGTGTTACAGGAAACTGTCAAACTGGATTCTGGAGTGGCTACACCAATTTACATTGCTACTAGGAATATATCTGTGATCCAGTTTTTGTGCATTCTCAGAAGCATTTGATACTGTTACTATGTTTGTTTTAGGAATTCTGATAGGTGTATAGAGATGTCTCATTGTAGTTTTAAAGTGCACTTCCCTCATGGCTAATGATTTGAACATCTTTCCATGTGCTTATTTGCCATCTGTATATCCTCTTCAATGAAATGTCTATACAGTCTGTTCAGGTATTTGTCCTTTGCCCATTTTCAAACTGGATTATGTGTTCATTATTGTTGAGTTTTGAGAGTTCTTTATATATTCTAGACATTGTCCATTTTTTGGTATGTTTAAGAAATATTTTTTCTCCTAGTCTGGAGTTTGTCTTTTTATCCTTTTACAAAAATATTTTGCTGAGCAAAAGATTTTTATTGTGGTTTGTCTTTTCATTTTCTCATGCTGTCTTTTGAAAAGCAGAAGCTTTTAATTTCAGTGAAGTCTGATATATTAATGTTTTCTTTTATGGGTTATACTTTTTATGTAGTATCTAAGAAACCTTTTCTAGGGCAAGGTCATACATAAAAGAAAACTTCTAGGAGCTTCACAACTTTAACTCTTACATTTAGATCTGTGATTCACCCTGAGATAATTTATGTGTTTGGTATGAGGTACAAACCTAAGTTCCCTGTTTTGCATATGGATATCCAATTGTTCAAGCAATGTTTGTTGAAAAGATTTTCGTCCCTCATTGAAATACTCTGGCCCTCTGTCAAAACTCAATTGACCACAAAGGTATAAGCTTATCTCTAGACTGTATTTTTCTCTTCCATTGGTCTTTATGTCCATCCTTAAGCCAATACCAAATTTGGTAGTATAAGTCCTTAAACTATATTCTTCTTCAGAATCAACTTGGCTATTCTAGATCCTTACCTTTTCCATAAGCACTCCATTTTTATAGACTTGGTTTCATCAAAAATATTTAATCATAAAAACAAATATGTAACTATAATCTATTCTAGAACTCAACCTTTTTTCGTAAGATTTCTCTCAACAATAAACCATACTGCACTATAAACCATGTGAAACTGTCATCCTTCCTTAAACTGTCCACCTACATTTTCAAGAAATACAAATGGTTGAAACTTACTAATACTAGTCCCATAATAAAAGGGGGGGAAATCTATGCACAGAAAAACAGAATCTGGAATGAAATACTCAAAGCATAATCCGATTATTGTTAAGTAGTATAACCAATGGCAACTAGTTTTTCTTTTCCTTTTTACATATTTTCCCAAATATGCATATGTTACATTAAAGTTTACTTTTTCTATCATAAAATACATAGATCTTTAATATTTAATTTTCCTTTTCTTCTAACCTTTGCTTTTTGGTGGATAAATAGTGTTACCCTCTGAGCCGTTAGCATGAATATGTTGGAGTATTTACCATGAGACCTGGACTTTGCTTTACCATTTCACAAAATCCAAGATAGGACAACCAACTTTATTAATGCTCTACTCTATTCATTTACTGCTGTGTTCCATAAATATTCAGGGATCATCATTGCTAGATTTATTCTGATCTTGATAAAATATGTTTTATATTTTCTCATTAGCCTAGAGTAATATGCAAATAGGAAATAATAACAAGCAGAAAGGAGGGAAACAAGACTTCCATTTCACCAATGGTAAGTGCTTTTTTCTTATTTTTCAGAGTTGGTGTGAATTAAACACAATGAATACAGATTTAAACACAATGAATTAAACACAGTGAATACAGATTTCTTCCTTAGCTCATATTATTAACCAAAATGTGTTCAACAGAAATGTTAAGACCAAATGTTGGTGGATAAAATTTCAGCAAAAGGTGCCTTTCTGATGAAAATGGTGGAGTCTTTCAGTAGTTGAATCTCTCTTCTTTCAGTACATCCTATCCCTCCTAACTTCATTTGTTTGCCTCAACCCCATGATCTATCACTTCAGATGTTATTAGTACAAATATCTTCAACTTCTTGCCCCCTTGCCTCTCTCACCTGTATCAATTCAACCACCTCTACCTTCTCTGTCTTCCTCTCATGGGTTTTTGAGCATTGACCCTGAAAATCACATAGCTATGCCAGCGGTGCTTAAATACATCCCTACTGTCAATGGCCCTTGGGCACTCAACACTAAAAGGAAATTCTTTCATTTCACTTCAGAGAGTTCTCACTCCAATCAAGTGTCAACATCTGCTAGATCATCAAGGGGCTCTATTATTCAATGAAGATCGCTGAAAACTCTCTTAAAGCATATGGGGCAATATACCCTGTCTAGGAGACATCCACTCTCGTGGATTTGCAGCAACATTTCAAGAATGTATTCAAATAGGGAGAGCCCCTAGGTCAAGTTTTCAACATCAAGGTTTCATATCACTGTACATGAAATAACGGTCCAGGAGAAGTCTAATGGCAACCAATGAAATGTGCATTCTGAGAAGTAAAATGATACCTCACAGACCCTGCCCCAACTTTTTAAAAAAGATTTTATTTATTCATTTGAGAGAGAGAGAGCACATGTTGGGGGCACAGGGAGAGGGAAAAGCAGACTCCCCACTAAACAGGGAGCCCGGTGCAGGGCTCGATCACAGGACCCTGAGATCATATCCTGAGCCAAAGACAGACACTTAACCGACTGAGCCACCCAGGTACCCAGACCCTACCCCACCTTTAATACTATGTACAACCCTACATTTAGGTTCTAAAATTTGAACATCCTTGTTGGGATTAACAATACAGAGGAACATCAAAGTTGGGGGAAGAAAAGTAGGTTTTAAATAGTAATTAAACTTTATTTCCCACTGGTTCCAGAGGTAATCTGGGGAAAAGGTCATCCCACCTAAGTTTTCCTTTCTGCCACCAGGGACATCAAGAAAATGTATTATTTTTCAAGCCACAACCTCAGTGTTTGAAAATATTCTGGGCCATTATGCGAAAGGCCACTAAAAAGTAGGGTTGATCCTCCCATTTATCAATTAAATTCTTTCAGACCAACAAAGCATGCACCCTAATGAACCAGCCATTACTGGAAGGATCAAGTGCAAATCCTACACCACAACCAGAGAAAACACAGAGGCCATGTTCTATACTCAGAAGGCCAGTAGTTTCATTTGCAAATGCAAGGGAAACACAGTTTGACAGTGGTGAAACAGAAACCAGCACCTCTTAGGCCTGTGCTGCCTGCAAAAAATCTACTATCTGAATATATTTATTTTAAGTAACCCAACAATGGCGTCAACAGTATTAGAATTTAATCATAGTTTATGACATTGGGAAGTAAAATATGTATGTGCCCAATATTACTACAGATCAGTGGGAAGCTTCTGTGTATCTTCTTACAGATTCATTTACTAAAGCAACCTCATCACTACATTAGTTACAGGATTTACAGTAATCTCACACTAAATTCACTTCTTTTAACTGAGCAAGTGTCGACAAGTGCTGTGAGATTTTATGGTTCCTACCATATGCCGTCATTATAATATGACATTCTCTGTTATACTTCCACTGGCTTACAAATTATAAATGATGGATCCGGTTCGCTTTCTTAGTTTTACTAAAAATAAGCCCTTTGCTTGGGATATGCTAGTCAAATTATCTAAATACTTACCTATCAAATTCTTTTAATCATAAGTTATTTTTAATGATTCTATTAATTATGAAATAGCAACAGTCTATTTTTTCAAATATTTTTAAAATAGCATTTAAAAGTAAGAGGATGGGGAGACGGGGAACCTTCTTACACTGCTAGTGGGAATGCAAGTTGGTGCAGCCACTTTGGAGAACAGTGTGGAGATTCCACAAAAAATTAAAAATAGAGCTACCTTATGACCTGGGAATTGCACTTCTCAGCATTTACTCCAAAGATACAGATGTAGTGAAAAGAAGGGCCATATCCACCCCAATGTTCATAGCCGTAATGTCCACAATAGCCAAACTGTGGAAAGAGCCAAGATGCCCTTCAACAGAAAAATGGATAAAGAAGATGTGGTCCATATATACAATAGAATATTACTCAGCCATCAGAAAGGATGAATACCCAACTTTTGTATCAACATGGAGGGGACTGGAGGGGGTTATGCTGAGTGAAATAAGTCAAGCAGAGAAAGCCAATTATCATATGATTTCACTAACTTGTGGAACATAAGGAATAGCATGGAGGACATTAGGAGAAGGAAGGGAAAAATGAGGGGGGAAATCAGAGGAGGAGACAAACCATGAGAGACTGTAGACTCCAAGAAACAAACAGGTTTTAGAAGGGAGGGGGTGGGGGAATGGATTCACCCGGTGATGGGTATTAAGGAGGGCACACATTGCATAACTGGGTATTATATGTAAACAATGAATCTTGGAATACTACTTCAAAAACGAATGATGTACAGTATGGTGACTAACGACATCACAAAAAATAAAAAATAAAATTAAAATTAAAAAGATAAGACAGTAACAAGCAATGTATAACTGTTTGTTCCCAGGAAACAAAAGCAAATAAATGTGTCAAATATACTTCAATAAAGAATTAATTAATATGATATTAATTAGTTTTATTTTTTTAAGATTTTTTAAAATTTTATTTATTTGACAGAGAATACAAGTAGGCAGAGAGGCAGGTGGAGAGAAAGGGGGGGGAAGCAGGCTCCCCGCTGAGCAGAGAGCCCGATGTGGGACTCAATCCCAGGACCCTGAGATCATGACCCAAGCCGAAGGCAGAAGCTTTAACCCACTGAGCCACCCAGGCGCCTGATATTAATTAGTTTTAAAGCAAACATAGATTTTGAGAGATAAAACCAGAAGATAAAAGCAAATTCATTTAATAAATGTTTATTAACAACCTATTATGTGCCAGGCATTGTTTCAGGTACTGGGGACATAACAGGAAGTATAGGGGATACTGTTTTGGTCATTCACCTCTTTCCTAACAAAACCTTGACTTGTTCCAATGCATCCCCCTCAGAAGCTGGCCCCACTCCAAGTTCCACTGGTGGTCCTGACTGACCCAAAGATAATCCCACTCCTATCACCAAAGATGGGTTCAGGAATGAACCTGTGACTCAACCTAGACCAAAGACACACAGAGAGTGCTTTCCTGGGGATTTCTGAAAAAGACTTTCCTTGACCTTGTGGGGCCTCCAAGAAGTAACTCTCTTTTCATCTGGACAATATGTTGAGATGAGAGGCTGGGAACCACAGCAGCCATCCCTAGGATGGCTAGAAGATCTGGAGGATATCCACATGGCAACATGGCTAGAACCTCTAGATGGTGTCACACTCAATCCTACCCTACCTTTAAGCTGCCATATTTATGTGGGCTAGTAAATCTCATTATTTAACTAAACTGAACTAGATGTTCTTATGAATGCATATGAAGGCAACTCTTGAAGGGAAGACATAGCCTCTTTGCTTCAGAATGTATAATCTAGGGGAGAACATAGACACTGATCCAATATTCAAAATTGGGCTCCTTAATTCTGAAGGAAGGCAGAGATGGGGGCGAAAGATAAGAAGTGCGAAAATCCTCCTGAGAGAGAGTCATGTTTCAGCTGTTAGCTAAAAGATTTCAATACAGCATCTCAGAATAACAGTACATAGGCAGCTGTAGAACAGCATTCTGCCACCCATCCAAGTCTCATCAATTTTTAAATTAAAAAACATTTTAAACAGGTTTTAGTAAGCAAAACAAGTGGTGAATAAAACATTCTAGAACATTAAAATAAACAAACCTACAAAATAATCACTTAAAAAATAACTGTAAATCCTTACTGGTATATTCTTAATCTCAATAAACAGAAACCTATTTTTTTTAATTTAAAGATACAATTTTATCTTTCTTACTAACCCTAAGTTGTCGAAACGGTCATCAGTATTCTTGAGTCACACCAAGCGATCAATTACAGAGTTCAGCTGAACAATTTTCTCCCAGGGAAGATGCTAAATCCATTATCAATCCAAGAGCACATATTTACCTACAGCATGTATTTTCCTTCCACAGTAGCACAGGCTAAGTTAATCCTTTAAAAATTAAACAGTAACATGAATACAGAACACTCAGCACATAAGCTTAGCAGAACAGCAATGAAAGGGCATACGCTGGATACTAAAAACAAAACAAAAACTGAATCTATTTAATCTAAGTTTTGAGTTCCTCCAACAAAGAACAAGTTCAACTGGACTCATGTATTCATTTATTTAATTTATTTGATACATTTTTACTGAGCACCTATTATGTGCTAGGTATTGTGTTACTTTGCTGGTTGGCAGGAGTATGCTGAATCCTTCCTTCATAAAACAATATCTGAGGGGGTAGATAATAAAATAATGATATAAACATGTGTAAATTACAACTATGATAAGAATTTCTACAAAAGAACAATTTGGGAGACCCTATTTATCTCAGAATAATTGATACCAAACCAAGAGCCTTCAGAGTGAATCCACTTACAACAAAGTTCTCACAGTAAGTTGAAAAAAGAAAGGATAATTTATGTGATATCCAATGCCCAAAATTGCCTACAAGGACCTATGACTCCTAGCATTCTTGTCCTTATATGTTTCCACTCCACAGAGAACCAGAGTTGGTCTCATGGAAGTGACAGTTTGAGGACTTCTGATGTTTGGTCATAAATGGCATTGGCTTTTGGCTTCTTAGAACACTTGCTCTTGAGAGGGCTGGGCACTGTGCCATGAAAACATTCAAGGACCCTCACAGGAAGGGTCCCATATGGGGAGCAACTGAGGCCTGAGATAAACAGCCAGGAGTACAAATGAGCCATTCCAGCGTATTCATGGCTACAGATGACTGCAGCCTCAGCTAATATAGGACCACAGCCATCTAAGAGACTCCAAAAAAGAACTACCTAGCCAAGCCCTTCCTTAATTTGAAAGGAGTATATATTCCCTGGTAGCATGTTCAAGAATCTCAAAAATGTGTCATTGTTCCTCCCTTTACCTCCATTCCTCCATTTTGGTCTGCTGGCAATGCATTTTCTAAAATTTTCATTCATCCAAAAATGTCTTCATTTTGTCTTTGAAGGCTGTTTTCATTAGATCTAGAATTTTAGGTTGGCATTTATTTCCCTTTAGTTTTTTAACCACATCAGTACATTTTCTTCTGGCTTTTATTGAGTCTTTCAAAGTCACATGTCAGTTTCACTTCTACTTGTCAAAGGGAGGGGTATTTGAAGTTTATGGAGTCTCTTGAATCTATGATGTCTTTCATCAGACTTGGAAAATTCACAGCCATTAACTCTTCAAGCATTGCTTATGCCCCTCAAGTCTCCTGTAGGATGGCTAACATGGATCTCAAACTTAACATATCCAAAACAAAACTTTTGGTTTTCTCTCCAAAACCTACTATTCTCCAAATCTTTCCCAACCAAGTCAAGAGCATCACTTCTACACAACCACTCAGGACAAAAACCTAATTATGCTCCTCAATTCCTCTTTTTCCTCTGACCTCCCCCCACCCCTTAAATCCATCAACACACATCTCTCAAAACATATTTTAAACTTACCCAGTCTCCCTCAGCTGCCTGCCATCACCCATCTCATATTAGGGTTTGTCCAAGGGCCTCCTCACTGGACTTTCTATAGTCCACTGTCCACACATAACAACAGTCGTCTTTCTAGAGCATGAATCAGGTCACATCCTTCCTTGCCTTCCAGACAGTCCCCATGTCTTGTCCCCCTACAATCTCTCTCATGGGCTGCCCGGACAAACTCCTATATCTTTCTAGGCACCATCCTTGACCAACTGCGAATTAAACCAAATTGGATAAATCCCAACTACCCGACAAGGTGAATCACTACCAGAGGCATGGTTACCGATAACTGAGGATCACCCATGCAAGGAGATGGTGAACAGCATAGCAGGGAACTCGGGTGGAGAAGGGGCCAGAGGCTGTGAAGTGTGGTTCCACTCTAGTGGGCCTTCTTTCCTCCTCCCACATTTGTCATCTGTCTGCTTCTCCCAGGGAGGCCATTTGTCCAACCCGAAATTACTCAAACAATAACAAGATTTGGATTCTTCTTTAAGACCAAAGTTTCTTTTTAAAGTCAAAATTTCAGTCTAATAATATTCCACATACCATTTTACTACTGTATAAAGAAATCAGAGTCCACATCGGCCCACAAGTGAACATTTGAAAGTAATTCAGATACCTGAAGTAATCGACAGTTCCTATGTTGTACAGAAAACAGTCAAATAAACAGTCAAATAAAATACAGGGATCTGCTCTGTTTATTTTTGGTTTTACTACTGAGTTTTAACAAAACCCTGTGAATATTACTGAAAGAGAAAAGAATCCTTCTTAATGCTAATAATTGATTTACAAATGGACCAGTGAAAGTCTGGCGATTGTAAAAGCACCTTAAGGACCAGTTAACATGAACCAGAATTTAAGAGCTTTGTAAGCGCCCTATGAGCAACGCCAATTTGAAGTCATCTGAAGAATGAGCTATCAAACTAAGCTCAGTGGAAGTTAGGAGAATCAGCTTTAATTACTTAGCTTTGACGACTGGAAAACCCAGAGAAAGTTAAGAGAGTGAGGTCCAACTGGGGTAGGAGTTGGAGCCAGGGTCAAGATTCTGAAGAGCTCTTCAAGAGCTCTAAATGTGCCTTTCCTGGGAGGAGGATTTACAACTGATTTGTAGACAATCAAATCAACCTTGTGTAAACACGACATCTGTGTGGTTTTGAAAGAGTTTCTCGTGAGAGACTGTGGACTCTGAGAAACAAACTGAGGGTTTTGGAGGGGAAGAGGGAGGGGGTTGGGTGAGCCTGGTGGTGGGTATTAAGGAGGGCATGGATTGCATGGAGCACTGGGTGTGGTGCATAAACAATGAATCCTGAAACACTGAAAAATAAAATTAAATTTTTTTAAAAAGAGGGCTTTCTGGCAATAGTCCTGTACTGCACTTATGTTAACCAACTTTCTCTTTCCTGCCTGCACCCAGGAGCTAACAGAGACCAAGAACATCCAGCACACACGGACGCCACTGAGAGGAGTCTGAGAGATCATGCTGCCCAATGCTTCCTGAACTCTGGTCTGAAATAAAGTTATTATTAATCAGCCTATGGTGATTAAAAAAAAAAAAAGACATGCTGTGAACTCCTTCTAAAGCTCCATCTCTCCAGGACTGACAGTCTGGGATTATAGCTTTCCTACTTTTCTGAGGTTTAAATGTCCTTTCTCTTATGAACTCTCCACAGGCAATAAAAGCAAGGAGACCATGACCGTAGTGATGGTGGTGGATGAGGAGGAGTCTTTTTTTTTTTTTAAAGAAAGGTTATTGGCAAAAGAACCCCTGGACCATCTAGTCCCTAAAATAAAAATAAATAAATAAAGTTAAAGATTGGAACTATTCCAATCTTCCCTCTCTAAGGTCTGAGTCCTACTAATGAATGGAAGTCTAGCACCAGGAATGATATAAGTAGTAGCAAACCGTAGCACACTCAATGGAAGGAACACCCTGGGCAGATGGAACCCAGGGCCAACAGCATAACAACTGGGGGTGAGTTACCCTGTTCTTCCCCCTGCGGATCCAAGTCCGAAAGACGAGAGAAGAGCTTACTAGATCTCCAGCGTAAGAGAAGAGGAAACCGTCAGTGCTATCATTGATTACAGTATCTCTTGACGACCTGGATGAACGTTAAACCACCACAGAAATATAAGTTCCAATGAAAGAAACAGATGAATCTGTCATACACAATAACATGGCTATAAGCCAATAAGTTACCCATTATCATAGTGCAGTGTGAATTTCCACCTGAGTAAGCTAAAATGAACATCTAAAACTGACTAGGTTCTTAATTTGGGAGAAAACACTGTTTTTCTGACATCCATTTCCTCCTCCTTTTTTCCTTAAAGTAGCTCTGGGGTCCCTTCATCTTTTTTAGAGGCAACGATGAACAATATGAACAGAAAGTTCTTTGAATTTCTGAGAAGTAGGTACAAAAATTATGCAGTTGACCGTGTGTGTTGGTGTTTCTGGGGTGTCCTTCTAAGGATCATAACTGTCCCAGGACATCAAACCACCAGGGCCCTGGTGTCTGAGCCAACAGCACCTATCGTGGTGACGACAGCTATGCAGAAAAGGCTTGGCACTTCCAATTGCTCCCCTGGGCCCTTCTACTAGAATTTCAGGAAAAAGAAAAGAAGCCGATCACTGTGACAAAACAGTAAACATGGGACATAGGTATCACGGTGGCCTACATCCTCATGACAGCTGAACAGAACCGCTCTGCTGGAATCTCAGCCATCGGCTTGTGAGAAAACCACACTCCCTGCCCCACACAGTAACTTCCAATATTCTTCACCTCATTATTGAAGGAAACCCACACACATGGAGTAAGAGTTACAAGAGAATTTAAATATCATAGAACTGAAAGACAACATGAGTATTCTAGTATGAAAAACACTAACACTTCCTCCCACTGGATTTTCCGTAAGCAATACAAAGTGATTCTCTAGCAGAAAAGATAAAATCATTGGTGAAACTTTCTCTAAGAGATTTATTAAAGTTCTGAATGACACGTCTCCTTCTCCAGAAGCACCTGGCTACATTTAGCAGGTCTAGAACTTTCACTTTGTATTGTGGGTCAATGTAGTGCCTCCCCCTTTTTTTTCTTATAATTGTCTCTTAAACTTTTAAATCCGTGGTAAATCAAATATAAAGGGGCAAGTAGAAAGAAAAGGAAAAGAGCTTCGGTTACATACCTTAAAGGGTTCGAGACATAAGCAAGTTTTATCTAGTAGTAGCAAAGATACACATCATTGCCTAATATAAAGAACAAAGGTCTTTTAGAAGCTAAACATCTGGCCATTCTTGGTAACTGCCTTATAGGAGATCATACTGACATATTCTCTCACTATCCATCTGCCCTCCTACACATACCGTCTGCCACTAAAGTACAATAGGCATGATTTAAGACTTTTACCTATGTTTCCTGGGCTTACAGGGATTTAGGGATAATTTATGTAACTTGAACATTCACTCAGATAGCAGGTATAAGATACTGCATTTTGATTCATTCCTGATCCTGTTACTATCCTTAACAATTTTACTAGCATTTAAAAATTCATTCTACAATTTCAATCTTCAATTGTACATATGTTTTAAAAGGAGGATGTAGAAACTTTCAAATGCAGTCATGGAAGTCACAGACAGAAGGATAGCCAATAATCCTTCTATCAATCCTTGTGTCAATTAATACAAGACAGAAAAACATGTCTAGCACTCAACCAAAAATAAAGCCTAAATTAAAACTATAAATGAAAATTACACAGTTTGTCCAAAAATATTCTTTGCGGCTATTCTCTCAATCTTAAAATAAAAAACTCTCTTTAGAATGAAAAATATGTGAAGAGAGTTTAAAATTAAGTGGCTCCTTCAAACCATTTAAAAATTAAATTTAAAACTGAGCTGAGAACTAGAATCATTTTAGTATTATAGTATTTTAACACAGCACATTTCCAAGCCCTAGTTTCTAGCAGTCAAGAAGCACGGAGGCCACGGGGAATCCATAATCAAACCCAGAACAAGCCCTGTGCCAAGAAGCAGGAGGCAGCACACCGCTCTTTGTTCCTATCATGCCCTTACCTGCCACTGTGATAATCATTTGTGCTTCCCAACTGTTCGAAGTTCAGGACGATGATGCTCCAAACATCTGAACTGCAGCAGCAGCAGCAGAAAAAAAAAAGGTCACTTGCCTTAAGATGAGCTGTGGTCAGATTCACATTTAAGCTCAAAGGAGATCAAAACAGGAACTGGAGCTGTAAATGGCACCAGGGACAGCAGCCACCCTCTCATCCACAGGCACAAAATGCCGTGCACACATGGGCTCCCGTGCAGAGAGTGAGCATCTTCTCGCTAATTAGCATCAGAACCACCTAGCTGGGGAAGCACTAAAATGCAGTCCTCATGAAAAATTAAAGGCGCTGTCAGTGGATGCCCGTCCCCCTGCATTTACACTTGTAAGAAACAAGGACAACAACAACAACAACACACATTTTATTGGCTTTTGAAATGAAGAAAAGTGAGATTCCAAACTCCAAGCAGAATTTCTCCAACAACCTCCAACAGTTTGTTCCCAGTTTTGTTTTCAAGAAAGCGGTTTGGCTCGTTTGTCAAGGAAATCACGAGAGAAAAAATCATTAGGAAGAGCTGCAGCTGCTGAGCTCCTAAGAGACCACTGCTCTAGTGCACCCTGTCCTCTCTAGAATGTCACCCTGGGGAAAACCCAAGGGGCTGTTCCCGTTGACACTGCTCTTTCTGCACCAGCCCAGTCAATGGGCTCGTTTGAAGTGCGGTACCCTCGAAATACCACAGGCCCTCTCATGGTATAGAAGATCCCACCATGGGATCTTAAATGTTACATAGCACAGGTTACATTTTCTCCCCATTGAAAATGTGCAGCCCGAGGTGGCCACTTCGTGCTAAAACATTTTGCGTAACTAGGCTCAGTCGCTCATTATCAAGCACTTACAGAGGAATCATAAAGTCATGCCTGGAAGCACAAATGGCTGAGTGCTACATGCCAGTCTGCCAACTTAATACGAAGATCTCATATTTTCTGAGAGTTTCATCACTTTAATTTGTTTCTGACGCATGAGTAAGATTCTCACCCAGTGGACTGGCGAAAGGGCTAGAACCAGAATGAAAATCAAAGGGACTCCGTTAGTTCAGCGTTCAAGGCTCTAAAGCAGTGTCTCTTTAAATCAGGGGCCTTCATGTCACCTGCAGCCCAGCCTTTAACAGTAGTTATTAGAAATGTAGATTCTGAACCCCAGCCCAGAGCTACTGAACCAGAGTCTCAGCAGACAGACCCTGGAAGCTGTACTTATATTTCTTATGCACATTCAGATTTGTTCCAAGAATGACCAACTGCTTCAGAGACAGTGTGAGCTCCTGAACACACACACACACGCACACACATGCACGCACACACGTTCACTCCCTTGCAACTTTGCAGTTATATTCGCTTGAAAGAATTTTATATTTTATTTCAAACTTGAAGTCAAGTGAACAAATAGAGTTTCATATTCTTTATAAGAGAGACAGAGATAGCAAGAGAGCAGGAGCAGGGAGCAGAGGGAGAGGCAGAAGCAGGCTCCCTGCTGAGCACGGAGCCCAATGTGGGGCTCGATCCCAGGACCCTGAGATCATGACCTGAGCCAAAGGCAGAAGCGTAACTGACTAAGTCATCCAGGTGTCCCTGGTTTCATATTCTTTTTTTTTTTTAATTTGACAGAGATCATAAGTAGGCAGAGAGGCAGGCAGAGAGAGAGGAAGGGAAGCAGGCTCCCTGCCGAGCAGAGAGCCCGATGCGGGGCTCGATCCCAGGACCCTGAGATCATGACCTGAGCCGAAGGCAGAGGCTTTAACCCACTGAGCCACCCAGGCGACCCCCTGGTTTCATATTCTTAAAGAGTTGCTGTGTCTAGACCGACCAAAAAGTTCAATTACTGGCAGCCGTAAACTATGTGCACGGGGCAAAAAAAAAAAAGTAATAATAATAAAAGAACTGTACAATGAAAAGACACAGAATCGGCCAATTGCTTCCCCCAGGGGAGGACTACAGTGAAAATGCCTGATACAGAAGTAACCGGCGAACCCCTCAGGTGGGAGCAATCTAAGTGCGTTATTCTTGTTCGTTGGTTTTAAAACCCCACAAACCTTTCTTTTTCCCCCATACTTGTTTTTTTTTTCCATTTTATTTTATTTCTTTTCAGTGTTCCAAAATTCATTGTTTATGCACCACACCCAGTGCTCCATGCAATACGTACCCTCCATAATACCCACCACCAGGCTCACCCAACCCTCCCCCAAAACCCTCAGTTTGTTTCTCAGAGTCCACTGTCTCTCATGGTTTGTCTCCCCCTCTGATTTCCCCCATCTCACTTCTCCTCTCCTTCACCCAATGTCCTCCATGTTATTCCTTATGCTCCACAAGTAAGTGAAACCATATGACAATTGACTTTCTCTGCTTGACTCATTTCACTCAGCAAAATCTCTTCCAGTCAAGGCCATGTTGATACAAAAGTTGTGTACTCATCCTTTCTGATGGAGGCATAATACTCCATTGTATATATGGACCATATTTTCTTTATCCATTTGTCTACTGAAGGGCCACAACTCTTGATCAAGCACAATTTCAGACCCATGCCTTTGAAATCTTCTTTTCATTTAATTTGGTCATTGCCACTACCATCACGTTTTTGAAATTCATGGTCTTTAGCTATTGATTTAATGAATATTAACTTTTGTTTTATCAGTTTAGGACCTGTCTGACATATATTCAGTGGGAAAAAAAATACACCAGAAAAAAAGCCTTTTGAAAGTTTCTGTTTGGTTGATTTTTCTCCACAGCTCATTATAAAGCATTTCACATACCACTGAGAAGGAAAGTCCCCTAATTCTTTACAGGTAACAAATAAACTGGATTATAAATTATAGAACAGTCCAAGCTTCATTCAAAGAAACTGGATTCAGGATTCCACACAGCAAATCCTAAAACAGCAGTTGAGCTCCTCCCCCCTCTCCCACCAAAACTTTCTCACCTCCTCTCCTTTGCCCAAACTCTTCCTAGAAACCTACAGGACATAATATGCTCATTTTGACACACTTACATTCTGAAATTGTCATCTTCGATATTCATTTATTTTTATCTATCTCATTCCAAAATGGGAACTGAGGCAGTCTATATAAGATCACTATAAATACTGTCGCTTCAAATAGATAATCGGCGCAAATAATGCCCAGAGATCTCACATTTATTTTGACTCAAATATTTTATCGAACCCCTAGAATATTCTGTTCCTTCTAATTCTTGTCCTCCTACACACACACGGCATCGCAGGAAACGGGGTTTTATTTTTAGAAGCTATTTTAAAAAGAAATGAACACCTTTCCCCATGTCCTTTTCTGTTCTGAAGACCTCTGCTGTGTTGATGGTTGGCACTCTCAAGTTGTTTTGTTGGGTTCTGAGGATATGACAAAGGACTGCTTACTCCTTTCAATGCTTTCATGGAACACTCCATAAGGCAGTTTGGCTTTCAATCACTCAGATGATAAATTCTTACAGAAATGAACCCAACAGAACATAAAGCCTTTATTCCATTATATTATTCTGAAACAGAATACTAAATTACGTGGCTACCCTTCTTGGCCAAAAAAAAAAAAAAAAAAAAAAACCAGAAACATCACATACATCACATATACCATCCAGAGATGGTGATTAATTGAACTCAGCCACCCACAGTCTAACTTGGGCCTCTTGGTGACCAATAGTATTCAATGGTAAGACATCGAGCTGGAGTTAGGGGTACTGCCTGGGAGCGTGTCACTCCCAGTATCTTTAAAATGGTCCATATGAGGACTGGATATAGTTCCAAGTCAACCAATCCCCCTGTCTAATTAATTGGGTTGACCTTTTATAGCTAGGTTCAAGACATTGATAAGTAAACACAAGGTCAGTGATGACAAATAATGGGAACTCAGTAAAAGTATGTAATGAAGAAATGAAGGAAGTCAGTGTCTCAGAGACCTGAGGATCCTTCAGTTACCTCCTGTCCCCCCAACTATCCGCTCAGTTTTTCAGGGCCACTAAACCACCCAGGTGCTGAGTAGGACCTTGTTAGCAGTGACAAGAGTAGAAACCTGGTAACTTACAACAGATGCTCCCTGACTCACCCACCTGAACAGCCCAATGAGCCTGGGAAGGCCAATAGCTACAGGTCTCACACACTTGCTGTGATACCTTCTTAAAGCACGGACTCTCCTCTCTAGATGTGAGTATAGCTCAAATTTTCACTTAGGTGGGTAAATCTGATAAAATCTGAAATCAGGTTAACCTTTCTTTCCCCATAAAATACTGTAGAAAACAACCCTTGTCCTGTTCCCCTTCATGGACCCTTATACTTGCAGTGGTTACTAGGCAGCTAGCAATTGTTCTGTAGCGAGCTCATAATTGGTATATGTGCAAGGAGCTTCTTCCATTTGTGAATATATGAGGAGGTGAGGATGGTTAGAAATTCACCTAATCAAATCTTTATAGACTCTCTAAAGTGGACAAAATAGCAGAAGATGAAACCCAGAGTCATGAGAATATAATTAGTGATTCCTAACCCATGACTTCTGAACTCCAGAGAAGGAACCGTATGGGGGCTAGAAGCTGAAAATCAACTTTATGTTAAAACACATCTGTTTTCAGCACAGCCAACAAAGCCTGTGGCACCTGCAAAACATCCTTCTGTTAAAATGAGTTCTCTTTCCCTCCCTGGAAAGCCTACTCCAGGCAAGCAGAAGCAGGTGCACAAACGTCATGCTGGACCCACCATGGAGGAGCAGAAATGGCTGCCTGTTAATATTAACCTTTTTCTGTCTATGGTCAAAGTCCCTCTGGCTATGCTGGAACACATGCAAGGCTGGGTACTAGAATGCCTGAAGTAATGCCTCTGTGGGTTTCTAAGTGATGGCTCATGGAGGGAACCTTGGCTCAAGCATGATTTGTGTCCATCTCACCAGTTTTCCAGTGGGCTGGCTGTGTCCCTCAACTAACGCACTGTATGAGTGGAAGGCTGCAGATGACCAGAACCTTGTGAATCAGGGAAGGGAGTGAATTTTAATAAATTATCTGCTTGTCTGTGAGACAAAGCAGCCAGCAGGATGGCTCCTGAAAGAGGAAGCCAACTGCTCAGGAGACAGAGGAAGGATGGAGAAGGAGGAAGAAGAGCGAAAAGTTGAATGCGTTGAGCTCGGGACCCTCTCCCTGGGTAAAGATGAAGCTTTGCGACCAGAGTGCTCTCCTGCATGATACTGGTTTGTTTAGGACCAGAGAGGAGACAGCATGTGAAGGACAGTTTTTATATGTCTGTCTTTTCTGTAATTTCTTCTTTCTGATTTCCCTTGGTAATGATAATCACCTAAATACATGCCATTTGAAATTATGAGACAAATAACAAAATGTTAGCATCATCCCTCTAATACGAAATATTTATTATTATGTATTTCTTTTTTTATTCATACACATTTAGCTGAAGTCATGTTGTATATAAGATTTTTACTGCTAGTCTTCAGTTCATAGCACATGAAATTTTTCCACGTTACAATGCTGTTCAAAATCACTTTTAATGACATCATATTTATCCAGAGGATGTGTTCCACTCCCTTAGCTTTTAAGACATTTCCAATTTCCCACTGTTACAAATTAAACTACAACAAACATCCCGTGGGTAGATGGGTTTCCTTTCTGGGACCAGCTCTTTCGACAAATTCCCAGAAGTGGGACACCAAATCACTATGACTGATCTAGGGATTGCCTGTCAAACCGCTTTCCAAAAGTTTTACACTAACTTACGGTGCAACCAAGAAATGTACAAGAGTTTATCTTTGCCAGCCCAAATATTGTTTTCATTGATTTTTTTTCAAGTTGAGTACATAAAAACAGTAGCTTCTCTCTAGTTGCATTTATTTGACCCTACTGAGACTGACCTATTTCCAGATGTTTATCAGCTCCACTTCTTCCAAACTATTCTTTTTTTTTTTGCCATTTATCTATTTATCAACTTGGATAAGCTCTTTGCATAAGACACATATTAATAATTGATCATATTGGCTGCAAGTATGTTTTCTACTCTGGCCACTTTGTTTTCACATGAGATTATTTTATGTGCTCAGTCCCTTGGTCTCTCCTGGTCCTTGAAAGTCATCTGTCCTCCAGGGAGTTCATAA
Organism: Martes martes; assembly: GCF_963455335.1. Lineage (NCBI taxonomy): Eukaryota > Metazoa > Chordata > Mammalia > Carnivora > Mustelidae > Martes > Martes martes. Next base: position 73,437,262 of record NC_137890.1, read on the forward strand.
ATATTACATTCTATTTTCTTCTAGTCTTTCTAGTGTTGGAGTGTGTTGTTGTTGTTCCTTATATTTAAGCGTGGGGAATTTGGGTATATTCTATCAGGTGCCACCCTCAATAAGTATTTTGCAAATTTCAAACCAGCTATGTCACCAATATTGTTGAATAATCCAGTTCAGACTGATTTCTGTTCAGACTGATTTGTCAGACTGATTTATGAAGTCCCCTTTCATACACATAGATTAAAATCATGTGTGGGGTGAGGAAGGTGTGTGTGTGTGTTGGGGTCTATTTCTGATGAAGTTCTTTTGGAAATATTAGCTTCTCCTATGTTAAGAACAAAAATAAAAAGAGTTTTGTTTACCACATAGTTTTGGAAGTTGGGTGTATATGGGGAGTTGCAGCAAAAATCTAAGCCCAGAGAACCTATGGGGAGTTCTCTGGGAATCTCCGGGAACTAGGTCCGGGAAAACAAGGCATGGACATTCCAAGTGGCCACACCTCCATTCAAACCACTAGAACATGTGTTCCTCAGGTTACTGAACAAGGAGAATATTTGCCTTCTAAGTTTCCCCTGATCCTTCCATTCACCAGTAAGTGCCAAGTGTCTACTACATGCCAGGTACTGTTCTAGGCTCAGCAAAAACTCCTGATTTGTAAAGAGTATTCCCAAAGTTCGTATTTTGGCCTTAATACAATAGCAGACACTGCCCGCTGATTGCCTATTAAGTGCTATTATAAATGCACACAATCATTTAATCTTGAAAGCAACTCTTGGGCTGCTTGTTCTCACCATTTTAGATAAAAGAAACTGAGCTTTGGAAGAGCTAAATGCCTACACAGAACTAGGAAGCAACGGAACTGTACCCACACCCGGCCTGTCTGGCCTCCCAGCCTCCCAACTACATGCAGAGCACTAACTATCCAGGGCTCCACGTGGATGGGGAGGCTACCTGCAGTTAGTTCTCTGACACAATGCTGGCAGTCACTTATTAAGCAGGCAATTAATCTACATAATCTCACATGCATATTTTAAAAGTACAAATGCACTCTGCTCCACCACATATCACTTCCCATTTTATGCCTCATCCACGCTCCTGGGGAATACTTGCTCTGTTTATGCTGGGCACTAGGAAGACATTCCCCTGTGAAGGCTGATGGAGACACTCCCCAGCATGGAGCACGGCCCTTGACTGGCCCTGGCCCCAAGCAGCAGAGGTTCACCTGTCTGTATCTCCCTGGCTCTCTCAGACTGATAAGGTTCTTTAACAGACCACTCACCTGGTAAGAGCAGCATTTGTTACTGATGGAACTAGCAAGGGACCATGTGCATGCCACTGGAGGGAGGACTCCTAGAACCCAGCCACGCTACGGCTGTCCAGCAGAGCCACCACGGGCATGACACCTTACACGAGATGTGCGGGCTGCATCACCATCCTATCTCTCCCCATGGGGAACAAAAATGTCTGCAAAGACTGTGCCCAGGATGAGATTTCACAGGCACATGAGAAGCTCTCCCTGAAAGCAGTACAAGAATGGTCTGTCCCAATTCCTCCAGGATCTGCACACACAGAGAAACATGGAGGAGTGTGGAGAGAGCTAGCAGATTCCAGCAGCAACTTAGGGCTAAAGGAATGAGCCTATAGATGTCTGGGTGGCTCAGTCCATTAAGTGGTTAAAAATGTCCGACTCTTGATTCTGGCTCAGGTCCTGGTCTCGGGGTCATGGGATCGAGCCCCATGTCGGGCTCTGAGCTCCAGACGTGTCTGCTTCTCTCCCACTGCTCCTCTCCCCAACCCCCCCCCTTCCACTCATGTGCTCTCTCTCTCTTTAAAAGAAATAAACAAAATCTTTTTAAAAAATAAAAATAAAGGGATCAGCCTAGCACACACCTCATTTTATGCCAAAATGAGCAACACACAATAATGTTTTACTAAGATGCTCTCTACCTCTTGCTTTCTCCTTAGGACTGAAGGCAGCATAACCCATCCCCAGTCAGGGTTTCCATGCTCCAACAATTACTCTGGTTTCTCCACTGGTCTCATGTGGCGTGTTTGAAATTGTCAAGACCCGAGTCCCTATTTCAAATCTCTCCTTCTAACCTCTCAGCTGAAATAATGATCCATAAATCCTCAGGTGTTCCCTGATCTTATCGTCTCAGACACAATCTTTTTAGAAGGAAGAAAGTCAGATGCCCCGATTCCCGTGAAAAGCTGGCAAGAGGGTGAGTGCCAGGAGTGCTGACTCAGTTCTCTTCCAACAAATGAGGTATCTGCTTGTTTTCACAGAAAATGAAAAGAGTTACCTGGAAAGAAGCAACCATGCTTGCTTAAGGGAGGAGGACTCTCAGTAAAACCTTTACTTTGATGATCTCTCCAAACGGAAGCTTTCTGTAAGGATGGCAGAACACCCCAGCAAATAGCATTGAAGCCAATTCTAAACCCATCTCGTCAAAGACCTCTACCACTTTGTCTAACTGATCACAGCTAAATGCAAGCTAAACCCCTCCCCCGACTCAGCCTTCCCCAGGCTCAAGGTTTTGCAGCACAAATAGGCAAAATGGAGTTTATTGATCAGCAAGATTAATTCTGAAATAAAAGCCAGCGGTCTGCCTCTTACTGAGCTTCAAGCAAGCTGAGCTTTGGGGGAAACATGTTACAAGAAAGGCTTGTGCCCCTCTCCCCACCTGATCAGCAGGCTATGTCCACGAATCCTGATCATCCCACAGAAACGTTTTCTTGAAGCAACATACACATTGACCACACTATGTCTTTTCTCTCTGTGTTCTGGTTATCTGTGTGCTTCTTAAGTAAACACAATCTTTCTTAAATCAGTTACAGGATGATTACCCCGTGCCTTTAAAAATTCGGGACGTTTTACCTCAGTAGTTAAGTTTAATAGTAGCTACTTGTGCTCCACATTACATTTGAGTGTTGCTAACTCATAAAAACCTTAATTACTAGAGTTTAGAAAGCTGGCAGACATCCACACGCATCGGGCCTCCAGAAGCCAGCATATGCCTAATGAACACCGAGTCCTAGAAAGCAAAACACCACCCAGACAGGCCCAGATTACAAATGGGTCTGTAAACACGTTTCTCCATAGAAATGACTAGATTGGAGGAATGAAGCCCCCTAGCAGTCCCCAACGTGTATTTGTTCATGATGTCTGCAAAGAATCCAGCCATGCTAAAAAACTGTGGGGACTGTCTGCAGACGTAACCCAGGACAGCACCAGCGGCAGCTCACGGTCCTCACACACCGTACCCTGGCCTGAGGCACGGATGACCCCTCGGGGCACTGCAGGGTGAGGTCCAACTGGTGTCCAACCCCTTGGCTCAGTTTCTCCCTTGGTAAAATGGAGGCAGCAACACCTAATTCAGAGCTACAATGGGCACAACACCAAACGTGAGAAGCGTGGGCTGCGTCACCATCCCATCTCTCCCCGTGTGGAACAACAATGTCCGCAAAGACTGTGCCCAGGATGAGACTTCAAAGGTTCACCATGTGAACAGCAAATGTGGTAACTGCACAGGGCTTAGCTCTGCACCTGGGCTTGAGAAAGGCTCCAAGAATGACAACTTACAAATCACATACCAGCTACATTCCCCCTTTCCCCAAAAGGCAACCTCTTGATATCAGTTTAAAGCCCTCTTGCTTCCTGGTTTCCTCCTCTATGTGTGGTGGTCTTTACCTTCTCCCATCTTCTCCCCTCCCCCTGCCCACCTGAATGCAGCCTGGTTCAGGAAATGAGCACAGAAGACATATCAGAAGATCTGGTCTCAACTCTAGCTTTCCCACCTCCTCATCCAGCAAATCTTACCCAGTCTGAGCTTGCCCCCCTCCCATCCTGCCCATTTTCCATCTAAATCTTAAACATTGTTCAAAATTTTGCAGAAAGCCGCCCCCACCACATGCACACACGGTCCGAGTTAGGGCCTCCTACCTCGTACTCTGACGACCCTCATGCATGGTTCAAGAGAAATTAACATCTTATATTTGAAAGTATTGTTCCCCCCTCTATAGGTGGTGGGCACACATTATAATTTGGTTTCTAATGTCCAATGCAGCAAAGTACTCAAAATGCATTTTGATAATCATGCATAGTAATTATAATAATAATGGCTAATGATAATGTATTATGATAAATAACAGATAATGGTAATATTGTCCTGCCTTTCCTACCTACCTGGGATACCTAGGGTGGATATACACATTGGAATAACTACATGAAAGTGGTTGGCCAACTATTAATTGCTCTGTAAATGTTAGTGTTGATATTATTTTATACAACAGGTCAGTGAAAAAGAAAATTTGCAATTCAGTGTTCCTGCCTTTGGCCACAACCATGGTATAACTGACCTGTTATAAATATAGTGCGGGAATATGATGTGAGGCAGAAAAGCCTTTGGATCCCTGCACAGCTTCATTCAAGAATCCTTCCTACAAGAGAGTTCCAATCTTAGGGGAGATGTACACTTCCTTACACTCCTAAAGAAATGAGGACCTTGCCTCCCAGGGAAATGGCATACCCTCACCCACTGGCTTCTTTCTTCTCATTCTTTGATTAGCTGGATCCCCCCATCACCCATCCAGAGCACCACTCAGTGCTGCTGTGACTGCAAACTGGCTCCTGTCATGGGATTAGGACAGCAGGGGTCACGAGTGGCTTTGTGCGCCACTGTGTCCTTAGTGCCCAGCCCAGGGCCTGGCACACAGCAGAGTCTCAAAGGTATTTATGGAAAAAATGGGTAGACAGGTGCTGACTACTAACATTCCAAGTACCAAAGTGAAACTCTAAGGTTAGAATCTGGGCAGAAGCAAACTTGGACTTGAGTAGGCCTCTCCCCCGAACTTCATTTTGTCTTTGTTCTCTCATTCCATACATACTTTACCTACTGATCATCAAAGTTCCACTAACAAGATCTTCACACTTGTTACTTTCACAGCACTGTATCAAATGTATTTTTATTCCTTTTTTATTTGTTTAAAAAAAATTGAAAAGGGCAGCTCTGTAGTTTGACTTTCAAAACTAATATCTATTTCCCTCTTTCCCCAAAAGACAGCCCTGGTACTTGCCACCTCCTGGTGTTAGTTTAAAACCTTCTTGCTTCCTCTTCACCCTACTCCATCTGTTTGATATCTTTACCTTCTCTTTAAGAGCCAACTTTGTTCCTGTCCAGTCACTACTCCAATTCCCCCATGACCTCTTCCTGAAAACTAATCTCTGATCTTTAGTCCCACCAGAAAGCTCACAGACGGTATGACTTCAATCTTTTGGATTTTTAAAAAGGATCATTAGTTGGAAAGTGAAATTTCTAAGTTGCAGAAGCTTGTCTTTGTCATTCAGAGCTATTATCCTCCCAAATTTTCTCACTGGCTCAACACTCCCTGGGAGAAAGCCCCAATTTTATACCAAAGGTGGCTCTCTTTCACAGTATTAATCGCTATATATTAAAGTTAACCTTGTCTCAATACATCTAACACCAAGGTCCTACCCTCCCAGCTGAGCCGGGCAAATGGGTGACCAGCCTCCTTGGCAACATCAATACTTCCTTAAAGAGTCAGTGGCCAGGGCCACCTGGGTGGCTCAGTCGGTTAAGCATCTGGCTCTTGATCTCAGCTCAGGTCTTAATCTCATGAGTTTAAGCCCCATGATGGGCTCCACACTGGGCATGGAGCCTACTAATTAATGAATATGAGTGAAATCATATGATATGGTTTTGATTTAGTGGCTGAGAAGTTGTGTTCTGACCTGTTAGAATGGCTAAAATTAACAACTTGGGAAACAACAGATGTTGGCAAGGATGTGGAGAAAGGAGAACCCTTTTATGCTGTTGGTGGGAAATGCAAACTGGTGTGACCACTCTGGAAAACAGTATGGAGGTTCCTCAAAAAGTTAAAAATAGAACTACCCTAAGATCTAGCAATTGCATTACTAGATATTTATTCAAAGGATACAAACATAGTAATTCAAAGAGGCACATGGACTCCCAGCAGCAAAGACCACCATAGCCAAATATAGAAAGAGCCCAGGGGCGCCTGGGTGGCTCAGTGGGTTAAAGCCTCTGCCTTCGGCTCAGGTCGTGATCCCGGGGTCCTGGGATCGAGCCCCGCATCGGGCTCTCTGCTCAGCAGGGAGCCTGCTTCCCCCTCTCTCTCTGTCTGCCTCTCTGCCTACTTGTGATCTCTATCTGTCAAATAAATAATAAATAAATAAATCTTAAAAAAAAAAAAAAAAGAGCCCAGATACCTACCGACAGATGAATGGATAAAGAAGATGTGGGGTGTGTATACACACATACACATGCTGGAATATTACCGGCCATCAAAAAGAATGAAATCTTGCCATTTTTCAACAACATGGATGAAACTAGAGGATATCATGCAAAGTGAAATAAGTCTGTCAGAGAAAGACAAATTCCATATGATTTCACTCAGATGTGGAATTTAAGAAACAAAACAGATAAACATAGGGGAACAAAGGAAAAGTAAAATAAGATGAAAATTGAAAGGGGAGGCAAACCATAAGAGACACAACTCTAGGAAACAAATTGAGGGTTGCTGGGGGAGAGGGGCTGGGGGATGGAGGAACTGAGTGATGGGCATTAAGGAAGGCACTTGATGTAATGAGCATTGGGTGTGATATGTAACTGATGAATCCCTGAATTCTACCTCTGACACTGCAATAAATAACAAGCAAAAAAAACAAAAAGAAGTTGTGTTCTGGAGGCAGGTGGCCTGGCTGAATGACAGGCAGGCCTATGACTGTGTGGTTAAGCAAGTTTACACGAGTCTCAGCTTCCCCATCAGCAAAATGGACTCAGTAACAACATCCACAGGATAAATTCGTGGTGAGAATTAAGTGTGCTGGAGAACGTGGCACTGGGCACAGTGCCCGGCCCGGCCCGGCCCAGCCCAGCCAGCTCTCCAGAAATGACAGGAGTCTCCTTCTGTACAAGCAGCTGTTTGGGTTTGGGGTCTGTTTTTGTTTTGTTCCCCTTCACCTATTTTTTTTTGTTTGGGTACTTTAAACTCCCTAGTTCTGCTTCAGTAGGGATTAAAGTTCAGGATATGTGTGCAACCTAACAAAACCGCAGAGAAAGCAATCAAAGATGCTCTGTGATACTCTTCATAGGGAGGAAACTCTGTTCACTGAGTAATGAAAGTAGTCCTTTTATAAATCCTCCTCAGGCTATTTTCAGATTAGTCAGCTAGCCAATAAATGCACAATTTGATATTCTGTAAACAAATTTGTCAAAGAGATTTCCCCAGATCAGCGGCAGAGCTCCAAAGGCAGGCGCAGATGCACACAAGTGCAAACATCAGCAGTGGCCCGGCTGCTGGCGGAGTGCGGAGAGCAGCTGCCTGCAGCCGATGGCTATTAGCGCTTGCCCAGCCTACCCGCCGCCAGCTCTTCTGTGGCTGGACCTGCTCTGCCGGCTGCCGGCCCTGGGAGATGCCCTGTCCAGGAGCCAAGAGCTGCTGCTCTGAGACGCCACCGATTCGGTACACATCCCACTTAGCTGGGTTTTCCAGATGTACACAGTCACTCATGTACTCAAACAGTGTCGTATATGCCAGCTAAATGCAATGGGTCTGACTTGGCAAGGCAGCATTTTCCAAACCGGGGCTCACGATGACCTCTCAAGGGTACTCACTGAGAAGGCATTGGTTCATACAGTCTTATCTTCTCTTTGTACTTTTCCCCCATATTGTACTGCCTGGGGCCATCTTTCCTCCATACAAGTACCCTTGTTTTTTTTTGTTTTCTTTTGTTTTGGTTTGGTTTTAAAGAAAAGCACACCCTTCACACACCCTGAATCTTTCTATAGTGCACTGATTTGGGCGTTAAAATCTTCCAGGGACAAGGGGACAATTCCAAATACTGGTCTATCAGTAAAGACTGAAGTATCAGCACCAGGAAAACAGAACCCACTTGAAGTATCTGCAGCAAAGGGAATCAATGCAGGGAACTGGTCACACAGATACAAGAGGAGCTGAGTGACTAAGGGAACTGTGGGGCAGGACAGGGAAGCCACTGTGGGGAGCCGCCACCAGCCATCGGACCACAGCCTGAGGCCAGCACCCCCAGGAGGGAGCCAGAACCGTGAGGCCATTCAGTGGGAGAAGGAACCACCAGGGGATGCCACCAAAGTCTGTGAGGGAGAGAAGCAGAGTGATGCAGGATATTGAGGGGGAGGAAGGAAGGAGAAGAAATGAACTCTGGCTCTTCCCATTCACCAACCCCCACTGAGAATCTACCAAATTACCTGGTAATTTTATTCCAGTAGCTAGATTAAGAAGAGTAAGAGTGATGTAACCAGCTTTATTTTAAAACATCAGTATTTACAAGAACCTAGGGATTACTTTACAACTTTTTTAACTTATGATCAAACTTCCTTATGTTCACTTTTTTAACTTAAAGTCAATTAGCAAGCATACAGTATAACATTAGTTTCAGACGTAGTGTCCAGTAAGTCATCAGTTGTGTGTAACACCCAGGGCTCATCAGATTTAAAAATGTGAGGGTATATGTGATTTTTCCAAATTCATTAAGGAGGTACATGAGTAAGAAGTTTATAAAGACCTCTGTGCTACAAAATATAAAGATAAGTGTTCCCTCGTTCAGTGGGTTCCCAGACTAAGGAGAAGGAGGAGAGGAAGGAGGGACTAAAGCAATCTTAACTGGGCTCCTCCTCTCCACACGATCCTGAAAAATACCTAGGAGGCCACATCTACTTTACAGACCAGGACACAGGGCCTCAGAGGTTCAATAAGCTGCCTAAAGTCACATTTGTACGTGACAGAACAAAGATTAAAACCAAACTGTGAACTATCACTCATCATCAGGAACATGCACATCAAAACCACAATGAGACAGCCCCTCACTTCTGTTAGAGTAGCTGTTATCAAAAAGACACAAAAATAACAAGTGTTGGTGAGGACATGGAGAAAAGGGAACCCTCACATACCGCTGGTGGTGTAGCCACAACAGAAAACAGTATGGAAGTTCCTCCAACAGTTAAAAAGAGTCAGCTGTACCTCATTCTTTAAAAAAGAGAAATTAAAAATAAAACTACCATATGATCCAGCAATTCCATTTCTGGGTATTTAAACAAAGGAAACAAAAACACTAAACCTAGAAAGATTAATGAGCCCCTATGCTCACTGCAGCATTATTTACAAGAGCCAAAACATGGAAGTTCCTAAGTGTCCACTGATGGACGAATGGATAAAGGAGATGTGACATGAGGACGCCTGGGTGGCTCCGCTGGTTAAGCGTCAGATTCTTGATTTAGGCTCAGGTCATGATCTTAGGGTCATGAGATCAAGCCCTGCATCAGGCTCCATGCTCAGCAGGGAGTGTGCTTAAGACTCACTCTCTCCTTGTACGCCGCCCCCACACTCACACATGCGCTTGTGCGCATGTGAGCTCTCTCTCTCTCTAAGAGTAAATCTTAAAAAAAAAAAAAAAAAAAAAAAAAACCACACACACACACACACCGAAATATTTTTCAGCCATTAAAAAAGAAGGAAATCTTGCTATCTGCAACAACATGGGCAAATCTTGAGGACGTTAGGCTAAGTGAAATAAGTCAGAGAAAGACAAATATCATATGATCTCACTTACACAGGGAATGTTTTTAAAAGCTTCACAAATACAGAGAACATACTGGTGGTCGCCAGAAGCAAGGGTAGGGGAGGTAGGCAAAATGGGTAAAGATGGTCAAAAGTTACAAACTTTCAGTTAAGTAAGTCTTGGTAATGTAATGTATAGCATAATGACTATAGTTAATAACACTGTGTTATATATTGAAAATTTCTAAGACAAATCTTAAAAGTTCTGATCAACAGCATGATACTGGCACAAAAACACACACATACACCAATGGAACAGAGTAGAGAGTCCAGATATGGACCTGCAACTCTATGGTCAAATAATCCTCAACAACGCAGGAAAAAATATCCAGTGGTAAAAAGACAATAATGGTGCTGGGAAAATTGGACAGCTACATACAGAAGAATGAAACGTGACCATTCTCTCATACCATACACTAAGATAAACTCAAAAGGGATGGAAGACCTCAATGTGAGACAGGAACCCATCAAAATCCTAGAGGAGAACGTAGGCAGTAACCTCTCTGACATCGGCCACAGCAACTTCTTTCAAGACAAATCTCCACAGGCAAGGAAAAGAAAAGCAAAAATGAAGTTTTGGGACTTCATCAAGACAAAAGCTTCTGCATGGCAAAGGACAGGTGAGTCTGGTGGTGGGTATTAAGGAGGGCACGTACTGCATAGAGCACGGGGTATTATACATAAACAATGAATCTTGGAACACTACATCAAAAACTAATGATGTACTGTATGGTGACAAATATAACACAATAAAAAAATTCTATTTTGGGGCACCTGGGTGGCTCAGTCTTTTTTTTTTTTTTTAACATTTTTATTTATTTATTTGACAGAGATCACAAGTAGAGGCAGACAGAGAGAGAGGAGGGAGCAGGCTCCCTGCTGAGCAGAGAGCCCGATGTGGGGCTGGATCCCAGGACCCCGGGATCATGACCTGAGCTGAAGGCAAAGGCTTTAACCCACTGAGCCACTCAGGTGCCCCAGTGGCTCAGTCTTTAAGAGTCTGCCTTTGGCTCAGGTCATGATCCCAGGATTCTGGGATCAAGCCCCGCAACAGGCTCCCTGGTTGGTGGGAAGCCTGCTTCTCCCTCTCCTGCTCCCCCTGCTTGTGTTCCCTCTCTCGCTGTATTTCTCTCTGTCAAATAAATAAATAAAATCTTTTTTAAAATTCTGTTCACACATTTTAAAAAAGTTCTGATTACAAGGAAAAAAATTATAATTATGTGTGATGATGGATATTAAACAGACTTGTGGTGATCATTTCACAACATATATAAATATGAAATCATTATGTTATACACCTGAAAACAATATAATGTTATATGTTAATTATATCTCAATTTAGAAAAAAAACCCAGACTTTCCTAATTCTACAGTTACTTATGTGGGGGGAAATCACTCCCTCATTTCAAAAGCACAGGAGTATGGTATAAAATATGCCCTTAACCAGCATTTCCCAAACTATAATGTGTACACAAATCACCTAAGAATCTTGTTGAAATGCATATTCTCATTCTGGAGGTCTGATATGGAATTCTAAGATTCTGCATTTCTAAAATGTTCCCATGTTTGGGGACCACACTTTAAATAGCGCACCCCTTGAACTGTGGGCAGGAAGTTTTCTTGGGTAGACACCCCTAACAGAAAGATACTTTGAGCATGCATCCCGCAACAGTGTATACTTATTTATAAAGTGCATGTATATACACATACATATGTAATTATATATATGTATAAACTGTATACATGTTTTCTGACCTGTAACTAAAATGATAAGACATACTATCCAATTAGGACAAGCAAGCTACATTGCTGCAATAACAGCCATAAATCCTCATCTGAATAATCTTGATGATTTTGAATTTTGGGCCAGTCTTGTCCAATAGGATTAGGTTATCATTTACTTCTTAGTTGGTTAAGCAAATGCTCATGCAAGGAGTAAAAACAGTGTCAGTTCTGCCATTTCTTGATGTTCATTTCCACTTTCCCTTGTTAGTATCATGGTATATTTCTGTTCTTTGAGCCACTTACCTATTTTGTGAAGGTTAATTTAATTAAAACTAGATAATGTAATTTGTAAATCTACTTAACCCTGCACACACAGTCTGCAAAAGGGACAGGGATCTGCAAAAGGGACAAGGATGTCTCTTCCAGACAGACATGACCTCCCAGCTGCTCCCCCTGCATATCTCAGTTCAGAACATTACAGATGACCAAGTGAAGCTGAGTGTGTCCACCCTTAAAGCAAAACATAAAGAAGTTTAGTTTCTATCTCATCCTTCATCCCCAAAGGAATTTTATGGCCTCCCCATGGCACCCACTCTGGACCCAACCCACAAGAGATGAGTCTCTGTGTATTCCTGCAAGAACACAAAAAATGAGATCATTTTCACCGTCAATGTGCTGCTGCCTTAATGATCAAATGCATGTTCAACAGTTTAACAAATGCATAATTCGTAGAAGAAAATATTTCATATGGAATTTTTCTTTAGGCACCTGCATTTTTTATTTTTTTATTACTTTTTGTTATGTTAAGTTAGTCACCATACAGTACTCCATCAGTTTTTGATGTAGTGTTCCAGAATTCATTGTTTACATAGAACATTGTTTACATAGAACACCCAGTGCTCCATGCACTTAATACCAACCACCAACACATCAGATTTTTTTAACCCTTGAAAATCACGCTCCACACATGCACACACAAACTTTGAACTTCTCCTTCCCTCTCCTACTTTTAAAACTTCCAACCAAATCCAAAGTATTTGAAACAACAAAACATTTTATTTAGGTGTTAATTCCAACACAAAATCAGATCTACTTCAGATAATCTGCCACTCCCTGTCCACAGATACCTGGCAAGGAAATTTTTTCCAAAGAAATTAGAAATCTTCTAAATTTATGTTGCTGGGAAACAAATACACTTAGAGCCTTTTGAAATACTTGGAAGCCCACATTTTAATTTCATTTTTCACAAGCCATTAAAGACAAACCTCCCAACTACCATCCCCAAACCATGTTTCTCCCTTTCCCTTATTCACTTTCTCATCTAACAGATATTCATTCTCTCCAGATCCCATGCTAGGTGCTGGAAATAGAGCAGAGGACAAGACTTGCTTCTAGAGCTTACACTGCAGTTGAGGCAGACAAACAAAGGGCTCTGTAATGGAGGAACAGTGTTCAGAGGAGAAGTCAGACGAAAGAGGGCAGAGAATATGGGGGTGCTACAGATCAGGGCCCTTCCGAGGGCCCCCTTCGAAACCAGCTGCATACTATACATGGGCGAGGGATCCTGCAGGCAGAGGGGACCACACAAGCAAACTAAGACAGGAAAGTGACTGTTATGCTTGAAGAACATCGAGCAGGCCAGTAGGTGGCCCATTCGGAGCATGGGGTGAAGCCCTGGGTAGCTGCCAAGCCAGTGGAGAGTTGTAAACAGAGCAATGATGTCTGAATGAAGTTCCAAAGGCTCACTCTGGCTTCGGTGTGGAGAAGACACTTAGAGGAGCACAGCACAAATGACAGACACCCACAGTTTGGCTCCTCAGGGAAGCAGGGCCCATGGCTCTAAGACAGGCACAAGGTCCTCTGCAAGAACTTCCAAGGGGAAGCATGAGGGGCTCCTCACCTGCACACACCCCTTCCAAATAAACATGCATTTCTCTACCAAATCCTCTTTCTGTGATGTACAATTTTAAGAAGCATCCCCAGAATTAAATACATTTCACGTCCCTGGTTAGAGCCCTTTTTCACCTGTACCATAGTTGCTGCTCCTTACACCTCCTCCTAGACTCAAGCTCCTGGAAGGCAAGGACCATATCACCTATAACATATTTACATTTGTATCCATGACATACACATAGTACCTAATACACAATAATCAATAAATATTTTCCAAATTATTGTTTTAAGATTTTATTTATTTTTTTGAGAGGGAGAGAGCGAACACAAGTGGGTAACGGGCAGAAGGACAAGCAGGCTCCCCACTGAGCAGGGAGCCCAACACGGGGCTCTATCCCAGGACTCTGGGATCATGACCTGAGCCAAAGGCAGACACGTAACCAAATGAGCCACCCAGGTGCCCCGATACTTTCAAAACTATTTAACACACACAAAATACATACGTGGGTGGGGGGGCTGTTAACAATGGTTTTGAAACAAGAAGTTTGATTTCCTTTCTTGTAAGTCAGAATCAACCCAAGGGATTCCAGTACACTTGGTTATCTAAGATGAATTTCATCAATATCAGTATCCAAATGCATGTGTTTGCATGATGGTATTTAAATATACAGTTTAGAATCTTTCAGAATCACTAGCCCTGCAGGTAAATTACACAAGTGTTGTGCATTTATTTCTCATACATTTCCTCACCTTTCTCTACTTCCTACACCAACATAAATAAAGGCTTTTGCTGGAACAGGAATATACTTTACTGCTAAGAGATAGGGAAAAACACAGCATTGAAATAACCCTCAGAGACACCTCGCAGCTCTTACAGAACAAACAAGCTTCAGGCAAGAATAAGCTTTCATCCTTTTCAGAATATGTTTTAACTTGCAAATAAATGATCATTGCATTTAATAGCGATATTTCTCTCCTCTTTGGCAACTGAGAGATACACTCAGCTGCACACAAAAAGGGGAAATTTACATCCAGAAATAAACGAAACCACGGTAAACGGGCAACTGAATATTCTGAATACAAAAATCAAGGTAAATTTTCTCTACCCAGTGGTCTCATATGAAGGGAAAACAAGTACTTGTAATAAGGACAGGTTTGATAATGAAATTTTAACACCCAGCATGAGGTTTAATTTGAATGTATCTGTCTGAGATTTTGCTGTAAAATGAATCAACTGTCTAAAGACTGACCTCGGGGGTGGTTTAGACATCCCTAAGAAATGCTGCACAAAGAATGAAAGTTCTCTGTAGCAAAATTAAACTTCATTTTTACAAGTCTCTTCTTCCTACTACTGCTTCACATTTTAATGTTAAGCATACCCTCTGGGCAATTTATGTTTTTAATATCGCTCTTCTAAATAGAGGTGATCAAACCCACTGCTGTTGGGAATTTTTTCCAATATCACTAAATTCCCAGCTAAATTTGCTGGGGAGAGAGGGTCCCTGGTGATTCTGACAGGAGTACTGAGCCCAGTGGGGTTGGCTCCAGCCAATTAGCAAAGCGTGGCCTCACTGCCTGAGCTTACACCAAGACCAGGGCAAAGAAGGAGCTGTCCCTGCCTTCCATGTTGTACATGGACCCTGAGGAAACAAGGACTGGCTGATCTCCACCTGTATCCAAAAGCTAGAATGGGGTCCTGTCCATAGGGGAAATTACCTCTGCCTAATATTAGGATAGCATTTACATTTCTGTCTGGAGTTTGCAAGACAAGCTAAAAGCACTTGGCACCCCTTCTTTGTCCAGGTAGGTTCTGTCAAAATCAGATCTTAAGCCAGCGGGCAGGGTGCTGAGCACAGACTCTGGCCAAAAATCCCTTGCCTGGCAGGCATTCATCCAATGGGTCCCTGCTGGACAGAAGGGCAATGCTTTCCTGTTCTTACTGCCTGCTTCAGTGACCATAACAAGATGAATTTCTCTCCAGTTAATGTTTTTCTAAACACATGAGGTTTCTATAGAATGGAGTCCTCCTGATGCTCTCCTTATCTCTACCCACCTCCTTGCTCTGGGATTCACATCCCACATGCAATGTGCTGGCAACTGTCCCCTGTAAGTCCTGATCACAAACGATGACTGCAAGTTATTGCCTGAATTCAGAGGAATGATAGGATATAGGACTCACTTTAACTCAAATGGTTAAAATTTTCTGATGCAGACTAACTAAGAAAGGATTTCATAAAAGACAGAACTTGGGCTGAGTCTTGGGGGGAAAAAAGGATGGGGGGCATGAAAGTGGCACTCTGGACAGAAGAATGTGGTGAGCAAAACCAGGTAGAGGTAGCATGAGGCATGTTTGGACAGTGAGCAGGGAAATCTGGCTGGAGCAGAGGGTTCCTATAGGAAAAGAAGCAAGAGAGACACTTGGAAAAAGCTTTTCCCAGCAGAACCAGCACAGATGGCGGCCATGAGGCAAGGCAGAGATCCTCTGAGCTTGCTCTCATTTGATCAGTCTGCGTCCCTGGCCAACAGTAGCACTACCATTAAGCTGAGTTTCTATTTCCTCCATGGACTCTGTATTATGCCCACTTGTTTTCCTACCATAGGTCTGTGTTGAGTTGGCTTTTTGGTACAGCTGTTTACTTGTACCATACATATTCCTCTGTGGCTCCAGACCGAGTGGGCTTTTGTGAACTTCGGCTGTGCTTTCTGCCTGTTCAGCTTTCCAAACAAGCTGATATTACAGTCAGTGACTTTCTAGCTTCTCCCTTTGCGAGAGCCAGGTGTCTTATTTAACTGACTTAACACTCGCTTTGAATCTTTGAAATGACTTTGTCAACCTTGGCAGCATGCTTTTCATGTTGCTACCTGTGAAAGTACAAAAAGAGTATTTGGAAAACAAATAAAATGCTATCATCTCTAGGAATATATGCAATAATGCATTCCTACATTCATCCAACAAATGCATGTTAATTGTGTACTATGTTACAGGGTCTGTACTAGACACTAGAGATATATTTCTAATGTTCTCCAGAATATGCTAATCAATAAACAATGTATCTTATGAACTAATTAATAAAAGCAAGCTTATTGGGGCACTTGGGTGGCTCAGTGGGTTAAGCCACTGCCTTCGGCTCAGGTCATGATCTCAGGGTCCTGGGATCGATCCCCGCATCAGGCTCTCTGCTCAGCAGGGAGCCTGCTTGCCCCTCTCTCTCTGCCTGCCTCTCTGCCTACTTGTGATCTCTCTCTCTGTCAAATAAATAAATAAGATTTAAAAAAAAATTAAAAAAAAAGCAAGCTTATTAAGGCCTTAAATGACACATCAGAACAGATGGACATAATAGATAGCATAATATTCCATACTAAAGCAGCAAAATACACATTCTTCTCAAGTGCACATGGGATATTCTCCAGGATAGAACATGTTAGGCCACAAAACAAGTCTCAACAAATTCGAGAATACTGAAATCATATAAAGCTTCTTTACCAGCCACATGGTATGGAACTAGAAATCAATTACAAGAAAAACTGGAAAAACTATGAACACAGTAGAAATTAAGCAACATGTTACAGAACTACTGGATCATAGAATAAACCAAAGGAGAAATCATGAAACACCTAGAGACAAATGAAAACAGAAATACAGTACACTATAAAATCTGTGGGATGCAGCAAAAGTCATTCTAAGAAGGAAGCTCATAGGACTAGAGGCCTACCTCAATAAACAAGAGAAATCACAAACAATTTAACTGTATACCTACAGGAACTAAAAAAGGAAAAAATACAAAAGTTAACAGAAGGAAGAATAGAGCAGAAATAAATGAAATGGAGACTAAAAAGACAAGAGAAAAGAACAATGAAACTAAGAGCTGATTCACTGAAAAGATACATAAAAGTAAGCAAAATTGGGGTGCCTGGGTGGCTCAGTGGGTTAAGCCTCTGCCTTTGGCTCATGATCTCAGGGTCCTGGAATCGAGTCCCACATCCGGCTCTCTGCTCAGCAGGGATCCTGCTTCCCCCTCTCTCTCTGCCTGCCTCCCTGCCTACTTGTGATCTCTCTCTCTGTCAAACAAAAAAATAAAATAAAGTAAGCAAAATTTTTTGTTAGTTCCAACAAGCAGAAAAGAGAGAGGGCTGAAATAAACAAAGCCAGAAGTTACAACTAATACCACAGATATGCAAAGAATTATAAGAGACTGCTAAGAAAAATTACACATCAATAAACTGGACAAGTTTATCCATTTCTATAAGAAATGGATAAATTCTGAGAAATTTATAATCATCCAAGACTGAATCAGGAAGAAATAGAAAACCTGAATAGACTGATTATACATAAGGAGATTGAATCAGTAATCAAAACCTCTCAGCAAACAAAAGTCCAGGACAAGATGACTTCACTCGTGAATTCAAACATTCAAAGAAGATTTAATACATATCTTTCCAAACTCTTTAAAAAAAAGACCAGAAGAGGGAAAGCATCCAGACTCACTTTATGAAGCCAGCACTGCCCTGATACCAACATCAGATAAGGACACCACAAAAAAAGAAAATTTCAAACCAATATCCCTGATAAACATAGATGCAAAATCCTCAACAAAATATTAGCAAACCAAATTTAACATCCTAAATGTGTAAATGTGTTAAAAAGGATGCCATGATTGAGTTTTATTCCAGGGATGGAAGGATGGTTCAACATCTGCAAATTAATCAATAAGATACACCACCTTAACAAAATAAAAGATAAAAATAATACGATCACCTCAACAAAATTCAACATCCATTCGTGATAAAAACTCTCAATAAAGTGAGTATAGAGGAAATGTACCTAAACACAATAAAGGTCGTATATGAAAAGCCCATAGCTAATATACTCAAGAGTGAAAGGTTTTTTTTCAACATAGTATCAGAAGCCCTAGCCACAGCAAGTAGAAAGAACTGAAAGGCATCCAAACTGGAAAGGAAGAAATAAAACTGTCATTATTTGCAGATATAATACTATACATAGAATACCTAAAGGCCCCACCAAAACCACTGTTAGAGCTATTTAATGAATTCAGTAAAATTGCAAGATACAAAATTAATATGCAAAAATCTACATTTCTACACATGAATAATGAACTACCAGAAAGGAAAATATAG
Organism: Martes martes; assembly: GCF_963455335.1. NCBI lineage: Eukaryota > Metazoa > Chordata > Mammalia > Carnivora > Mustelidae > Martes > Martes martes. Next base: position 73,455,649 of record NC_137890.1, read on the forward strand.
AAAACAATCTCATTTACAATTGCAGGGAAAAAAATACTTAGGAATAAGTTTAATGAAGGATGTGAAAGACTTGTACAATGAAAATTGTAAGATACTGATGAAAGAAATTGAGGAGACACAAATGAAAGATATTTTGTGTGCATGGATTGGGAGAACTTGTATTGTTCAAATGTCCATACTATTCAAAGCAATCTACAGATCTAATGCAATCAAATTTCAATGGCATTTTTCACAAAAATGAAAATGCAAACTATACTATACTATACTATACTAAACTATAATATAAAGCTATAGTAATCAAAACATATAGCACTGCCATGAAAACTGATACACGGATTAATGGAACAGAACAGACATCCCAGAAATAAACCAATGTATATATAGTCAACTAATTTGCAACAAAGGAAAAAAAGAATACACAATGGAGAAAAGACAATCTCTTCAATTAATGATATGAGGAAGGGCACCTGGGTGGCTCAGTCAGCTAAGTGTCTACTTTCAGTTCAGGTCATGATTTTGGGGTCCTGGGATCAAGCCAGCAGGGAGTCTGCTTCTCCCTCTCCCTCTGACCCTCCCCTGTTCATGTGTGCACGCTCCCTCTCTCTCAAATAAATACTAGAAAAATTAAAAAATTAAAAATAAATGGTATGAGGAAAAGTAGACAGCTATATGCAAAAGAAAGGCCAGAGCATTATCTTACATCATATGTAAAAATTAACTCAAATTGATTAGATTAAGACAGGCACATGTTGTGATGAGCACTGGGTGTTATACACAACTAATGAATCATTGAACACTACATCAAAAACTAATGATGTGCTATATGTTGGTTAACTGAACATAATCATTTTTTTTACTTGATTAAACATTTGAATGTAAGACCTGAAACCACAGAACTCCCAAAAGAAAACAGAGGCAGTCAGATCCTTGACATTGATCTTAGTCATTTTTTTTCAATCTGATTCCAAAGGTAAGGGAAAGAAATGCAAAATTAAACAAATAGTATTGCATCTAATTAAAAGCATATTCATGGTGAGAATACAACCAACAAAATAAAAAGAAAGCCCACTTACTAGAAGAAGACATATGTAAGTCATATATCCAATAAGGGGTTAATATTCAAAATATTCAAATAACTCAAACAACTCAGTAACAGAAAAGCAAACAATCCAATTAAACAATGAACAAAAGATCTGAATGGACATTTTTCCAAAAAAGATAGTTCAACAGGTACATGAAGAGATGCTCAAAACTAGTAATCATTAGAGAAATCCAAATCAAAAACATTACATACCAACTCACACTAATCAGAACAGCTATTATCAAAGTGACAAGAAATAAATGTTGGCAAGGATGTGAAAAAAAGGGAACTCTTGTGCATTGCGGATAAAAACTGTAAACTGGTGGGAAAGGAGAAAATGGCAGTGAAATAGGAGGACCCTAGGCTTATCTCATCCCATGAAAACAACTAGATAACTATCAGATCATCCTAAATACCACAGAAATTGGCCTGAAGACTGATAGAACAAATGCCACAACTAAATGGAGGAAAGAAGCCACACTGAAGAAAGTAGGAAGTGCTGAGATGTGGTTTAGAGGAGGAACAGATCACAAGTGCTGCAGAAGGGAGGGAACTGTGGTCATGGAGAAGGATGAGAGAGAAAGGAGCACACAGAGGAACACACAAGAAGAACATTTCCCCAAAGGCACTAGCTGGGAAAATGAGGGGGACTGATTTGCATAAATCCTTGAAACCAGCAGGATTTAAAGCCTGGAATTTTAAAGGTCAGCAGGCTTGACTGGGATAGAGTCCTGAGGACGCTGCCTTACTCCTGGAGAGAGACAGGCAAACAACCTGAGGTGGGGACCAGAGAGGGGGTGGTAGGCAGACAGTGTGGAAACCATGATCTGAAGAACACCAGGGGCACACAATGGGGAGATTATTTACTCATCTTGGAGAGCATCCCTGAGAAACAACATTCACGGAGATGTCTCTCCAGAACAGGGGAGCTGGCTAGCACCATTTCCCTCCCCTGCCCCTCAGCATAAACACAGAGCCACCTGCATTAAGCAGCTCAGGGCTTACACTGAGCCCCACTGCCTGGCACACTAGTGGGACTGCCCCTCCAATCAAGCTTACCTTGGTCCCAGTGTGGCAGGCTCCTTCCCCAGAAGACCAGCACAGGCCTCTGCCCAAACCAGAGAGTTCTACAGGGTCTCAGCTCTGGTGGAGTTGGTGTCAGGTCTGATTTCACAAGCAGACCAGAACACACCTAGTTAAAACTTGCCACATTCAGGCCTGGGACCAAACATTGCCTATAGTGGTCAAGGAGAGTCTTGCAGACAACTGGCCTGAAGGATAGAGCAACCAAAACACAACAGCAGAACACATGCAGCACACCACAGAGACACTCCCTGAAGTGCCAGGCCCGGGGCACTATGTGACCTCTTCTTCATAAAGCCATTATTTTCAATAGTAGGAGACATACTGGCTTTTCTAACATAGAAATATAGGGAGAGACTTAGACAAAATGCCAAGACAGAGGAATTTATCCCAAATGAAAGAACTAGATAAGGCTATGTTCAGAAATCTAAGAAAAAAGAATATAAGTAACATGCCTGATGGAGAATTAAAGCAACAATCATAAGGATAATTCACTCGGCTTGAGAAAAGAATAGAAGACAGCAGTGAGATGCTTACAACAGAAATAAAAGAGTTAAAAAAAGAATCAACCTGAGATGAAGAATACAATAAATGATATTGGAAACAGGCTCAATGCAATGAACAGCAGGCCGGTAGAAACAGAGGAATGAATTAGTGACCCAGAAGACAAAATAATGGAAAAGAAAGAAGCTGAACAAAAGAGAGAAAGAATTATGAAACATGAGAATAGAGTTAGAGAATTCAGTGACTCCATCAACCACAATAACATTTGTACTATAGGAGTCCCAGAAAAAGAAGAGAGAAAAATGGGGCAGAAAATTTATTTCAAGGGCGCCTGGGTGGCTCAGATGGTTAAGCCTCTGTCTTCAGCTCAGGTCATGGTCTCAGGGTCCTGGGATTGAACCCCGGGTGGCTCAGATGGTTAAGCCACTGCCTTCAGTTCAGGTCATGGTCTCAGGGTCCTGGGATTGAACCCCACATCGGGCTCTCTTCTCAGTGGGGAGCCTGCTTCCACCTCTCTCTCTGCCTGCCTCTCTGCCTACTTGTGATCTCTCTCTGTGTCAAATAAATAAATAAAATCTTAGGAAAAAAAAAAGAAAATTTATTTCAAGAAACAATGGCAGAAAACTTCCCTAATCTGGGGAAGCAAACAGATATCCAGATCCAGGAGGCAGAGAGAACTCCCATAAAAATCAACAAAAGCAAACCTATGCCAAGACATACTGTAATTAAACTTGCAAAATATCATGATGAAGATAAAATCATAAAAACTGCAAGACAAAAGAAGTCCTTAACTTACAAGGGAAACATATAAGGCTAGCTGAAGATTTCTCAACAGAAACTTGACAAGTCAGAAGCATGATATATTCAACATGCTAAATCGGAAAAATCTGTAGCTGGATTGCTATCCAGCAATCTATCTCCTATTCAGAATAGGAGAGATAAAGAGTTTCCCAGACAAACAAAGACTAAAGGAGTTCATGACCACTAACCCAGCCCTGTAAAAAATACCAAAGGGGACTCTTTGAGTGCAAAAGAGAGACCAAAATTTACAAAGACAAGAAAGGATCAGAGAAAATCTCCAAAAAACAACAACAACAAAACAAGTAATAAAGTGGCAATAAATACATATCTATCAATAATTACTTTGAATGTAATGGACTAAATACTCCAATCAAAAGCAATACTTATATCAGATAAACTAGATTTTATTGTTCTTATTTTGGTTTTTTTAAAATTTTTTATTTATTTTCAGCATAACAGTATTCATTGTTTTTTGCACCACACCCAGTGCTCCACGCAATCCGTGCCCTCCCTAATACCCACCACCTGGTTCCCCCAACCTCCCACCCCCCGCCCCTTCAAAACCCTCAGGTTGTTTTTCAGACTCCATAGTCTCTCATGGTTCACCTCCCCTTCCAATTTCCCTCAACTCCCTTCTCCTCTCCATCTCCCTATGTCCTCCATGTTATTTGTTATGCTCCAAAAATAAGTGAAACCATATGATACTTGACTCTCTCTGCTTGACTTATTTCACTCAGCATAATCTCTTCCAGTCCTGTCTATGTTGCTACAAAAGTTGGGTATTCATCCTTTCTGATGGAGGCATAATACTCCATAGTGTATATGGACCACATCTTCCTTATCCATTCATCCGTTGAAGGGCATCTTGGTTCTTTCCACAGTTTGGCGACCGTGGCCATTGCTGCTATAAACATTGGGGTACAGATGGCCCTTCTTTTCACTACATCTGTATCTTTGGGGTAAATACCCAGGAGTTCTTATTTTGTTTTTATCCTGCTTTGGTATCAGAGTAGTACTGGTCCCATGGAATGATTTTGAATGTGGGCCCTCTATTCCATTATTTGTAAGATTTTGATAAAGACTGTTATTTATTTTTTTAAATGTCTGGTAGAATTCACCAATGAAATCATGTGGTCTTGTGCTTTTCTGTGCTGGGAGATTGACTCCTAATTCAATTTTCATTCTTATTATTGATCTAAGAAGATTTCCTACTTCTTGGATCCAAGATTCATGACACAATCATGGTAACTTGTGTGTTTTTAGGAAATATGTGGATTTTTTTCCTAAGTCATCTGATTTGCTAGCATATGACTGTTTATAGTAATCTGCTATCACACTGTGTATTTCTGTGGTTATCTATTATATTATTTTCTCTTCCATTTTTCATTTTGGTTTTTGAGTCTTCTCTCTTTTTTTCTTAGTTAATATGGTTAAAGCATTGCCAATTTTGTTTGTTTATCTTTGGAAAAACTGGTCACTACCTTCAATGTTATGTTATTGTTTATTCTGGTCTTTATTTTATATATGTCTGATTTTTCTTTGTTATTTCCATCCTCTACTAAATTTCAGCCAAGTTTCTTCTTTTTCTATTCCTTGCAATTTAATATTGCTTATTTGAACTTTTTTCTTAAAACAAACATTCATTGGATAAATTTCATTCTAACACCCACTTTTGCTACATCCCATAGGTTTTAGAATATTGTATTTTTTTCTTTTGTTTTGAGACATATTTTGATTTGCTGTTTGATTTCTTATTTGGCCCACTGCTTGTGCAGTACTGTGTTGTTTAATAGTTACATATTAAACAGTTAATATTTACCAAAAAACATGAGTTGATGCAGCTATTATGGAGAATGGTGTGGAAGTTCCTCACAAAATTAAAAATATAACTGCCATATGATCTAGCAACACCACTACTGGGTGTCTATGTAAAGAAAATGAGAACACTAATTCAAAAAGATAAATGCTCCCCTATGTTCACTGCAGCATTATTTATTAAAGCCAAGACCTAGAGACAACCCAAATGTCCATCAATAGACGAAAGGATAAAGAAGGTGTGGTATATACACAATGGAATACTACTCAGCCATAAAAAGAATGAAATCTTGCCATTTGTAACAACATGGATGGACTGTGGGGATATTCTACTAAGTGAAATAAGTCAGAGAAAGACAAATACTATATGATTTCATTTATACATGGAATCTAAAAAAACAAAACAAAATGCAGACTCCTAGATATAGGGAACAGACTGGTGGTTGCCAGAGGGGAAGGAGGTTAGTGGAGGGATACAAAATAAGTGAAAGGGATCAAGAAGCACAAACTTTCAGTTATAAAATAAGTCATGGAGATTAATGTACAGCACGGAGAATATGGTCAATAAATGTGTTAACTTGGTAGGGTGACAGGTGGTAACTAGACTTACCAGGGTGATCATTTTGCAATGTATACAATATCAAATCACCATGTTGTACACCTGAAACTCATAAAATATGTCAATTATGCCTCGATTTTTAAGAAAGCTTGTTATTAAAAAAAAAAAAAAGCATCAAAAGCCCAAAAATAATGGAGGTCACCAGTGAAAAACTGCTACTAATCATCCTACATGCAGTGTAGCCTCCAACCCCCTTTTGTTCAAAATCATCTTTTTAAATATCTTCATAGGCACACTTGATGTGGGATCTTGTAAAATTCTCTAGTGAACATGAGCAATATAGTCTATTCATTCAGACCCAAATTTTGCCACATTGGCACAACTGATATTTTGGGTCAGAAAATCCTTTGTGGGTGACTGTCCTTTGCATTATAGAATGATGAGCAACCTTCCTGGCATTCCCAGTCATGACAACCAAACATGTCTCCAGACATTGCCAAGTGTCCACTGAGAGAGACAGCAAAAGTACCCCTACTGAGATCCAGATCATTCAGGCCAAAAATATTCTTTAGTCAATAGCAGAGAGATTGATGGAGAAAAAAAGCTTAGAATATTGTCAAGTGATCATTAATGCAAAGCTTACCAAAAGACTCTTCTATTCAATTTTCTTTAAACTCAACAATCACACCCCCTTTTATTGAAATTATTCCAAAATATAGTTGACCCTTGAACAACATGGGTCTGAACATGTCGATTATATGTGGATTTTTTTTTTTGCAGCACAGAACTGTAAATGCATTTTCCTTGTGATTTCCTCAGCAACACTTTCTTTTCTTAGTTTATTTTATTGTAAGAATACAGTATATAACATATAACACAAAATATAAGTCAATCAACTATTTATGTTACCAGTAAAGCTTCTGGTCAACAACAGGCTATTAGTAGTTAGGTTTAGGGAAATCAGAAGTTACATTTGGACTTTCAAGTGTACAGGGGGAGACCCTTCTCTAACCCCCACATGATCAAGGATCAACTGTGTTAGTCTCTTGTCCTGCCCCACTAGACACCACTGTGAATAATTTATTTCTTTTGACTCTTCTAGCTCTTATAGTAGCTAAAATTATTTTTCAGGACAGCAACTACTGTCATACAGTAGTACAGATATAAAACACCAATATCAAATCAATACTGATTGATCCCCAAACATACTAACTCTAAGAGGCTTAGAAAGAATGAAGGAGAGGTTACCTGTCAGTCTCAGTGCCACGCTTCTGCTTTAAACCATTGTTTACATATTGGTCTACCCCATCAGACTGTAAATTCTTAGAAAACGGAAACTGAATTTTATTTCTCTTATGTTTTCAGTATCTAGCATCGTAAGTATCACAAAACAGACATTCAATAAATATTTATATACCTGAACCACAGAAAGAGTAGGGAGCAGGAAATGTAGATAAAACATGGAGTGTGCAGAGGGCCCTGCATTTCTGCTGAGGATTTTGAGCATTACCCTGTAGGTCTACATATCGGGTGGTCAGATATGAGAGCTGAGCCCCACCAAGGCAGAAGGCCCATGTAAGTAAATGCCAGTGTCTGCCATGGGAAAAGGCCTGCTGTACTTCTCATGCCCTCTCTCCCCCAAGGCTGAGTTTTGCAGACATTGGACACCCAGATGCTGGAGTGATAAGGAGCCCACATGGCATTAGAATGTATAACTCCAAAGTGGCATCGATCTTCAGGGAAGCTTCCTGGTTTTCTCAGACGGTGCAGATGGAGGAATTAGGCCAGGTAGGGAAAGAAAGGAGGCCTTCCCAGCAACACTACCCTCCCAACTCCTAACTGATTCCCCAGCATTTGCCAGAACAATAACAAGACAGAAGACACAGTACAAATAACAAACAAAGAAGATGGTAACAAATTCAGAGTAGTCTTAAAAGTCTCAAAAGTTACCTTTCATGTCTTCTAGAATCTACCCTAGGCCTGATAACCTACTGAGTCCATCTCCTGACTCCTTCCTGACCACGGGTCCTTTTCCCTTTTCTCTTGGACCAGTCACTGTCCTTCTTCCCTCTCAGGGCTCCTATGCTCCCATTTCTTCCCTCTGAGAGGCAAAACTATAAATTCCACACTCATCCCCACCTTCTTCTTTGCACTAGATCCAACAAGGAGAATAAAGATGCCATCAAAAAATTCAAATGACGTTGACTCTATTTACAGAAACTCCAAACTGTTCATGCCTGTTTCAGCATACCCCCACTTACTCAAGAACGTTACCTTAAGTTGAGTTGCTGGCAGACTTCTCTTACCATCCTAAATACTGGCCACTGCATTGGCTCACCCAGGATCTAAGGACGTCGACTCTTCCACGCCGTTCCCAGCTTAAATGATGAAAACCACAAACAACGAATCCAGCCCTCTGTGCCTTGCTCAATGTTTTCATCCACCAAATATTTACTAAGGCCCACTATGTGCAAGCCATTGTGTAAATAAAACTGGAGTGAATGAGACATGGACCATGCCAGTGAAGAGGCATAGTGTCCAGTAAGGAAATCACATATCTGTGAATAACCACATTACGGGGTAGAAGGATGCATCCCACACAAGACACTGATGAGGTGTTACAGAGCTGGGAGCTTCACAGACTGCCATTTCTGTCATGTCTGCCTTTTAGGAAGAGGATGAGTCCTAATACCCTTTTCCTACTAAAATTCATTGGTTTTGTTAAGTGTGCATTTTCTTAATAAATGAAAACTGCTTTGTTTTCTGAATGCATAACAAGAACTGCTTCTACGTGAAGTGGAAGAAAACATGAGTTCTTCTGACAAGCAGTCTATTAAAAAGCCACCGTTAAGTGGCATATTGTTTGCACATTTATAATAGTCTGTGGGGATGAACCTGCCCAGATAATTTAATTTCTTTTAAAGAGGAAAAAAAAAAAGAGAGTGCAAAACTAAAATATTGAAAGGACACATACAGCTTTTGACTTGATGGACTCAGAAGTATATCCGTACATTCTGGCTGGTGTTAAAATGCTCCAATGAACTGAAATACGTCTTAGAATTTACAATTGGCCAAGTGTTTCCAATCTAATTATTTCATGCTTTTTAGTTATTGCAGAAAATCACTATTCTTCTAAAATTTCTAAATTTTCTCTGAGGAGAAAAATGCCCTGGATTGGAGACCTCAAAACTTAGTTTAGATTTCCCCATGGTTTGCTCTCATGTGGCTTCTACTGGCTTCCACATTTAAGAATGTTGGTTCATTAACAAACTAGTTCAGCATAGTTATGTAAATGTATAAACAGGCTCCTTGGTGACAAATCATAAATTGAACAGCCCTACTCCTGTATAGGACTCTTTAATATGTCTTATTCTGAGAATGGGGCTGGGGAAAAAAATATATTTTTTAAAATGTAACTTTAGCAAGTCTAATAATGTCAGCTTCTCAAAGGAGACTTTTAAACATGATCTTACTTGGAAGGGAATGTAACATTTCCTTTGTGCCCAGCACTGTAACATTACTAGGTGCTCTCACTTGTTAACTCATTGGATCCTTCCAGAACTACAGGACAGGTGGTAGCCCATTTTAAGGGAAGAATGCAAGTCAGATCAAATGCTATGATACAACCCAGAATGTCACCAAACTCCACAGCATCCTTCGTCATGGCTTGCCCATGACCAGTCTAGTTCCGAGTGACAAACACAACAAGCTGCCTATACGTAAAAAAGTTGGAAGAGGAATCCAACTTATGAGGGACCCTCATGCAAAGCCAGTACTTGAACTGAGTAAGTTCTATGCCATGAATAAAGGATTGCTTCTCTCCAGTTTCTTAAATGAAGGTTAGGTCTTGCCTTGATCTCTCACTAGGTCTCTACTGAGGAAAAAATCAGAGGACTATGTGCATCTTCAGTTGAGATGGAAGAAAAAGGACCTTACTTCCCAGAGCCACCAGCCTCCAGGCTGCCTTATTCGTTGTACAAACATTCACTGAATGCCCAGCATGTGTAAGGCATTCAGTGGTGGAGGTATCAGGAAAACAGCAGTGAAAAAGCAAACGTCAGCGCCCCATCAAGTTTACATTCCAGTGATGAGCAGGACCTATAGGAGCAAGATCAGAAAATGCTGGAGACCCCTGCTCCCTCCACCACCCAGAGGCCAAGGCTGCTCCCCAAGCTATGCTGGTCAACAATCACTTCTGAAAAGGCCATTCTGCCTATCCTGGCATCTAAGGGGAATATCCTCATCCTAGCAGCTGAACATTACACACACACACACACACACACACACACACGGCATTTTAAAAGATCAGGATGCTAAGCACAATGAATAATAACCATAAAAATATGATGAAAAGTCAAATACAAAATCCTTTTCAGACAAAGGCAAATCTTTAAAAGCCATTTTTTTTTAAAAAGTCATTTATTCATTCTCTTATCGTTAGATAGAACCAAATTCAACCTTCAAAAGAAGAACAAGGAAATGATCTCCAGCTGATCTCTCTACACAAGATCCCAAGCTGCTGCCCCAGGAAATCCCTGCCAAATGGCTGATGTCAGCTCAGGTTCTCAGTGCTTCCAAGAGGAAAGGGGTAGGAGGAACCCACATTGTACTAAAATGTACTAAAAGTAACTCATAAAACATGTGACTAACCCAACCATTTTAAATTCTCCTGTAATTTCTGTGATAATTTTAAATACAATGAAACTCATCTGACAGAACATGAGTATCGCAGGAACTCTTCCAGGAGCCCCATTGTAAATCATCATTAACTGGACACGTGTTCCAGTATCACCCAGCTCCCTATTATCTGCCTCGAATAGCAGGAGGGAAGCCGTCCCGTTTGCCTACTGGTGTGTCTACCCATTTAATTACCAAAGATGCCACAGTGCCAGTGTGATCCAGTCCCCTGTGTGTGTGTGCCCTGATGACCTACTTTAATAAAATCTGGCCTCGCCTCAAACAGAACACAGGTTTAATTCCCAGCTAGAGAGACCAGATAACAGTGTGTATCTAACAGTATGAGCAAGCAGTGCACGGAAAATTGTGCAGTCTTGTGCACATATAAAAACAGACAACAAAGAAACCTATGTGGTTTCTATCATCTTAACAGGATCAACCAGGTAACATTTATTGACTCTGCCTCTCCTCGCCCCAACAACCAATTACCGAAAATTCTGGGCTCTGGATCTATGAATTTAAATATCAAAAATGTGTCTGGCCTTCTCCTGTGTTTTCTAAGAAAAAGATGGATATGGGAAATATTAACCCCACCTTCCCTGAAATAATGGACCTTAAGACCCTGGGGCTTCTAATCTATCCTCAAAATAATACTAAAGCAGAAAATAAGACACACAAACTGCTGAGTTTCTTCACATCCTCAAATATCGGAGGATATTTCAGTCCTAGTTGACATTTTGATATTTTAGAATCACAGGACCTTCTTTGGTGGGGGGAAAAAAAGCCCCAACATATTCTTTAAAAACCTCTGAGGCCTCTGGGAAACAAAGAGCAACCGACGATTCCCTCACATCTCGTTTTGTGGTGCAAATTTATTTTTAGGCTTCCTCTGGCCTTGTTCAGCTGGTTCCCTCTAATGATAGAACTGTTTGCTCAGTTTTAAAGCAATTCTGTGTATGAAGCTATCGGGCTCCATATTATGAGGGCCGAGACAGGCTGGTCTGAAACACATGGAATCTGAGAAAGGGAAAACCCTTTCAGGAGTCTACTGGATCTCGTCCGACATCCAAAGGGGCAGCGCAGCAAACGTCATGGTGAAGGGCATGGCTGGCTGCACACACCGCAGCTGGAAAATGAGGGTGGTGGCATCCTCACAGGGTGTTTAAGGGGAAAATGAGGAAAACAAGTGCGGTGGGCTCTGCACAGCACCAGAGCAAGTGAGCCCTCGCTGTGTGTCACATATTATTAGCATTTAAACACTGTCAAGTGATTTCACTCCATTAAGCAGCCATTAAGTATATGGCGCTAGATACCTAATAAAACCACCTCTATCACATGAGAACCTGCTAACATTCCTTTTTAAAGAGCTACTCTTAATGTCTAAATCTCTCTCACAGCAGAGTATGTACATCTTTATATAACCAACATAAAGAATCTCTGATTTAAAGTAATCGAGACAATCATTTGGATCATGTAGTGACAACTGTTTTAATCCAAAAATTATGGAGATTAATGACAATGAGAATGCTGCATTGTTGTTAAATATGTTATTCTGTGTCATTTTAACATTTGTTAGGCTTAGTGCTTTCACAAAGACTTCTTTAGCATTTCCTAACAGCAAATGTCATTCTCCCTACTGAAGGGTAAGGAAAAAGGACCAATGAATTTATTAGCTTAATATCACAGGTGCCAACTATTAGACCCCAAAACATCTTCCTACTCTCACTCTTCCCTTGGTATTCTAAATGCAAAGGAAAAAAACGGACATAAAATCCAGACATCTAAGCAATTACCTGGAGGAGGAGCGTCCTGATTCATAAAAGCCTCCTTTACCCACTCACCCATTTTCCTTCTGCTCCTTCCAGTCATTAAAAAAAAAAAACCTACATAATATCTTTCTTCAAAACACAGATCATGTACGTATGACGGGGTAGGGAATAAAGGTTTCAGATGTAAATAATAACAGGGCTCCTTCCCCAATAAATGGTTCTCTGAATGATCATGTGTTCCTCTACTTCTGTATTCAGTGTCAACCCCCCCCACACACACACACAGACACACACAAACAGAGGAAAGAAATGTGGGCTGTGAGCAGGGGTATGGGAAATAAACATTGACATTCACTGGAATTACAACAATTCTCTGAAGTCTCTTTATTGTTGTTCTTAATGTAAGTAATGCTCTTTGGGGGAAGAAGGGATAGGTAGATGATAAAATAAGAAAACTAGCTTGGCATTCCATGAAAGGGAGTTCCTTGAATTTCCCTCTAATAAATTCTTTCATCAACACCAAGGAAGCAAAAGCTTCTTCTCAGGCCCTGTTGGTTGTTTCCATGACCTGGCATCTTCTCCACCTTCCATTTCCTCCTTCAGAGAAGTCAACATGATGGCGGCCCTCACGATCCCTACACCAGATCCCTCGCAGCTGCCACCACCACCCTGAACAGTCCCACAACCATTACCATCTATCCATATCACATTAAGTTTTTTCCCCTATCTGTTCTTCTTGTCCTCAAGAACACATAAGTTATCAGCCACCTTCTCCACCTGTAGCCCTATCTCTCACCCTAAAATACTGCTGCATCCTCCTTACCCTGTATTTGTCAATCAATATCTACCCATTAACATCAACTTAACAGTTTTTTTGTCTCATCAGGAGATTAATTAAAAAATCTGTTAAAGGGACACCTGGGTGGCTCAGTCTGTTAAGCAACTGCCTTCAGCTCAGGTCCTGTACCCAGGGACTTGCATTGGCCCCTTGCTCAGCAGGGAACCTGCTTCTCCCTCTGCCTGCTGCTCCCCCTGCTTGTGTGCACACTCTGTCTCTCTCTCTCTGACAAATAAATATATAAAATCTTTTTTAAATTAAATAAATAAATAATAAAAATCTGTTAAGTAGGGAAGACCCATCCATTTTGAACACCCTCAACATTTTGAAACAACTTCCTTTAACTGGGGAGGGGAAAAAAAAAAACACTCAAGTTTAAATAGTCTTTGAGGACATGACCACCACAGAAATGGTAATCTACAGAATAAAGCCCACTTGAGTAATGTTGGGACTCAGAAAGTACATACTCTATATCACTAAATCACAGGAACTCAGTCCTAAATTTGATATAAACACACAAGTTTAGGTTTTCAATTCCTAGTTTTACCCCTAGAAATCTCAGGCTACCAAAACCACAGAAGCTGCTGTCCCTCTAAGTTTCTTCCATGTCACCCAAGTGTCCAATAAAAGCCATACCCCACACTGTTGTTTCTCTCCTCTGTCCCCAATGACCACACTTAATAAAAAGCCTCCCTTCCTTAGAGTCTACCCTGAATTGAACCCCAACAAAGCAAAGCCAGCCTGGTGGTTGTTCAAGTTGTACACTATGCAAGTCCACCACATTTAAGGGGCCACTAATCGCATCATTAGCATCTCTACTCTTTCAAAAATTGTATATCTTTGTTACAACATTGAGGATTTAAAGATGGATAATTTGATTATTTATATTATAATTTACCAGCATATGGCAAGAAAGTGTCTTGTTCTAAAAATCAGTATAGTTCAATGATTTTCCATCAGATGGAAGTAAAACGTCTGTGGAAGGGGTGCCTTTGTCTAATTTGCACAAAATGCCATATGGGCCAGCAGCAGCCCTCGGAAAAGCTTCTCTCAAACATTTTAAACTTTCTGTGGTCTTGGCTGTTCACTAAAGCGTCTGCTCTTGGTTTCATAAACTCTGTTTGCACTGCATTAACTACCCCCTCCCACCAATCTGGGCTTTCTCTCTCAATAACTTCAGCTATCAATGACATTCTCTCCTCAAAGCAAGCCCCTAAGTACTAACTGCATCCTCTTGTCCTATTTCTGTCAACTGATATTACTAAACACATGTTAACAATAAAATGATAACCTTTTGTCCCAGATTAATTACTGCTAGGAAAGAGATAGCCATTACAGACACATTCCACAAATTTAACATCATTAACAACCATGTTGCTTGAACTTGAATTTCATCAATATCTGAATAGATTCCTTACATTTTTAAAAGATTTTATTTATAGAGAGAGAGAGAGCATGCGTGTGTGAGCAGGATGTGGAGCAGAGGGAGAGGGAGAGAGAGAATCTCAAGCAGACTCCATGCCCAGCACAGAGCCTGACATGCGGCTCAATCTCACAACCCTGACATCATGACCTGAGCCAAAATCAAGAGTCAGATGCTTGACTGACTGAGCTACCCAGATGCCCCAGATTCCTGACATTTTTTGGAAAAGCAGAATTAAAGTAACTTTCCATATCAGAATTTATTTTAATTGACTTTCCTCATTGATAATATTTACCAAAAATTTACCACCAGCTATTTCCTTTGCATGCCAAGGACCCAAGTCAAATGAAATAATAATAGCGAGCCACATACTCACCTTGACCCCCAGAAAAGGAGTTTTACTGCCATTGGTGACAATTTGCCCTAGTTGACAGTCCAGGTGTGGAAACCTTAAAAAAGCAAAAGACAGAGGAAAACTTAGGAGAGAGGAGACAGATTTAGGAAAACACAACCAGTTACTTCATGGTAATACTGCTTCTCCCTGAAAAAATAAAGTTAGTTCAGGAGTGCTCTCATCTCTGCAGTAATTGTACCACAAACAAACTCTCCGTAAGTGCTCTTCATAAGTGAAGTTATTTCACAAACTCACCATTTTTCCATTAGCTGCATCTGGAATTTCAGAGATTCTTCATCTTATTTTCAGATTAATCCTCAATGAATACATGACTTCAATTTTCTTTCTTTCTTAATCCCTCAAGTAGTTAATGATCTGAAAGCTGATTCTTAAATACACCATATAACTGAAACATCTTAAGAATTTAAGACTTGGCTCTTGTCAGGGGAAGAATAACTCTGATGCATGAATAATTATGTGTGTTTGGTAGTTCCTAATTTTCTTAAAGGGCACCAAATTTATACTTTGTTATACTTCTAATTTTCTTCTTATTCAGAAAAAAATAAAGAACTAGAAGAACTATGAGTCCCATAATATTTTTTTTAAATGGCTCCATACCCAGCACAGAGCCCTTTGCAGGACTTGAACTCATGAGCCTGAGATCAAGACCCAAGCCAAAACCAAGAGTCAGACGTCTAACCAACTGAGCCACCCAGACAACCCACAAGTCCCACAATATTAACTATAGTAATATTAATTGTCTATAATAAAATTGTATTTTAAAAAACAGCAAAAGTTACTTTCCTCTCTAACTTGTCAAGCAACTTTAGTTTTATGTAGTAGAAAAAACACAAATTTTCCTCCAAGATGTTACTGCAGTAGATGCCACAGAATGTCTGCTATTATTAACCTAAGTCATATAAAATTGGTGATATCCAACCATCATTTACCTCAAAACCTGATAATTTCATCACTTTTCCAAGCCAGAAAAACCCAAAAAACAAACAACAACAAAAAACAAAAACAAAAATAAAAAACAATAGGATTGGACAACAACATAATCTTCAAAACACCTATTGCTCAGCACATGTCATTTTCCTAAGCAGCATCAGTGGTTTAGGCATTAACAGCTTCCATTAGAACCTAACATCTTCATGGTATGTGAAATATAACAAGTGAATTGCCTCCGGCATTTGGAAGGGACTGAGCGTATCTCCTCGATTCTTTTTTCCAACCCAGTCTTTACTGCCAACTCCTTCTCAGCTTCCTCCTTGCAACATTAAGAGCCTTTTCCAAGACTCTTAATGTGGCAGAGAGAACAGCTAAGGGCTAGAAGGCAAAAGGTGATGATAAGAATGCATCTCTCTAAGAAAGGAAGGCCAAAGGGAAAGCATGTCAGAGTGAGTGAGGAACAAGGAGCCTGGGGAGGAAAGCAGAAGGGCCGCCCACTCACTAATGCAGTCCTTACACGGTGGTGAGCATCATACCACACTGGGAAAATTGAACAGGTCCAAGTCCAGATGGGAAGAAGGGAAAGTTTACTTCTGTCTAACATATTTGGTAACCCATATGATCTTAGGAGCTACCACAACCAGAACTTCCAGGCCATCCCACCACTGCTATGAACACCTCCACCACCACATGACCATCATAGTCACCCTCACCACTACAGATGCAATGTAGGCATGCACAACACTATTGGAACTACAAACTAACAGAATAGAGGCCATGTGAATGCCCTAGATACAAGAATGTACCTCTTTACACAATGTATTTTCTTCTGAGATGGAGTAGAAACGGTCCTAATGATTTCCCTCCTACCAGGAAACCCATTAAATGAGCAGCCTACGTGAGCTGCTTTGTATTTTGTTTTGTTTTGTTGCAAGAATAAGCAGCCAATTGCAAAATAAACTTTTTGAACTCTTCTTAGTACCATTTATCTAGTTCATGTTCCCTATTTTTTATATATTAATTTTTTATTTTTTTAATTTCTTTTCAGTGTACCAGAATTCATTGTTTATGCACCACACCCAGTGCTCCCTATTTTTGAAAATTAATTATCTGAAGAAAAGTTGTGGGGTCAAAATCTGCATTCTGACTACAGAGCCCCAGCTGACATGCTAGGTGCAACCAATTGTTTGTTCATATCCAATCAGAATTTTAAAACACATAGGACCAGGAGAGGAAATGCACAAATAGTAAATCCTACCTTCAGAGGCACTCTTGACTCTTCTAGTACCAACCTTCCCTTTAAAACAGAGATATTACTATAAAATGTGAATCACTATAATGCAGAAGATATATGTGTTAATGATGGAAATAGCTAAATGATAGCACTAATAGTAACAGAGAATGGGAATCATTATTATTATAATAGGTACACCAAAAATAAAAAACTACTACAAATATAACAGCTTGGAATTAACAGACCAGTTGGAATTGCACCACCCATTGTGAAAGAGTTAGAAACAGACATTATGTTAATACAGTGATGGACTAAGAGTATGAACATAGTTAAGGAGTGTTAGCTAAGGTATGTGAAGACTATAAGCACGCATGTGTGGAAGCTACCAGGCAATAACTAAGCAAAGCCACTCTGTGAAGAGCCAGAGGCTGCCTAAGAACCAACTGGTCAACCTCTTATGGAAGAGCCCTGGGTCACTGGTAATTACTACTGAGATTAGAACAGGGTCTACAGAACATCAGCAGGCAACAAAACAGGGAAGCTGACATAAAAGACAAGGAAAGCAGGTGTTACCTAATGCCTTGGAGTCCTATATAAAAAGACCATATAACTCAACACCAAAAACAAAAACAAACAAACAAACAAAAACAATGAATAATCCAATCAAAACATGGGCAGAAGACATGAATAGACATTTTTCCAAAGAAGACATATGGATGGCTAAAAGACATGTAAAGATGCTTAATCACCAGGGAAATGCAAATGAAAGCCACAATGAGATATCACCTCACACATGTCAGAATGACTAAAATTAAAAACACAAGAAACAATGAGTGCTGGTGAGGATGTGGAGAAAAAATAACCCTCATGCCCTGTTAGTGAGAATGCAAACTGGTGCAGCCATTATGGTTAACAGTTGGAGGTTCTCCAAAAATTTTTAAAAAGAATTACCATCTGATCCAGTAACTTTACTACTGGATATTTATCCAAGAATATGGGAACACTAATTTCAAAAGACATATGCACCCCAATATTTACTACAACATTATTTACAATAGCCAGGATATGGAAGCAACCCAAGGGTCCATTGATAGATGAATGGATAAAGAAGATGTGATACACACACACACACACATACTGATTACTCAGCCATAAAAAGGAATAAAATCTTGCTACTGGCAACAACATGGGTGGAACCAGAGGGTATAATGCTAAGTGAAATCTGTCCAACAGAGAAAGAAATAACCACATGATTTCATTCACGTGTGGAATTTAAGAAACAAAACAAATGAAAATTTTAGAAAAGAGACCAAAAAAAGAAAAAAAAACAACAACAACAAAACCCAGACTCTTAAATACAGAGAACAAACTGGTGGTTGCCAGAGGGGAAGCAGGTGGACAGATGGGTGAAACAGATGAACGGGATTAAGAGTACATTCATCTTGATAAGTACTGAGAAATGTATAGAATTGTTGAATCAATAAATTGTACACTTGCAACGAATATAACACTGTTAATTATACTTGAATAATAATTTTTAAAAAGAGGGAAAGCTAAATTTAGTTAAAATGGTAGGTAAATTTAATGACTATTTTTTGAATTCATATAAAAGGACAAAATGAATAGAGAAATTGCAAACAACCATATCTTTCCCACACAGAATGGTTCATTTTTGGAGTGAGCAAAAAACACAAAACCCTAAAGCATAATTTTCAAATTCAGAAATTATATCAATCTAATCTTGGTTTTGAGCTACAGACATTATTTTCAAACAACAGGACATAAAGTCAGGGAATTGGTATGCAGCTCTCTTAGCAGATTGCTTATAAGTTTGGTTTGGTGTCAGAACAGTATTCTTGGAAAAACCAATTGTGTTCAATTTATAACTTATATAACCAAGTGTTTATTACAGTAAAGTGCATGGTGGAATAGTACACAGCAATGAAAATGTTTGATCAGAACCATGGAAGAACCCATGAAATAACATTAACGTTAACTAAGATACACCATCCCATCCATTTATTCAAAGTACAAAAACAATCCCAATGAAAGGATTGGGAAAGTGAACCTTGCACATGTGCAAAACTGAAACAGGTGCATAATCATCACCGAGGCAATCTATTAAACACAGGGATTCCTGGGCACCACCCTGATGCTTATTCCTGAATTTCAAGAATTTTATTTTTTTGGAATGGGTACTCTGGAGCACGGCCTCATTGAAGAACCAGTGCTGGGCAACAGATGGAAACTACCAGAGAAGCAGTGTCTCAATTCAAGAGTCTGGGCTAGACCAAGAGACACATCACATATACTAGTTCACTTACCTAATCATCACAGCAACTCTCTAGGGATTTCAGTACCCCAGTTTTGCAAGGAGGTGACTGAGGGGCCAGTCTGAAAGGTCAAGTGACTAGCCCAAGATGCTAATGTGACAAAGAACAAATGTCACCTCGTGACTTCCTTCTTAAGAGTTGGTGCAGCCACTTTGGAAAACAGTGTGGAGATTCCTTAAGAAATTAAAAATAGAGCTTCCCTATGACCCTGCAACTGCACCACTGGGTATTTACCCCAAAGACAGTGGTGTAGTGAAAGAAGGGCCATCTATACCCCAATGTTCATAGCACCAATGGCCACGGTTGCCAAACTGTGGAAAGAACTAAGATGCCCTTCAACGGAAGAATGGATAAAGAAGATGTGGTCCATATACACAATGGAGTAGTATGCCCCCATCAGAAAGGATGAATACCCAACTTTTGTATCAACATGAACGGGACTGGAAGAGATTATGCTGAGTGAAATAAGTCAAGCAGAGAGAGTCATTGTCATATACTTGTGGAGCATAAGGAATAACACAGAGGACATTGGGAGAAGGAGAGGAGAATTAAGTTGGGGGAAATCAGAGGGGGAGATGAACCATGAGAGATTGTGGACTCTGAGAAACTGAGTTTTGGAAGGGAGGGAGTGGGGGGGTTGGGTGAGCCTGGTGGTGAGTATTAAGGAGGGCACGTTTTGCATGGAGCACTGTGTGTGGTGCATAAACAATGAATGCTGGAACACTGAAAAGAAATACAATAAAATAAAATAAAAATAAATAAATTAAAGCAAAAATGAACCACATATACATGTAAACATAGTAAATCTATTTAGAGCAAGGAAAAATAGCAAATTTCAAATAGTTACTACATTAAAAAAAAAAAGAGTTCTTTAGTGTTGCCCACTGCCTAATATGTTATATATTCTAAACTCCTTTGCAGGTACCCTCCAAAAACATGGCCCCCGACCCTACTTCAACCACACCACTCCTTCAGCCACCCATTCATAACCATGCTCTGGCTAAACCAACCTTCTAAGCAATTTCCTGGGCAGGACTAGTTTAAGCCTCCCTGACTTTGCCTTTGCCCTTTACCTACCTCATGTTCCAGGGTGGAGCTCAACCTTCTCCTCTTTATGAAGCCCTTCCTGACCACCACTGGTCCCTACCCAGTTAGAACTGACCACTTCCTCTGGTGGGCACTATAGTAGTTAGAAGAATGAAGTAAGACTTTACTTGTCTCCACTATTACCTGTCTGCTCATAGATATGGGCTATATAAATTTTGAGAATAGGTATCAGCAAATGTTTTAAAAATAAATGCAGCATTAGAGCCAAAATCAGAATTTGAACCCGGATCCAACTCAAAACCAGTGTACTACGCTGTGTCTCTTGAATCTGATTTTATAAAAATAACTCCATAACCGTCAATACAGTAGCCACTTAGCCCCGTGTCTCTACGGGATGCTTGGGATGTGGCTAGTCTGAACCGGAATGCACTGTAAGTTTAAAATACACACTTTGAAGATTCAGTATGACAAAAGGAATATAAAAGGTTTCAATGTGTTAAAATGATAATATTTTGGATATGTTTGGGAAAGTGAAATGTGTTAAAATTAATGTGTTTCTTTTTGTCTTCTTAATGTGGTTACTAGAAAAACATAATACACATGTGGCTCATGTATTTCCATTGAATGGTGTTACTCTATGAAGTATGACCTTTCTCACGATAAATCTGTTAGGATGATGCTAACTTTTCCTAGCGATTACAGACCACAGACATCCAACCACACCGCAGTGTCACATGGCATGGCCCTGCTGGATATACAGAGTTTGCGCCTACATTCCAAACTCACAGAATATTGCTTTCAGAGTTCTGTCAGCTCACTGGGGTTCTTCTCCACCATCAGCTGTTGGTTCTTCCACACATAACTCCTAAGGTTTCTAATCCTCCAATATAGCTATCTTATGAATTCTGAGGCAAAGACCAGTAGAAAAAAGCAGGGCCAGGACTAGGGGGAGGCCAAGCACTTGCCTCAGGCACAAAATTTATTTACTTTTAAGATTTTATTTGTCAGAAAAAGAGAGAGAGCGAGCGAGAGTGCGTGAGTGAGTGCATGAGTGGGGGTTAGGGGCAAAGGGAGAAGCAGGCTCCACACTGAGCAGGGAGCCCAATGTGGGACTCAGTCCCAGGACCCTGGGATCATAACTGAGCCAAAGTGAGATGCCTAACTGACTGAGCCACCCAGGCATCCCTCAGGCACAAAATTGAAAGGAAACCAAAAAGTCAGGAATAGAGAAAAACTCAGGAATCAAGACGAATAATAATAACAGCACTGTTATGTAATTCACCTACTGTAAAATTAACCATTTTAAAGGGTACAATCCAGTAGTTTTAATACATTCGTAATGTTGTTTGACTATTGCCACTATCAAATTCCAGAACATTTGCATTATCCCCAAAGAAACCCCATCCCAATTAGCAGACACTCTACCGTCCTCTCTATGCCCACCCCAGGCAACCACTAATCTGTTTTCCATATAATTTTGCCTATTACAGACATTTGATATAAATGGAATCACATAATATCTGGCCTTTTGCATTTGTCTTCTGTCAGTTAAAATGTTTTCAAAGTTCACCTATGTTATACCATGAATCAATATTTCATTCCTTTTTATGGATGATAATAGTCTATGAATACACCACATTTTGTTTATCCATTCATAAGTTAATGGATATTGGAATTGTTTCCAGTTTGGAGCTATTAGGCACACATTGGTGTACATAAATTTTCAATTCTCTTGGGTATAAACTTAGTAATGAAATTGCTGGGTCATCTTGTAACTCTATGTTGATAATTTGAGAAACCAGTACTGTTTTCTAAAGTGGCTGTACCATTTTATGGTCCCACCAGCAATATATAGGGTACCAAGGTCTCCATATCTTTACCAATACCTGTTATTATCTTCATTTTTTATGTTAGCCAGGTTAGTGAGTATGTTAGTAGTATTTCATTGTGCTTTTGTTTTCTATCTTCCTAACAACCAGTAATGTTGACTGCCTTTGCATATGCCTTGGCCATTGGTATGACTTCTTTGGAGAAACGTCATCTCAAGTCCTTTGTTCAATTTTTTAGTTATTTGTCTTTATATACTGAGTTGTAAACATTCTTAAAATTTTTTTAAAAGATTTTATTTTATTTGACAGAGAGAGAGAGATCACAAGTAGGCAGAGAGGCAGGCAGAGGGAGAGGAGGAAGCAGGCTCCCCGCTGAGCAGAGAGCCCGATGCGGGGCTCAATCCCAGGACCCTGGCATCATGACCCGAGCCGAAGGCAGAGGCTTTAACCCACTGAGCCACCCAGGCGCCCCCATTCTTAAATATTTTGAGTATAAGTTCCTTATTTGATACATGATTTGCGAAGAATTTTTTCCAATTCTATGGGTTGTCTTTTCTCTTTCTTGATGACATTCTCTAAAGCACAAAAGCTTTTAATTTTTATGAAGTCCAATTTATTTTTTCTTTCATCACTTGTGTTTTTGATGTCCTATCCAAGAAATTGCCTAATCCAAGATCGTGAAGATTTACTCCTGTTTTCTTCTAAGAGTTTTTGTTTAATTGTTTTAGTTCCTGCCTTAAGGTCAATGATCCATTTTGGATTAACTTTTGTGTATAGTATAAAGTAAGGCTCAGCTTCATTCTTTTGCATGTGGATGTCTAGTTATTCCAGCACCATTTGTTAAAAGGACTATTCTTTTTCTACCAGATTGTCTTGTCACCCTTGCTGATAATCAATGGTCATAAATGTAAGGGTTTATTTCTGGACTCTCGATTTTATGCCACAGATCCTTAAGACTCTATTTATGCCAGTACCATACTATCTTTATCACTGTAGCTCTGTAGTAACTTTTGAAACCAGGAAATTCAAGTCCTTCAACTTTGTTTTGGTTTCTCAGGATTGCTCTGGCTATTCTGAGTCCCTTGCATTTCCATATAAATTTCAGGATCAGCTTGTCAATTTCTGCCCAGCTAGAATTTCCATATGAATTGCACGGACTCTGTAATGGAGAGCACTGCCATCTTGACAATATTGGCCTCCAATCCATGAGGAGGGAATGTCTTTCCACTTATTTAGGTTAACTTTAATTTCTTTTAGTAATATTTTATAGTTTTTGGTGTACAAGCTTATGTGTTTTGCTAAATTTGTTCCTAAGTATCTTATTCTTTTTGATGTTACTGTAAATGTAATTTTATTTCATTTGCAAATTATTTGCTGTAAACATACAGACTTGATTCTTTGTTTATTGATTTTATATGCTGCAATCTTGCTAAATTTATTAGTTCTGAATGTGTAGTCCTTAAGATTATCTACATATAAGATCATGTCATCTGCAAACTGAACTAGTTTTACCTCTTCCTTTCTAATCTGAATGTCTTTCATTTCTTTTTCCTGCCGAATTGCCTTGGCTAGAATCTCTGATACAACACTGCATAAATATGAAAAAACCAGGCATCCTCATCTTTTCCTTATCTCAAGGGGAATGCATTCAGTCTTTCACCATTAATTATTACATTAGTTACAGGGTTTTAGAAAATGCCCTTCATCAACTCAAGGAAGTTTCCTTCTATTCCTAGTTTTGCAAATGCATTTATCAGGAAGTGCTGTTGGAATATGTCAGGTGCTTTTCCTATGCCTATTGAGATGATTATGCAGTTTTTGTACCTTATTCTATTAATAAGGTATATTCCAGTGATTTTCATATATTAAGCCAATCTTGCATTCTGCAGATAAATCCCACTCGGTCATGGTATAGAAAACATTCCCTATGTTGCTAGCTTCAGTTTATGAGTATTCTGCTACAGATTTTTGCATTTACATTATATCAGTTTATAAAGTTGACTCTTGAACAACAGGGGTTTGAACTGTGTGGGTCCAATTACATACAATTTCTTTCAATAAATAGAGTACTGTAAATGTATTTTCCTTATGATTTTCATAATAACATTTTCTTTTCTCTAGCTTACTTTATTATATATAACAAGTATAGTATAATACATATGACATACAAAATGCGTGTTTGACTGTTATCAGTAAGGCTGCTAGTCAATGGTAAGCTATTAGTTAAGTTTTGGGAGAGTCAAAAGCTACACATGGATTTTTAACTGCATGGGAGGTTGGTGCCCTTCACCCCTGCATTGTTCCAGGGTCAACTGTACTTTTCTTGTGATCACTTTGTATGGTTTTGTTACACTGGCCTCAAACAATGATTTGGGAAATGGCCTTTCCTTTTCCATTTTCTATATGAGATTGTGCTATACTATTGTTAAGGCTTCTTTACACATTTGGTAGAATTTACCAGTGGAGCCATTTGAGCCTGGGCTTGGCCTTGTGGGAGTTTTTTCATAATAGTTTACTTCAAAGTTTCTATTTCTTCTTGAGTAGTATGGTCATCTATGTCTTCATAGGAATTTGTCCATTTCATCTAGGTTATCATAATTTGTTGACATAAAATTATTCATAATATGAGCAGAAGAGAAGATGGCGGAGAAGTAGCAGGCTGAGATGATATCGGGTAGCAGGAGATCAGCTAGATAGCTTATCTAACCATTGTGAACACCTACAAATCCAACGGGAAATCGAAGAGAAGAAGAGCAACAATTCTAGAAACAGAAAATCGATCACTTTCTGAAAGGTAGGACCTGCGGAGAAGTGAATCCAAAGTGACGAGAAGATAGACCCCGGGGGGAGGGGCCGGCTCCCGGCAAGCGGCGGAGCGACGGAGCACAAAATCGGGACTTTTAAAAGTCGGCTCCACTGGGAGACATCGGTCCAGAGGCTAAACCGGGGGGAAACCCAGGCGGGGTCAGCATAACCCCAGGTCCCGTGGGGTCACAGAAGGACCGGGGGTGTCTGAGTGCCACAGAGCTCGCAGGTATTAGAGCGGGGAAGCCGGCTACAGCGACAAGCCGAGGAGCGAGTTCTCAGCCCGGGGTTACCTTGTGCCAGTCGCAGGCTGGGTGGGCTCGGAGTGCTGCCAGAGGCCACGGAAACAGAAGCGACCAGGCGCTTTTCTCCAGGTTCCAGCAATTGACTGCTTTCCTCAAGGTGCGACCGCAGGCCAGGGAGGCGGGGCGGTTGGGCGCTTTGCTCTGAGGGCACACTGAGGAGCGGAACCCCAAGCTCCCGGCTCCTCTGGGCCGAGAGATTGGGAGGCCGCCATCTTCATTCCCGTCCTCCGGAACTCTACGGAAAGCGCTCAGGGAACAAAAGCTCCCGAAAGCAAACCCGAGCGGATTACTTAGCCCGGCCCCTGGCAAGAGCGGTGCAATTCCGCCTGCGGCAAAGACACTTGAGAATCACTACAACAGGCCCCTCCCCTAGAAGATCAACAAGAAACCCATCCAAAACCAACTTCAGTCACCAAGAACAGTGGAATTCCACAGCAGGAGAAAGCAAATCCTACCTGGACAAAATGACAAGGCGGAAAAACTCACCTCAAAAAAAAGAACAAGAGGCCGTACCGAAGGCTGGAGACCTAATCAATACAGACATTGGTAACATGACAGATCTAGAGTTCAGAATGACAATTCTTAAGGTTCTAGCCGGGCTCCAAAAAGGCATAGAAGATATTAGAGAAACCCTCTCCGGAGAGATAAAAGCCCTTTCTGGAGAAATAAAAGAACTAAAATCTAACCAAGTTGAAATCAAAAAAGCTATTAATGAGGTGCAATCAAAAATGGAAACTCTCACTGCTAGGATAAATGAGGCAGAAGAAAGAATTAGTGACATAGAAGACCAAATGACAGAGAATAAAGAAACTGAGCAAAAGAGAGACAAACAAATACTGGACCACGAGGAGAGAATTCGAGAGATAAGTGACACAATAAGACGACACAACATTAGAATAATTGGGATTCCAGAAGAAGAAGAAAGAGAGAGGGGAGCAGAAGGTATATTGGAGACAATTATTGGAGAGAATTTCCCTAATATGGCAAAGGGAACAAACATCAAAATCCAGGAGATGCTAAGAACGCCCCTCAAAATCAATAAAAATAGGTCCACACCTCGTCACCTGATATTAAAATTTACAAGTCTTAGCGACAAAGAGAAAATCCTGAAAGCAGCCCGGGAAAAGAAGTCTGTAACATACAAGGGTAAAAACATTAGATTGGCGGCAGACTTATCCACAGAGACCTGGCAGGCCAGAAAGAACTGGCATGATATATTCAGAGCACTAAACGAGAAAAACATGCAGCCAAGAATACTATATCCGGCTAGGCTATCATTGAAAATAGAAGGAGAGATAAAGAGCTTCCAGGACAAACAAAAGCTGAAAGAATTTGCAAACACCAAACCAGCTCTACAGGAAATATTGAAAGGGATCCTCTAAGCAAAGAGAGACCCCAAAAGTAGTAGATCAGAAAGAAACAGAGACAATATACAGTAACAGTCACCTTACAGGCAATATAATGGCAATAAATTCATATCTCTCAATAGTTACCCTGAATGTTAATAGGCTAAATGCCCCAATCAAAAGACACAGGGTATCAGAATGGATAAAAAAACAAAACCCATCAATATGCTGCCTACAAGAAACTCATTTTAGACCCGAAGACACCTCCAGATTTAAAGTGAGGGGGTGGAAAACAATGTACCATGCTAATGGACAGCAGAAGAAAGCTGGGGTGGCAATCCTTATATCAGATCAATTCGATTTTAAGCCAAAGACTATAATAAGAGATGAGGAAGGACACTATATCATACTCAAAGGGTCTGTCCAACAAGAAGACCTAACAATCTTAAATATCTATACCCCTAATGTGGGAGCAGCCAACTATATAAACCAATTAATAACAAAATCAAAGAAATACATCGACAGTAATACAATAATAGCAGGGGACTTTACCACTCCCCTCACTGAAATGGACAGATCATCTAAGCAAAAGATCAACAAGGAAATAAAGGCCTTAAATGACACACTGGACCAGATGGACATCACAGATGTCCATCAGAACATTCCATCCCAAAGCAACAGAATATACATTCTTCTCTAGTGCACATGGAATATCCTCTAGAATAGACCACATCCTGGGTCATAAATCAGGTCTCAATCGGTACCAAAAGATTGAGATCATTCCCTGCATATTTTCAGACCACAATGCTCTGAAGCTAGAACTCAATCACAAGAGGAAATTTGGAAAGAACGCAAATACATGGAGACTAAACAGCATCCTTCTAAAAAATGAATGGGTCAACCAGGAAATTAAAGAAGAATTGAAAAAATTCATGGAAACAAATGATAATGAAAACACAACGGTTCAAAATCTGTGGGACACAACAAAGGCAGTCCTGAGAGGAAAATATATAGTGGTGCAAGCCTTTCTCAAGAAACAAGAAAGGTCTCAAATACACAACCTAACCCTACACCTAAAGGAGCTGGAGAGAGCAACAAAGAAAGCCTAAACCCAGCAGGAGAAGAGAAATCATAAAGATCAGAGCAGAAATCAATGAAATAGAAACTAAAAAAACAATAGAACAAATCAACAAAACTAGGAGCTGGTTCTTTGAAAGAATTAATAAGATTGACAAACCCCTGGCCAGACTTATCAAAAAGAAAAGAGAAAGGACCCAAATAAATAAAATCATGAATGAAAGAGGAGAGATCACAACCAACACCAAAGAAATACAAACAATTATAAGAACATACTACGAGCAACTCTACGCCAACAAATTTGACAATCTGGAAGAAATGGATACATTTCTAGAGACATATAAACTACCACAACTGAACCAGGAAGAAATAGATAACCTGAACAGACCCATAACCAGTAAGGAGATTGAAACAGTCATCAAAAATCTCCAAACAAACAAAAGTCCAGGACCAGACGGCTTCCCAGGGGAATTCTACCAAACATTTAAAGAAGAATTAATTCCTATTCTCCTGAAACTGTTCCAAAAAATAGAAATGGAAGGAAAACTTCCAAACTCATTCTATGAGGCCAGCATCACCTTGATCCCAAAACCAGACAAGGATCCCACCAAAAAAGAGAATTACAGACCCATATCCTTGATGAACACAGATGCGAAAATTCTCACCAAAATACTGGCCAATAGGATCCAACAGTACATTAAAAGGATTATTCACCACGACCAAGTGGGATTTATTCCAGGGCTGCAAGGTTGGTTCAACAACTGCAAATCCATCAATGTGATACAATACATTAATAAAGAAAGAGTAAGAACCATATGATACTCGCAATAGATGCTGAAAAAGCATTTGACAAAGTGCAGCATCCCTTCCTGATTAAAACTCTTCAAAGTGTAGGGATAGAAGGCACATACCTCAATATTATCAAAGCCATCTATGAAAAACCCACCGCAAATATTATTCTTAATGGAGAAAAACTGAAAGCTTTTCCGCTAAGGTCAGGAACAAGGCAGGGATGTCTGTTATCACCACTGTTGTTCAACATAGTACTAGAAGTCCTAGCCTCAGCAATCAGATGACAAAAAGAAATTAAAGGCATCCAAATTGGCAAAGAAGTCAAACTATCACTCTTTGCAGATGATATGATACTATATGTGGAAAACCCAAAAGGCTCCACTCCAAAACTGCTAGAACTTATACAGGAATTCATAAAGTGTCAGGATATAAAGTCAATGCACAGAAATCAGTCGCATTTCTTTACACTAACAACAAGACAGAAGAAAGAGAAATTGAGGAGTCAGTCCCATTTACAATCGCACCCAAAACCATAAGATACCTAGGAATAAATCTAACCAAAGAGGCAAAGAATCTATACTCAGAAAACTATAAAGTACTCATGAAAGAAATTGAGGAAGACACAAAGAAATGGAAAAATATTCCATGCTCATGGATTGGAAGAACAAATATTGTGAAAATATCTATTCTACCTAAAGCAATCTACACATTTAATGCAATCCCTATCAAAATCCCATCCATTTTTTTAAAGAAATAGAAAAAAATATTCCTAAAATTTATATGGAACCAGAAAAGACCTCGAATAGCCAAAGGAATATTGAAAAAGAAAGCCAAAGTCGGTGGCATCACAATTCCAGACTTCAAGCTCTATTACAAAGCTGTCATCATCAAGACAGTATGGTACTGGCACAAAAACAGACATATAGACCAATGGAACAGAATAGAGAGCCCAGAAATAGAACCTCAACTCTATGGTCAACTAATCTTCGACAAAGCAGGAAAGAATATCCAATGGAAAAAAGACAGCCTCTTCAACAAATGGTGCTGGGAAAATTGGACAGCCACATGCAGACAAATGAAATTGGACTATTTCCTTACACCACACACGAAAATAGACTCAAAATGGATGAAGGACCTCAATGTGAGAAAGGAATCTATCAAAATCCTTGAGGAGAATGCAGGCAGCAACCTCTTTGACCTCAACCGCAGCAACTTCTTCCTAGGAACATTGCCAAAGGCAACAGAAGCAAGGGCAAAAATGAACTATTGGGATTTCATCAAGATCAAAAGCTTTTGCACAGCAAAGGAAACAGTTAACAAAACCAAAAGACAACTGGCAGAATGGGAGAAGATATTTGCAAACGACATATCAGATAAAGGGCTAGTATCCAAAATCTATAAAGAGCTTATTGAACTCAATACCCAAAGAACAAATAATCCAGTCAAGAAATGGGCAGAGGATATGAACAGACATTTCTGCAAAGAAGACATCCAGATGGCCAACAGACACATGAAAAAGTGCTCCACATCCCTCGGCATCAGGGAAATACAAATCAAAACCACAATGAGATACTACCTCACACCAGTCAGAATGGCTAAAATTAACAAATCAAGAAATGATAGATGCTGGCGAGGATGCGGAGAGAGGGGAACCCTCCTACACTGCTGGTGGGAATGCAAGCTGGTGCAACCACTCTGGAAAACAGTGTGGAGGTTCCTCAAAAAACTGAAAATAGAGCTACCCTACGACCCAGCAATTGCACTACTGGATATATATCCTAAAGATACAAACGTGGTGCTCCGAAGGGGCACGTGCACCCGAATGTTTATAGCAGCAATGTCCACAATAGCCAAACTGTGGAAAGAGCCTAGATGTCCATCAACAGATGAATGGATAAAGAAGAGGTGGTATATATACACAATGGAATACTATGCAGCCATCAAAAACATGAAATCTTGCCATTTGTGATGACGTGGATGGAACTAGAGGGTATCATGCTTAGCGAAATAAGTCAATTGGAGAAAGACAACTATCATATGATCTCTTTGATATGAGGAAGTGGAGATGCAAGGCGGGGGGTTTGGGGGGAGGTAGGAAAAGAAAAAATGAAAAGATGGGATTGGGAGGGAGACAAACCATAAAAGATTCAATCTCAAAAAACAGACTGA
Source organism: Martes martes (assembly GCF_963455335.1). Classification (NCBI taxonomy): domain Eukaryota; kingdom Metazoa; phylum Chordata; class Mammalia; order Carnivora; family Mustelidae; genus Martes; species Martes martes. The sequence continues at coordinate 73,486,481 of NC_137890.1, forward strand.
GGGTTGCAGGGGGGAGGGGGAATGGGAGAGGGTGGTGGGGAAATGGACATTGGGGAGGGTATGTGCTATGATGAGTGCTGTGAAGTGTGTAAACCTGGCGATTCACAGACCTGTGCCCCTGGGGATAAAAATGCATTATATATTTATTAAAATAAAAAAAAAGTATTCATAATATGATTCTTATTTCTCCAAGGTGGATAGTGATGCTCCTTTTATTTCTGATTTCAGTAATTGAGTCTTTTCCTTTTTTCTATTGGTCAGCCAGATAATGGTTTCTCAATTTTGATTTTTTTCCAAGGGACTAATTTTTGGGTTCACTGATTTTTTTCTATTGTTTTCTATTCTCCATTTTATTTACTTCTGCTCTAGTCTTTATTATTTCCTCCCTTCTACTTTTTTGGTTTTCATTTACTCTTCTTTTTCTACTTCCTCAAGGTAAAAGGTTAAGTTTGATTTGTGATCTCCCCTCTTTTCTTTTTGGGCTTTTTTCCCCCAGTTTAAGTTACAACTGACATACAGCATTGCTTAAGTTTAAGGTGTACAACATAATGACTTACAATATATTGACTTACATATATTGTGAATTATCACAGTAAGTTTAGTTAATATCCATCATCTCATATAGATACAAAAAAAAAAAGGTTTTTTCCATCTGATAAGAACTCTTAAGATTTACTCTATTAAGAATTTCATATACTATGTTAACTACAGTCATCATATTGCACATTACATCTGCAATATTTATTCATCTTATAACTGGAAGTGTATCTATTCTGTATATTTTGACCACCTTCATCCAATTCTTCCACCCCTCACCACCACACTACCTCCAAAAATCACAAATCTAATCTCTTTTTCTATGAGTTTGGGTGATTTAGGTTTGGTTTGTTTGTTTTTAGGTTCTACACGTAAGTGAGATCATATAGCATTTGTCTTTCTCTGACTTATTTCATGAATTATAATTCCCTCAAGGTCCATCCATATTGTTGTAAATGGCAGGATGTCCTTTTTATGGCTGAATAATATTCCTGTGTATCACAACTTCTTTATCCATTTATCCTGACTAATGGGCACTTACATTGTTTCCATGTCTTAGATACTACATATAATGATGTTATGAACATGGAGGTGCAGATATCTCTTCAATATAGTGTTTTCATTTTCTTAGGAATTCTTTCCTTTGGATATATTCCCAGAAGTGGAATCATTAGATCATATGGTAGTTCTATTTTTAATTTTGGGGGTAACCCCCTACTGGTTTTCATAATGGCTGTACCAAGATACATTCCCACCAACAGAGCACATGTGTTCCCTTTTTTCCACATTCTTGTGTGTGTGTATTCTTGTATATAACCCCTTGGCAGATACATGGTTTCTAAATATTTTTCCCATTCCATCAGTTGTCTTTCCATTTTTCTGACTTTTTTCTTTTGTTAATATAGGCATTCACAGCTCTAAATTTCCCTCTAAGCACCAGTTTAGGTGCCAAATTTAGGGCAACCTATAAGTTTTTGTACGTTATGTTTTTGTTTTCATTCACCTCAAAGTATATTCTAATTTCCCTTATGATTTCTTCTCTGACCCACTGGCTATTTAAGAGTGTGTTAATTTCCACATTTTGTGTATTTCTGATTTTCCTTCTACCATTGATTTTTAATATCATTCCACCATGATCAGAAAACACTTTGTATAATTTCAATACTTTTAAATTCACTGAAACTTGTTCTGTCACCTTATATGACCTAATAGTCTATTCCGGAGAATTTCTATATGCAGTTAAGAACAATGTGTATTTTGCTGTGCTTATGTGCAGTGTTCTTTGATGTCTGTTAGTTCTAGTTTATAATGTTGCTCAAATCTTCTACTCTTTGTTGAACTTCTGTATTCTTTCAATCCATTATTCAAAGTGGGATATTAAAATCTCCAACTGTTATTGTTGAATTTTCTATTTCTCCCTTCAATTCTTTGTTTTTGATTCATATATTTTGGAATCTGTTGCTATTTGCACATATATTTGTAAATGTAATGTCTTCCTGATAAATTGACCTTTCTATCAATATGTAATGGCTTTCTCTATCCTTTGTAATAATAACTTAAAGTAAATTTCTCTAATATTAGGATAGCCACTACAGCTCTCTTTTGGTTACTGTTTGCATGGTATAGCTTATTCTATCCTTTTACTTTCAAACTATTTGTGTTTAAATATAAAGTGATCTGTTGTAGAGAGAATATAGTTAGATCATGCTTATTTAATTCTTTCTGCCAATGTTGGCCTTTTTATTGGAGGGTTTAGTCCATTTACACTTAACATAAAAACTGGTAAAATTTAAATCTGCTATATCATTATATTTTCTATATGTCTTATGTCCTTTTGTTCCTCTATTTCTCCATTACTGCCTTCTTTTAAGTTAAATATTTTAGTATACCATTTTAAACCCCCTGTTGTTTTTTTTTATTATATATATTTTAGTTATTTTCTCAATGGCTTATATTACCTTTTATGTTTTCTTATGTACTTACCTTTACTTACACTTTTATATTTCTTCTATGAATTTGGGTTATTGCCTAAGTTTCTTTTGTTACAACTTAAAAGATTCCTTTTCATATTTTTTGTAGGGAAGTCTGCTAGTGACAAATTATCTCATTTTTCTGAGATGTCTTAATTTTTTTTTTTTGAGGGATACTTTTGCTGCATATAGAATTCTTGATTGGTCCTTCTTTCAGAACTTTGACTATGTCATCCTATTACCTTCTGGCCTCTGTGATTTCAGATGAAAAGCTAGCTATTAATCTTATTGAGACTCCCTTGTACACAATGATTCACTTCTTTCTTACTACTTTATTTTTTTAGCTTTTGACAAGTTTGACTGTCTGAGTGTAGATCACTGTGTTTATCTTCCTTGGAATATATGGAGATTCCTGGGTATGCAGATTAATGTTTTAAATGAAATTTGGCAAGTTTTTGGCCATTGTTTCTTCAAGGATTCTGTCTCTTTCTCACTCTTCCTTCTGGGACTTACATTATGCAAAAAACAAAAACAAAAATGAAACTGTATAATTTCAATCAATTTACTTCCAAGTTCACTAATTCTTAGTTCTGCCTATTTAAATCTGTTGTTGAGCCCATCTAGTAATTTTTTGTCATTCCAGTCATTGCACTTTTCAACCTCAGAACTTGTTTTGTTTTTAGTAACTCTTCTCTTTATTAATATTCCCTATTAGGTAAGACATCATTTTCATACTTTAATTCTTTAGACATGGAATTCCTCTCACTCTTTGAATACATTTATATTCACTAACTTAAAATGTTTGTCTAACAAGTCCAATATCTGGGCTCTCTCAGGGACACATTTGGCTTTTTTCCCTGTATGTGGACTATATTTTCCTGTTTCACTGTATGTGTTATGTGTTTTTAAATAATATGGCACTGGATTTTAAATAATATGGCAATTCTGAAAATCAGATTCCATTCTCCACGAAAGGTTTATCATTAGTGTTTGTTGATTTGTTAATGATGATGTTGTTTATCCATTTCCTGGACTAATTCTATAAAGTCTGTTCATCACATGGAGCTGCTTAAGTCTCTGCTCAGTCTGCTTTAGTGATCAGCTAATGATAAAAACAGAAATTTCTTTAAATGCTTTGAACTGATGTTTCACAGCCTTTGTTGAGGAGTTCTATGTATATTTTCACACATGCTTTCTATGCTCTGATACACAGTTTACAACTCTGCCTTAGCTTTTTCTTCTTGTTTGTTATAGAGCCTCAGTGTCAGCCAGAGGTAACAGATCAGGGCTTTCTCAAGTCTTTCTTGGGCATATGTATAAACCTGCACATATACAGGGGCCTTCTAGATACCAAAAGATATGTCAAAGTTTTTCAAATCCCATGGATATCTCCTATCCCAGTTATTCCTTTTTGTGGTCAACCCCAACTGGTACAGTTGCCTCAGGCACCTGCAATGTTAAACAATTGCTGCTAATTGTTTTTAACAAATGCTCTAAGGCTGTTCACACAGAATGAGTTCTGAGTCCAGTAAAATAAAAACAAGCTCTGAAAATGGAGGTTTTCAATAGCTACCAGACAGGTCCTATAATGACAATTTTCTGATAATGGGGCTACTTAAGAGTTGAGAGCCTGTGCTGTCCCCTCCATTAGCTTTTAGTTTTCAAGGGTACTGTGCTAGGAGGAGATAATGGGAGTAAGTTTAAATGTTACAAAGTTCACTGTTCTGAAAGTCAGTCTATTTTCTTGAATAAATGCTCCTGCAATTTTTGCAACTCTTTGATTCAATTCCAGAGTTCTAAAATAGTTTATTTTGACAGTATTTGCCTCAGTGAAATTTTGTTCTCACTGCTATTTTGGAGGAGAAGACTTACAAAAAGTCCTTACTCTAACATTCCAGATGTGACTCCAAGATAAAGATTTTTTTTAATAAAAATACAAGGTGAACAAAATATCAAAATTTTAAATTAATACATAATCAGTAACAGTGCTGCACCATGCCATACTGAAGGCTGACATCAAAGGAAAAATCAATAACACTGATCTTGTCTCTTTAAAAATTTGGCATTTTGTTTATCATGAATTTTTGCACTAATTTTTTTTAAAGATTTTATTTATTTATTTGACACAGAGAGAGAGAAATCACAAGTAGGCAGAGAGGCAGGCAGAGAGAGGGGGGGAAACAGGCTCTCCGCTGAGCAGAGAGCCCGATGCAGGGCTCAATACCAGGACCCTGAGATCATGACCTGAGCTGAAGGCAGAGGCTTAACCCACTGAGCCACCAGGTGCCCCTAATTTTTATTTTTTGATGGCATTAAAATATCATTCTTTTTATTGCTCAGTTTTTTTATAACTTTTAAAATTTTGCACCTGAGGCAAGTGTCTGACTAGCCTCTCTCTAGTCCCAAACTTAGAGAAAGGCAATTTTCAGACATCTCTGCTTTAAAAAAAAAAATTCTCCAAACTGAGATATTAGCTTTAATTCACTTTTATATTCCATTACAATATCTTGGGCTGTCATCAAAATAATAACCCCAAATCTAGCAGAAAAATTTTAATGCAAAGTAGGAGTAGAGGACAAAGTAGTTATGTTAAACTGCTTTCTTAAATCTTTTAGTAGAAGCATATTATCTCACTCCATATAAAGCTCATTAGTAGTTACCAGTTAAACTAAAACAATGTGGATTCTTTTTAAAGAAATACTTGTTGGAGTCTGTACAATTTATAAGTAATGTTTGGTATATCTGCCATAAATATTTCGTTAAGATATAAATGCAACACTAACATAAAAATGCATCAGGCTTACAAATACCAATTTCAACCAAAGTATTCCTTTATATAATTTCAGTTCTCAAATTGGCATCCCTAGAAAATAACTAATGGAGATATAAGCATTAGGGACAAAAAACATATTTGGCTTAATATGTGGCAACATTTCCAACCTGAGAAGACAACTGTTTGTGGAGAAAGACTGCCGGTCTTGACAAGCTATTTTGAGTGAGTAATTTCAAACAACATAATACAAAATAATTAATTCTGAATGATTTGAGATTACTTCCCCTACACTGGCATTTAAGAGAGAGTGTTCATATTAGGTTTTTAGATTAGTACTCTGCTGTAATAGTCTGGTTAAGTGTGGAAATTTAACTTCCCTATTAAGTGTTCATTATTTGCTTCTGCCGTTTTGTTATTTCTTGTAATCCATGACTCCATGCTCCATTTTTTCCACTTTGCTTTTGTAAAGCATTTAAAATCACTATATCAATATTAGTCTATTTCTGGACAAATTTATTTCCCTTATTATGGTCTTTAGAGAAGCTAATACACCATGTTGGCTTTTCATTTCTGGGAGTGAGTCAAAGTTCCCGAAATCAATCAATATCAACCTGTCATTAATACTGGCTTGGTCCTAATCACATACACCACTGACAGCTTTAATGACTGTGTGTATACAATGTGTTTTGGTTACTAGCTATCAGGCAGTCATCTGGGCATACAGGAGCCTCACCAGCCAAAGAGCAATTTCCCCTCCTCAAAACCTAACCCCAGCTGCCTTTAGGCCACAGAGTTCTCTCCAGCTCAGTTTCACCTCAGAAGTTGCTCTAGGTTCTCAAGCATCTCCACATTCCCCAAGAAAGAGTAATGTGGTTCCCATTGTCAACATCCTTATTCAGGACATATCTACTTATTCCTAGGGAACTGCAGGGAGCCTAGGCAGAAATGCAACTTTCCTGCTAGTCCCTTTCCTACAACAAACCAATGAGAACCATCAATGAAGACAAACAACCTCCCTCCAACTCCCAGTTCACATAATGGTGTAGACTGGATTCCAAGTCCCTGAGAGGCCCTCAGTTAGACCCAATGCCAAGCCACCACACCACCCAGAGTACCCAGAGCAACACTGCCACTCTCCTGACACAGCCCTTGGGCTGCTGAAGATGAGTGTCCAAGGGTAGGCCCAAGACACCACCACAACATAATTATAGAGATGGGCTGCTGTTATGGGGAGGCATTGGCCATCAGCAGTAGAATCCCCCACAACTGTCTGCAGCACCAGACCTCCCTGCTGCTCCTCCCATGTGCCAGGGGAGTTTTGTTCTGAGGGCCCTACACAAGCTGTTCCCCAATGAGCAAAACGCTCCTCCTCATATAGCCATATGGCTCATTCTTCCATCTCCTTCAGGGCTCCACTCTATATCCCTTCTCAGAGACGCCTTCCCTGACCACCCTCCTCAACCACAGCAATTCCCTGCCCTATAGTCCTTCCATGATTTACTTTTCTCTGAAGCACTATCCCTACCTGACATACTGAATATTTATTTAAATTTACCCATTACACTGTGAGTTCCTCAGGGGCACAGTTTTCATCTGTTTTGTTCACTGCTGTATAATACCTAATGCCTAGAACAGCACTAGGCCCATCCAGATACTCTGGACCATGTGGTGGATGCTATTATAGAAAAACAAAGCTGTGAGGCACCTGGGTGGCTCAGTCAGTTAGGTATCTGCCTTCGGCTCAGGTCATGATCCCAGGATCCTGGGATCAAGCCCCACATTGGGCTCCCTGCTCTGTGGGAAGTCTGTGTCTTCCTCTCCCTCTGCCTGCTGCTCCCCCTCCTTGTGCGCTCTCTCTCTCTCTCTCTCTGTTTTTCAAATAAATAAAATCTTAAAAAAAAAGAAAGAAAAGAAAAACAAAGCAGGACACTAAGGGTAGTAAAGGCAGATTTGATTCAGCATATATTGCAAAGGGGGAAAGAGACTTCAGTACAGAACTGAGCTTACCTTCCATCCAGGTAGAGGTGACTGGGTGTTTTAAAAGAAGAATGGGGGGATAAGGGGGAACAAGCAGAATATATAAGCAGAGTCAAGGAGCGGGGTAGTCAAGGAGTCAGTGTCAAGGCAATTAGGCCATCTGCACCTGCTAACTGGCACTTGTCAAAGTTAGGCTCCCATAGAGACTGGGAGAAAGAGGCCCTATTCTCCCTAATGATTACAATTCAAAGGAATGGCTTTTAGGTCTTTGAGAAAGACACTCCTGATTTGTAGGAGATACATCTACATCTCAAAGGGGCAGAGAAAGGATTATGGTTGTGTTTTTCCAATAAATACTCAATGAAAGGGAAGTCAAGGGCCCACAATCAAGTGTTGGGCTGGTACAAAGAGTAAATTCTTTTGGCAGCCTTGGGTTTTTTCAAACAGCAACTCAAGGGGGGGATGGGTCATCCCAGGGACATGTCTTAGGCTGCTAGAAGCCATGTTAAGAGTTTTTCAAGTGTCTTAGTGTGTGTGTATGGGGTGGGGTGTGGGAGGAGTGGGCTATAAGTTGCAGTTCTTACAGGCCAAGGCTGGGGTCAAGAGGGGTCCTCGAAGGAGCCTCACCAAAGTTTAGCCAAGGAGAGAGTCTTTGTGCAGGGGATGAGGAATGGATGGATGGTTGGGGTTTAAGGGTTAGTGGAAAAGGGATCAAAAAGATAAGATCTGAAGGCATCTGAATTCAGATAGGAAGTAGAAATCATGTCAGAGAAAAAGGGACAATCCTCCCCTCTTCTCAACAAGTCCCTTTCAAACATTCCAACAGTGGACACAATCAGGTTGCTAATGGGGCAAGTCAACAGTGCATGTGAGTTCTCCTGACATGCACTTGTTTCCCACAGAATACTCTCCATCCCTGAGTTTGCTCCCTATTTAAAATTCATATTAAAGATGGATCCTAAGGAGTTTACAAAAAGATCTCCTAATGGAGCTGATGTTATCTGTTCCTATTAACTTTTTATTAATAAAGCTTCTTGTGGTAATTTCTTACTCTTTCCCCTTGGCAGCCTGCCTCTGGGATGTGGAAAGGCTTTAACCCTCTTCCTCTCTTCCCTGCTCCCGTCTCAGCTTTTCTCCACTTCCATCTCACACCCAGATCCAAAAAAGCCCCATTTGTGCAAAATCACAAGGCAAAGGTTTGGTTCTCCAGGTAACCAGCCCCCAGCCCTGGGTTACAGCACTTCTCTCTTTTTCAGCAGGTCAACTACAACATTGGCCAGATTTCAGTTTTTGTCTTTGTATAAGACTGTAGATGGTTAAAATAAGAAAAAGCATTTTTATAAGTTAACAACATTCAAACATAATTGAGAGCCAGAACAGATTCTGAGTTTGCAGAGAATTACATTTATATGATGGGAGGTAGGGGGGCGGGGAAAGTGTCGTTCTTATTTAAAAAGCATCCAAAATGCAAATATAAAATTAGGTATGACAATGTGAACACACTGCTCGTAGCCTTCCCAAGGGGCTCAGAACAAGCCTGCATGAGGGGCCCTGAAGCTTAAGATTCATTAGCTTTCTGGTAAATCCGCCTCTACTGGGAGAAATAAAAGACTACAGTGGTTTATACCGCAGCATTAAAATCTCTAAAAAACCGCTAAGCATAACAGCATTCTATTACATCAATCCTCTAGATGCTATTCTTATCTCTCTTTCACAAACCTCCATCCCTGCCGTTCCCACTAATTTGGCAGCAGCAATTCATTATAAAAGTACATCGGCTGGGTTAGGGTTGTGCATCCTTCCCCTATTTGGGCTCTAACAATCTAGTACTGTGTCAATTATGTAATAGCCAAAACAGGGAGTTTCACAGAGTAGGAAAAGCATAGTCGTAGTTCTTACATAAGCCTTCATAAACCATCCATAAGAACTGAATATTTGGAATTACATAAGGTAGACAGAAAGCACTGAGTCAGCAGCCAGGTCTATTACCAACCTTAAAAACAATAAAAAGCTTTTTGCACTTCATTTACTAGTCTACATTAAGTTTTTAATTAGATTTTTTTTTTTTTTAGTAAGACTTGATTATCTTTTCGTGCACACAGAAGGAATACCTTGACACTACTTCTCAACTTCACTCTTACCTTGGCGCAAGGAAATGTCCCACCGAGGACTTCTTTATGTATTTTACATGAAATTATAGGTCCCTGATAGACAACAATGATTTCTGCAGGTTTAAAAAATCATCGAGGAAGACCTTTGGATACAACACGAAAGCGTACATGCTATAATTCTTCGACACATCTTCTTTCCGATACCATTTTCCTCTCCCCCAATTTTCAACCACTTAATTTTTTTTTTAATTTACCTTACACCCCTGTAGCCACACGCTGGGCTACAAAGTGACAAATTAAAAGCGACAGTGCTACCCCATGGGTCTCAGCCCCGGCTGCACAAGAGAATCACCAAGAAAGCGAACATTACATATGCCTCAGCATCAACCCAAGCCATGATATATAAGTTGAAAACAGAAAGGAATACTGAGGTGGAGGCACAAGAGAGGGGTGCCTAGACATCAGAATTTCTGATGTTTTCTACTTTTATCTTCTTCCCTGAAAAAAAAAAAAAAGCCATAAATACGAGTAGAGATTTTACTGAGGGGGGGATCTTTAATAACTGAGAGCTTACAATTACTAAGTTTCCATCAGATACAAAAAGAAAATCATTCAATAGTTTGAAAGCCATAAAGGATACCTGTGGGATCTTTTTTTTTTTAATCTTTATCAATCAGTAGTCAAAAATTTTCACCAAGTTTCTTAATAGCCTTTACAGAATCTATTTTACTTTTTAATGTTTGGCAATTCTGTCTAATTAGTTCAGCGAAAAGGCCCTATATTATCTTAAAGGGTACCTCAAGCTAAGACCGTGCTTCTCTTCAAGCAAAGTTTTGGTCTGAAAATACAGTTCTGACTTATCTTCAACCCTTCTCCTCAGATGCTCTGGTAATCACTTTTATAACTTTACCAATGAGCAAATATTTTTTAAAGCACTTACATAACAGAGAGTACAGGCGCCTTTGGTACCCTGCCAAGAGTACTTCTTTCCATGTTTGTATTTAAAATAGAATGGTAGTAACATCACTTGTGTGCCTGAAATTCCTTCTGTGCACAGGCTCAGAATGGAAAAAAAAAAAAAAAAGAAGAAGAAAGAAAGAAAGAAAAGAAAAGAAAAATGGATGTAGCAAACCGTTTCACTGCTTTACCATCATAAAGCTCAGAGGAAATAACACATTCATACTAAATTAAGACGAAGACACAGAACAAATTATCCAAAGCTGGAGGTGGAGGGAAGGACTGGACTCAACTAACCTACCACCCCTCCTGAAACAGAGGATGTTTAACCAGGCAGCGGCGAAGGCGCCCCATGAGCCGCAATACCTCCGCCCAAGCAGGTGATGTGGGCAGGAAAGTGCTAGGAGGACAGAAAAGCCGAATAAATACTGCGCTTGCCCTGAGCCCGGCTGCAATCGCTCCCTAACTCCGTGCACCTGCCTGCCAGCGCGTTCCAGAAGGCAGGCTTGCTGACCCAGCCCGACCCCCGCTGGCCCGCGCGGAAGAGGATTCGCTCACCTGTGTGGGAAAGAGCCAAGAAAGATGTCCAAGGAGCCGCCACTGCCCTAAATGGGACTCTCATTCGGGACCCGGTTCCCACACGCTTCCTCCTCCTCCGCCGCCTCCTCCTTCTCCAGCTCGAGTTTTCTATTGACCGACAGGTCTGGACTCCGCGGACCAGCTACGGAGGTCGGAAAGGGAGGGGACGCCCGACAAACTTGCCAAGTGGAGCCCGCGGAGGCGGCGCAGCCAGGGACGCCTCCGCACCTGCGGCGCGCCCGCCGGCGCCGTCATCCCGGCCGCCCACGCCCGCCGCCGCGCCCGCAGCGCCCGCTCCGCGCCCCCGCACTCACCTCGCGCAGGCACCGCCCAGGCCGCCGCCCCGCTCCAGGCGCTCCGAGGCCACCGGCGCCCGCGACCGGGGCCCGCCGACAGCCCGCCCGGGCGCGCCCCGGCTCGGCCGCCGCGGCTGCCGCTCCTCGGGCCGCCTCGCCCGGACAAAGACGAGCGGCGGGGCGGGCGGCGGCGAAGCCCGAGCCTCGGAGCGCGCCGCGCAAGCCGGGTGCCTCGCTCGCAAGGTGCGATCGGCGGTGACAGCCGCCCGGCGGCGAGCGGGCCCGCGCTGGAGGGCGGCGCGGGGCGGCAGAAGCACGCACCCCCTCCCGGCCGCCCTGAGACGCACACGCCGGGGCCCGGGCACCTCCTCCCCGCCCGGCGCCCCGCCGACCGCAGCCGCAGCGCCCTCTGCCGGCCGCCGGGCCTCCGTGCGCGCGCCGTCTCGCTGCGGCTCCGGGCTGGCCCCTGGGCCCGGCGCGGTCCCCGAGCGTCCTGGCGGCCCCCAGGGAAGGAAGGAGTAAGACAGAGGGGTCGGGGGCTGCGGAGCAGGGGGCTTCGAAGAACGGGATCTGCTGGTTTTCTCTTGGGACGGAAGAGGGAGGATCTTCGAATTCTGCGCAGCTGGAGGAATTTGGGGTTAGCAGTGGGAAAAACCTGGAGGGCAGTAGGAGTCCTGATTCACAAGAAGCCCGAAGTTCATCTTTAGAAAAGACAGGCGTTTCCTTCTAGAATCAGGTTTTTCTGTGCCTGACACTGTTTCTGGGGTTCAAGAGAACTTGGCCACTCTTATGAATAAACACATTGACGTTTCAAAGACCCTTCCAGTACTACCTGAAATGTTCCCCGTTTCCCTAAGTAGTGCACCTAGAAGGTTTGAAAAGGCAGTCGAGATCGAGATCAGAGAACTTCTCCCTCTGTGGAGGGAGTGGAATAAACCGCAGTGGAATAAACATTTACCACTATGAAAATGAAACGGTGATGCTGGCCCTCGTACTATTTAGGCGGTAAGAGGAGGGCTTTTTCCAAACTACCATGCTAAGCAGTGTTTTATACAAGTTAACTCTTAAATAAGCAGAACTACTTGGTGAAGGGAAATCATGAACTCGCACCTTTTTTCCACAGTCTTTTGAAATCATTCTATCAGATCTCCCTTGCCCTCTAGAAGAATCTAGGACAGTTTTCATAGGTTTTCTTGTTACTGTTAGGTGTTAATAAACAGACTGATTCGCCAGTATTAAAAAGTCCAGTCCAACCCAAGTCAAAACTGAGTCTACTCACTTAAACCTTCCTCCTTCCCCTCCCAGCAACCACCAGCTGGGTATGACCCAAGCTGAGAAGCCTGCATCGGGAAGGGAACATCTTTGTTCTACATCCTTCCAGCCAGCTCTGTGAAGGCTGGTTCCACCAGGACGGCATGGTAGGGAAACCGTCCAGGTCAGCTTTTGCTCTGGTGGTCCACCTCACACAGACCTTCTATGGGGTCACTGTGCTCGTCAGGCTGACCTAGCTAGCTAGTTTCCACCATGCCCATGCTGGCCGACAGAAAACATCTGGCATTTTTTTGCCCACCAGACTAGAAGTGCAGATCACTGCCCTGCAGTACACCCCCCTCTTTCTCTGATGGTAAGCTCTGATGAGTCTCTCTCCATGACGATTCTAATATACGATTCAAGCAGCCATCTCTGGGTTCAGGTACGGTCCCAGCCCCCAAATGAAACACACCAAGTTCTCCAATTAGTTCTCCAGGAGCATACCTTTTTTTGCATCAAGTGGCTGAGTACTTCCCCCTCGTCCCCCAACAGCAACCTGTAATTCTCATTGCCAACTTTCGCCCTGGATCACTATCCCCTTTCCTTATATTTGGGCCAAAAACAACAAAACCTATACTCAGTAAATCCTACAAGGATGGTCCGATGCCTCTATTTAAAATATGGAGGGTGCCTGCGAGGCTCAGTCAATTAAGCATCCGCCTTTAGCTCCTCATGATCTCCAGGTCCGGGGATGGAGCCCCCCCTGGGACTCCCTGCTCAGTGGGGAGTCGGCTTGTCCCTCTCCCTCTGCCCCTCCCCCCATCTGTGTCAGCCATGGAGGCACGACACTCCTATCTTCAGAGTATAGCTGACAGCCTTCGGCTATTACACATTCTGATCTACCAGAGCGCTCACGCCAAGGTCATACAACCCCCTGCATGGCTAAGCACGGTGGGAACACCAGCACCAGGCCATTTCTGCCCAATGGAAGACGGATCTATTGCGCAGCTTCTGTTCCAGAACTCCCCATCACCCTGCCAAGGCTCTCTCAGGATAGCACAACACTCTGAATCTCCTCCCACCTAATCTTTCCCCCTCCTCTCTCTCCTGCATCTCCAGCCTTGCATGACAGTCTGAAGGCGGTCCTCACTTATATGCCAACGTCTTCCTCCCTCCTGCACAACCCTAGACAGGTATTTTCTCAACATCTGTTTGCACTTCTACTCCTTCTTGGCATCTGCCCCCTCAGACATCCCAAATTGGGACAGTTCCCAGCAGTCTATTCCAAATAAGACCCATTTTAACATCTGGTTATGCTCACATTGAGGAACAGTGAAGGGGCGCCTGAGTGGCTCAGTCGGTTGAGTGGCTGACTCTTGGTTTCAGCTCAGGTCATGATTTCCCGGTCCTGGGATCAAGCCCTGTGTGGGGCTCCCTTCTCTCCTTCACCATCTCCCTCCACCCTTCCCCACCACATGTGCATGCTGTCTCGCTCTCGCTCTCTCTCTCTCTCAAATAAATAAATCTTCAAAACAAAAAAAAAAACTGTGAGCAGAAGAATAGAAAGTTCTTTTGAGGAAAAAATATCATCAGCAGGTTTCTTACTTAGTATAGGTTTTTTCTGCCCCTCCCCCAAAGAAGAACCTGATACAGGGAGATTGTTTTGGTAAGTGAGCCAAGGAAGCAGGAGTGTCAACACTGAAACACTGAGACAGCGAAGTATGAAGAATCAATTTGAAGGTGTCTCTTCAAGGCCACTGCTACACACAACAATGCTCAATATCAATGAAATCTCCAAGAAGCTTGCACAGTTCTCCAGGAACTGTCACTCTAAAGACATGGGGCTGAGCACCTACCGTCTGGCTCCTGTTCTCTGTGAATTAGAACTGTTTGGGGGGCTTTAACTCTCACACATGACCAGGCACTCAGGACGTTAGCAGCGGCCTTGAGGCAGAAATACAGAGTGACTCATGGCAGCATCTTGGAGGTGGGACACTGTCACCTTGAGTCCCAGTTCATAACTGGGGCCATCAGAACTGTGGGTCAGGGTGGCCAAGAAGATGTGGGACAGGGCATCATAAATGTCTGCTGTATCGGGTCTCAGGATTACTTTCCCACTGCCTTACCAGACTGGGGAGCATGTAGGTTAGACCAAAGGCAACTGCCTTGTGCAATTCCAAATTACAAAAATGCCAGTGGGAAAAGACAGAAAAAGGGTAGAGTGGTGTCTGCAAATCATGAATGACACTTGGCCAGACACTGGTGTCTTAGTCCATCCAGGCTACTATAACAAAAATACCAGACACTGGGTAGCTTATATACAACATGCATTTCTTCCTCACAGTTCTGGAGGCTAGGGAGCTCAAGACCAAGGAGACAACAGATTGGATGTCTGGTGAAGGCCTGCTTTCTAGATAGCTGTCCTTCTGCTGTTTCTTCATAGGACGGGAGGGTAAGGGAGCTCCCTGGAGTCTGTTTCATAAAGTCTCCCAGAATTCCTAAAAATGGAACCATTTGAGCTTGCAAGCTAGTACACGCAGGCTCTAGCTCATCACTCTGTATGTGGTCCAGAGTTCTACCCCCATGACCTAACCACCTCCCAAGGGCTCCACCTCCAAATACAATTACGTTGGGGGTTAGGTTTTAACACATGAATGGAGGGGAACATGACCACGGTAACTGGTCTGCCATAACAACAGGACATTTTTAGGGGTCCGTGCCTATAAGAAGGAAAGGGAACCAGGACTGGACAAGGAGAGTAATCAGATTATGACTCAAGCCCAACACAGCCTCCGTCAGACCCTGGGGGAGCTCTGGAGCTCCTGAGCACGAACTGGTCCATTTCTAGGAATTCTGTGAACCAGTTATTACACACAGCCATTATTAGAGATTAAATTATAGGGGTGCTTGAATGGCTCAGTTGTTTAAGCCTCTGACTTAATTTCAGCTCAGGTCATGATCTCAGGGACCTGAGATCCAGCCCCGCAGTGGGCTCTATGCTGAGCCTGGAGCCTGCTTGGGATTCTCTCTCTCCTCCTTCTGCCCCTCCCCATTCTGCCCCCTTTCTCCCTCTCTCTTTGTCTCTCCTCTCAAAAAAAAAAAAAAAAAAAAGAAAGAAAGAAAGAAAGAAAAGAAAAGGAAGAGAAGGGAAAAGAAAAGAAAGGAAAAAAGAAAAGAAATGAAATTATATAAACTTACAGGAGCACCTGGGTGGCTGAATCAGTTAAATGTCTACCTCCTGATTTTGGCTGGGATCATGAGATCCATCCCACACCAGGCTCCATGCTCAGTGGGAAGTTGGCTTGTCCGTCTCCCTCTGCTGCCTCCCACCCTCACCCCCCATTCATGCTCTATCTCTAAAATAAATAAATAACTTTTTTAAAAAAGATAAAAAATTATCTAAACTTACAATTTTATACATACAATATTAAAAGCAAAGTTAATAAATGCTCATCACTTCCATGACTTTGCCACCTGTATACCACTCCTGAGTTTACTTACAACTAACCTACCTGTAGAGTGGCCGCGCTATGTGACAGTGGGCTGCTGGGGATCTCTTTCCAACTTTGCATTTAGTTGAGCTTGAAATCACTGAGAGGGACATTCACAGCACAGAAATCAACAAACAAACCTGGGTTTCCCGCATACCCTCAAGAAGCCAAGTGTTAAACACTGAAGAGCATGCCGCTGCATAAATGACAAGGTCCGAGCTGTCCGAGAGTAGGTTACTTGGCCGGAACTTCATGTCCCCACTTGCATCAGTCACTGAAGAAGGTGGGCTCTTGAACCAGAGGGCTCTCTGCAGGCACCAAGGGAGCCAACAGGAGGCAGGCACTCATGGCAGCCCCAGCAGCTGATGCAACAGGCCCCTCACGGAAGGTGATCCGGGGCCAACCATCTCTGTATCCTCCACAACTGACATAATAAGGTCAGTTAGCCAACTTTCTTATTAATTTTAAATACTTGCTACTTCTGTAGTTGCACCCATTTTGTTTCCAATGTTGTATCACAATTTGCCTTTTTTTTCTTAGTTCACTCTGCCCAGGGTCGGCCTCCGTTTTGTCTTTTTCAAGACACCTTTTGACTTTGTTGATTCTACTGGATTTTATTTTAAAAATTGTATTAATTTCTGCTCTGATGATTACTACTTCCTCTGCTCTGTGTTCTCTGGGTTTATTCTCTTTTCCTAGCTTCTCAAGCTGAAAGCTTAGTTCATTGATATTTTCAGTCTTTCCTTTTTCAAATAAATTCCCCACACATTTTTCTATGCGGTGCTTTTGAGATCAAGTCGTAAGTTCTTAATTTCCACTTGCATTACTTTCTTGACCCTGAATTATTGAGAAGTGTCTTTTTACTTTCCAAATATATGAAGTTTTTCTAGATATCTTTTTCTTATTCATTTCTAACTGACTTGCATGGTAGTCAAAAAACATGTTCTCTTTGATACTGCCTCTTTGGAATTGATGTAGACCTGATTGGTAACCTTTCCGTAAATACTTGGTGTTCTTCAGAAAAATGCCTAGCTTCTAATTTTTAGGTTTAAGGTTCTATGTGTGTTCACTGGGTCAAGCTCTTAAATTTTGGGTCATGATATTTTATATATTTTTCCAATATTTTGTCTCCAAGACCTCTCAGTCACTGAAGGGGAGTGTTAAAATCCCCTGCTATGGTGGTGAATTTGTCCATTTCCCTTTACAGTCCCATCAGCTGCTGCTTTACATATGCTGAAGCTATGTTATTAGGGGCAAGCAAGTTTCAAAACATTAGACCGCCTCAGTAAATCATATATTTTAACAGTATGTAGTGGCTCTCTTTCTCCCTAATACTTTTTACCTTAAAATATATTTTTTCTGATATAAATAGTCTTCTGATGCAAATATTGCTATAGCAGCTTCCTCTGGATTAGTAATAGCCATATATCTTTTTCTGTGTTGTTTTGGGTGTGTTTCCTATAAATTTGCAATTTCTGGTTATTTCTAGTCAATCTGACAACATCTGTCTTTTTATTTGTAAATATACCTCATTTAAATAATTATTATGCGATTATATCATTATTTATATAGATGAAGCTATTTCTGCCAAAAATTTGTGCTTTCCATTGATCTTGCTTTTCTTTTCTTTTTTTTTTCATCTTTTTTTTTTCTGCCTCCTTAGATTGATAGAGGGAAATTTTGCATTGGTTTATATTTCCTGTTACAGAAATTATACACTCTATTTGTTTTCTTCCAGTAATTATCCTTAAACTTATAACATGTATAACTAACTGGAAATTCTAAGTTTTTTAAAGATTTTATTTATTTATTTGACGGACAGAGATCACAAGTAGGCAGAGAGGCAGGCAGAGAGAGCGGAAGGGAAACAGGCTCCCCGCTGAGCAGAGACCCTGATGCGGGGCTCCATCCCAGGACCTTGGGATCATGACCTGAGCTGAAGGCAGAGGCTTTAACCCACTGAGCCACCCAGGCGCCCCAGGAAATTCTAATTTTTTACATCTCTGTGCTTCTCCTGAACAATACAGGACAATACAGAACAATACAGGACAATACAGAACAATACAGGACTTTTGAGCACTTATTTATTTATTCCCTGCCCATATGATATCATGCAATATTTCAGTGGATTTCTTACAATGCAAATTAGGCAATATTATTATTATTTTATAGTCAGAGTTTGCTTACCAATCCTTCTCGAATCTTAGATCTTCCTTCTGGGGTCAATTTCCTTCTTTCTGGAGTACATCACCAAGAATTCCTTTGTGAATGCTTACTGGCAATAAACACTTTGCAGTCTGGTTTCCTAAACACATCTTCATCTCATTTCCATCGTTGCACAGTTGTTATCCATGCCTAGGATTCTAGGTTAACAATTACCTTCTCTCTGGGCTTCTGTTGCTGCTATAGGGAAACCGGCTACCCCTCCAGTTGTTACTCCTTTGAACATGACCTAACTTCTCTCCATCTACTTTTAACATCTTCCCATCGTCTTTGTTGTTCTGGTGCTTCTTTATGTCTAGGTGTTGCTTTTGTATTATTCCTCTTGTTTGTGATTCACTGGATCTCCTGCATGTAAGAATTCTTGTCTTTTACTAATTTTGGAAAATTCCACAATACTATCTTCTAATATGATTTTCCCTATACTGTCCTTCTGGAATTCCAACTGAATGCATGTTATACTTTCTTTTTTTTTTTTCTTAAGATTTTATTTATTTGACAGAAATCACAAGTAGGCAGAGAGGCAGGCAGAGAGAGAGAGGAAGGGAAGCAGGCTCCCTGAGGAGCAGAGAGCCCGATGCGGGGCTCGATCCCAGGACCCCGAGATCATGACCCAAGCCGAAGGCAGAGGCTTAACTCACTGAGCCACCCAGGCGCCCCACATGTTATACTTTCTTATTCTAGCGTCTCTTAGTCTGTTTTTCTTACTACCCATTTCTTTTCCTCTCTACTGTCTCTTGTCAATCCTTTATAATTCCTTCACACCTCTACTCTAGTTCGCCAATTTCTCATCAGTAGTGTCTGTTCATTTGTTTCATTCTTTAAACTTTTCTTAATGGTCTCTTTGATTCTCTTTCATTTCTTAATGTTTCTGTTTACATTTCTTCAAATCCTAGTCAGTTCTATGTGTGTGTTTATTTTATAATCTTTTATTCTTTTCTCATATTTTCAATTCTCTGCTTATTTTTAGTAAACCTGTTAAGAATACTTCAATATTTTTTTTTACATTTGATTATTCCAAGACCTGAAGTCCTCAGGGATCTAATAATATTATTTGCTTTTTCTGCTCACTCTCACTGATTGTGGGTGATTTCCTCCTACATTTGATAATTTTTTATTTAGAAATTGTATTTGCTTTCCTTCTGGATTTCTTTTATTGTTGGGTGGGTCTTTTTACAATGAGGTAGCCCTCAGAGGCTTTATGCAAGTGGTCTTAGCTCCAGCATCTCCTCCTGTCTGAAAAAAACCTACCCTGCCCATTCCAAAGGAGTCCAAACCCTAGTTTGCAGGCAGCCTACTCACCTGCTTCTCACTGAGTACGTGCTTACCATTCTGGCTTCGTTCTGTCTTTTTCCCTGAGTCCCTGGTCTATTTCTCTTACTCTCTTATGAGCTTAACTGTGCACTAAATTATATTATTACAGCCCAAGTTCTCCTAAACACAGGACATGAGAGTCTTATGCGCAGGTAGTTTATTTGGGAAGTGACGCCAGGGGACAGCAACAAAGAGACCAAGGAAGGAAGAAAACCAACATTAAAGCCCATTATTAGACAATATCAACAATACCAACAACAACAAAATTGCTCATAGAACAGATTGTGGTTGCCAGGGGTAGATGGTGGTTAGGCAGGGGAAATGAGGAAAGGGATCAAAAGTTACAAACTTCTAGTCATAAAATAAATTAGTCCTGGGCATGTAATGCATAGGATGGTGACTACAGTTAATAATACTGTATTGCATATTTGAAAGCTGCTAAGAGAGTAGATCTTAGAAGTTCTCATCACAAGAAAAATAAGTTGTGTAACTATGTGGTGATGGACGTTGGTAGACTTATTGTGGTGATCATTTCACAATATACATGAATATTGAATTTTTTTAAAGGTTTTATTTATTTTTTTGACAGAGAGACAGTGAGAGAGGGAACACAAGCAGGGGGCATGGGAGAGGGAGAAGCAGGCTTCCTGCTGAGCAGGGAGCCCCATGCGGGACTCGATCCCAGAACCCTGGGATCATGACCTGAGCCAAAGGCAGACACTTAACAACTGAACCACCCACAAATATTGAATTTTAAAAGACTCATTACAGAGTTAGTCACTGCCCCAGAGGACTTATGTTCAATCTTCTGGGTTGTTATAGAATGCATCTGAGCTATGTCTCGTGGCACCACTCATATCTCAAATGCTTTCCATTAAGTCCAGTCGATCACAGCATTCCCTTCATGGTGGTGGCCAGCAGTAATCTCCATGAAGACTTAATACAAGTCAGTTAGTGGAACAATCTATGGTCTCTTCTGTTGCACCCATTTCCTAGAAGGTCACTGATAATTAGCATCTTTGTCCTCCAATTCCTATTCCAGATTTTCTTTACCCCTGCTGGGACTTTGACCAGGCTAGGTTGCTTAGATGGTAGGGTAACCCTGACCTTCCTCCCTAAAGGGCCTGACCCTTAGTTTGTTCTGCCTGTGTGAAGCCATGACTGCTCAAGTTGCCCACTTGCTGTTATTGCTGGGCATGGATGCACCAAAGGATGCCCAGTGATCTCCTGCATCCCAAGCATACTCCCTTGTGCCCCCACTGGGCAGCAACAGTTCTAGCTCCTCTTGATAACCATGATCAGCATCTCCTTCCCTTGACTGCTGGTCTATTGCCATGGGAATCTCAAAGTGACAAGATGGTAGTTGTAGCTTCAAGTACAGTGGCACCATTGCAGTGAATCAGGGCCTCTAATCCTGCAAAGTTCAAGGTTTCACCGGAAGCACGAATGATGAGTGGGTCATGGGGAGTGCTGGTAAGAGGGTCTAGTTCTACTTTTACCATGTGGTTCCTGGAACAATGCACTCTGGCTAGTGATCACATAATACCACCCATAAACCAATCATTTAGCACATGTACCACTGTGGAAAAACTACAAAATAAATGTTTGTGTGTGTGAGTGTGTGTGTGAGTCTGTGTGTGTAAGCTATTTTTCTGTTCCGGCTGAGCTGAGAGCTGACTTTGGAAACCAGCCTGGGGCAGCAGAGAGATGGTGTGAGTGGATCTTAAGGAGTCCAGCATAATTCTGTGAGGCATTTGCCCTAGGTGAAATTTTTACTGGCAATCAATTCTATATTTCACAGCAGTTTTAAATGTCTGAGCCAGTCCTGCCATCTATCTGGAAGGGGGAAAATCCAACTTATCTCTGTGAATTCATCTATGGAGGGAGCTAGAGAATTTCCACACTGTGATGGGAAAAGCACTGAATGTGTCAAAAATCTGAAGGTGTTGTATCCAGTCCAATGTTGACTATGCAACCTAAGCAGGTCACTTAGCTTCCGGGCACCCATTTTTCCATCTAAAAAGGGGAATAACAACACATGCACAATCCCCTTACAGCCCAGGAATCAAAGAGATTATGAGTACAAAAGCATTTTACACTTTGCAAAGTGCAATATAATAGCAATATAATTTATGGTGAGTATAAATATTAAGGCTTATTCTTGGTGGCCTGATTGATCCCTGCACCCATCCCCCCAAACCATAACTATGCTGAGTCCTGGATTTTTGATAAGAAGAAATTGACATAGGATAAATGCTTGAGAGAAGGAAAGAAAAAAATAATAAATCAGCTATGATGGTAGTCTTTAAAATGAAGCAGATATGTTGCAGTGGTGTACTCTGTCACATAAAATGTAACCAGGGGCCAGGATGTGGGAAAATTGGAACCTTGGGCACTGTTGGTGAGAAAGTAAAATGCAGCAGCTGCTCTAGAAAATAGTATGGTAGTTCCTCAAAAAAAAAAAAAAAAAAAAGAATTACCATATGATTTACCATATGATTCAGCAATGCTCCTTCCAGGGATATACCCAAAGAATTGAAAGCAGGGACTGGAAGAGGTATTTGTACACCCCTGTTCATAGTAACAAGATTCAAAGTAGCAAAAAGGTAAAAAAAAAAAAAAGAAAGAAAGAAAAAAAAAAAAAGAAAAAGAAAAAAACCAAAAAAACCCCAAGGCTGAATTGACAAATGAATAAACAAAATGTAGTACATACATATCATAGAGTAGTATTCAGGCCTTTAAAAAGGAAGGAGTTTCTGATACATGCCATAGCATGGGAAAACCTGGAAAATAATATAAGTAAAAGAAATCGGTCACAAAAGGACAAATACTGTATGGTTCCACTTACAAGAGGCACCTGGAATAGTCAGACTCACAGGGACAGAGAGTAGAAACGTGGTGGCCAGGGGCTGGGGTGGGGAAATGAGGCGTTGTTATTTATTGGGGACAGAGTTTCAGTTTTGCAAGATGAAAAGAATTCCGGAGGTGGATGGTAGTGATGGTCGAATAACATGGTGAATGTACTTAGTGCCATAAAACTGTACACTTGAAAATGGTTATGATGGTAAATTCTATGTTATGTGTATTTTGCCACCTTTTTAAAATGTAACCAATGAATAGAAGAAGCAAAGGGATGGTTTTCATAACAAGAGCACCCACTGCATCAAGAATCAGGGGGATCCTCCCTGACTCCTTCCCAGGCCAGGTGACCTAAGGTCTGCTAGGCACTGGGGCCTGGTCCTGTGTTAGGCATAGGCTGTGCGTGCAGACCCTGCCCCATCAGTGACAGGGAGCCCTACCTCCCATTCTGAACATGGCCTCCAGCTCCTAGGCCAGTGGACCACACAAAGCCTAAGGGCAGGCTTCCCATCACTCCTGGTCCTCACGCAAGAGGCTCTGGACCTCCCAGCTGCTCCTCATCCCTCCAACACCTGTTCTGCAATTCCAGCCTGGCTCTGGGAAGAATGGAAAAGCTTTCACTCAGAGCACAGGAAACAGAGCTGGAGACTAGAGGCAGACTTCTCAGTCTTCTAACAGTCTCCTGAAGTTGGCCTTAACTGTCCATCTTTCTCTTCCTTAGCACGGTTCATTCATTCCTGGCTACAGTTTATAAACACTTACCAACACCACCTCCCATCACTATAGATCCCCTAGTTGGTCGCCGTTCTCAAAACCTGCCTTGATTCACACTTGGCTGTAACATCCAAGAGTTTAAAGACTTCTCACTTCCTTCTAAAATCTGATTAGACTTTACACTCCTGCAGGTAATAGCCTAAAAGACAGGGCACAACTGGGTTGACTGAGTTTTGCCCCAACTACGCACCTTCTCTTCTTGTGTTTTCCCTGAGAGTCTGTTTGTCCTCCAATCTGAGACTGCTCCAATGATACAAATGGGACAAAAATAATAATTTCTGTCCCTAGACTCAAGAGAAATTCCCCCCAGGCAGTCATATTTGGAATGGATAAAACAGCAGTAAAATAAGAATGGTTGCAATCCTGTTAATGCTATGTGGATTTCTAAAGCATCATGAGTCTCTTGAGGATCTGGAGAGAATAAGCAACTTCATGATCTTGAGCACTCCCCTCCAAAAACACATCATTCCATTCTCTTGGATGTTCTTTAACGTCTTCCAGTAAGCTCTTAAAATATTCTGAATATGGATCTCCAACACCTTTGGTTAGAGTTATTCTTCACATGGCATGTCACCCATTGCCTCCAAAACATTGCCTCCTCCTCTTCCTGGGCATAGAGCTGTCCAACAATTCTATTCATTCCAGAGTAATGGTGCAGCTCCCAGGTAGCTCCTGCTTAAAGAAACGTGGCTTATCCCAGACTCAGCTTTTCCTCACATTGTACTGACCACAACAGTGATGTGGGAGTGGCCCAGCTTTGATCATTCAGACGAGTACACGGCTCTCTGGAAGGACCTGACAACAAAGTAGAAGGACCGTAGATCTCTAGGTGACCTGTTGCATTAGTGCTGTCCCACTAACCTAGATGAGCCTCACATAAAAACCTCTCTTATTAAGCCATGCTATTTGGGTATTTATTATGGTGTGCTATCTTTCTTATACATTGTTAGATTCTGTTTAGAATATTTTATTTAGGATTTTTACATCTATGCTTAAAAATAAGAACTGTAATTTCCCTTCATTCTAGTGTTCTTTTCTTGTTTTGATGCCATCGAATACATTAAGACTATTTCCACTCTTCCCATCCTCTGGAAGAATTTACGTCAGATAGAATGATCTGTTTCTGGAAAATTTAGTTGAACTCATCTTTTTTTTTTTAAGATTTTATTTATTTATTTGACAGACAGAGATCACAAGTAGGCAGAGAGGCAGGCAGAGAGAGAGGAAGGGAGGCGGGGTCCTCACTGAGCAGAGAGCCAGACATGGGACTCGATCCCAGGACCCTGGGATCATGACCCGAGCTGAAGGCAGAGGCTTTAACCCACTGAGCCACCCAGGCACCCCTGAACTCATCTTTAAAATCATCTGGATCTCATGTTGCTCTTGTTGGGAAGAATTTTTACTATCAAGTAATTGGATTTATTTAATATTTTTCTTGTTAATAAAAAGTGCTATTTCAATGCAGTTTTAATTTCTGTTTTTTATGTTACTCAAGAGGTTGATCATCTTCTGGTATTTTGTTAATTGTAGGTTTCCTATTTCGTGGTTTACCAGTTCATTGCCTTTTCCCATTGTGATCATTTAGACTAATTTTACTTTCCCTCTCACTGTGGATAGAATACCATTCCCTACCCTAACGATGTTGTGCTTGGCCATATGATTTGCTTTGCCCAACACAGTGTTAGTGGACATGACATAAGCAAAATGCTTTATGGCTCAGTTGGGAGAGCACGCAACTCTTGATCTCAGGATCATGAGTTTGAGTCCCATGTTGGATGTAGAGATAACTAAAAAAATAAAATAAATAAACTTCCAAAAATAAAAAATAAAAAAAAATTCAGGACGAAACATAAAACTTAAAAGGGGGTTTGGTGTTAATAAAAACAAAAGATGTAAAAAACAACAACAACAACAACAACAACAACAACAGGGACTCAATTTCAGAAGGTTTTAACTGTGCTTGCTCAGACTGGCTAATAATCTTGCACTTTTATCATCATCATCAGAACCAGCCCTGAGAAATCATTGATCTTAGAGTGATGACAGACACTGGGAATAGACCTGTACCCCTACGGCATCCTGGAGCCAAATCCCATGAACTTGCACCCTGAAGCAGAGTCACCTAGCCCTGTCCAACCTAAACCAGTCAAACCAGAGTCTGACTTAGGCTAGCAGATTTATGTGAGAATAAATGTATCAATAGCCGCTGAGTTTTAAGGGGATTTGTTACTCGGTGTTATTGCAGTAACAGCTGACTGACACATCTATTTATTGGGATGTCAGAGAATCTCTTATCAATTTTCTGTAATTATTACCTTATATAATCTTTATATACAGTTATAATTAACTTTATATAATTACTAGTTTAAAGCTATAACTATTCCCCCTGTGTTTGGTATTTTGATGGTGTTTCTTTATTTTACATAAGGAAACTCTCATTTTTAATTAAATTTGTACATCTTTTCCTCTGCTGGCTTATAGTACTTTTGAACCTAAACAGTCTTTCCCAATTCCGAGATTTAATAAATAATCAATTCCATTTTCTGTTCTTCTAAAACTTAAAAGATACATAATTCTATAATCTATCTGGAATTAGTGAGGTATATTAATCATTTCTAGATCCTCTTATTTTTTTCCCTGAGTTCAACGGAATGTATCTGAAAGTCCTAAAATTAATCCTCTTTCTAGTCGGAAAAAATGTTCAAATTGAAAACTCATTAAGATTATATAACAGTCACCCTTTCAGCTAACACGTTTGTTTTTGCCTTCAATTTTTAATTAAATTAGCATACCAATTTAACGACTCCAATTATTCTGTGCCTAACCAAGCTGAAATTAAGCTTTCATTTGCTGTTCAATCCCTCTAGACAATTTAAATTCACCACAATGTTCTAATAATCCACATCTCTGTTCCTTACTAACCAAAATAATTTAACGTCTTCCCCAAAATTTTTACTAGGAAATGTTGGTTGACTGACCAACAGACTGGAAGATTGTATGGCGTGACGTGATCACGACAGTGGGCTGCCCGTCTGATTAGCTTCTTGTCTTTTTCCTTTCTCCATTAGGCCATGACCAAGATTTAATTCATTCAAAATCTTGTACCAGGTCATTCTGTATCTCTCATTCTAGGTAGTTCCTGGAGGGCCCAAATACCACCACCTAAGAGATAGGAAAGTGGGAATAAGATACATTATCCCCAGTTTCTAAACAAAGTTATTCCAGCAATGTGATAAGACAAAGCGGGCTGAACTAGGGCTAAGGGGACTCGGGGTCTAAGTCCACCTCTTCTACTGAACACCCAGCTTGGGGCTAGTCACTTCATTCCTCGGGGCTGTAATTTTGCCCTCTGTAACTTGGAACGTGCTGTCGCATTACACAATCGTTACGTCCTTGCTGGTAGTCTACTGCAAAACTGATCAGGATTAGAGTCATTTCTTGGGCAGTCACGTTGCATAGCGATGGACACGGGGCTTTGGAGTCAGACAGATCTGGCACGGAGTCCAAACCATCAGTTACTAGGTTAACAATCTTGGGTAGGTTATTGAACCCCAGGGATGCTCAGTTTTCTGTGGGAAGTAGAATGCCTCTCTTGCAAAGTTGCTGCGAACTTTAAATGAGAGGAGTCAGATGGAATTTGTGCTACAGTGTTGCTGGAAGAGTCTAGATGAGGCCCTCCGTTGTGTTGATGACACCCAGCCTTACACACAGGACACAGAGGGTGACCACCATGCATTTATGCTCCACATACATCTCTCCCTCTCTCTCTCTCTCTCTCTCTCTCTCACACACACACACACAGTAAAATAACTGAAGACAACAGGGGTCCACCAATTTTAACAGCGTTCTTTCTTATGGTTTTGGTACCATCGTTGCCAAAAAGACAGTCTATCTTAGAAGCGGTGATTTAATGGCTAAATATTAAATTCTTGGTGTATTGCAAACATTAAAGAAATATTCCCTAGGTAATTCTCCCTATATCCAATGAAATGAAAAATTGCCAGATATGCCGAACTTGGAAACTGGAGAGATTCAGTTCTTTAAATTCTGAAAAATGGCACTATTAATATGTAGGTCCATTCCAATATTTTTTAATTGTAAGGAATATTTCATACACAGTAAGTAATGTTACGTGATGGCACAATAAAACAGAATCACCCACGTTCAAAATGTGGTTTCTGCTGTACTTCACATCACACACCAGGAAATTAAGGTTTTGTGATAGATCCTTTCCAAACGAAACTCACCTACCTACAAGGTATCTCACTTAGGAACTGGCTATTCAAACCTACAACAGTCTTCAAAAGCCCGGAGGGAGAACATCAATGATTATTTCTATTGTAGTTTCGAAGGGGTTTTGAATTTCTGGATTGGAAGCATTTTCTTCAAGATTTTGAGGTAGATGTAATGTCTAGTTTGCCCAGAAGAGGGCAGCAGGACCCACAGGAACGCGGCAAGATGTTCATTGGGTTTTAAAACAGTGTCCTAGCCTAGCAGGATGACGCTGTTCCTGACCAAGGAGGGCACCAGGGGTCTCGGCAAAATGAAAACAGGGATCCTTTGTTCAAAGACCAAGAAGAAAGCTTTTCTTTCTTCTGTAGTCTCTCTACCAGTCATGTGTTTTGTTATTTAGTATCAGCTCCCTCAGGCCTGGGGATCTTCCTGCCCTTGCCCCTACCTGTGACAGGCAGAGGGTGCGGTCTGACCCCTACTGGCCCTTCTACCACCGGACTTGGGTCCAGGTGAGGATAGCTGGGTGACCCAGCACGCAGCCTAGGAGCAAGAGGCCGCAAGAGGCAGAACCCCACATGAACAGAGGCTCTAAGCCCCTGGCGCAGGTACCACTGGTCCGTGGGACTTCGCTCAAAGACCACAAACACAAAGATAAAACTATTTAGCATTTCAAGATGACTACCAGGGAGCCTTAAAGCCAAGTGGGGGCCCCTTTGGAGTGTGTGGCCCTGTGGGACTGCCCTGGTCTGGGGTACCATCCACTCTCTGAATCCAGCCAATGCTAACAACCTAGGAACCCCTAAATCCAGACTGTACTGTTACCTATGTGCTTTCCAGCAAAAGGGCTACAGCTCCCCCATAATCCTCCCACCATCAGAACAGAAACCACCACCACTGCTCAATCTCTTGGTCTCTTCATTCCAGCCCCACTGGTCTCCTTGATGTTTCTTGAACACCCCAAGCTTCCTCTCAGAAACATTTGTCCTTAACTTCCACCCTCCCCTCCCCCCAGACAGCTCTTGCCCCAGACTGGGGACACCCTCCCCCCTTCATTCAGAATTCAATTCAGATGTCACCTTATCAGGGAAGGCTTCCCAGCTAAAAGAGCAATCCCCTTCCCCAGGTGGGTCCTTAGAGCACTGTCATCAGTACCAGATGTATTATATATTGTCTGACTGGAATGTCCCCAGGAGCAG
Source organism: Martes martes (assembly GCF_963455335.1). Lineage (NCBI taxonomy): Eukaryota > Metazoa > Chordata > Mammalia > Carnivora > Mustelidae > Martes > Martes martes. The sequence continues at coordinate 73,515,019 of NC_137890.1, forward strand.
GATTTTTTTTTTTTTTTTTTTTTTGACAGACAAAGATCACAAGTAGGCAGAGAGGCAGGCAGAGAGAGAGGAAGGGAAGCAGGCTCCCTCCTGAGCAGAAAGAGAGCCCGATATGGGGCTTGATCCCAGGACCCTGGGATCATGACCTGAGCCGAAGGCAGAGGCTTTAACCCACTGAGCCACCCAGGTGCCCCCGGGAGCAGGATTTTTGTGGGATTTTTGGTCCACGACTTTATCTCCAGCTGCCAGCACAGTGCCTCACATATGCATAAACACTCGAATATTGAAATGAGAATAAATGTCTTGACGACCCACTCTCCTGGCAGCAACGCCCACCCATGAGACAAAAGTAAAGACCAAACAGCAACCAGGGCAGGTCCTGCGGGATGTACCTGTCAGATCAGCAGATGGGATGGGAAAGAAGATCCCTGCACCTGCGTGCAGATTTGCTTGGAAAGAACAATGCCGACTTGGCACTGTACCTTTGTATTTTCCCATCGCCAAATCTTGACATCTGTACGCCGTCCTTGGAGAGTGACTGCTTCATTCCATTTACAGGCGAAATAAAAATAGTCCAGAGAAGTAAAGAATCTTGCTTAAAGTCACACAACTCGTAGTGGCAGAGTCAAATCTAGAGACGAGAACCCAGAACTCTTTTGATTTTTATTCTTGGGCTCTTTTCCGACCTCAAGCTGTCCTGTATGTGTGGTCCCCACCTGAGCTTTTCATTTCTATCCCAGAGTCAAGAAGCTAGATTTGCTGCCCCCAAGAACTCTACTCATGGCCCACAGCATCTTGGGGAGCTTCCTCAGCCTGTTTGCAGAGAATGGTCAGCTTGGCCTTGGATTCAGTTCAGGGTCAACATATCAACAATTCTTTTTTTTTTTTTTTAAGATTTTATTTATTTATTTGACAGACAGAGATCACAAGTAGGCAGAGAGGCAGGTTGGGGCGGGGGAGCAGGCTCCCCACCAAGCAGAGAGCAGGGCTCAATCCCAGGACTCTGGGATCATGACCTGAGCCGAAGGCAGAGGCTTTAACCCACTGAGCCACCCAGGCGCCCCTATCAACAATTCTTCGTTATCAAGCCCGAGCATATGATGTTTCCAAGCAACTACAAATCTAATGTCAAGAGAAAATATAGGGGAGTGCATTATGTGTTGTGAAATATTGCAAGAGACAGGCATAACCTAGGTTTTGTGATTCTAAGTATTTGCTTTCTAAATGATCACTGATCTCTGGGCCCTGGGGAGGTCATTGTCTAGCCCTGAGCAGGGCACTTGTTCCAGCCCCATATACTTCAGCTAATTAGCCACAACTACATTTCACACGAGGGTTCCCTTTGTGGTGATAGTTAGTATTCAGCAGGAGAATAGACACTCTTTATTCCTTTAATTGTGTTTTCCTAATTAAATTGCAAATAGTAATTGCTTCTTACTCTTGAACGGAAGATCTTAGATTTCATTATTGGGTTCCTATGCTCACACTTTATCTTAACTATTTTTAAAATCTTGGCACAACTAAATAACCAAATAGACTTTTTATATCATAGACATATTTTGGATAAATGTAAAATTTCCTGTTTGACAATAATCCCCACAATATGGTTATCTAATAGTGTTTGATGTATGATTATTATAAAAGGGGTGAGAATAATACCCTTCAGTGTAACTATGCAAAATGAAATGTACCATACCCTTATTTATGAACCACTGTTTCTTGTTTCCTAATCTTTAAAAGGGAAGAAATTTCATCTACTCTTCTCTACTTACAGAAAGATGATGATTAATTTAACCCTCTTGGAACAAACAAAAATATTATAGAATAACTTCTGGCAAGTAAAGGTATCATATTAATAATATAATTGTTTACAATGTGGCTATCTCATAATAGATCAGTTAAGATGATGAGATTTGTAGCATGTGGAATTTTAAAAAATAGAAGAGACCCCCAAGGTGATCTGGCTCAAATTCATTTAATAGAAGGATAAACAAAAGTTGCAGGAGTAACAGATTACACCTATTTTAAAGTTTTTCTTTGATAGACTAAGATTTTTTTGTTTTGTTGTTTATGTTTCAGGGTTTTATTTAAATTTTAGTTAATGTAGGGGTGCCTGGGTGGCTCAGATAGCTAAGTGTCTGCCTTCATCTCAGGTCATGATCTCAGGGTCCTGGGACCGAGTCCCATGTCGACCCCCCACTCAGAGGGGAGTCTGCTTCTACCTCTGCCTCTCCCCACTGTTTGTGCGCGCTCTCTCTTGCGCGCTGTCTCTCTCAAATGAATTAAAAAAAAATTCTAGTTAATGTATAGTGAAATATTAGTTTCAGGTGTAGGACAAGTATCCTCCTTAATGCCCAACCCCCCCAGCCCATCTCCCCTCCCCCACCCATCCACCCTCAATTTGTTCTCTATAGTTAAGAATCTTATGGTTTGCCTCCCTTTCTTTTTTTTTCCTTTCCTCTCTGTTCATCTGTTTCATTTCTTAAATTCCACATATGAATATAATCATATGGTATTTGTCTTTCTCTGACTGACTTACTGTGTCTTCTTTATCCACTCATCAGTCGATGGACACTTGGGCTCTTTCTATAGTTTGGCTATTGTCGATAATGCTGCTGTAAACATCGGAGTGCAGGTGCCCCTTCAAATCCATATTTTTGTCTCCTCTGGGTAAATATCTAGTAGTATAATTGCTGGGTCGTAGGGTAGCTCAATTTCTAACTTTTGAGGTGCCTCCATACCCTTTTCCAGAGTGGTTGTGCCAGTTTGCATTCCCAATAGACTAAGATTTTATAACAAAGTAGCATTAAAGAGGGAATGTTATTCAACTCATTTAGAACACATCACAAGGGTGAGACAACTAACATCTTTTATAGGTGCTCCAGATTGTTACAGAAGCTTCTTTAAGTATTCTTCATAGATCAGTTTTTCCAGATCCTTTGCCATCCTGATTGCCCTTGATAAATTTTTAATTGTCAGTATCCTTCTCAAAATCCCAAATTCTCAGTCCCATTTTCACCACTACAGGGACTGTGGGGTTGGCGAACCTTTGAAACCTAGGTGAATCTAAGTAATACAAACGGAAAGCACATCCATTTTTGGAACCCCGGCATGAGCTAAAACCCCAGGCCTCGGCTAGGTAAACTGCTTTACAACAAGGGATGTCTCTTCTTTTTGTCTGCACGTGTCCATCTCTCCTACTTCTGCAACAGCACCCCAGTTTTCCTTGGGGGAGTTACCACAGTCTTCATTGGAGAGAACCCTGGAGGGACGGTCAAGCCAGATGGCCCGCCCTCCCCTGGCCAAGACGTGGGCATGTGACTCAAGCTGGACCAGACAGCCACCTTCTCTCTGGCATTTTGACCCAGCAGGAGCCGACTGTCTTGAGTGGGGATGCGGGAAAGACACTTATGGTGTCCTAGATCCTCCAAGTGATTCTGGTTTGGGAGCTCCCAAACCCTGGTTCTTCAGCCTCTCCTTTCATTCTTTGAGTACATCATGTGTTCTCAATAAAATCCTTCTTTTTGCCTTCGGTTAAAACAAAGTTGGTTTCTGCTGCAACGAACCAAAATCTCCACATGGCACACCTGGCCTCTGGGCTACTTTCTGCGTGGTTTCTCTTTGTGTTTTCTGCCCTTCACCCTCTCCCATCAGAGAAGGGATTGTGTCTGCCCTGCTCATTGCCAGAGCTCCAGAACGGAGAATTGTGTCCATAACATGGGACGCTCTCAAGAAATAGATGTTAGATGCATGACTGACACACAATTCCCTAAATAATCCTGTTGTTTTGACAACTTTGTCAACATACTTTGACAAGTATCTTGGGATAAGAAACTGAAGAAACAGGATTTTTTTTAGATAGTCTGTTTCTTTATAAACATGAATTCATGAAAGAAAGAGAAGAAAGAGTATTTAAGGGTCCGTGAGAGAGCATTTAAGAGCTGGTCCTCACTAACTAAATGCAGGTCCTGTTTTCTGCCAAATTAGCCTCAGATCTGAGCAGCTGGACAAAGGGTGGAGCAGACCTTGGGACAGAGTGGGTGGTTCAGCTCATTGCACCTTGGAGGAACTGGGCCCTGGGGGTGGGGGGGCGCTGCAGCCCTTGTGGCCACAAGCACCCTCCCCCAATCCCAACAAGCCAGGGTGAAAGTGGTTCAGAAGAAATAATCCATATAGAAATGGCTTTGTGTTTCTGAACTTGCTTTGTAACCCATGGTGATTTTACTATGGGCCTAAAGCCAGTTGTGGTTTAAAATGAATGAGGAGAAACAGTAAGAAAGGAAAGAGATGTGCGGATGGGATGGTGGTGGCTGGTGTTTGCAGACAAAGATAATTAGATAAATACAGAAGATGTAGGCACAATAAGGAGATGTTCACAGGCTTCCCAGCCCCTGATATGATACACACAAAATGGGAATCAGTAGCACGGTGGAGGCCTTTAAAGGACTATCGAGAGGATATAGAGTAAAAGCCCTATACTAAAGAAGAAGGCTCAATGGGCTCTTAGGCCTCGCAGAGGCCTTACCAGAGATGCCCATTGATAATGACTAATGATGTAAAGTGAATGTCTGTCATGTCTCAGACTTGAACTATGCTGGGGAATTTGCATGCATTTTCTTATGTGCCTGCACAGTCTTCTGGGATGGATACCACCACAATCTCCCATTTTGCAAGTTGGGGAAAGTGGGGTTTAGAGAGGTGCTCAAGGCCACACAGCTAGCAAGATTTCAACTGGATAGGAAGAGATGCTAGTCAGGAGAAAGGGATAAAGGAGAGAGGCTAGTAAGTCCATTTATCAGCCCACATTATGGCTGTGAAGGAGAAATTTCTGGAAAAGATTATGCAAGGAGAAAACCAGCATGGAGTCTAACAGGATTCAAACTGCCCAGCTTTAGTGGGGACGTGGATGTGTCCTGAGCCCTTGCAAGGGGCTCATTTACCACCCCTTCCCCTCTCTGTCGGTTGCTTTCAAACCATTCCCCATCTACCCTCAACCAATAACACCTCCCATTCCTCTGTAGTGGCTTAATCTAAGAAACTGCCATGAGTTCTGTGGGTGTTTCACTAAAAAAGAACAAGAAGTGTTTATTTCAACCTGTTCTCAGAAAGCAATCATGCCTCTGAGTCTTGGAAACTTAACTTTACCCTTGACCCGGAGAAGCAAGAACAGGTCTTTGGAGGAGCCCTAAGTTTTCAGGAAGAGAGGGTATGACCCTCTAATGCCAAGAAGATCCTCTAAGGAGAGAGTCTCTCAAAATGCTGTCCCTTAGAAAAAATAATTATTTTGACCCTTTCAAGTGGTTCCAGGAGGTCAAATCTATTTTCATAATAATATGACGTTCTTTTTCACTTTCACGCTCTTGATCAATAATGTACATGGAGCTATCCAGAGGCTACCTCCTGTGGGAAATCACAACACAATAGCAGAGACAGATATCAGAATCTAGATATTAAGGTGATTTACAAAAAGGTAAAAAAAATTCTTCTTAGTAAGCTTTTTTGCTTTGGAAAATATTAACTTTACACAAAAAACTGTTACTTATTTGAATATATAATAGGCTTGTTAATATTTTTAATAAATTAATAAAAATTTTGAAACTTTCTCAGTTTTCATTTCTGGCATAGTAAATATTGGCCGCCATAACCTCCACAGACAAGAGCTCTTGGGAGTGTTCCGTAACCTGTAAAGCAGATGGGATGAATTCCACGAGGGCTGGAAGCCTGAGCCGTGCTTCCATGCGTCCTGTTGTGGCTGGACCCCTATCAAGGTGAATGGATGTGGAGGCTGGAGTGTAAATCCACAAGGCTCAGGGTCACCAGTGAGTGTCTGCCATGGTTAAACAGCCACCAGTGGGGAGGCCCAGTGGGTACCATGGGCACCACTCCAGCCCACCTGAGTAGCCAGCTAGACTGGACATCTACATTGTACAATGGAAGCACAATCTGGGATAATGACAGCCAGTAATCTGCACCTCTGAGACCATGTAAACCCTGGAATTCTGTTAGACAACTCAATACAGGAGGGTACCATGAGTCCCAGTAATTACCAACATCGGCTATGCCACCAACCAGGAAGTGGGGACTTGGAGCCAGATTTGGTGCGTCATAAAACAAAAAAGCCATGTTCCATGCACCTGAACATGATGAAACAAATCCCTATCTACTGCACACTTTCTTTCCACATTGCTGTCATCTTCCAAACTTCCTGTCTTGCTTCATCATTTACTGAAGACTCCACGATCTGGCTCAGTCTTCCTTTCTGCTTCTAGGCTGAGGAAATGAAACATCTTTTAGAATGACCACAAAAAACTAAGTCTTCTATTGTCTTGACCTCCTATCAGCAGCAACCTTCTCCTCGGTGGCCCTTCCACTCCTTCCCTCAGCGATGACCTGGACCTTCCCATTGCCTGGATCTACCCATCGCCTGGACCTACCCATCCCCTAGAATCCTAGCTCCAGCATCCATGTTATGACCACACCCTCATCTTCCCAGCTGGATGACCCAGTTACTTGCTCAACATCAGTTCTTTCCCGTTGTCTGGCCCTCTAGCCCCTTCACCCTTCTCCCTCACCCCTACCTACCTCTCCTGTCAGCACTCCCTTCCTAGCTTAGACCCAACATTTCACTCTGTCAAACATCTCTTGGCATTCTCAACAAGCTCACATCATCGTCTCTCCATCACAACCACCTGATAAAACCCAAGCCCTGGATCACTCCCAACTATTGGCCTTCTTGATGCTCTTAAGTGCTTAGGAAGAAAACCACACAACCTTACAGACTGTGGTGTCTGACCCAAACAGGGCTCACAGCCTTTCTAGCCAATTCTGTCAAGTTGCTTTCGTTGATTCTCCTTCTCCTCTTCCACACTGGCTACCTCAGTCTCCCTCCTATTTCCTCAAAGCTAACTCCACCACTGTCCTCTTCACTCTTGGGTGATGATCTGGCCTCTCACTTTTCAAAGAAAATAAAAGATAATGGAAAGGAATCTCATAAACTTTCTGCATCACTCCCACAGACTTAGTTCCAATCATATCCAACTCCTTCCCTCAGTTACAGTAGAGAAGACCATCTATTGTTCAAAATCCCATCTCTTCTTTCCTCACAGACACATATCCATCAGTCACCCCCACTCTGTGCTGTATCTTCAGCTTCTACCTTCAGCAACACATAAATCTCAGTATCTGAAAATAAAGGGAAAGGAAACATCTCCTAAGATGTTTCACCCTCCTCCAGCCATTTTACCATATTTCCCTTTGTCACTTGTCTGTACTCCTTCTCTGATACTATACTCTTCAATAAATCATAATCTGGCTGAAATTCAACAGATGTGTATATCAATTACAAGCCTTTATGTTCAAGTAAGAGAACTCTAACTGCCTTAGGCCAACAAGGAATCGTTAAGAAAGAAATAGAGCAGGAATCATCAAGAATCTGGATGACCAGGGTCAAAAGAAATGCAGAAACCAGGACAGCCTTAGGGGGTTGGTAGCAACAACTATTCAACAGCCTGGTCAGAGCCCCACTTTTGAAGTGAATGAACTTTGGACATATTTCCCATTCTTGTACCTCTGCTTTGAGATCCAAAGTCCCAGGAGACTACCCAGAATGCACACAATGGTGAAGGAAGTTGTCTAAAAGGAAATGAAAGTGCTATAATAAAACTATAAATATTTATTTATAAATAAAACGAAAGGATACTGGGTGGCAAAAACAAAAAGCAAATATCCACTTCAACTATGTTCAAGCTTTTTTAGCTGACATCTTTGCAGTAGCGAACACTGCTTATTTGTGGTGAGGAGGCTTGAATGTGAGCTCCATGAGGACAGCATCTCCAGAATCTTGGACAGAACTCACTATATAGAATGCACTTAATAACTACTTGTTGAACGTTGACCACTCATCCTCTTGAAATCCTTTCTTCCTTGGCTTCCATGATATCATGCTTTCCTGATTTTTCTGAGTGAGTCTCCTAGGGCTGGTGTAACAAATTACCACAAACCAGGTGACTTTAAACAACAGAGATTTATTCTCTCACCGTGTGGAAGCCAGAAATATGAAATCAAGGTGTCATCAGGGCCACGCTCCCTCTGGGTCCTAGGGAAGAATCTATTCCTGGCCTCTTTCCGTTTCTGGTGGCTCCAAGCTTTCCTTGGTTTGTGGCCACACCACTCCCCTCTCTGCCCCCAACTTCACATCATCTTCTCTACATATATATAATCTCCCTCTGCCTCTATCTTATAAGGACACTTGGCCTCATGCAGAAAGTCCAGAATAATCTCAGCTCAAAATCCTTAACACCCTCCTACCCCTCTAACCATTCCTCACCCTTGTTTCCAAGGTCTTTTGCCTGGACCTGAAATTTTGGTTCTCCCCAGAATTCTGTTGAGCCCCATTTTTTCTCATTCCACACATTCTTTCTGGTAAATCTCCATTCCCCACCCCCCAAGATCTCAATTACCAACTACACTTTGATAATTTTTAAATCAGTATCTTTAGATCAGAACTTTCTCCTGAAAACTAAACCCATATAACCAACTATTAGAAAATTCGGCTTGGACCTTGGGTGTCTCAAAGAAACTCTAAATGTAAACATCCAAAAATGAGCCAATTGTCTTCCCCCAAAACTATCCTGTTCCTGTGTTCCTATGTCAGTTAATGGGACCAATTACTTAAGCCTGAACCTTGATGTCTCCCTCACCTTCCTCACCTCCCTCACCTTCAAATCTCTCATACAGTCAGTCCTAACTCTTGGTAATTGCACCTGTGAAATATCTTTCCAATCTGCCCAGATTCCACACTATCAACTTCATTCAGGACAACCTCCTACCAATCTCTCTGGATCTAGTCTTAGTTTATTTCAACTAATTCTATCACTATGGCCAGAACAATCTTTCCAAATCAAGAGTCTAATCCTATTACTCCCCTTGCTTAAAAGCTTTCAGTGATCCCCTGTATTTTCCAAAGACGGTTTACAGTATCTTCCATCCCACTTGATCATTAGTAATATCACCTTGCCTCTCCCTCATCAAGTGGTAGAAGCTACTTCCTCTCCACCTAGAACTGGGCTGGTCTGAGTGACTTGCCTGTAACCCATAGAATGTAGCCGAAGGGATGCCCCAAAGTTAGGGTAGAAGGAGCTTGCAGCCACTGTTCCTGTCAGAACTGCTGACTCACAGAATCTCTGCACATAACAAAACAGTCATTGTTTTAAGCCACCACATTTAGGGTGCTTTGTTACACAGCGATAGATAACTGAGACATCCTCCAATATCTCCAAGGTAAAATCCGAACTTATTAATCTGTCCTTCATGACTCCCCACCTCCTCCAACTGCCGCTCTTGCCATTTACCCACTGCAGTGCACCCTCCAACTCTACCGACCCCCATGAATCCGTGAATTCTCTGAACAAGCCATGTGCCCCCACCTGCGAGCTTTGTATGCTTACAGCCACCCTGATCGGCTGACACAACCCCTCACAGTCTCTCTCCCATTTCCACTACAGAAGCCAGAGTAGAAAACACCTTCACCCAGCCTTCTTGGCAGCCAGAGGTGGTCATGTGTGACCCTGTCTGACTCATGGATAATGAGCCATCGTCTGTGGGGAGCCTCTAGAAAGGCTTCTGCTTTCCGGACGGAAAGGATAGACATTGCTAATGACACTTCCTCATTTGTTGTGCCTTCTAACACAGAAATGACGCTAGGGTGGCCACAGTGATCTTGCAACTGTGAGGAAATGCCAAGAGAATGGCAGAGATGCGCAGAGATCCTCAAGATGCAGAACCAACGCCAGCAGCTAACTATGCCAACGCCCTGTGATGTGACAAGAAATCAACTTCTGCTGCTTCAAGTCAGCTTTAATCAGCCCCTCCTCCTTGAAACAAAAATCATTCCTAACTGACAGCATGTGATTCCTTCTGCCTGGATACTCTGCCCCTTCCCTTTGTCTTTTCCATGCTTCTTGTCCAAGCCGAGGTTTTGGCTCCTCCAGGCAGTCTTCCCTGTCTGCACCCACACCTGATTACCGTCCCAGGAACTTCCCCACAGCATCTTGTATTTCCCTTGCTCTAGCATTTATCTCATATATATATACATATATATATATATTTTTTTTTTTTTGGTGTATCCCACTATGTTATAGGCTGAATTGTGTCTCCCCTCCCCAAACTGAATTCATATGTTGACATTCTAAGCCCTAGAACCTTAGAATGTGACTGTATTTGGAGATAGGGCCTCTAAAGAGGTATTTAAGGTTAAATGAAGTCATGTTGGTGGGCCTTAATCCAATATGACTGGTGTCCTTAAAGAAGGAGAAATTTGGACACAGACACAGGAAAAGAAAAGAGGTTGTGAAAATGCCTTAAAAGAATGACTATCTACCAGCCAAGGAAAGAGGCTGCAGAAGAAACCAACCCTGCTGACAACTTGATCTTGGATTTCAAAATCCAGAATGGGGAGGAAATTAATTTTTGTTATTTAAGCCACCCAGTCTGTGATATTTTGTTATGGAAACCCTAGTAAACTAATGGACTGGCCAACATGGCCAAGTTGATGGGACATCACTGCCTTGATTCGATTAAGTTATGTAAGACTCCATCAGAGCTGCAGAGAGTCTCCTGGCCTCTAAGACACAAACAGCCATGTTGTGGACTGTCTATGGAGAAAACCAGGTAACAGGGAACTAAAAGCACCTCTAGCAACTGAAGGTGGCCTCCAACAAAAAGCAAGTAAGAAGCCAGGGCCCTCAGCTCTATAACCATGAGGAAGTGAATTCCACCAACGGCCATGAAAGCCTGGAATAAAACTTTGAGCTCCCAATGAGAACAATGCCTGGTTGATTCCTTGATTACAACCTTGGGGGAAAAAAGACCCCGCTAAGCCATGTCTGGACTCCTGACCCATGAAGAAGGTGAGATAATAAATGAGTGTTACTTATGGGGCACCTGGGTGGTTCAGGTGGTTAAGCATCCAACTCTTGATTTCAGTTCAGGTCATCTCAGGGTCCTGAGATCGAGCCCAGCCTCAGGTTCAGCACTTAGTGGGGAGTCCCCTAGAGATTCTCTCTCTCCCTCTGCCCCTCCCCCTGCTCATAAGCTCTCTCAATCTCTCTCAAATAAATAAATAAATCTTTAAAAATAAATAAATGTTACTTTCAGTGGCTAAGTTTGTGGTAATTTGTTATGCAGCATAGAAAATGAAAAGGTGTCTGATGATGAGATTTCCACTTCCTGGTAGGGGAGATGGGAAGCTGGTGGTATCCATATGACTCCATGCTAGGAATGTTCACTGGAAATTCAAGAATCACATCGAGCCCAAGAGGAGAAAGGAGAATGAGAAATATAGTACAACTCTCTACCACCCCAAAATATGTTTTCTTCTCAAGGTTCGATGGGTAACTAACCAGTATAATATAATTTGAGGAACACTAACAAGCTATCAGCCCCCAAATTTTTGCCCCCACCTACCTGTCCTGACATCTAAGATATCCATCTGCAAGGCAAGGAAATCTTTATGCAATAAGAAGCATTCTGAGTCCTTGTTTAAAATGCACAAACCTGAACCCCAGCCCACCTCCAAATCTAAGTCTACATTTTTAACCAAGCATATCATCTGATGGTACCCCTAATATTTGCATCTAGGAACTATCCTTTGAGGAACACTGCCTTATACACCTTTAGGAGACATGCACATTGCAATTGGAATGATGTGATCAGTCTCTTGGACATGTAGTTTTTTAAAAAGATTTTATTTATTTATTTGAGGGAGAAAGAGAGAACACATGAGTTGGGGGAGGGTGGGGCCAGAGGGAGAGGAAGAGAGAGAATCTCAAGCAGAACGACACCGAGCACAGAGCCCAACTCCAGTTCATCCCAGGCCACTAAGATCATGGCCTGACCGAAATCAAAAGCTGGATGCTCAACTGACTGAGTCACCCAGGCGCCCCTCTTGGACATGTAATTTATTTGAACTGTCTTGAGGAGAAAGCTACCCTCCCAACTCTGTCTCAGAGCTCACCTGGGAGCCGCACCTCGCTCTATGTCGCCGGTCGGGACTTACTGCCAGGTTTTCTGGCTGCCAAGGACTTCAGAGGAGTGTTGCTAATTCACTCCACCCACACTCCACCTCCTCTTGCCCTCACCTTCCCTGCTGTACCTGGATTTCAGGTGTCTAACCAGTGTTCCCTGGAGCCCTAGGACTTCCAAAGGGCAGCTGTCCCTTATGTTTCAAACTAAACACAAGAAATGCCATCAACGCCCTCTGGCAAATTAAACCAGACTGGGCTGAGAATTGTGTAGGCACCTGCTCACAAGTTTGTTCTGCTTTTCACCCAGAAAACTTGAAACTGTTTCCTCCAAATATCATGACTTGGGATTAATCAGCATTTTGGGGAGAGTCCAAACATCTCACTGAAAGATTTTCTTCCCTTGGTTTGAGCTACTTTGTGTAATAATATATGTAGAGTCCCAGGGAAAATGATGTTTGAAAACAGTGGCTGTGAGGGGCACCTGGGTGGCTCCGTTGGTTAAACACCCGCCTTCGGGCTCAGGTGACAATCCCAGGATCCTGGGGATTGAGCTCCCTGTGGGGCTCCCTGCTTAGCCCGGAGTCTGCTTCTTCCTCTCCCTCTGCCCCTCCTCCTGTTTGTGCTCTCTCTCTTGCCCACTCTCTCTCAAATTAAAAAAAGGAAGGAAGGAAGGAAGAAAGGAAGGAAGGAAGGAAAGAAAGAAAGAAAGAAAGAGAAAGAAAGAAAGAAAGAAAGAAAGAAAGAAAGAAAGAAAGAAAGGAAGGAAAAGAAAAGAAAAGAAAAAAACAGTGGCTATGAGATGGGGGTATAGGCTGAGCTTGGTCTCTGCCTGACTCCAAAGGATAGAATTAATTGTGTGCTAAGAGGAAAGGAAGTTTTTTGTCTCTGAAAATTAATTTACATCTTGGACAAGTATTAATTTTGCCGATTATGAGACCAAACCATATGGAAAACTTTGTGCTCTGTCAGTGACTTAAGAAAAAAAAAAAAAACTTAAACCTTTGCATTTTATTATTAGAACCAGAGAGTTTTTTCTATATGACATCACCACTGAAATCATAAATTATATATGACATGTAATTCTCATTTATTGCAAAATTCGGGTCTATAGAATATTCTGTACTAACAATAAAAGCAATGTCCATCTTACATTTTTGTTTAACTCTACAGTTCACAAACCCATTTTATGTATCCTCACGGTTGTCCAGTGAAGCAGACAAACAAGGAAGAGAAGAGATGAAAAAGAGCCTCAAATTTAGACCTCTCTGCTTGCCCCACGTACTTCCACTCTTTTATATCTGTTCTTAGGCTCCTGGAAATGACCCTGACGATAGTTTCATCTGGCCCTAACTTTATTTTGTTACAGGAAGAGATAACAATTTTGAGACAAATCAGCACATTAACCTTCAGAAGGAGAATTATTTGCATTCATGTCTTTTTCCAAAAAGGCATTTAATTTATGACTAAGTTACCCTGTTTGTGTTGTTGCTGCTTTGTTTTGCTTTGGTCTCTTTTCCTTCCTTCTGAGCCTCCCCAACCCTGCAATCCACAGGGTTGGATCGGTGACGTAAAGGTGTCAGGCCACCAGTGAGCAGCTGTAGTTAACAACTGCCCCCAAGTCAGGAAACGTATTAATTAGTAAGGGTTAACAGTATGTTTTATCTTCAAGTATCTAAAAGATCACTGCCCATCCACTTCATGGCTCATGTAGGTTACCTGGTGTCTGGTTATATTCTTCTAGATTGAGAGCAAATTTATGAGTAAGGTCCATGGCTTAGTCAGCCTTTGGCCCCACAAGGCCTAGTGAAGTATGTGGCTACTTAATTAATGTGTGGTAAATCTGATTGGGTTGGATTGCAAAATCCTAGGTCCTGCCAATGCAGCAATAACCAAGGAGACCAGATGTGGTATGTCATATTGCTAAGTCAACCAAGCATCCCTGGCTGGTTGGTTCTTCTCATGGACTCACAGCCAATTCCTTTGCCTATGGTACTCGTGCAACTGCACTGCCCTACACACTTCTCTCTTTCCCTGACCAGACTGTGAGAAGATAGGAGGCCAGAAAGGGGATGAGAATACCCAAAGAGACTTCCTTGCACTTAAAATGGCTCATCCTGGCCTGTTTGTATACAGAACTGGCCTTCTGGTGTCCAGAACTGAATATTCTTCAGTGACCGTCTATCATTTATAAATATCAAGGTGCATACAATCATCTTATAGAAAAACAATCTATGTATCTAAAATGTTTCTATTTCTGGTCAATATTGAAACCTGAATTTTTATACAGCTATAATCAATGATTTATACTATACATTATGAGTGAGTTCATTTTTTACTGACTGTAATCTATATACTTGTGACATTAATGGTTACACAGAACTTTATTATATTGATGCATTATTGTTTGCTTAACATTTGCTATCACTGCTTACTTAGGCTGCTCCAAATTTCACTAGCATGAATTACGCTATGATAAACATATTAGTGTAAACTGCCTTCTTTGTATTTTAGTATTCCTTAGATTTATTTCTACAGACTATATTCCTAGTAATAAGATTAACAGGGTCAAGAGATGAAAGGGCAGGCGCACACATACATATAGCCATGTTGTTTTACAGAGGTTGAGAACAAACTTTTGGTTTGTATTTGGCACCTTTTTTTAAGGCAAGACTTTTAAAAATCTTACTTCAAAAAAGTTGAGGTCATGGAGATTCCTCAAAAAGTTAAAAATAGAGCTACCCTATGACATGGCAATTGTACTACTATGCATTTATCCAAAGGATATAAAAATAGTGATTCAAAGGGGCACATGCACCCCAATGTCTATAGCAGCAATATCCACAATAGCCAAACTATGGAAAGAGCCCAGATGTCCATCAACAGATGAATGGCTAAAGAAGATGTGGCAAGCATGCGCGCGCGCACACACACACACACACACACACACACACACAGTGGAATATTACTCAGCCATCAAAAAGAATAAAATCTTGCTATTTGCAATGAGGTGGATGGAACTAGAGGGTATGATGCTAAGCGAAATAAGTCAGTCAGAGAAAGACAAATACCATATGATTTCATTCATATGTAGAATTTAAGAAACAAAACAGATGAACATAAGGGGAGGGAAGGAAAAATGTAAAAACAGAGAGGGAGGCAAACACCATAAGATACTCTTAACTATAGGAAACAAATTGAGGGCTACTAGAAGGGAGATGGGTGGGAGATAGGGTTACTGGGTGTTGGGCATAAGGAGGGCACTTGATGTAATGAGCACTGGGTGTTATATGCAATTGATGAATAACTAAAGTCTATCCCTGAAACTAATAATATACTGTATGTTAACTAAATTGAATTTAAATAAATTTTTTTAATCTAATAATTAGAAAGTTGAGGTCTTAGGGGTGCCTGGTTGGCTCAGTTGGTTGAGCATCCAACTCTTAATCTCAGTTGAGGTCTTGATCTCAAGGTTGTGGATTCAAGCCCTGCACTGAGCTCTAAGCTGGACATGGAGATTATTTTTTAAAAATTGAGATATTAGAATTTAAGGATTGGAATGGAAGACTTTTAAGAGGTCATTTACACCAGCTCTCCCTAGGATTCAAAAAGATGCCTTCTTCATCACAATTTTTTGTTGTCACAATCTGTTGTGATATGTACTTTAGGTTGAAGTATATGAAGAAAATCCAAACACACCAATATATAATTATAAAAATATAAGTATTTTAATCATCTTTTCATATAACTTTTTATGATACTACAAGAAATTATGACAAATGATTAGTTGCAGTGTAGAGTTTGAATCTATATCAGTGAAATTTTTATTCTCTGTTGTGTTAAAATTAATTGATCTGTCTTGCACTTTGAATGACACTTTTACTTTTACTTGGTTTTGAAACCAAGTAAATAGATCAATTGGAAAATTTTGGTTCACTAGTAATAAGAGATCCTTCAAATGTAAACATATTTTTTGTATAATTAAAAAATCACATTCGCTCAGGACCAGATGGTTCCACTGGAGAATTCTATCAAACATTTAAAGAAAAGTTAACACCAATCCTTTTCAAACTCTTCCAAAAAAATGGAAAAGAAGAGGACACTTTCAAAACTAATTTTATGAGGCCAGCATTACCATCGTAACAAAATCTGACAAAGATACTACTATAAAAGTAAACTACAGATCAATATCTATGATGAATATTGATGCAAAAATCCTCAACAAAATACTCAAAAAGCATATTCAACACACATTCAAAAGATCATACACCACGACGAAATGGTATTTATTCCTGGAATCAAGGATAGTAAAATCAATCACTGTAACACACATTAACAGAATGAAGGACAAAACCACACAATCATCTTAATCAGTGCAGAAAGATCATATGGCAAAATTCAATAGCCTTTCATCATAAAAACACTCAATAAACTAGGAAAAGAGGAGGGAACTCTCCTACACTGCTGGTGGGAATGCAAGCTGGTGCAACCACTCTGGAAAACAGTGTGGAGGTTCCTCAAAAAACTGAAAATAGAGCTACCCTACGACCCAGCAATTGCACTACTGGGTATATATCCTAAAGATACAAACGTGGTGCTCCGAAGGGGCACGTGCACCCGAATGTTTATAGCAGCAATGTCCACAATAGCCAAACTGTGGAAAGAGCCTAGATGTCCATCAACAGATGAATGGATAAAGAAGAAGTGGTATATATACACAATGGAATACTATGTAGCCATCAAAAGACATGAAATCTTGTCATTTGCGACGACGTGGATGGAACTAGAGGGTATCATGCTTAGAGAAATAAGTCAATTGGAGAAAGACAACTATCATATGATCTCTTTGATATGAGGAAGTGGAGATGCAAGGCGGGGGGGGGGGTTGGGGGGAGGTAGGAAAAGAAAAAATGAAAAGATGGGATTGGGAAGGAGACAAACCATAAAAGACTCAATCTCAAGAAACAGACTGAGGGTTGCTGGGGGGAGGGGGAATGGGAGAGGGTGGTGGGGAAATGGACATTGGGGAGGGTATGGGCTATGAAGAGTGCTGTGAAATGTGTAAACCTGGTGATTCACAGACCTGTACCCCTGGGGATAAAAATACATTATATGTTTATTAAAATAAAAAAATTAAAAAAAAAAAAAACTAGGAAAAGAGGAAATTATCCCAACATAATAAAGGCCACTCTATAAAAATCCCATAGGTAATGTCATACTCAATGGTGAAAAACTGAAAGCTTTCTCTCTAAGATAAGGAACAAAGCAAGGATGTGCATTCTTGCCACTTCTATACAACACAAAACTAGATGTCCTTGCCAGAGCAATTAGACAAGAAAAAGAAATAAAATCACCTAAATTAGAAAGGAAGAAGTAAATCATCTGTGTTTGCAGATGATATGACCTTAGGAAACCCTAAAGATTACACACATGCACACACACATACACCTGTAAAACTAATAAACAGATTCAGCAAAGTTGTAGGATACAAAATCAACACGCAAAAATCAGTTGCATTTCTATTAATTTGTATACACTAATGAACAAGTGAAAAGGAAATTAAGAAAACATCCCATTTACAATAGCATCAAAAATTAAATATTTAGGAGTAATTTTTTTAGGATTTTATTTCTTTTTCTTTTTCTTAAAATTTTTATTTATTTTTTAAATTTCTTTTCAGTGTTCCAGAATTCATTGTTTATGCCCCACACCCAGTGCTCCATGCAATACGTGCCCTCCATAATACCAACCACCAGGCTCACCCAACCTCCCACCCCCTACCTCTCCGAAACCCTCAGATTGTTTTTCAGAGTCCACAGTCTCTCATAGTTTGTCTCCCCCTCCAATTTCCCCCAACTCCCTTCTCCTCTCCATCTCCCCATGTCCTCCATGTTATTTCTTATGCTCCACAAATAAGTGAAACCATATGATACTTGAGTCTCTCTGCTTGACTTATTTCACTGAGCATAATCTCTTCCAGTCCCATCCATGTTGATACAGAAGTTGGGTATTCATCCTTTCTGATGGAGGCATAATACTCCATAGTATATATGGACCACATCTTAGAGCAGGAGGCCTCACACTTCCTGATTTCAAAATATTACAAAGATATGGTAATCAAGAGGGTATGGTATTGATATAAAGACAGACCTATAGACCAATGGAATAGAATAGAGAGAGCCCAGAAACCCTCACACATCTGATCTTCAATGATGGGGAAAGGATAGTATCTTCAGCTAAATGTATTGGGAAAACTGGACACTCTCACACACACACACCAAAAAAAAAAAAAAAAAGGAAGAAGAAGAAGTTGCATCCTTATCTTATACCATCTGCAAAAAATAACTCAAGATTGATTAAAGACCTAAATGTAAGCCCTGAAACTATAAAACACCTAGAAGAAAACATAGGAGGAAAAACCTCATGACATTGGACTTGGATATGAAACCAAAAGCATAAGCAATAAAAGCAAAAAATAGGTAAATAGGACTACATCAAGCTTTAAAACTTCTGTGTGTCCAAGGTAACAGTCAATAATCAAAAGAGTGTAAAGACAACCTGTGGAGTGGGCGAAAATATTTGCAAACCATATGCCTGATAAGGGGTTAACAACCAGAATACATAAAGAACTCCTACAACTCAACAATAGAAAAACAAAAAACAAAATTTTAAAATGTGCAAAGGACTTGAGTAGACATTTCTCCAAAGATGATATACAAATGCCCAACAAGCATATGAAAAAATATTCAACATCACTAATCATCAGGGAAACGCAAATCAAAACCACAATGAGATATTATCTCACACCCATTAGGATGGCTACTATCAAAAGAATAAATGGAAGACAAGTGTTGGCAAGAAGGTGAAGACACTAGAACACTCGTGTACTCTGGCAGGAATGTAAAATGGTGCCACTGTTCTGTGGCTCCTCAAGCAATTAAAAATAGAATTACCATGGGATCCAGCACTTCATTTCTAGGTATAGATCCAAAAGAATTGAAAACAAGATTTTGAAAGATAGGTGTTCATTGCAACACCATTCACACTGCAAGTCCTGTCGGTTGTTTGCTTTGAAATGACAGGCTCATGTCGTTCCTTCTCAAGAATACGAAATACTCAGGTATTCAATTTGACTGCTAAGCATTCTTTAAATAAAACTGGTGCCCCACAGGAAAAACAAAGCGGCTAACAAAGGAGCTCACATCGCAAACAACGAAGCACTCATCCATCATATGTCAGTGTACAGCAGAAGTGCTTTCAGTGCATTTCCATTTCAGGACAGAAAATATTAAAAAGACATGTAGTCAAGGGTTGATGTTTAATAAACTCAATTTTTACTGCTTCATCGAGGATGTTCTTAAGTGAAATGCATTTTTTTGAACCAGGAGTTCACAGTAGTGAAGAATACAATGGCTACTGGTATGGCTTGGGGCCACTGCCTCATTTCAGAGTTAATCATCACTGTTCCACAACAGCATCACCATAGCCCTTTAGAATTTACAAAGTCAATTTTTCTATGACTCCCATTTAATACTGATCATAACACTTATCATCATTCATCATTAACAGATCAGGGATACAGAGCTTGAGAAATTTTCCCTCAAGTCTTCAAGGCTATCAACTGGCAGATCCAGCTCTTCTGGCATAAAATCCCACCATGTTTTCACTAGGAAACATCACCTCTCAACCCATGACTTGGTCCCTCACAGCCACACATGGTGCAACGTTGTGAAGGAAGGTCGTCTGTCTCAGGGCCTCTTCAGTTCTCTTTCCACTTTCTTGAGACGGGATGTGCTCCTGCTTCCAGACGTTTGCCCCATCCCTCTGCCCAATCCCTCTGCCCCATCCCTCTGCCCGTTTTCATTCTCCTCTCCTGAAGCCTTCTTTCCTCTGCCTCCCTCAAAACCGTTAATAGTGCTTGACATTTGTTCCATGCATGCGAGTTTGATAAAGCATGTCCTCATTTATCATCTCCTTTGAATTTTTAAAAATGGTATTAAGTGTTTTATTTAAATTCCAGGGGCGTTAACTTTTTTTTTTTTCCATCTCCTCTGGATTTTGATCTTCAAACTACTTGTGAAATAGTTTCTCATTCCAACTTTCCACAAGGAAAATGATACTCTGAGGGGGTCATTTGCCCAAGTTCTTATAGCTCATCTTTCTAGGGTCTAAGGAAAGGGTTCCTTGAGATCTTTCCAATCTCTAATAGACTAATTTATAAGGAGGTTTCAAGGATGGATAACTCCTTTACATGTTCCTTCCAAGAACATGTATTAGCTCTACAAAAGAGAGGTTTAAAAAACAAAACAAAACGAACAAACAAACAAAATTTGTGTCTATGAAATAACTTTCCAATCTTAAGACTCTTGCCTAACCTTATCATTTATGCCTCTCCAGGAGAATAACTACACAGGCAACTGAGGCTGAACCATGGAGAAATACAAATGATCATAAATTTGCAAGTAAAGGTTTCTTGGTTATACATTTTTGCAAATTTAAATAAAGAAATCTAAATATTTACACTTAAAAGTGACAATATCATCCACTGCCTCCCTTCTGCCTCACGATGACATCTGAACGAGGCATGTGTCCTCCTCAGAGGCTCCAACGCCCAAGAATAATACAGTATGTAAGTTTGGTCAGATACCTGCGAGAGCATTGACAGAAACTGGTTGAATAGAATTTAATAGTCACATTCCTTTAATCGCCACAGAACATTCTGTAGGATAACTAAATGCCCAAACTAAACCAAGAAGAGTTCAAAGAAAAAAGCCGAGGAGCCTAAACCTGGAAGGCCGAGCCTTTGAAGTTCTTTTACAAGGCTGTGGCCAGGGGAAGGAGTCCTTTAAACTGAGGAAACAGGAAGTACCTAGATTTAAAAGTTTGTGACATTTCCTAGGGGGGGGGGTGATCTTTCTGGAAGAGCTCTTCCAGGAAACCGGTCCTTTCCCACCTAGATGCTGAGGTTTCCTGAGAAAAAGTAAATAACCTCTCCTTGCCACCGTGTGGAGGATCAGCCAGTCAGTGAAAAGCTGAAGTAGAGCTTGCCCCCTTCTAGATGTTATCAGCACAAAGGAAGGGGAGGGGCAACTTTGAAGGAAGGGCAAGGGGAGAGAAGGGCGGCGTGAAGGTGGGAGAGCCGGCCACAGATGGCCGAAAGGGGGCTGGTAGCTGAAGGTACTCACTGCAGCACGTGTGCCCTTCAGGGCCGGGCTCCACTCTCCCGAGGACACTGCAGGAGATGCCTCCCTCGGGGCCTGGGACAGGACATCCAGTTAAGACACGGAGCACTGGGGGGCTGAGCCCTGGAAATTAAGCCATTCTCATAGGACTGCAACTGGCTCCTAGCCGCACCAGAAGCACCCTGGCCAGAGGGCAGCGATTTTGCGTGGACCACAGTGTCCCCTGGTGGAGGCGTGCTTGAACAGCAACCCTTTGGGCGGTGGGCTGGGCGAGGGGGTGCGAAGACAGGTGCGAAGATACGACTTGCTTTACACGTAGCCTTAGTCCATCTTCCCAAATATGAGCTTACTTAGTTAAAATATGCTAGCTGCTACTATATATATATATATATATATACACACACATACACACACACATATATATGCATATATATGTGTGTATATATATATATACATACACACACACACTCTCTCTCTCTCTCTCTCTCTGCGCTTCCCTTTTAAGATTACTTCCCCCACTCATGTTCTGCTAAAGCGGACTTCCCATGGCATTTAATCGGTTCCACCCTTCCCCTGGATGTAGACCACTCGGAGGTCTCTCTTTCTCCATATTTTACCCTTCATGCTTCTTAGATACCCCTTCTCCAGCTTCTCCAGCTTCATCTGTCCCCTGAAGCCCCAGCATGGTTCTCCTATTCTGATCAGGTATAAACCCAGCTTGGCTGATACCTCCTCTTCCCAGGCCCCTTCTGGTCAATCCTGCCAGGCCTGGGACAGAGGCAATGTCATGCGGGGAACCCATCAAGATTTCTTAGCGTTGTTTATACTTGCCCAAAGCTTCAGATACATCGCTGGTATGGCCAAGGGTTCCTCTTTACTCACAAGTGAGGCCGTGAATGCTCAGAGGGTCCGTCTACATGGCTTATAAACTTACAAACTGGTATGATTCTCTTATAAACTCAGGGCATATGAGGACAGCCAGGCAATGGCTCAGACGTCCCAGAAAGTGGAAAAGCCAATGAGAACAAGGGAGCAAACACGTTTCCATGCAGGGTGTTTCTGAATATATGAGATTCACAAATCAATAAATATATGAGATTCAGCATTATTTCTGAATAAACTGAATAAACAGTATTTTTAAAGAAGCAAGATTAGTACTTGCCTTAAACCAAGAAATCTGATTTTATGTTTGTAATAGTTAAGAGATAAAAAGAGACGCTATTTTCCTCATAGTAAGTCTATTTCCATACCTATAGTTATTTTTAGGGAACTTTTCCATAGAGGAACTGAGATAAATGTGGAGTTTCTCAGAAGTGTGAAGAACAGTTAATAATGTCTGCTGAATCCTGAAACATTTGAACAAAAGAAGCCTTGTACTATTCTTTTTTTTTTTAAGAGGCAGACTTTATTTATTTATTGAATAGAGAGAGAGAAAAATCACAAGTAGGCAGAGCAGCAGGCAGAGAGGGGGAAGCATGCTCCCTGTGGAGCAGAAAGCCAGATACGGGGCTTGATCCCAGGACCCTGAGATCATGACCTGAGCCGAAGGCAGAGGCTTAACTCACTGAGCCACCCAGGCACCCCAAGCCTTGTACATTCTTTTGATAATTAGAAAAGCAAGTAGGAAACAGACCCGAATAAATATACATAAGGTAGAAAAACTAGTCATTGTAAATGTAAGAAACAAGGTAATTCTTTTAAAAAAAAGACAAAAAAAAAGTACTGAATTTAACCCAAAAAACTCTCATCTTAGATATCAGAGGCATGCCCCTTCTGGCAGAGGGTCAGGGCACGCAGGAAAATGTGGGCATCTGAAAGATGGGTTATAACGTGTATTAA
Source organism: Martes martes (assembly GCF_963455335.1). Taxonomy (NCBI): domain Eukaryota; kingdom Metazoa; phylum Chordata; class Mammalia; order Carnivora; family Mustelidae; genus Martes; species Martes martes. The sequence goes on from NC_137890.1 coordinate 73,538,060, forward strand.
AGAACTAATGCAAGCCTCAAATTTATTTGGCCCCCGGAAAAAAATGTTTGTTTCTTGGAGAATTTCTGGGAAATGACATTAGATCATTCTAAAAAATAATCCCTGGGCGTTGCCTTGTTGACAGCCAGCATAAACACTGCATCTCCCTGGATCAAAGCAACGACCCCATCAAAGAAAAATTAGGCAACACCAGGAATTCAATCTTTCAAGTGATTAGATAAATGCCACCAAAAGGAGAGGCAAGCATAGGATGTCTGGGAAGGAGGCGGTAAATTTGTTTCTAAAGCTGAGAATTAAAAAGACATTTTTTAAGTTTTTTGTTTGCTTGTTTTGTTTGTTTTTGAGAGAGAGAGAGACAGCGAGAGAGGGAACACAGGCAGAGGGAGTGGGAGAGGGAGAAGCAGGCTTCCCGCTGAGCAAAGAGCCCAATGCAGGGGTCAACCCCAGGACCCTGGGATTATGATCTGAGCTGAAGGCAGATGCTTAACAACTGAGCCACCCAGACACCCTTTAAAAAGAAATTTTTTTAAATAATCACGATAATAGTAGTAAACTACTCTTTATTGAGCATTTTGGAGGTCCTAGCACTGGCGGCTATGACCTTCACACATACTATTTCATTTTTGCCTCACAAAAGTCCTCCTATAAGGCAGGTACTAACGTTAGCTGCACTTGATAGTTGAGGAAGCTGACGCACAGAAAGGTCACCCCCTTGCCAAAGGCCACAAAGGCAGTCTGCTCCACGGTCTGACACTCGGCTGGGCTATGTTGCCTCCTTTTGGGGCTGCTGAGGATACTGACACTTCTAAGCACTTGCTAAGTAAGAAACACTCTTCCAAGCATTTTCCAGGTGTTAACTCACTGAATGCTCACAGTAGCCAAGGAAAGATACGCTGTTGTAAGTCCGTATTACAGATAGGACATGGGGGCCCAGAGAGACCCAGGACCTCCCAGCAAGTTAAGTGCCACATTGGAATTCAGACCCAGGAGATCTGAGCTCAAAAGCCAAAATCTCAGTTACTTCCTAACACTACTGCTCATGTAGAACAAGAAATTGGTTTTAGTGTTCGCAATTTGGTTTCTGAACGGCACCCTACAGAAATAAGTCAACAATTGAAAGCAACAGGAAGAATGTTTTCTTTATGCACATTCATTTCAAACCCGGGAAGGACTGGAGAAAAACGTGGCAGGGAAGGGCCACAAGATGACTAGATTTTACATTATCAGCTACTGGTGATGTCAGCAGATGTGACATGGTGAGTGGAAGATTTTGGAGCAGGTTTGGTTGGTCATGGAGTCGAAGACGTGGCAGGCCACGACAAGGAGGCAGCAAAGCAGGACCTGAGATTCTGTGCCGACCACAGGGATCCAAAATCAATTACTAGATGGGACAGAAACAATAAAATAACCAAGTTGTTGTACTACTTAATTCCTCCCCCACCAAATAAAAAAAAAAAAAGCTTACTTCAGGGCACTTTAGTTAATCCTCCTTCTAAAGAAGAATGTATGTGACCCTATGGTTTACCACATCTGCTTAATAGCTGCACCCAATATAGATGTGACCTTGAGAGAGGTGACGGAAGCGTGAACAGGAATGCATTATAGACATTTAAAGTTAATTTTGTTAATAAATATTTATGAAGTCCTTACAATGTTCAAGAACTAATTTCAGCTCTTAACTGAACTAGGAGCCAGCCGTTTGAGATGAGGAAGTGATTCCTAGTGGTGGTTATAATAACAGTTTCCTTCAACTTGAAAGAACTTGCCCCTCCTTCCCACCCCCTACCTCACAACAGAAAATGAAGACCATACCAAAAAGACCAAAAACTTGTTTTCCTAGCAGTTCTGGGCTTGTGGATGATGGATTACACCATCAGCTGAATGCCAGTGATTAGTCAGCGGAGAATAGGTTAGGCTGTGGGAGCAATCCCCCCCACCCACAACACACACACACGCGCACACACACACATACACCCCTCTCAACGGCTTAACACAACAAAGGTTTATTGTAGTTCATACTACATGTGCAGTGTGGATTACAAGATGTGGTGATGAGGGTGCTCTTCTTATTGGCACCATCCAGGGTTCCCGGCTGCTGGCTGCTGGGGAACCTCCCCACCCCACCCCAGGGAAATGCTTCCATGATACTAGAGGGATGGGAAGAGAACTGTGGACAAGCTCTTAAGATTGCCTCCTGGAATAGCATACAAGTCCCACCCACATAAGCGGCCAACAGAAGTCACATGAGATGCCTAACTTTAAAAGAGATGATAAATTACAAACTTAGCGGGGGCCCAGAAGGGGAGAGACCTGGACTATTAAATTAGGCACAGCCCAAATGACTATGAGGTTGAGTAAAGGCAATTTGATGTCAGAATCAGGACCTTTTGATTACCAGAAAGGGCCGGCCCCCTTTGTGGATCTCAACTAAAGGCCCGTGTAAAGAGTAATTTGAGAGGATAATAGGTAATGTTTCAGTAGGGTGGTGTCTACACAGGGAATGAACCCGGTGGAGCTGGTAGTTGTCAGTGAATAGAGAGACAAGAACAACAGAAACCCCTTGCTGAAGAAGTTGCGACTGAATCCTGAAGTTGCCAGATGCCCGCGGGCCGTCGGTCTCAGAGGAAGTGGCATATATGGATGTTAGGTAGAGGAAACATCTGAATCTATTTTGCAAACAATCCTCTGACGGTGAATAAAATATGATTCTTTAAAAAATTAAAAATTTAAAAAAAAAAACAGGAGCCTTAATGAAAGCAATCAGGTAAAGGGCAAAAACTCTACTCTGGCAGAATTTGGCATGTGGCTGCAACCTCTTCACCCAGGACTTTATGACTTTGGCCTTGATCTTTGACTCACTGAATTTCCAAAATCCCTGGTGATCTCGATGCCAGAATACTGGGGCAAAATGAACTTTCATTCCTGGTAAAATGTAACTAACACCTTTTGTGAAATACAAAATTCCTGGCAAGACTACGAATATGGGAAGAAAAATGAGAGCTCATCATGAGAGGGACGTATTCATGGTGCTGCCGATTCCCCCCCAGAGGAGGCTGTTATCTGTAAGGCCTGGATTTCTCTGTAAATTGGAACACTGTTGTCTTAGATGAAGCTGTTGAGTTACCCACCATCTATGCCCATCCCACTGCTTTCTATAATCCCACTAGAAAGCATAAAGCACATTTTTAAATCTCAAAACAAGGATTCAGCTTGATTGATAACAGAGCAAACAGGTGGACAGCTGAGAGGGTGAGGTTATTAGCTTGGGTCGTCTTCCTGCCCCAGTGTAGGGCTTTCTGCCCTCAGGCTAGGAGGGAACGCAAAGCACCAGTTCGCCTCTCCTGCTCTAACTCTGACTACTCCACACCCTACCCCCGTCCCCACCATGCGGAATCAGCCTCACCTCTGAGTTTCTTCCAAATAGAGTCCCAGGCTCTGCCCCAAAGATGCTAAACGGCAACCTGCGTTTTAACAATTCCCCAGGTGATATGTAAGCACTCTGAGGTTTGCGAAGCTTTGTTCTCCAGAGTTTTAAGGTACTCCTGAAAGAAGCCTCTGCTATGGTTCTCTATCAAACAGAAGAAAGATGAGGGGCCAACTTTTTCCGGCCCTGCCTCCCTTCCCATCTTGTTGTCAAACAGTCAAATTAACACACAACACCCAGTTAATAATTCTCCTTTCTCAGAGCCTTTTAAAAAACATTGAAAGACAAATGCCATATGATTTCACTTATATGTGGAATCTAAAAAAAAAAAAGACAAAACAAATGAATAAACAAACGAAAAGCAGAATCAGACCTATAAATACAGAAAACAAACAGTTGCCAGAGGGAAAGGGGAAGGGGCAAAATGGGTGATGGGGAGAGTAGGAGATAAAGGCTTCCAGTGGAGATAAAGGCTTCCAGTATGGAAGGAATAAGTCACCGAGATAAAAGGTACAGCACAAGGAATCTAGTTAACGATATTGTAACAGCATTACATGGTGACGGGGTGGGGAGGGGCGGATATACTTGCGAGCACAGTATAACGTATACAGTTGCTGAATCTCTATGTTGTTCGCCTGAAACCAGTGTAATGCTACATGTGAACTGTAATCAAATTAAAAAAAAAAAAGCCGCTACTTGCATGAATGGAACTATACCTACCACAGACAGTTCCATTTTAGTATGTCCCTGTAGAAACTGAAAGTATAACTTTTTTCCCAACACTTGGCTCCATACACAAAAAATTACCTCTCCCAGACGATTCATTAGGAACACACATCTGACCGTCTTATTTCTAACTTTATTCTGTCCCTCCACCACCATTTGCCAAGTACAAACAAGGATTAGTGACAGTGTACATAACATGTATTTCTATTTACAAGGATTCAATGGAATGTTGTCTTTTTTTTTATTGCTTTGTTTGTTTTGCTTGCGACTAGCTGGGCAGTCTGGACTGTGTCCTGCTTCACTGTACCCATCTGGTCTGGTCTTGTGTCCATGTCTGAATGCCGAGAGATGCCGCTGGGGGAGAAAACTTAAGTGACCCATTCTCCTTTTTTGAACAGTTATGAGCTGTCACATTTTACTTTAAAATATTAATGCTTGGTGTCAGAGCAGTTTCATTTGAAAATAAGGTTTTATTGTGCTAAGGAAAATGCTATCATAATGTCCGTGTCCATTACATCTCCACCTGCTTTGGGAATTTAAATGACACAAGAGAGGTAGATGTTATACTCAAACTCAAGGAGCCTCAGTTTAAAAAGATATTTTTGTTTCACTGCCATTTGCTTCTAAATGCAAGACTCCATTTTCTGCCTTCAGAAGCTGAAGTTGGTACCGTCGGTGCACATGTGTGTTTCAGTAGGTGGCAACCCAGAAACTATGTTCTCCGGAGGATTTCCATGACATACTGTTCTCAAAAGCCTTTAAATAATCCCTAGTAAAACCGAGAGACTACTTCCAGGTGACAATAGGACTGGAAGTGATATGACGTTTGTACGTGATGAGCTACTCATTTTTCTGAAATAAAGAATCTTGTGAAAAGAGGAATTATGACTCGTATTTACAACAACTTTTCGTAAACATCCCCAAATTCCAGGCACAAGACAAAAGGCATGACTCATATCACAGTAGGCATTACAGCCAGGGAAGTGGCCCTCGTGAAGATTGCTTCCCTAACGCCTGAGAATGGCTCTGAGGAGATCTGTAGGAAGCTGATAATAGGTACTTCATCGAGGATCCCCAGTTGAAATCTGGTTTTTGATCAAGAGCATTTCCTTAGCTAAAAAAGGCCCGTTTCCAGATCTTAATTTGATTTTTTTAGTGGATCATGACTGAGCAGACCAAAACCATGGGGGGGAAAACAGTATGAATGACTGTAATTCTTTAACTTGGGTGGTCATTTGAATCCTCGTGAGGAGATGATCTTGACAGGTCTAGCTTGAGTTGTCCCACATGCTGGGGTTTTTTAGGGGGCTGGACGGTGCTCTCCTTCTCAGATCTCCTCAAAGTCTCATCAGCTAGCCCACCACCTCGCCTGCAGGAGGCATTCCTATGAGTGAAGGTGGCAGCTTACACAGCAGCTTGCTTAAAAAGGTCGCATTCAGAGGGCCCATTCTGTCTGAGTGGGGTGAGGAGTCTCCATTTTTACAGACATTCCAGATGGTTCTGAGGAGGTGATCCTCCTATAAGTTTAGAGAAACACAGGCTACTACCTAGTTAATTCCTCATCTTTTAAAAAACTTTACACCAAAACTGAGAAAGTAAGTGTTGACAAGAATGCAGAGAAATTGGAACACGTCAAATAGTGCAAGTGCTATGGAAAACAGTACGACGGTTCCTCAAAAAGTGGAACATAAAATCACCATATGATCCAGCAATCCCACTTCTGGGTACAGACCTGAGGAACTGAAAGCAGGGTCTCTAAGAGATATCTGTACACCCATGTTCATAGCATTATTTGCAACAGCCAAGAGGAGGAAACTACCCAAGTACCCATGGGCAGACAAATGAATAAACAAAATATCACATACACACAGGCAGACTGGAATTTTTATTCAGCTTGTAAGAGTTAGGCAATTCTGATCCTTGTGGCACCACAGATGAACCTTAAGGGCATTCTGCTCAATGAAATAAGTCAGACACAAGAGGACAAATACTATAGGATTCTGCTCATATAGGTCCCTGGAGTAGTCAAATTCAGAGACAGAAAGTAGAATGGGGGTTCTCAGGGGCTGGGGGAGGACGGGGGAAATCAGGAATTATTGTTTAACTGGGTACAGAGTTTCAGTTTTGCCAAATGAGTGGTGGTAATGCTTGGACAACAATGTGGATGGACTTATTACCACTGAACTGTATATCTGTTGTGGTTAAGATCATAAACTTAATGGGGTGTATGTTTTACCACAATTAACTACTATAATTAAAAATATTCTAAGCCCCTGAAAGGGAAAGAACATTATGCAAATAACAAATGACGGGCTCTGTGCGTTTGCATTTCAGGCAAAGATTCCTTAAGGGCCCTTAAGGAATCCAGTATCCACAGAGCATGAAGAAACTTGTTCCAGGTCAGACAGCTAGTACGTGGCAGAGCCAGGATCTGAATCCTCTGAGCCCATCCTGAAGTCTCCACGCCCATGCCCTCTGCCCTCTCTGGCTTATTTCTGTTTAGGTGTCAAGGAGGATAAGATGAGAGTCATCTTTGGGGCCTATGTCTGAGGGCTGTGTTGGGGCTACTGGAAGACAAGGCATTAACTGCAAAAGTGGAAATGGGGAGGAGGATGTTATGGGGAAGAGGGTTGTTGGAAATGTTGGAAATGTTGGCCTGGCATTGGAGAGGGTGGATTTGGAAACTGTTGTTGGGCTAATTAGTAAAAGTGCAAAACAGAAAGTAGATAAGAGAGAGAGAAGAAGGAAAAAGGCAGGGGCGCCTGGGTGTCTCAGTGGGTTAAGCCTCTGCCTTCAGCTCAGGTCATGATCTCAGGGTCCTGGGATCAAGCCCCGCAGCAGGATCTCTGCTCAGCAGGGAGCCTGCTTCCCCGTCTCTCTCTCTGCCTGCCTCTCTGCCTACTTGTGATCTCTCTCTGTGAAATAAATTTTAAAAATCTTTAAAAAAAAAAAAAAGAAGGCAGAAGTGGGGAGAGTGAGAGAAGCCAAGAGTCAGAACTAGAACCTGTGGAAATGCCCATTCTGTGTTTAGGAAGCAGACTAGGAAGCAGGGTCCAGTGATGGGGAGAGAAAAAAGGTAGGGGGAGCTTCACAACCAGGCTCTTCCACGGCAAACCACAACTCAGGGGTTAGTCGTGCAAATTAATATTTGTACAGATATCCCAGGCTCCGCACATATGAAATCTTCATGAGAGCTCTGTGAGGTCAAGTAAAGGATGCCACTGTGTTCATTTTATAGACAAGCAAAGTGAACCACAACAATATTGGCCAGTTTCTCAAGGTCACGCACCAACACTCAAGTCCAAGTCTTCCAAGTTCAGATGCCCTTTCCTTTCCATTATCAAGGGGGCAGGGTAATAAGAGGATGCATCACTGGTAGGGACAAAAATGTTAATCAATAAAACAAACTATAGATCAGTCTGCTTTTTACATCAACACACACTGACATTTCTACACATGATTCACCTGTGTAAAAAATCTTTCCGTGGGATAGCACAAACAACTGCTGTGGTTGTTGGTGAATTTTACTAATATAAGGAAGCTTCCCACAAGCACACCTCAATTACTAATCCTTCCATAACACTGTATTCTATACGGAAGTTAATGTGGAGAATCCCTAATTATTCTGACTTACATGGATTCATCTACAAGCAGCCATTTGGATGATACGTTGAAAATGGTATGGCCTCACTCAAGTTCACTTTGGACCCATTTTTGGTCTCCAACCCTGTAATACAGTATACTACTGTGTTCCAACTGCAGATTCAAAATAAACAATGACAGGATTGTGATGATACAAATGAAAAAACAACTTGCGTTACTAAGATGTTATTTTACATAACCATGCAGAATTCTTTTGTGTGTTTGAAATGTAAGAGTGATACAGTGCAGCAAAGTGCAATATTTTTGTCTGATACATGCAAATTTCAGTTCATATCCAAAATAGCTTACTAAATTTGAATCGCCTTCCCACTCTCCCCAGCCTCCTGCTGCCCAGGACCTGTGTCCACACCTTGAGAAGGGTCAGGGGGATGCCTGGCTGCACAGAGAGGTGGGGGCCACTGCCAGGTTCCACCCCTTTTCCCTCTGCTCCTCTATTTGGCCTGCAAAGACCCCCCCTCCCCCCAGCAAGGAGAGCTGCCAGAGCTCCCGGGCTTCTGCCCATGGCATGTCAGGATTTTCTCTGTCACCTCTCCCCCTTTACCTGGAGAACAGAGTGCAGAAGGCTTTGGGAAGTGCAAAACAGCTTCTCTCAAACTGGCTAGAGCTCCATATTCTAGAATGGTTAAAAATAATCTCAAGGTCTAGGGGAAGAAGTGGATCCCAGAAAAGCATTTGTCCCAGGGAGCTCACACAAATAGCAGTCCATTTCCTCAAATGTAGCTTAAAATAGAAATCGAGCAAGCTAAGCATTTTAAATTCATCATTAAAAGATTTCCATATTCTGTCACAAACACATTTTTTTTGGTCTTCGACAAAATTGACATGTATATTCCTATACTAAAGTTTTATGATTACGTATAGCTCACGAACACTCTTATGTATCCTCACTCATGTACATATATACATCCACATACACAAAATTAATACTACATCATTCACATATATAAACATGTATTTAATAACTATATCTTTCTTTTTTCTTTTTTTTAAAAGATTTTATTTATTTGAAAGAGAGAGACAAATGGAGATAGTGAGATAGAGCACAAGCAGGGAGGAGAGGAAGAACCAGGCTCCTGCTGGGCAGAGAGCCTGACGTGGGACTCGATCCTAAGACCCTGGGATCATGACCTGAACCAAGGCAGATGCCTAACTGACTGAGCCACCCAGGCACCTCAATAACTATATCTTTCTATGTGCATATTAGTCTGGTCTCATGTGTATCTATATACGTGTCTATTTATGTCTACAAAAATCAAGCAGACGCTGGTTGGGAGTAGTCTTTGGAAGAAAATCTGACATAGGAATGCAATGTATTTTCAAGACACATCATTAGATGGATAGATTGTATGCATTCTTCCTCACAGAACTTACCACAAAATGCAGAAAAGGGTTCAGTTTCCCCTAGAAGTTAAAAAAAAAAAAAAGGTTTACTTCCCTCCCCCCAAAATTAAAAGAAAATAATTCCTATAAAAGAAGACTTACAGATGATGTAAATCATAAAAAATAACTGTATGAAATTATCTTCAACTGAGTATTAAACTGTCAAGGGTCTGAGGTAAGTACAGTTAAGCAAAGATCCAAATACTACCACCTAGCGAATGCTCTAGTAGTGCACATGGATTAAAAGGCTCTAGATAAGTCCCGCATGCCCAAGGAGGGCTCTGAACCTGTTAATACCTGACCCACCAGGCAGTCTTGGGGTTTCAGGACAAATCTAGTTCAGACTTTGAATCCCAAATCAGGATTGGAGTTGCTTTAGAGAATCCTTGAGAGAAGGCAATTTAGTTTCTGTGGAATCTCTTTATGTTTTTATGTTGATTTCTGAGCATATATCCCAACTCTGCCCAGATCTGCCCTGGTCCCCATCAGAAGCCCCCAGTGGACATCTAGAACCTCCCCATGTCCCAAAGCCTTGAACCTTGACCAAAACCAGAGAATATGGTAGTGGGTCCTGGCAGCCTGGTCCTGAGAGAGTTCAGAGCAATCTCAGAATTCATGTCAAGGCTCCCTACAGTCTTTCACTGGACTTAGTACCAAGGTCTGTATGATCCTTCATTCTTCCGTGACATCTTCCTGCAGATAATCCCAGCAAAGGTGGGGGAAAATGCACACTGTTCTGCTGGGGCTCCACTGTGAGGCGACAGAAGACAGGGGATGGATCTAATAGTGAAATTCTGCTGCTTTCTCCCGAATTCTGAAAAGGTTTTCCTCCAAATCTTTGAGTTTCCTGTGCCTATTACGTAGGTTACGTATTTGGCTCAATGTGATTTTTTTTCTTAGGCACATATATAGGACTCCTAGAGGAAACAGGACAGACATAAATATACTAACTTCTTGTTGAGGCTATAGGTTCTGTGAACAATAGCGGCTGCCAGTATGAACAGAACAACTGAGAAATGTTACTCTTTTTGTATTAATATTACAAACATAATTGTTATGTTTACTCCATAGCTGTTTCCAAAGAGTTCAAAAGACTTTTCAGATAATTTGCAAGAGGTTCTCAAACCGCTGGTTGTACCAAGATCAGTTTGGGAAACCCTGGTCCTGGGCAAATGAAGATTTAGTCCCTGCATCTGCCTCCAAGGTCACTAATTTGCAGAGTTAAGGACAATTAAGCATAAATCTTTAACTGGTGCCTGTTGAAAGGCACGCTGCATTTAATGACCAGATAAACAGAGATAAGTAGATTCCCATGGCTGGGGTGACCCTTGGTAGCAGGATCTAGATTGTCCCTGATTTCTGGGAGAAAGGCCTCCATCACCAGGTCCTCCCTAATGTGATCAATGGCCTCTTTCCCGGACACATCTCCCATGATAAGTTTCAATCTGAATATAACTTCTGAATATCACTTCTCCATCTGCTTCATAGCAACTTTAGAGCCAGATTTTTCTTTTCCTTTACTTCTTTCCTATTCCCCATGGTAGAGTGCTCTGCTTAGAACAGATGTTCAATAAAGAGTAAAGTCTCGATTAAATTCACTCCCTTGTAATTTTTCATTGCTGTGATTTTGATGACCTGAAATCCTTTCTTGGTTTGTACAAGGGTAGGCAGAGAGAAAGTGAAACTGTATTGGATCTCTGGGAGCTGCGGCAAGGAGCTAACTGTGGCCTAAGAACAGCAAAATCAGGCACATTATGTGTAACTTTCACTTTTATTTGAGCCCTTGCACCCTTTGACTATGTCAGGTAACAATGTATTAGTCCAGGCAAGTCCTATAAAAGGGACCTCAGAGACCACCTAGTGAAACTATTTATCTCCACTGAAGCGCCTCCAGCAGTAAGTCCTGTTAAGTGTAGAACTCTATGCATTTTGAGAAAGCTTTACTTAAAGATCACATGTTAGGCCACAAAACAATCTCAACAAATTCAGGAAGATTAAAATCATATTAAGCATCTTTTCTGACCACAGTGGCATGAAACCAGAAATTAATTTTAAGAAGAAAACTGGAAAAACACAAATATGTGGAGACTGAACAACATGCTACTAAACAATCAATGGGTAAATAAAGAAATCAAACAGGAAATCAAAAAATAACTTGAGACAAATGAAAATGGAAACACAATTTTCCAAAATCTATGGGACATGACAAAAGCAGTTCTAAGAGGAAAGTTCAAAGTGGTACAGGCCTACCTCAAAAAACAAGAAAAATCCAAATAAACAATTTAACTTTGCACCTAAAGGAACTACAAGAAGAACAAATAAAGCCCAAAGTTAGTAGAAGGAAGGAAATAATAAAGATAAGAGCGGAAATAAATGAAATAGAAACCAAAAACAAAAAAGAAAGCCCAACAATAGACAAGATCAATGAATCTAAAAACTGGTTCTTAAAAAGATAAACAAAATTGATAAACCTCTGCCCAGACTCATAAAAAGAGAGAGAGGCCAAATAAAACCAGAAATGAAAAGAAGAAGTTATAACTGAAACCACAGATATACAAAGGATCATAAGAGACTATTATGAATAATGTATACCAAAAAATTGGAAAACCTAGAAGGGATAAATTCCTGGAAAATACAACCTTCCAAGACTGAGTCATGAAGAAATAGAAAATTTAAAGAGACTGGTTGTAAGTAATAAAATTGAATTCATTTTAATTTTTAAATTCCCCAAAAACAACAGTCCAGGACCAGACAGCTTCACAGATTAATTCTACCAAACATTTAAAGAAGAGTTAACACCTATCTTTCTCAAATTATTCCAAAAAATTGAAGAGGAAGGGACATTTTGAAACTCATTTTATAAGGCCAGCATTACCCTCATACCAAAAGCAGACAGACAGCACACAGAAAAAAAAAAAAAAATTAAAGGCCAAAACTGTTGATAAACAGAGATGCAAAAATCCTCAACAAAATATTAACCAAATTTAGCAATACATTAAAAGGATCATACACCATGATCAAATGGGATTTGTTCCAGGGAAGCAAGAATGGTTCAACATCTGCAAATCAATCAACATGATACATCACATTAACAAAATTAAGGATAAAAATAATATGATCACCTCAATAGATGCAGAAAAAGCATTTGACAAAATTCAACATCCCTTTATGATAAAAACTCTCAACAAAGTATACACAGAAGGAACATACCTCAACATAATAAAGGCTATATGTGACAAGTCCACAGCTAACATCATACTCAACAGTAAAAAGCTGAAATCTTTTCCCTTTAAATCAGGAACAGACAAGGGTTTCCACTCTCACTACTTTTATTTAACATAGTACCAGAAGTTCTAGCCACACTAATTAGGCAAGAAAAAGAAATAGAAATCATTCAAATCGGAAAAGAAGTAGTAAAACTGTCATTATTTGCAGATGCATAATATTATCCATAGAAAACCCTAAGGACCTCACCAAAAAACTGTTAGAACTAATAAATGAATTCAATAAAATCACAAGATGCAAAATTAACATACAGAAATAGTCATTTTTCTGTATACTTATAATGAGCTATCAGAAAGAAAAATTAAGGCAATAATCCCATTTACAATTGCATCATAAAGAATAAAATACCTAGGAATAAAGTTAACCAAGATGAAAGACCTGTACTATGAAAACTATAAGACACTGACAAAAGAAATTGAGAATGACACAAATAAATGAAAAGATATTCCATACTCATGGATTGAAAGAATTAGTATTGTTAACATGTCCATACTACCCAAAGAAATCTACAGATTCAATGCAATCCTCAATCAAAATTCCAATGGCATTTTTCACAGAACTAGAGCAAAGAATCCTAAAATTTGTACAGAAACACAAAAGACCTCAAGTTAGCCAAAACAATCTTGAAAAAGAACAAAGCTGGAGGTATCATTATCCCTGATTCAAACTATACTACAAAGCTATTACAATCAAAACTGTATGGTACTGGCATGAAAACAGACATATAGATCAGTGGAATAGAAAAGAGTGCCCAGATATAAACCTATATATATATATATATATAGGGCCAATTAATCTATAACAAGAGGCAAAAATACACAGTGGAGAAAGGCAGTCTTTTCAAACTGGTGCAGCCACTGTGGAAAACTGGACAGTTACATGCAAAAGAATGAAACTGGACCAGTATCTTGCACAATATACAAAAATAAATTCAAAGTGGATTAAAGACTTGATGTAAGACCTGAAACCATAAAACTCCAGAAGAAAAATAAGCTCTTTGACATCTGTCTTAGCAATATTTTCTTGGACCAGTTTACTCGGACAAGGGCAACAAAAGCTAAAATAAATGAATAACATTCCATCAAACTAAAAAGTTTTGCACAGCAAAGGAAACCATCAACAAATTGAAAAGGCACACATCTGATAAAGGGTTAATGTTCAGAATATATTAAAAAAACTTATACAACTCTTACCATGATGAGCACTGAGTAATGTTGAGTTGTTGAATCACTATACTGTATACCTGAAACTAACATAACACTGTATGTTAATCATATTGGAATTAAAATTAAAAAAAAAAAAAACACTAAGCTGAGAAATCTATGGCCAATTATTGTGACATTTCTCTTCAGCCAAGTAGCCAAGTAACCAATAAGAGACTGAACAAGCACCTAGGTGAAAAGATATTTAATAATTAACAAGCCACTCTGCCATATTAGAATTAAATTATTGGGGCAACTGGGTGGCTCAGTGGGTTAAAGCCTCTGCCTTCGGCTCAGGTCATGATCTCAGGCTCCTGGGATCCAGCCGCATCAGGCTCTCTGCTCAGCAGGGAGCCTCCTTCCCTCCCGCTTTCTCTACCTGCCTCTCTGCCTACTTGTGATCTCTGTCCGTCAAATAAATAAATAAAATCTTAAAAAAAAAAGAATTAAATTATGGCAACGAATTAAAAATACTATCAATTTGTAAAATCAAATAAAACTAGGGCAAACATCTTTGGAATTTTCAAAATTGCCATAAATTAAATAATTCTGACAAAAAAAAAAACCCAGATACAACTTAATATCAAAAAAGCAAACAACCTGATTATAAAATGGGCAGCAAATTTGAATAGACATTTTTTTCAAAGAAAACATACAGATCACCAACAGGCACATGAAAAGATGCTCAACATTACTAATTGTCAGGGAAATGCACATCAAAACCACAATAAGGGGGTGCCTGGGTGGCTCAGTGGGTTGAGTCTCTCTGCCTTCTGCTCAGGTCATGATCTCAGGGTCCTGGGATCAAGCCCCGCATCAGGCTCTCTGCTCAGCAGGGAGCTTGCTTCTGCCTGCCTCCCTGCCTGCTTGTGATCTCTGTCTGTCAAATAAATAAATGAAATCTTTATTAAAAAAATTATATATATATATGTATATATATATATATATAACCACAATGAGGTATCGCCTCATACTTGTCAGGTGGGCTAATATCAAAAAGACAAAAAATAACAAGTGTTGGTAAGCATGAAGAGAAAAGGAAACTGTTGTGTACTGTTGGTGGGAGTTCAAACTGGTGCAGCCACTGTGGAAAACAGTATGGGGATTCCTCAAAAAATTAAATATAGAACTGCCAGCAATTTCACTTCTGGGTATTTATCTAAAAAAGCCAAAAACACCAATTTGAAGAGATCTATGCACACCTATCCCCATTGCAGCATTATTTACAAGACTTGTAGCCAAGATTTGGAAGCAACCTAAGTGTCTATCAACAGGTAAATGGAAAAAGAAGATGTGATATATACAGACAGATAGATAGATATAGATACACATATAGATATAGATATATATCTTACTTACCCATTAAAATAAATGAAATATTTCCATTTGCAACAACATGGATGGACCTAGAGGGTATTATGCTAAGTTGAATAAGCCAGACAGAGAAGGACAAATACCATGTGATTTTGCTTATATATGGAGTCTAAAAAACAAAACAAATGAATAAACAAAATAAAACAGAATCAGATTTGTAGATACAAGTAACAGACTATTGACTACAGAAGGGGTAGTGGTTGGAGGCAGGCAAAATAGATGAAGTAGATTAAGAGGTACAAACTTCCAGTTACAAAATAAATAAGTCATGGGGATATAATGTATAGCATGGAGAACAATAACATTGTGATAACTTTGTATGGTGATACATAGTAGCCAGACTTATTGTGGGGATCATATTATAATGTATAAAAATATCAAATCACTATGATATTCACCTGAAATTAATAGGATATTGTATTCAATTATACTCTGTAGGATGCCTAGCTGGCTCCGGGTCATGAGCTCAGGCCTCACGTTGGTGGGCCTACTTAATTAAAAACAAAAAATTATACTCCAATTAATAAAAGAAATTCCTTACAAAACTGAAAAGAGAACTTTAACTCTCTCCATTCTGACCTCTTTATCTGTATTTTCTAACTAAGTTCTCCTTTCCAGTTTATCTCAACTCAGGCAAAAGACTCATCGGGTAAAGCATCTTGTGACTGGAACTGAAACCAGTCTGAAAACTGAAAAAAAAACTGAAACCACCCCCTCAAGCAGTAAGGACTGCCCTGAGCCAGCAAGACCCTGCATGACTAACTCCAGGACTACGACTGACCCAACTTTACTGGCCACCTGCACACACCCACTGACCTTCGTACCACACTTTCTTTACATAAACCTGGAAGCATTTTCAGCACTTTGGAGACAGTCTTTAAAATGCTAGTCCACTGTCTTCCCAGTGTTGGCCTCACTGAACTGAATTCCTTCCTTGTGTCACCACCACTAGCCTCTGCCCTTGCATTTTGTCAGCAGTGCCTGGCTGAACCTGGCCTGTTTAGCCCTCCCCAGAGCGAGGGGCTCTTGCCTATTATAAAACAACAACTAGAACAGAAGCTATGTGAGAGCCTGGCCCCCATCTCTCCATTTTCCACACTGCTGCATCCCTAAGGCCTGGCACAGTTCTCAGCACAGAGTAGGGGCTCAATAAATACTTTTTTAAAAAGGGCAGAGAAAGAGACTCCAGGGATGGGCAATTAGAGAAAAGGCCATGTGAGGACGCAGGGAGAAGACATCCATCTACAAGCCATAAACATAGGTCTCAGAAGAAACCAACCCCACTGGCACCTTGATCTTGGACTTCCAGCCTCAAAACTGTGAGAAAATAAATGTCTGTTGTTTAAGCCTCCCAGTTTGTGGTATTTTGTTAGGGCCACTGAACAAACTATACACACCCTCCAGGCCACTTTTGGGATATGTGAGTTGTCCTCTGGGAAGGGACATCCTGACCGGTGAGGCAGTTCCCCTCATCTGAGGCACTGATTTTCCAGGCAAGGTCTGGATCAGCTGCCCAGAGAACAAGGCTGGGTCCTGCGGGGTCTGGGCTGTACCCCACAGCACCCTCTTCAGCAAAGCGCCCTGAGAGGGCAATGAGCCAGGAGGACTGAGACAGTTATAAGGAAAATACAACAAGGATGAGGACAGTATTACAGGAATCAATTCAGTGATTTGCCATCAAAACCAGGCTTCACAATCTTAAATAGATTTGCAGTCACAAAGCAGCATGTCAAAATCTGGAGGAATCTTAAAGACCATCTCAGCAAACCCCTTATTTAAAACCTGGGGCAAAGAGGCTCAGAGAAGTTGAGATTCTCTCACGACCCAGAAGGAACATGAAAATCAAGGTGGACCCAAGATTCCGGCTTCCCAGTGTTCTCTCCAAGATACCCTGTCTAGCTAAAACTGATTTGGCAGTCACCACACCACACCACGCTGGCTGTAAATACAATTTAAAGTTTCCGGCTTAAAAGCAAAGCCAAATATAAATTGCACTGTGTGTAAATTTGGCTGAGTTAGTCATAGCTATGACTCTGTCCTGGTGAGGAAAAAGAGCTCAGTATTCATTTCACAATATGCGCTGACTGACCCAAAACAGCAGAAAACGTGGAGCGAGCCATTTTTTGTGAATTTGTTCCAGGTGGAAACAAGATAGAACAGATCTCTCTCTCTCTCTGCCTTCTCTTGCCTTATTTCCTCTCCCTTCCCCGTCCCCCCACTCCTCCTCCCCTTCCCCTTCCCTTTGCTTTCCCTCTCTATTCTGTCACATTATCCGGACATCTTAGATAACAGAATCTCATTGTTTAATATAAGCGAACAGAGTTTCAGTTCAGAGGTGATAAAAAGCTAAAGAGCCAAATAGCTACCAGCCCTCAGTAAATGTTAACTTTCTTTTTTGCTGTAATATTTGTGCAACATCTGCTTTATAAATCATTTTTTCCCCTCTTATATAGATTTTCCCAGAATAACTAAGAAGTCCTTACTGAATCAGTGCATTGCAAATCCTACTATTAAAGGCTTCGGACTTCTTTCAGATGCCCTGACAGAATTCTCTCCAGAATGTGACAGGGTATCAACAGCTGACTCAGTTGCCTGAAAGCTGCAGAAACTCCAGACACAAGTGACTTCAACAGAAATGAATGTATTTTCTCACATAAAAATAACTGCCGAAGGAGAGTAACCCTCCAATGAAAACAGCATTTTGCTAGATGTAATATGAAGGACATTGGCTGAAAAAGAAAAGAACTTGGCAGCAAATGCTCAGACCAAAGTGGAGACAAAGTCTGAATGCAGAAAGGGAAGGGAATCCTCAGTCACTTTGCCCCAGGACCTTTGCTGCATTAAGCACAAGAAGGACTTCTCAGATTTGTGTTCTGAGGCCTTCCTTCTCTGAGGGAGAAATCAATGCCCGGGCAGGAGTCTGGTTGGAGCGCCTCCTATAGGCTGATACTCCAAAAGGTCCCCTGTCAAGGTAAGTGTGAACCAGAAACAAACCTTCCCTTTCCCCCAAAATCCTTGGGGACTTCGCAGAAAGTTGCTGGACACTGATTACAACTAGAAGAAAAAGAAGAAAGAGAAAAAGAATGGTCCTTCCTAGAGGGGTCCTGACTGCAGGCCCACCCTCATTGCCTTGAGCAGATTTGCGGGCCTAGTTTCTTTCTGGAATTTCAAGCCAGGTATTGGGTTTAAAGAGTCACTGACGGGTAGAGGCCCTAGGCATCTGGCAGAGGCAAAAGCAAACCCTCTGTGAAGGAAGTACCTCTATCCTGACCTCTCAGAAGCCCTAGATATTTTTCTAGGGCCATGGCCTCTGCACAAAGATAAATGGCAAATCAGGAAACAAGGCTCCATGAGAAAAAGCCAGCAAAAACAAGAAAGAGCAGGGGTGCCTGGGTGGCTCAGATGGTTAAGCGTCTGCCTTTGGCTCAGGTCATGATCTCTGGGTCCTGGGATGGAGCCCTTCATCGGGCTCCCTGCTCAGCAGGGAGTCTGCTTCCCCCTCTGCTTCTCCCCCGCAGCTGGTGCTCTTTGTCTCTCCCTATCTCTGCATCAGATGAATAAATAAAATCTTCAAAAACAAAAACAAGCAGAAATAGACCTACACAAACTTTTAGAAGTGTATCAGACGCAAATTATAAACCAACTATATTGCTGTGTTTCAAGAAATAAACAAAGTCCACAGGAAAGGTTGTACCACTGTTGCATGGTTCAGCAGCTCAATAATTCATTCAGCGGTCTAAATACTTCTTCTCTTTCTACGTTTGCTGCCACCCTCAGCCACTTGTTTTTCCTCCACTAGCTCTCCTCATGGTCACAAGATGGCTGCAGCTGCTCCAGGTTTCACAACTACAGAACTTCCAGAGGCAAAAAAGAGAGGGTATGTTTCCACAAAGCCACTTTTAATAGTGAAGCATCCCAGCTGACTGGGAACACTTCATGGGCCAGGATTATATCCCATGCCCATAGCTAAGGTAATTACAGAGGAGGGAAGTGATTGAATGAGATCAATAATGATTCAGCTGCTGGGACTAGGGATGGTGGTCCTACCCTCGGGCATTTGTGGAGGAGGTTAAATATATAAACAAAACTCAAGCTCTAACAGCAAGGTTTAAAAAAAAAAAAAAGTATATGTGATGGGGAGGGATGGGGACAGAAGGAGGAACCCCTCTGCAGCAGCCTCCCTTTTCCCAGGTTTTCAGTTGCTGATAAGATTTTCTAACGCTATGACCTTTGGCCTCCCTTCATCTGACAGCTGCTCCCAGTTGAGTTTTACCTCTGTTATCCCCTGCCAAGGAAGCTATTTCAACACCTGTGGGATGCGCCTGTGGCTTTTGTTACTCTTGTGCTGATTATTAACAGTTAACGGGAGGGGCGCCTGGGGGGCTCAGTCAGCCGTGTGTGTGACTCTTGATCTCTGGGTCATGAATTCGAGCCCCGTGTTGGGTGTAGAGATTATTTTTAAAAAATTGTTAAACATTTAATATGATAGTCTTCCAGTTCTGTTTTCCGGGTTCTATTTTATGGCTTGTGAGGAATGACACTTTGTTTTTATTTTTTATTTTTTTTAAAGATTTTATTTATTTATTTGACAGACAGAGATCACAAGTAGGCAGAGAGGCAGGCAGAGAGAGAGAGGGGGAAGCAGGCTCCCTGCCGGGCAGAGAGCCCGATGTGGGGCTTGACCCCAGGACCCTCAGATCATGACCCGAGCCGAAGGCAGAGGCTTTAACCTACTGAGCCACCCAGGCGCCCCAGGAATGACACTTTGTATAATCTACTTTCAAGGCATAGAATTTGCTGACAAGTTTCAATTCTACATGAATCAATAATAAGACAGAATTTTGACTACCGAACGGTTCAAATATACACCTGAAAGCTTGGGAAGAATTAAAACTCAGTGTGTGGAAGTTGAAGGAGGGAAATGGGTACTGGTGGCCTTTCTGGGGCTGCCGGAGTAATACAGAGACTGACATTTCAAGGGTGTGTCTCATTAACTTCCTCCCCCTCTGGGCCCCAGCTTGGCCAAGGAGAAGGATGGTGGAATTCCACGAAGAATGTCACTTCTCAGAGGTCAGGAGGATCATACATCCCCAGGGCCCACACCCAGGCTTATTCACTCAGCTGTCCCTGGCAATAACGCCATAAATATCAGAGTGACCCTACATCCCAGTTTCCTGGTATGCACCTGTTGTCTTGGCGCAGTTACTATGAGCATCCTTGTCACTCTAAGAAATGTCCATGTTTGGAGGAGAAAATATGTGGTCACCTTCACCAGAGTCATGAAATTGTCCATATCCTATGACTCTGCTCATTCAATTCCTGATCCACCCCGCAACTACTGAATTACCCCACACCCTTCCTATGGGTGGTGGGCATCTTCCCCGGGAAGCCAGGGTATAGACTTTAGACAGCCCCCGAGATCCTGGCCCCGAACTCGGGGCTATGCTTACCTTTCTGGGCCCTGCTTTTAACGTGTTGTCATTTCTACTTCTATTGTCATTGCTTCACCCTTCTATTATTACAGGTAAATTTTGTCTTGGAATTTAATATTCTTGCCTAAATAGCCCCCCGACTCCTCTCCCTGTACTTTGATCTGATATACATTATTAATCCTATGTTTCAGACTTGCCAACCAGAAAAATTCAGTTCCCCAGTTAATTAATAACTGTTTGTCGGGGATTTTGACTTTGAGAGAAAATTAAATTTTCTAATAACCCATTTAACTCCAAAATGTTATGGCATTAAATGCCTAAAAGAACACAAGAAAATATGATAGTTAGGGACTGAATTGCGTTCCCCCCAAATTTATACGGTGAAGCCCTAACCCCAAATGTGACTATTGGGGCATAGGGCCTTTAAGGGATAATTAAGGTTAAGCAAAGTCATGAGGATGGGGCCCTAATCCCTATGACTGGTGTCCTTGTAAGAAGAGGAAGAGACACTAATGATGCTGCCACTCAGAGGAAAGACCACAGGAGGACACCATGAGGAGATGGTATCTACAAGCCATGGAGAAGGGTCTTAACAGAATCTAAGCCCACTGACACCTTGATCTTGGACTTGCAGCCTTCAGAACTGCGGGAAAATAAATGTCTGCCGTGTAATCCTCCCAATCTGCAGTATTTTGTTATGGCAGCCCGAGCAGACTAATATACACACAAAGCAAGTGTAAGATCCACTTCTTTCTCACTAATCGTTTACCATCCACTCATGGTTTTCAGACACAGAAAAAAAAAAAAAAAAAAAAAGGTAGCCAGGAAATACTCTGGGCCTTTTGTAGCTTTCTTGGTGCGTGACTTTCACCTTCATTAATGTGATCTTTAGTCCCTGTCTTGGACCGATCTATGCAAAACTGCTGTATGTCAATTTTGTGTCTTTGTGTTCTGTTGCTATTGGTCAACCAAGAGCCTTGGGATTACAGGGACAGCTCCCAGTATGTTAACTTAGGATTCCCTGTTAATTCCCTGTCCACATGAAATCACTCAAGCCCCACAAATCCCACTCTGTGGGGGCTGCCGGGAGTCCTACCCAGGGCCCCTGCAGGTCTGAAGCCCTGGTTCCCAGCTGCTGGCATATTGGCAGTTCAGGCTTTCTCCTTCAGAAGATAGCAGCCTCACTCAAGGTACACCCCACGCCAAGGGCAGCCTCTGCTCCCTTCTCCTTCTCCTCCTACAGTCTCCATGTCTCCGCTGCAACAGGCTAGGTAGGGACACATCCACGCAGGGCCTTGTCTTAGCTGGTCCCTTTGTGGGAATGTTCTCCAGCTACCTACATGGCAAACTTCCTCCCTTCCTCCAAGTCTCTGCTCCCATCTCTCTTCTCAGTGAGACTGTCCCCAACCACCAGCACAATCCTATAACCTGCCCCACTCCACTTTACCCCAGTGCGCCTGGCTCTCCTTCCTCCCCTGTTATTTCCCCCCAGAACACCCACTTCTAATCCACTGTGTAGTTTTCATGTTTGCTTTCTCCCTCTACTAGCAAGGCAAGAGTCTGTTTTGTTCACAGATGTCTTCCAAGCACACAGTGCGTACACAAGAAACCTTTGTTGAATTTCTGTGACAAATTTTTCGTCAGCTTAAGCAGGGATATGACTTCATTCTTCATAGGATCTAACTCCCTAACATCAGAAAAAAGCCATGAAGAAGAAAATGTTGTCTTCATTACACATTGGAGAACTTATGCTGCCTCAGAAAATTCTGAGTCTCAAGGTCAAATGCCATAAAAGCAGTGCCATAATCCCTAGCATATTTGACAACTATGACAAGTCGTTTTTTTCACACTCAACTATAAACAACAAAATTATTTTCAGTAATTACCAAAACTAATTCTATGTTTGTACTTAATTTTGTATTTGCCTGCTTGATTCCTTCTTTAGTTTTAAAACAATTAACAATAAAAAAAGAATAAATTTTCATTTAAAGACAGAATTCAAACTCCGTGAATACATCATGTGGGAACCAAACAAAAACATTAAGTCCAGTCCACACTCAGGAGGGAGAAAGTGGAATCCACATATTGAAGGGAGGAATATTGAAGAATTTGTGGACATATCTTTGCTACATATGGAAATTATTTAGAAGCAACACACAGATTCTGGAGAGAGAAGTATTTTATCACTAAACAACTGATGTTGTTTAGAACTGCTGGCCGAAGTGGGTAACAAAAGGCAACCATCTTTTATTCATTTTTATTATGTTTTCACATCACATCCTTCACAATGGACCCCTTGCCTTTACTCAGGCAGAAGACACCCCCTTCACTGCTGTTGGTAAACCACGGAACAGAAGGAAAACATGGCTGTAGAAGATGTAAGATGTTATGGGTTGAACTGTGTCCTCCTCCAAAAAGGCATGTTGAAATCCTAACACTCAGTACCTCAGAATGTAACCTTATTTGGAAACAGGTCATTGCAGAAGTAGTAAGTTAAGATGAGGTCATGCTGGACTGGTGGCCCCCTAACCCAATATGGCTGGTGTCCGTGCAAGAAGAGGTGACACAGAAACACAGACATGCAGGGGGAGCACTCCTTGGTGTTCTTGCAATGATGCATCTGGAGGCCAAATGATGCCAAGAATTGCCGGTAACCACCAGAAGCCAAGAGAAGGACATTCTTCAAAAGAAACCAACCCTGCCAACACCTTGATTTCTGACTTCTAGCCTCCAGAATTGTGAGGTTAAATAATTTTCTGTTATTGTAAGTCATCCAGTTTGTAGTCCTTTGTTATGACAGCCCTAGCTTTGTTATGACATGTAGCTCTCCAGGAAAATCTGCAGTCGCCATTTTGTCACTTGAGCTACTCAGCATGGGAACACCATTCCTATGAAACTGAAGAGAAGCTATTCCCTTTTCCCATCCCCAACAACTGCATTATGGATACCTCACCCAAGTGTGACAAGTCAGATTCTCCCTCTGAGACTCTGAATCTTGAAAGAGGGACTAAATCATCAATTTGTGATTGTTGGCAGTGGCTGTGGTGGTAGAGAAACACTGCAGCCAATGTGCCAAGACAGCTACGCCAGCCTCAGTTCTCAGCGGACCATGCCTGTGCCAAGTTCTTGGCTTGGTCTTTTCCATGACTCTCCAGGCTTCCTATTGATTCTGTGAGCTCATACCCCTCTAGAAAATTCCATCTCTGCTTAAGTGAACGAGAGTCAACTTGTATTATTTGTAACCAGGAATCCTCACTAAAACACCCTGGAAGTGGGTTTTTAAACCAAATGCCTATTGTAGTTGGGTTTCTGTATTTACCTATTTCTTTCCTGCTATAAAACCTTCTGCATTCATTCATTCATCCATCAGACGTTTACTGGTTGCCTTTATAGCCCCAAATAGTAGGTGTTTGGAAAACATGGCCTATTAAGACACGACCCCTATCCTTAAAAGAATTACAGCTTAGTCCAGGGTAGAACAGTCAAGAAAACAGAGGATTATGATACAGAGTGGTAAGTGCTATGGTAAACAGAAAAGGTACCTAACTGATACATGGGGAGAGGAAGGAAAGTTTCCTTGTGGCCACTGATTCCTGAACTGGATCTTGAAGGATAAATGAGATGCCTTGGCAAGGCAGAAAAGGGAAGAGGAGGGACATTCCACTAAGTGGAGGGAACTTGGCAGATCAGAACATTACATCAAATACATGAAACTCTAGGTATGGAGTGGTAAAAGCTGAAGCTGTATTTGGACTTTATCCCAACAGCAACCTATAACCACTACAGTAGAGAGAAAGCAGGCAGTTTTATATTTGAGATTGATTTTTTTCTGGCGACAGGGCCAAGAATAGGAATGGAGCAGGACTGAAAGGTAAGAGGACCAAATGTGAAAGTCCAAGTCATCTGGGAGATTTCAAAAAGGCAAAGGCCAGAATGGGGAGGATAGCAGATGGCAAAGATGGGAAGGATAGGACAGGCTTGAGATGAATGGAGGCATTCTGAACTCTCTGCTTGCAGTAAGCAGGGCACCTCTAGAAGGACACAGGCCACTTGTCTTGTTCATCACTGCCCAACACAGTGTCTGACACACAGAGGCAATAAGTACATTTGGATCTGCCTTTAAGTGCAATGGTTCTTTTCTTGGCCATGTCCAATCTATTGTGGAGTCCATCAAAGGCACTCTTCATTTCTGTTACAGTGTTTTTGATTTCTAGCATTTCCTTCCAGTGCTTTCTTAGAGTTTCCATCTTGCTGCTTTCCTGACTCAACTGTTTTTGCAAGTTGTCTACTTTTCCCCAAATGGCTCTTAAAATACTTATCATAAGTATTTTAAATTGCTGGCCCAATAATTCCAAAATCTCTGCCATACTTGTATCTGGTTCTGATGTGCTTCAGATTGTGTTTTTGCTTGCCTTTTAGCATGCTTTGCAATTGTTTTTGCTGAAAGTCATATGTGATGTGTCAGGTAATAGGAAATGACATCAACAGGCCTTTGGTAAGAGCTTTTCTGTTAATCTAGCTAGGGTTTTAGGCTGTCTTTAATCTGTTATAGCTGCAGGTGCCAGAAGCCTCAAAGTATATAGGGTCTGTGCCTTACAGCTCTTTCAGTTAGGATCCACTTCTGTTTTACCAGAGCTCTGCTGGTGCTGGTCAAGTGTGGGCAAAGGGAAATGTTCTTATGTAAATATAAGTCCTTTAGTGGACCTGTGTTCCTCGGCTGTGACCATCGCAAGTATTACATTTTTTTTTTTCTTCCGTCAGGTGAGACAGGAAGGCTAGAGAGGGCTGGAGGCAGGGAAATGCCCGTCTCTAGGTAGGACAGTCCCTTTCCTTATAAAGTAGGCCTTTGTTATAAGAATGCTCTGGACCTATTTTTTTTTTTTAATTTACATATTTGAGAGAGAGAGATGGAGCACGAGTGGAGGGAGGGACAGCGGGAGAAGGAAAAGGAGAGGGAGAAGCAGACTCCCTGCTGAGTGCACTGATGCTGGGCTCTGATCCCAGGAGCCAGGAGCTGAAATCAGGCACTTAACTGACTGAGCCACCCAAGTGCCCCTAGGCATAATTTTAAATGGTAAATATTCCCCTTCCTCTGCCAGAGCCATATGGGGATCATTTTTGGCTCTTCATCCTGAAAACCTCGTGAGGTTTTTGGAGATTAAACCGCACCCCCCCCACCCACCCAAAATGGGGCAGATACCAGGAATTTCTTACTCTCAGGCTAGACTATACCAGGCCTCCAGGAATTTATCTGAACAGTCAGTTAAGCGTTCCCAACAGTTTATGGCTCTAGTGTCTTCCTTACAGATAAGATCTTGGTTGCAACTCTGGATTGGCCTGTCTCTCCAGACTGTGGGATGTAACTCCACCCTCTGACCTCTATCTCTGCTGGGTTCAAGAGAAGACATTTTCAGCTTGTTCAGCTGTTTTCGCTATAAGGATTGGAGTGATGACTTGCAAGCTCTTTACACATTGGAGCTGAAACCAGAACTCCCTCAGTACATTCCTGTTGAATGAATAAAGCACAGTAAAAGGTCTGAATAAGCATTTGTGGAGGGAATGTATTAGAGAGAGGAGTCAAAGGCTGGGTGGCTCAGTCGGTTAAGCGTCTGCCTTTGGCTCAGTTCATGATCCCAGGGTCCTGGGATGGAATCCCACATCGGGCTCCTTGCTCAGCAGGAAGCCTACCTCTCCCTCTGCCTGCTGTTCCTTCTGCTTGTGCTCTCTCTGACAAAGAGGGAGGAGTCAAGGATGAAGCCTGGGTCTGGCTGGTGTGAGAAGTGGAACACTACATAGGGAATATAGTGGGGTAGCAGATATTTGCGAAAGGGAAATTAAAAAGAAAAAACAAAAACAAAACCCTTAACAGAGATTTCTGCAGAGCACCTAGGTGGCTCAGTCGGTTAAGCATCTGCCTTGGGCTCAGGTTATGATCCCAAAGTCCCGGGATGGAGCCTGGCCCACACTGGACTTCTGCTCAGTGGGAAATCTACTTCTCCCTATCCCTCTGCTCTTTCTCCCTGCCACCCCTGCTCGTGCTCGCTCTCTCTCCCTCCCTCTCTCTAATAAATAAATACAATCTTAAAAAACAACAACAGAGAGTTCTGCTTAGTTTCTCATACTTGCTCTGATTACCTTTCTGCACTTTACAAATCTATTATCAGAGTTATGGGGTGAAGAAATAAAGTAAACCATAATCCAGGAGCTCAGGATTGGTGTGAATGCTGGCAAGACAACTTTTTTATATCTCCTTTCGTTTGAAGATACCCATGGGTGCAGCCCCCCATCAGTGTCAGCCAAGGTGGTGTGACTGCCCTGTTTTTGTAACCTCTGGAGGGCAGTGGCCTGGAGGCCACCATGGTAAGACCTGAGGGACCTAGGAGCAGCCTCGGACTGGAAAGATAAGACAGTACACTTTACCTCCTGGGGCACAGGCATGGGTGGGAGGCTCTCCTGCAGGCAGCTCCTTCTTAAACTTCTTAACTGCCTTCTACACTCCTCCTTAAAAAATCCATTCATTTTGTTTAAAAAAAATAATGGAGCAAGGACCTTCAGCAGCAGGGTGGGGATTCCCAGGAGGATCCTTCCCACCTCTCTGTGAGCACAGTGCTACCAAACAGCAAATACAGTGTAAGAAGAATAACACACTTTGGCTTCAGTTGTCTTATGGGTAGAGTTAAAAGTGTGGACTAGAGGGTTTCACATTCTTTGAGTCTCCACTGTTGTGTGCTTCTGGTTTTCAAGAGGTTGACCTAGGCAACCTGAAAGTCCACCCTGGCTGCTCCATTCATTTCACAATAGGTAGTTCTCATTCTCGAGGAACTTTTCTGGAGAAAGAACTCTTGATTGTCTGTCAGGAGTTGGCTTCCATCCTGTCTTATCTTGGGTCACCTGCGACAGGCCTGGGATGTCAGTTTGTCCTGTGGTTGCTGATTCAACTGTGAAGCTATAGCACTTCTTGGAAAGGAATCAACTTTTGAGAGTCCTGAGGGCTTTTTTTTCATAAAGCTTTGTAACAAATGTAGGTGATTTCTGCATGTTTTGTTTTTTTAAAATAATTTCCCTCTCTCATTTCTTTTTCAGTAAATTCTTAAAAAAATAAATTCTGATTACAAAAGAGTACTGCTCATTGTTGAAAATGTGGGGAATACAGAAAATTACACCATCTGTGATACTGAATACATAATAAAAATTGTTAGTAATCCTATCATTCAGAGATAATTGCTATCAACACTTGGTATGTTATGTTATGGCTTTTTTCTCTACATTCACATGTATACTTACATTTTTTATGGGAAATTGTAATATACTCCTTTTAATTTCCTTTTTGTCTCAATGCTATAGTATAAAAAATTTTCCATGTAATTAAATATATACAAATATATATTCCATGTAAATAAATAAATATAAAAATATAAATTAAATTTATATGTGTAATAAATATAATAATAATATATTTAAATATAATAATAAATAAATAAAATAATATATTAAATATATATATACTTATACACACACACATATATATACATACTGTACTAGCTTTTCTATGTACACCATTATATATATGCACTATTCCTCTATTATTTTATTCAAACAACATAGTTATAGTTGCATAGTGTTATGTATTTGGGACTTTTCAAATTATGAACAACCTTGTAAAAATCCAAGAAGCCAAATTTCTCTATCAATTTACTATTATTTTATGAATAGAACTTGCTGGGCAGATAATGTGGATCTAAAACATTAATGAGGGGCGCCTGGGTGGCTCAGTGGGTTAAAGCCTCTGCCTTCGGCTCAGGTCATGATCCCAGGGTCCTGGGATCGAGCCCCGCATCAGGCTCTCCGCTCCATGGAGAGCCTGCTTTCTCCTCTCTCTCTGCCTGCCTCTCTGTCTACTTGTGATCTCTGTCTGTCAAATAAATAAATAAAATCTTTAAAAAAAAATACTAAAACATGAATGATTTTAGTACATTTTGTTACATTATTTTTCTGGGGGAAAAAAAAAAAACTTTAGCCATTGACTTTTCACCAACAGTGTACAACAGTGTGTTCCTTTTGCCTCAGACTGGTCAAATGAATTTTGTCTTAAAAATAAAATCTTTGCCTATTTTGAATGTGGAAGATGACATTTTAATTGTTATCCTAAGATGAGTATATTTGATTACTGGTGGAAATGAACATTTTTCCCCCTCTTTTTCTGGTAAAGAATAACATTTCAGATAGAATTACAATTAGTTTTGAAGTTACACATTATAGACTGGTTTTATGAATAAAACCTTTTCATTTCTGTCATTATTACATAATATGTTTGAATATTGTTTGTAACCGCAGTTTGCTGAGTACTCTGGTACATATTTCTTTTAAGTGATTCAGCAAGAAAGCATGTAGTCATAAACTCAGTCCCTTAGAAAAATAAATATATCAGATAATTATTCTCTGTGGTTCACAAGGGCAGATTCTGTGTACAGTTCCACAACTTGGGAGCACTGAACAAAATCATCTTATTTCATTCATTTGACAAAGATTTACTGAGTTCCCACTGCTGCTGTAGATGTGAACAGTCTTGCATGAGTCAGTCATGGTTCTGTGCTTACAATTCTAGTGCAAGGAATAGATGACCAAAAAAGGGAAACATACAAATAAATAAAGTAATACAGAATGTGAAGTCTTAAACAAGAATCTGTTGAATTGGAGCATAGCAGAAGAGAACACACTTTACTAGTTTGGCAGGATGCTCAGAGAGGATTTCCCTAGGATGACATTCAAGTTAACACCTAAAGGAGACGTGTGATAACCCTGATGGTAGGAAGGAGTTCAAGGGCACAGAGATGGATAGTGGCCAGATCATTTGGGGCCTTGCAGGGTACAGCAAGGAGGTTGAGCTTTGTTCAGAATTCAATGGGGAAGCCACTGAAGATGGTGTGATTCTTCATCTATCTTAAGATGATCGTGCTTTGTTGCTGTGTGTAGAATAAAGAGTAGAGGTGGAGTGTTTGAGTAAGAATCTGTTGCAGCAATGTAGATGAGAAACTATGGGGGCCTGGGGGAAGGAGCTGGGCACAGGAGGAGGAATAATCCTAGAAACATGGAGTCACATGTGCATGAATTTAACTGACTCTGCTGACTCCAAATCCTTCCCATATGCAACCTCATTAAAAATGGGACTGACTCCTCTTAAGAGAGGAAGATGGCAGTTGCTCTGTGGGGTCACAGAAGGAAATGCCAACTGGAAGCAGTCACCAGGTTCTTCCCTATAATTTCTCAAACATGGTAGGATGTGTTTCTTATTAAACAAGATTTAGATTCAAATCCAAACATCACTGAATACCCACCAACTGTCAGACTGTGTTCTAGAAGCTTTCACATATATCCTATTTCACCTGCTATGACTGAAAATAAAGCCATGCTTAAGTTACCACATAAATAAGGAAATTTGATTTAAGAGAAACCCACTCATTATTCTCTGAGCTCTCCCTTCCTTGGAAAGTAAGACCCCTTGTGTGCATACTTTGTCCAAATGAGTCAGTCTTGTTTACTTCTGTTATGCTGAAAAAAAAAAATTGAGAAGTCTGATCTGACTGCCTAAGTTTCTCACTTCTGTTTTTGTGAGGCTGGTACAGAAAACAGTACAACCAGCTGTCACATCTAAGGACCTCCAGCCACTGCACAGACCCAATTACAACTCAAGTGACAAATATTTTCATGTACAGATGATCAACCATTTTTCTTAAGGAACCCCAAGGTCCAAGATGGTGAGTCAGAACAGGATATACCACCATTACTTTGTTCCCAATTGACCTTCCCCTAAGATCAGACAGGCCCTGGCATTGGCCTGGCTTTCTCCCTTTCCCTCCACCTCTACCAACACTACCACCATTATGGTGGATTTCTTCTTGAGGGCCATTATTGTCCATTTGTGACACTTAGCTTATTCTGAACCATCCCAGCACATCAAAAGGGTTACCACAACTTGAAACGCCAAAGGGAAAGAGCCAGGATTTCTGACTGATTAGGGAAATCCTTAGTCCCTTTGTTAAGATTTACAAGAAGGGAATATCTGTTTTGGACATTTAAATCTATGCAGTGGCTCTTTAAAATAGCAGGTGGAAACTCTGGGTGTCGAGTTCAAGAGCAGCGGATGAGCTTGAGATTTGGCGGTGATGACTATCTTGGTAGTTGAGTCACAAGTGAGGATGTGATTGAATGCGGAGAAGATCTGAGGAACTGGACATATAGTACAGTTTGAGAAGCAAGACCACCAAGGAAGCCAAGAAGGAGCTCTCAGGGTGGTAGAAAGATACAAATGTGTCATGGCCCTCAACAGGAGAAAAGATTTCAAGAAGGAATTTGTTCTACAGCATCCAAGATAACAGAGGTCAAGAAGCCAAGGACTGAAATCAGGTTATGAATTTCTTGGGATATATAAAACTTATTCAGGTCTGTTTTGGCATGTTATTGATCAAGGTTATATGATTGGATTACATTCCCTTTCAACAATTTGTGCTTGGAGTTGTGTAATTAGACTTTTATCAGCACAGTACTGACAATCACCTGCTAAGTAGTAATTGGTATAATGAAGGTCATTTCATCATATCTTACTCTGCTGATTTTACCAGAAGTGAAAAAGCCACTTTCCACTTAAAATATTCTGTTTTGGTTTTGCCACTTTTCTATGGCACTGCCCTGTACAGCATGGGTTCTTCTGAGTTCGGTATATCTATTCACATATCAGGTAATGACCCAATTCTCCCACACTTTTTCCCAGAAAACTATGAAAACATTTTGAACAACATGATAGGACATAGTCTGGTCTCTACTTAGCTTGGGCATATCATTTATATATTTAGTTCACTTCTTTTCTCTTGAGTCTGACATTATTAAAGTACTTCTTGTTGGACCCAATGTGATCATAAGCAGAAATACAAATACACGTGATTTCAAGTGTCAATTTCAGAATATGCTTACATTAAAATTTCTAGGTTCATTGAACTGAAGACACAAAAATTCAAAATCCTCCTGGAGACCAGGTGACTCATGTTTCAGAAACACAGCCAGGGAGATTATGCCCAGTCGATGGACACTCCTCCTTTCGTGCCTAGACTTTATTTTTGATTTCTGTCTTTAAGGGAAGAAGGCTTGAGTGGGAACCCATGAGGGGCAACAACAGCAGTAGGTGAATAACAATTACTGGTCTGTGATGATATCCATAGACTTCATTTTGAATCATTTTTACTCCTTTCAAATATTTTCATCTTTCCTAAAAAATAAATGAGCATTTCTTTGGTAATTAACTAAGGTGTGCTAACTTTTTTTGTTTCATCCTCAGCACCTAGTAGAGTGACAGATTCCAACTGAGAGTTAGTTAAGGTTTTTTAGCTTCATACACACTCAAGCACTTTATATTATTTGGGGGGAGGAGGAAAAAGGCTCGCATAACAAAAATTATCACATTGAGATAGGCAGTGGAGAGTAAATTAAGAAGGCCTGGCTCTCTCCATGTGTAAGAGCAGGGACAGCAAAGTATGGAAGTACACTGACATTGTACATTGGAAGTACATTGACTGCTACATTGTACTTTGTACATTGTTCCTGCCCATAAGACAGAGCATCTCTTAAATGCCTTTTCCTTTCTCTTGATTTTCATGAGAAATCACGGCCTTGGGGACAAGGACCGCATTAGAGCTAATTGCTGACATTACTTCCTCTTTCTGAGTCTATGATAGGATTTCACTTTTTCACATGGCCCTGTGGCTTGTTTGGGCCAATCAAATGTAAGCAGAAGTGGTATGTGTGTATGTATCATTTCCAGGGGGAAATCTGTAAAAGCTGGTATCAGATTCACCATATTCTGTTTTCTCTGCCTTGATGCCAGTGATGATATTAAGATGATGGCTTCATCAGTTTGTGTCCATTTGTAAAAGTGATAAGGAGTAAAGTTTTCCAGGGACTGAAGATTGACAGGAAGATCAAGAGATATACCTTTGTTGTTTTAAGATACTGAGATTTGGGGCATGACCTTGACCTGCTTGATTTTATAGGCCAATGACCCTGAAGTGGTCATTTGCCTCCTATTTCAACAAGAGGTCCTAAGTGGGCTAAAACCATTAGGAAGTGGATATGGCTAGCATGAAAAATAGATATTTTAGTGGGAGAATGAGATTATGCTGTGCTTTACAATTCTGAAAAGCATTTTTGCATAGGTTATTTCATTTCTTCTCGCTTGTGATCTTGGAAAGTCGTCAGATCTCTACCTCTCCCTTCTGGACCAACACTCCTTGGTCAATTGGCTGCTCTCCCTGCCCATTCCACTTCTAATGTGCTCCTAATTTAGCACTTAGTACAGTGTACTGCAATTTTAAAATATAATCTGTCTTCCTAGGAAACTGTGTCCTCTTCATTTTTGCGTACCTTCTCTCCAACCAACACCCATGCCCCCCTGTTTCATACTCATGACAAGAGCTTCATAAGTGCTCACTTGAAGAAGCTGAGAAGTGGCAGGTCCAAAGTTACAAGTAGCAATCAGGATTCAAATATAAGACTTCCCACTCAACATTCTAGTGACTTAACTATCATTTAGTGAGCACCAAGGAAGAGAAAGCAGCTCTGACCTCTGGATACTGACCTTGATGTTGCTATGAGCTCCTCCCTACAACTACGTTCTGTGGACTAAAAAAAGATTTCACAGAATAACATCAAAGCCATTCAATCACCATGGTCAAGACAAAAACAAGACCACTCCACAATCTTGTTTGAACACAGATCAGGAACATTGCTTAAACTACAAAAATGACCAAAACTGTCTACTACAAGCTGCTTCTTCATCAGTTATGGCTTTAACCTCCAACTAGCGTTCACTACTTCTCACTAAAGATTAAAGATGCCCAATCATAGAATCATCCCCACTTCCTGACAGCATCCAATACAGTGCCAGGCTTTGCCTTCCTGAACGCTTTCCACAGTCGCATAAGCCCAAATTCCGTAACCAATTCTAACACCGTTACTGAGATACCCCATTGTTCCCCATTATGCCTGCCTCCTCCTCACCAGAACTAATCGAACTTCAGGTGCGTTCTGGTGGGCTTGTTGGAAGACATGCCCAGTCCCTCCTTTGCTTCAGGACTATGCTGTACACATACATGTTGAGGGTTTCATCAGAAACCCTCATTAGGTGTGGGATTGTGACGCCCACTTGATAAAGAAATGGAGGTTCAAGGACATGAAATAATTTGCGCCAGGTCACACCACCAGGAAGAGCCAGAGACCATATTTCAGACTCTTTGCGAGGAGCACTCTTTCCCCCACCCTCCATGGGAGCTCCCCATCTTCTGCGTTTCTTAGGGTGCTTGCCCTGCGACCCGGATGCTACGGGGAGCTGCACCCCAAACATGTTACTTTTGCAACTGATCTTCTGTGTGAAAAACGATATCCCGGCCCAGAGACGTTTTCCCACCGCACAGCCCTGGAGCGAGCCCCCGGCGCCGCCCAGCTTGCCAGCAGCCGGGAGCCGGCAGCCGGGAGACGCGGGGTCAGCCTGGGCCTCTGGGGGCGGGCTCACGAGAGTGACGTCGAATGGACCAATCCCCGCGAGGGCGCCAGCCACGGGGCCCAATAGCAGGAGAGCCTGGCAGGACCGTGACAGAAACGCCGGCGGCAACACCCGCACTCAAGCGGCCCCGCCTTCTCGGCGCGCGGTGGTGCTCGGCGGGCGGGGGCAAGTCTCTGCGCAGCACGGGACCGGCGGCGGACCCACAGACCCACCCACCGGCCCCCGGACAGACTGCGGACGGGGCAGAGAGCAGCCGCCGTTGCCTTCCGCAGCTCCCTGGGACGGAGTCCCCAGGGGCACCGAGGAACCGAGCGACGGCTGCGCAGAGAACTGTCGCCGAGGCCACTCTGGACGCAGGAGTGCGCTTTCAATGCTTTGCTTTAGAATGAGAGCTTGAGTTTCCCCGACAGGTGCATTTGGTCGAATTCAACGGAAATTCCCTTCCCCGTCCCTGCGCGGCGGTGCCAATCCGGCCCCCCACCCAGACGGCGGTCAGTGTCCCCGGGGCGTCCCGGGCCGCCTCGGCCTCGGGAGCATTTGCTGCTGGGGGGTGCCCAGGGAGCACAGGACACCCCCCAAAGAGAAGACAGCCCCCAGAGAGCCCGGGCCCCCAAAATGACCGGACCCGCTTCTAGCCTGGCAGGAAGACTGTAACCGTGGGGTGAGTTTAAAAACGAGAGAAAAAAATCCCTTTACGATTGAGAGCTGCTTTTTAAAGGCCCCCTTCCTGTCCTGTTAACGAGCCGCAAAATAACAATAACAGTTGCGCAACTGTCGTGATCTCAGAGGAACCTCGCTGTTTCCCTTATGAAAACCGGCTGGCAGTATACAATGTGGGGACTGTAGTGAGATTATTCCAAACGAAAATGAGTGACAACTTATTAAAACTATTTTAAGGTGGCATGAGTCCTAAAAGGTCGTAACTCCTAAAAATAGTAAGTACGACAGTCTGAGGTTTACTGCTACCCTATTACAAAGTAAAAATTAATCTCTCAGGAAGTGCTTACTGCTTTCTGCTCCCTAGTTTGCCTGTTTACTCCACAAAATTCCCCTAACATCCCCGTTCTTTTTCATAGAATTCAACTACCTACTCAGGCAATATGAAGATTTTCTTTGTAGAACCTGCCATTTGCCTTAGTGCATTTGCTATGACTTTGACCTCTCCACTGACAACACAGTATGTGTATAGGAGAATATGGGAAGATACAGGCAACTACAGTTTTGTATCTGATAGCAATACTTCTGAGTGTGGAAAAAACAAAAGCAGCCCCATTTTCGCATTCCAGGAGGTAAGAAATTAAGCTATCCCTGAAGTGTAATAAAAGGGGAATGTGTAATGGAGTTTTCAGTGAAAGAGGGTATTGCGCTCATCATTCGTTGATCTCTCAAGAGTCATTCAAAACTCTTAAATCCCAAGTCAAGAGCCTTTATTCAATTCTCCTGTTTGAAGTTTCATGACACCTTGAATCTGCTTCTTCTAAGTAAAACCCCCTTCTTCTGTGACATTGGCTGTTTTCTGAGAAAATTTCATCCTAATCTCATCTCCCCAGTGGCTGTCCCCTTCCTCCCTCCACTCCCCCCCCCACCCCGCCCCCGAAAAGCCTGAAGGTTGGACCAAGGCCAGCTGGAAGGAGTACTGGGTGGCCTCAGTGGAGTCAAACAGGGTGCTTCTGCCTTTCCTCTTCTTCTGCATGTACATGACCCAGTTTTCAAAGACCTCCAGAATGTAGCCCATCACTGAACACTGTGGGCCCTGGGGCCAATGTCCATCATGGGCTGGTCAGGAGGCAGCATGTGTCATTCCTCATTTACTGTTACCAGATCAGCTCTGACTCTCAAATGTTGAGGATGAGGTTATCTGTGGAGGAGAGCACTCACTTTGGTGCTGAGGGCACTGAAAATGTTTAGCCAGACGTTACAGAGCCTTTCCTTCTGCCTCTCTAGCCTCCTCCCCCAAATTTTTATTTAAAACAGGAGGTATATCGCCATTCTCCTGCTTCCTCAGACCGTTTTTATCAAAGTCTGCCAGTGTCCAGATGCAAAGGCGATACATTCAGATTTGGAATCCCCCCCCCCCCCCGCCAGAAAGCCTTAAAAGCAGACCACACTTACAAACGTTGAACTGTTCCCCTGGAGGATATTTAGTAATGGCAAAAGAGAGCCTTCCCAAATCAAAGGACAAGAAGAGTTTAAGGGAATTCAGATCACCTGCCAGCTGGCCCTAAGATTTTCTCCTCAGCAGAAGAGAATTCAGGTGTGACTGGAAGGTGAGTCTGAGGCCTGGAAAAAGTGGCAAAAGGCCCAGAAGGAAGGCTCTAGCATTTCAGGAGGTGTTCCCCAAGGTGTCAGGTATAACCTCACTGGGCTGAGGCCTGGCTGTTGGGCACAGCTTCTGCTGTTCCTCATTTTCTCATGGGAGAAATTTTCTTGGAACTGATAATTACTGGGAAGCCATGCAGACATCAAGGTTCTGGCCTAAAGTGAGGTCACAGAAATAGAAGGGCCAAGGGTCTTACCTCATGGTTTTGTCTCCTGACTTCAAGAATGTTTCTTTTTATATATGTACATATATGTGTCATTCCCAGGGAGTGAAAAGGTTCAAAAGGCTTATCAGTTTCTATATTGGATTCTGTGCTTTCCTTCAACAGATACCCAGGAGCAATGGGAGGGACAAAGGGGAAGAGGACATGAATGTCTGGAAAAAAATCTCCCATCCTTGCCCTCCTAGAGTAAAGGGAGACAGGCTGTGGTTCAGTCACCTTGGTGGCCTCTGTGACTGTGCAGGTGATGACTATTGGGACCCGCTGGCCTTACCTAGTTGCTGAGAGCCCCCCACTGCCCAGAGCAGTGGTCTCATCTTTAAGATTTTTGCTGAACGTTTAAGTTGATTGTTGTTTTATTAATTGTTTTTTAATTAGACTAGTATTCAAGAGAACATACTGCTCTAGATCCCCTCCCTTAAAGTCAGTGCTCTAGAGCTACAAGTGCTTTTTCTTAGACTGGGGAGCTAGAAAGCATCACCGTCTCCACCCATAACCGAGACAGGTCAGGTGGGCCACTCACGGTTAGCTCCTCAGGAAGGAGGAACACTTTTGTTTCCCAGGAGGCACCACCATCACCTTCAGCACTTCCTTCTGGCCCCTTTACTGGACCCTGCTCCTGCTCAGTATAAGAATATTCTCTTACCTTGGGTAGCTGGGTGGCTCAGTCGGTTAAGCATCTGCTTTGGGTCATGATCTCAGGGTCCTGGGATCGAGCCCTTGCTCAGCGGGAAGTCTGCTTCTCCCTCTCCCTCCGCCCCCCACTTGTGTTCTCTCTCTCTCAAATAAATAAATAAAATCTTAAAAAAGAAAAGGTTATTCTTTTACTTTTAAATCCAAGGACAAATGTTCCCTGTTTTATGAGTGTCCTTCTCAATTCCCAGCTCTGCTTGGTGGGTGCTGACCACTTGCTGACTAAAAGAAGTTTAGGAGTTTGAGAACTGTTCTTATAACCCTAAAAACAAAATTTCATAATACAGGGTCAGTCCCTAATAAAATAAATAAATGATTTTTGGGGGGAGTTCAGGTTTTTCTTTGCCACTCCCCCAAAAGACCAATTACTTATAAGAAGAGTGCATAACACAATAATGTATTGAACTTCTTACTGTTATACTGTATTTATTTATCCTTATATAAAACAAATATACACATGGACACATGTATTGGAATGCAAGATATTAATATACATTTCAGGGTTCAGATATAAGAATAAACTGAGCTATTTCACTTATACTTAACATTTTGAAAGTCTGTATGAATAGAAGTTTTATTTTTCAATCCATTGGGATTGAGATATAGATAGATGCACACACACACACACACATATCCATATAAATATTGATCTAATCTATTTTTCAAAACTTTGAGTTTTCCGAGTCTTGTGACTATAAGGTACACCCACATACTTCTCCTGGGTAAGATTAGTCTCTAAAGGATGTTTTTACAAAATGGCAAGGCTCTGGGAAGGAAATTTTGGCTGAGGGAGAAGAGGTAGGGATTCTAGGCATGTTTGTTGACTTTTGCAGAGGAAGGAATTTTTAAGCCCCTTCCCAGATTAACTGACTCATTCTGAGGTATTAAATTGACCATTGTGGTCTGGTCTCTTCAGGTACTCTCAATATAGGGACCCTGCTATTTGAGGGGACAAGTTGGCAGTAACCAGATCATGAAGTTGTTCTTGTTCAGTAATTTATTTATAGACCTTTTAATAACTAACACAATCCCTTATTACCAGCAGATAGGGAATATTTTCTACTCAATTATAATTACACATTTTAACCTATGAAATTGTGACTTTTTAAAAACTGATACTCCTTTCTTTAAGTTACACCTGTCTCTATCTTGTCATTCCGTTCAATCTTGACAGGAAATAGCACTTCTTACTCTGATTTCTCTCATCTACCCTTATCTAATATATAATTATTGTTCTCCAGAGTTTAAAAGGTATAGTTTGCAGACAGGAGACAGAAGCCAGGTTGTGGGGGAGGGGTGGAAATGGGAGGAGGAATCCCAAACCGGAACATCTTGTTGACAAGTTGATTAAAAGATAACCATTTCATTTACTTCTTTATTCAGGAAGTATTTACTCAATGGCTTTTATATCCGTAGAGATACAGAGATGTGCTCAGGAAGCCTGACCTAGTAAAAATGAAAACAGTCGAAGTTGATGAAGCACTAATATGCAATAGATCTGGGCCGTGTGCCTTATATTGACAGTGACTCGAAGTGTAACTCTCAGGAGAGCCTGCAAGATAGGGACTTTGGTTACCCCTCTTGTCAGATGAAGCTATCGGGATAAATGATTTGGTCAGGATCACACATAGCTAGCGAATCGCAAGGCCCATTTTACTTGCTTATTCATGTATCCATGCACCTAGTATCTAGGCCGCGCTCTGTGAAGCACTGTTGTTGGAATGGTGATACTGTGGTGAAGAAGACAGGGTTCCAGCCCTCCTGGAGCTTAGATTGTAGTGGAAAGGGCACCCAGTGAGCAGTTCAATTAAAGGAATCCATCCTGTCGAGGGGTGGCAAGTCTCTAAAGAAAATATAGCCAGACAAGCTCACAAGAGCGCTGGGTGAGGGTTAGTGTTGTTGCTCTGAATTGTGTGATTAATCAGAAGGCTTCTGAGGAGGTGGCATTTGAATTGAGGAAGTGAGCTGTGTGACCAGCAGGCGGAGGGAACAGCAGGCACAAAGGCGAATAGCATGGGAGGTTTGAGGGATGGCATGTGGCTCAGGGGAGCGAGGAAGTGGAGATGAAATCAGAGAAGTCATGATGTCTGGCCACCCACACCATGGCAAGGAATTCGGATTTATTCTCGCATAAGGAAAGCCACTGGGGGATTTTGAGCAGAGGAGTGACATGGGCTGATTGTTTTTAAGGATCACTCTAATGTGATCTATGTGAAAAACTGATGACATCTGAATCTAGACTGATCTGACTCCAGAGCTCTTAATCCTTACACCAAAGAGTGTAACTGGGAAATGGTAATTGCCATCCGAGAAGGTTCAACAGAAGGAGAGATTACATCTCTTTGGGCATTTCAGGGAAATCCAAGTGGGACTTGACTATGGACTGTGCCTATAACATAGGGTACTGGGGGAGTGAGTGGAGATAATGCAAAAGAGTGGGGTTGGACTGCATCTTGGTGGCCTAACGTAACAGACGAGGAGTGTGAACTTTCTCCAGCAGGCTCTGGGCTGAGCAGCTCAGAGACATGCCGCTGGTATGTTTTGGCAAGATGCTCCCACCATTA
This sequence comes from Martes martes, assembly GCF_963455335.1. Taxonomy (NCBI): domain Eukaryota; kingdom Metazoa; phylum Chordata; class Mammalia; order Carnivora; family Mustelidae; genus Martes; species Martes martes. The sequence continues at coordinate 73,577,892 of NC_137890.1, forward strand.
GCGTGTATGATGTGCAAAGTGAGGAGGTTGGCATTATAGACTGTACTGAGGAGAGAGCCAGCTAGATGATGGGGCAGTCCAGGTGAAAACTATGAGCCCTGTCCTTCCAGGGGCAGCTCTCAGACTGTGAAGAGGTAAAGGATGTGAGAAGCACTGGGTGTTGGTGGGCCTGGGTGAAGGGAAAGGTCAGAAACAATGATGACTGAAGTTTTGAGTCTGAGTGACCAGAATATTCCCTGACCATATGAAATTGCTTGCATTGTTTGACTATATAAAAATAAACGTAGGCTCACTCTTTAAAAAAAATCATTAATTTCAGTATTTGATATTTTTGTGGTTCATCAGCTGTTTTAGGGTGCTTTCTAAATATTACATGATTCTATTTTTAAAAATGAGTTTAGTAATCCCTAGTAGAAAAATGACATACTCTTTATATAAAATTTGGAGGATACAGAGAGAAGTGGAAAATAGGACATGCTTTTAAACCACCCAAAATTCTTCCCACCAAATAACTAGCGTAATGATTATAATGTCTTTCAGTCTGTGAGTGTAGGTGGTGGCTTTGGTCTTCGGCAGAGTCAGGTTTATCTTACTCCTCAGTTCAGTTCATGGCATGCTACCATCTTTAGTCAGTGCAAAGCTGCTCTTAGGGTTTTATCTTATTTTTTAGTAAGTAAAGAAATAGATTAGAAGAAACTTATTTGTGGAGTCATATAAGAACGAAGCAACCGAGTGCTTCCTAAATAAAGGTCTATCAAATATGATATTTATATGTGACATTCATTCGCCTTTAAGTAGACAGAAAAATCTATCACAGGAAAGGGTATTGCTCTTGCTTTCAGCAGTGGGCATGATCTCAGTGCTAAGCTGTTTAGAGAAGACAGAAAAATCATTATATGACTAGTCCCGGATGTATTAGGGTCTGTGGATCTCCTATATAAGACAGACACACACCAGTACACAATTTTCTGTTTGTGAGTTCAAGTCCCCACCATGGTACTCGCATATAACGCCTGAGCTTTGATTACTGTATTGCCTCTTGATATTTGCTTTGTGAACTGGATGAAGATTCAGGCTGTATCAAACCCACGCTCCTTATTGGTGACCTACTGGAAATGTAAAGAAAAATATGCACTGTAATATTTCTGTGAATTTGTCTATATTTCTGTAAACACATTGTCTTCTTTTTTGTCTCTTTGCAGGAAGTTCAGAAGAAAGTGTCTCTTTTCAATCTGCAGATGGACATAAGTGGATTACTTCCTGGTCTAATATCTACATTCATACTTCTGTCTCATAGTGATCATCGAGGACGAAAATTCCCTTTGATTTTGTCTTCTGTTGGTGCTCTCGCAACCAGTATTTGGCTCTGTTTGCTTTCCTATTTTGCTTTTCCATTCCAGCTTTTGATTGCATCTACCTTCATTGGTGCTCTTTGTGGCAATTATACCACATTTTTAGGAGCCTGTTTTGCCTACATAGTTGATCAATGTACAGAACAGAAACAAAGAACAATTCGAATAGCTATAATCGACTTCATACTTGGACTTGTCACTGGATTGACAGGACTGTCTTCTGGCTATTTTATCAGAGAACTGGGTTTCGTATGGTCCTTTTTAATCATTGCTATGGCTCTTACTGTTAACTTGATTTATATTTCATTTTTTCTTGGTGATTCAGTGAAAGAATCTTCATCTCAGAATGTTTCCATGTCATGTAGTGAAGGCTTTAAAAACCTATTTTACCGAACTTCCATGCTTTTTAAAAATGCTTCCGGTAAGCGACGGTATTTTCTCTGTTTGTTACTTTTTACAATGATGACTTACTTTTTTGTGGTGATTGGTGTTTCCCCCATCTTTATCCTTTATGAATTGGATTCACCACTCTGCTGGAATGAAGTTTTTATAGGTTATGGATCAGCTTTGGGTAGCGTCACATTTTTTAGTAGTTTCCTAGGAATATGGCTTTTTTCTTACTGTATGGAAGACATTCACATGACCTTCATTGGAATCTTTACCACCATGGGAGGAATGGTTATGACTGCTTTTGCCAAAACAACATTGATGATGTTTTTAGGTAAGTCACAAATGTAGCCTTAGAATTTACCATGTATTTATGTTTATACCAAATGAATTTAATCTGTTGGGTGATACACTTTCAATATAAAATTCTCTAACACATTCTAGTTCAAGTAAGGCATTTTGTTAAAAGCCAGTTTGCCTGAAAGTGAAAGCCAATTTGCTTTTTGAAAAAGCAATTCACTGAATAACCACAATTTCCCAAATTTGCATATTTGCCAAAAAAATGTTTTGAGGAACATTCTTCTTGTGAGTCAGTTCTTTAAAAGAGCTTTCGCCAACTTGAATATTTCTTGAAATGCTGAAGGTTGGGGCACTTGGGTGGCTCAGACGGTTGAGCATCCAACTCTTGATTTTGGCCCAGGTCATGATCTCAGATTCATGAGATGGAGCCCTGCATCAGGCTGTCCGCTAAGCAGGGAGTCTGCTTGAGATTCTCTTTCCCTCCCCACACCCACCCCTCTCCCTCTCTTAAAAAAAAAAAAAAAATGCTGCTAAAAAAGCTACTTTCCATAAAAATTTTAAAAAGCATTATATAAAGTAGATTCAAAAGATTTATAAAATTCATATGTATTGAATATATTCAAGAAAATTCTTTAAAGACAAGATTTTGCAAATTGGTCATTTCATGAATTGGCTTTTGATAAATCCCTTTTTGCCAAATTAGGCTACTTCCTTAACTAACTGTTCCATAAGTGGCTTCTGTAGGCCTTGAGTGAGATGCTGCATTTGAAAGAGCTAAGGGATCTATAAAGTGGGACGTAGAGAAAGGTCCAATTCCATCTTTTTCTACAAAGGCGCTATCAACCTCTTACTACCTTGCAGGGAAGCAGGGTGACCAAATAGAATTGGGCTTAATATCCATTTATAGTACCAGGTGATCTGGGCAACTTACTTAACTACTCCGGGCCCTCATTTACTCATCTGTAATATGGGCACAGTAGCACAGAATTCACCGGGTTATAATGAATATTAGAAGAGATCACTGTAAAGCACTTAGCACAATGCCTTATATTCAGTAAATGTCAGTTCTCCCTGTCTCCCTTAGAGTTTCCAAGACCAAGTAAGTTGATCTATGAGTCATCAGCAAAAATAATATATTGCTATTTTAGCGTATAACTAGAGATGCTATTGACTATTAGGGGCCCATAATGTAAGAGGAGAGGCAATCTGTGTTCATGAAATTATTCCACACGAAGATGAAGCAGCAGAAAGATAAAGAACAAATTTATCAATACGTGCATCAAACTAATAAAAGAATGTGGAGGAATGCCAAGTCTGAAAAAGGAGAAACAGAAATGTGAAAAACTAAGTCACACCTCGCTAAATGAGAGTTTGCTACAATAATCAGGGAAATAGCAGATCAGTTCCAGCTGGCAGATTATAGATTTGGACCTCAAACCTCCCTTAACTCTTGTTCTGAGCACTGAAATAAGAGGGTAAATGAACTTGAACTGGCCTGTCTACAGGGTACCTGTGTATTCATTAAACAGTAGTCTATAATTAGTTACTTCAGTCCTTAGGTGCAGTGAGTTAGGATGCTTAGAGAGAAAACATTTCACATCGAAAATTGACCAGTGGTTTTTGGATTTAGCCTGTGATTTCCCACCATTTCTCTTACAGTGAGGCTGCCATTCCTTTTCACTATCGTGCCACTCTCTGTTCTACGCTCCATGGTATCAAAAGCAGTTCGTTCCACTGAACAAGGTGAGTTTAATTTGTCGAAGGAAAATCATGAATTTACAATCTGTACCAACTCAAATCTATGTATTACCTTTGTTTGGTTCTTCAGAATATTCTACAGCCCTTTTCCTGCTCAGAACTCCTTTAGAATTAAGTGGTAAGTTCTGTGTTTGGAAGAAGCTTATATTCAGGCAGGGCTGCCCCTGGCCTGGGTCTCCTGCTTTGGAGGGCTTGCTGTGGCCAGACCCTGCCCCAAGAAGAGAGGAGTGCTCAGAGCTAGGCAGATGCCGACTGGGAGCCCACCACACCTACCCCTTCTAGACTACACTTTGGGTACCAGGACCCCTGTAATTCTCAGCCAGATAGCTCTGGGTTCATGTCCGTGAGGGCCTGGACGGTGCTCTTCCTGACTCTTTTGCCTGAAGGTGGAGTGACCCTATTGTGCTCCCCCCTTAGATCATAGGGGTTGCCTCTATGGGTTTGCTCGATCCTAAGACCCTGTGAGATTATGACCTGGGCTGAAGGCAGTGGCTTAACCCACTGAGCCACCTAGGCACTCCCCAAAATGGGATATTTTCGTGAAATGTTATGCACTTTAAAGTAATCAGAGAGGGGAAATACTGCATAGGGTTTCACTAGCCTCTCACTATCCCTATTACCTTGAATAAGAAAGGAGAGAAAACTAGATTTGGGTAATTATTTTGCAATCTCTGTGCTCTGTACAGCTGTGAAGCTCCCAGCTAAAGGCACCCCAGATGACCTCTTATCTTTCACTACCTGCACACTCCTTGTGATTACAAATTGGAACACCATAAAAACAGACTTGACCTTAGAGGTCTATTGAATTAAAAAAAAAGTATAGAAAATAAACTAACCTGCACTTATTATTTAATCCAGTTTATCTCTGGCGCCTATTAGACAAGTTGAACTGCTTATAGAAGTTAAGCAACAAGCAAACCCTACTTTGTAATAGTGTGGCTGTTTATGCCAGACAGACATACCGCATGACCAACTTCTGTCAAGAATGGATTTAAGCCATTGCATAATAGGACTAGAACAATCCAGTCTGTCTTCCATGGCACTGTGCCTAGCTGTAGCAAGGGATCAGAAATATAAGAAAATAATAACACAGTTAGATAGGGGGGAGTATTTCCTCCCAATTAAACTGAACTTCATGTCTTATCATAAAACATGGAGATAGTATTGTCTTTATGCTACTTGCTGATTGGTAACTGGGCTCTTGAATTAAGCTTTTATTCATTCACTTGACAAATATGGATTAAACAGATCTACCATGTGCCAGGACAGATTGTGTACTGCTGTGTACAACAGTAAACACAGTAGATGCACACTTGACATGAACAGAGCTTTCGTTTTAGTTAAAAGAAGACACATATATGAAAATACAGTGTTCTTCAGAGCTATGTTTATGTTTTTTGAACATGTGACCTGTCATTCAATGAAGAATGAGAAACAACCTATGAGAATATATACTAGGGTAAAAAAAGCTTAAACAGATAAAAATCAACACACAGCACAGTCTACTAGACTAACACCATGGGGGAAAATGAGAACATAGACACATGAAACATAATCCAGTTATGAAAGGTGATCCTCAAGCTTGCCTTTTCCTTCTTCTCTGTCCAATCAAATACAAGTATTCACATAATTTGCATTGTTTGTAAGAAAAATACATTACCATTTACCATGGAGAGGTAAACTTGGCAAAGTGAGGAAGAAGCACAATGGCTTAATCCAAGAGTCTGCAGAAGCTCCACAGGAACATATCCTGGGGACATCATGGAGAGTGGAAAATGATCAGAGAACTTTGTATCTGGTGAAGCTAAATTTCACAAAGAGGAAGAAAGCTACATCCTGTCTAGAGGTTTAACTGCTTGGTCAATGTGGTCTTGGATTCCAGACAAAACTAAAAATCGATAGAATGAGCCCTTTTCTATGATTATGAGCCTGGACTAGCCATGCAGCCACATTGTGCTTCTCGAATAATGTTCCAGGGCCTATTGCCCTCTCCCAAACGTGGTAGAGCAAGCGTGACAGACAGCAGCGGTCTCCCCGCTCTGTCTTGCCAGCCACTTCTGAATGGAGGCAGTTTCAAGCAGGGAAGGCAGAAAAGAATCACACAGCATCAAACCATGGCATAATGAGAGCACAGAAACTTACTTGAAGAGTCATGCAGAGGAAGCTTGTCGACTGGATTTGTTGTCACTTTGAGGGGAGGGCTCAAATTCAAACTGCAGAACCTATATGCAATCATCTGTCTTTGTCTGCAGCTGTCACTTTTGCCAGATCTGAGAAGCAGATGACAAGGATTGCTTTAACTTTCAAAAGGCCCCAGGGTGGGACCTTTGCTGGTGGGAGCCACCTGAGCATACCTATAGGGGGTGTGTCACAGATGTCCCCAGCTTAGGGAAAGAGTGGGAGATAATCTTGAAGGATAATGGTACCTGTGGCTATGTGTGCGGCTGTGTAGGGAGAGGAGACTGGATTTCAAATGGGTCAGCTGCTGTTGCCCTCCTGACTCCAAACTGTTGTGTTTTCAATATCCTCACATCCTCATATCAGGTCAAGGAGTACTGGTGACCTCAGTTTCTTCACCTGCAAAATGGGTTACCGGCTTCTCAGGGATTTAGCAAGTATAGCTTTAGCTCGCCAAGCAGTGCCCCACGTTTGCTTTTTTCAAGGAGGAACAATTTTCTCCCTCGTTTTGTTTATTGTTTTGTTACTCAGTCATTTCCTTTTCTCCCTCCACACCCCAACCCCAAACAGGTACCCTGTTTGCTTGCATTGCTTTCTTGGAAACACTTGGTGGAGTCGCTGCAGTTTCTACTTTTAATGGAATTTATTCAGCCACCGTTGCTTGGTACCCAGGCTTCACCTTTCTACTGTCTGCTGTTCTGTTACTAATTCCAGCCATCAGTCTATGGTATGTAATTATTTCTAATCATTTTATCAAAGGATAGGCAGATTAAGTGAATTCCCTAACCTCAAATTACATAAACAAAGTTGTTAAAAAACAAAATTCAACTGAGTAACTTTTTTTTTTAATTTATTTTTGTTTTAGAGAGTGAGTGAGTGGGTGAGGAGGGGCAGAGGGAGAGAGAGCCTTAAGCAAGCTCCATGCTCAACGTGGACCTGGATGTGGGGCTGACTCTCACAACCCTGAGATCATGACCTGAGCAAGAACAAGGGTTGGATGCTTAACCGACTGAGCCAGCCAGGCACTCCGCAACTGAGTAACTTTTAAAGATCTAATTGGCTCTACTAACTGACTCATGAATTAGGCAGCATCCCATTTAGCAAGCAGAGGGGAGCTCTGCGGAGCTGCGCTCAGCGGAAGATTTTCACAGAATGGAGGGTGGATCAAGAAGTTACTAGCAAAAGAGAAGAAACAATTATTTCAGGCAAAGTCACCTTCCCTTAAGGAGAAGAGCAGGGGGTCTTACCAGGTGGATGACCCAGTCTTCCTTTGGGGGATGGAGAGGGCTTATGTGGCAGGGTCATTGGTGCTGATCAGAAAACTCTTGCCTGAGTAGTGAAGATTCTGTTTCTGGGGGAGGCTGGAACTGCAGTTAAGTTACATTTTCAGTCCAGGTTTGATAACTTGGCCTACCTGATGCCATTTTGGGCCTGTGGTTTTCTTTTTAACGAAGTTTTGCCTCAGAATGTAATTTTCTCAATAACTTTTAGACACGAAGACATCTATTGATAATGTTGGAAACTTAAGAAGAAAGAGACAAATGACAAGGCTGACCAGAACTAGGAGAAAGAAAGATTGGGTCAAACTATAAATAGCTACCCCATCTCTTTAAATGTGAACAACTGATTAAATTAGCAACCAAGAATACATACGTGTATATAGATAGAGAGAGAGATTCAAACTATGATTTCCTAGAGTATAATATCCTCTGAGGGTCAAAGATTACTATAAGACAGACTTTAATATGAAGTCTTGGGTTGATGACAAGAGCAAGTAGTGTACACTGAATATCAGGAATTTTCTTTCCAGAGAGGTGGCTTATTTAATGACTCCCTTTTTAAAGGTAAATACCCAAATAAATACAAAATACTAAATTCTATTTGTGAATAGTACATAGAATAAGAAGACCAAAGTCATACACGTAAGAGAAATACTTATTTCTCCTTTTGCCTTTTGGTTAATGAGAAGTATGATCTAACTAGGTTAAGTGTTTGCTAAAATGCCCAGGCATCAGAGTCAACACATTCTGTGGGGCCAGCACAGTGAGCTGAGAGCACACTACCCTTTCTTTGCTGGGCTTTGCCCATTCCACATGGCTAAGAGCATAGTGTGGTGATGGGGGTCAGTAGCAAGTGGGGTACAAAAGGCATCTCTGCTTTCTCCTGAGCACTGGGATGGGCTGGGGTGAATAAGGGTGAAAAGTACGAGTGTACCCAGGCCTTACACATTCTGCCAAGACTGTGAACTCCTTAAAGGACTGCCCTACATTTACTCATAGTAGGACCGCAATACATATTATCTCTACTGAATTTTGACCCCTAGATCTGTGTAAAAGTATAATAGTATTTACAGTCCCTCTGTAATTTTGATGAAAAGTTATTTTTACTAGGTATCTTTTTTAAAAAAGACTATTCACCTGTTGAACTGGCGAAATTAAAAATACTTGCTGTGCTAATGAGTACATGATGAGACAATCTTACACATTGCTGGTAGTGATATTATTTGGCACTATCATTTTTGGAAGACAATTTGTAAACGTATATCAGAAGCTTCTTTAAAAGTTCAAAGTATTTGACCCAGTGATTCCCTTTAGAAACATATCCTAAGGGAATGGTCAGTAATGTCTAAAACTTATATACAGTTGACCCCTGAACAACAACGCAGGTCTGAACTGCATGGATTCACTTAATATGCAGATTTTTTTCAATATATATAGTACTGTAATGGATTTTTCTCTTACAATTTTCTTAATAACATTTCTCTAGTTTTATTATAAAAATACAGCAATAGATATATGTTATATATGTATTATTACATATATATATATAGATATACCATATATGCATATATATAGACACACCAAATACATGTTAATAGACTGCTTTATGTTACTGGTAAAGCTCCCAGTCAATAGTAGGCTATTAGTAGTTAAGTTTTTAGGGAGTCAACAGTGATATGAACTGCATGGTGACCCCAACCCCTGCATTGTGCAAGGGTCAACTGGTATAAAGATGTTCATTAAGACAAAAAAATTTTTTTTAATGACCAAAATGTCCAACAAGAGAATGATTAAATAAATGATGGTGCATCCATATAGCATGAAAAAAAACATTAGTAAGAATTGGGGAGTAGAAAAATGGGTAATTTTAATTTTATTCTTCATATATTCATACATATCTGTTATGAACACATATGCAGCTAGCTAAAAGATAGTTATCCTTTTAATACTGTTTCTAATGTAAATGTAGATGGTCTTCTGAGATTTTTTTCAACCCTATACTGTTCAATATTTTTAAAAATAAAATTACATGCAGGGCGCCTGGGTGGCTCAGTCAGTTGGGCATCTGTCTTCAGCTCTAGTCATGATCTCAGGGGATCGAGCCCTGCATCAGGCTCCTCACTCAGCAGGAAGTTGCCTTGTCCCTTTGCCCCTTCAGCCCCCTGCTCGCGCTCTCTCGCAAATAAATAAAATCTTTAAAAGAAAATTACATGCCTTTTTTTTTTTTTAAGATTTTACTTATTTACTTGAGGGGGTAGGGAGGACAGAGAGACAGGGAGAGAGAATCCTAAGTAGGCTCTGCACTGAGCACCAAGCCCCGAGACAGGGCTCCATCTCACCACCCTGTGATCATGACCGAGATCACGACCTAAGCCAAAACCAAGAGTCAGTCGCTTAACTGAGTCACCCATTCTAGATGTCTTCTTGTCCCAGCTCAGTTATAGGTACTGAATATGAATTTCAGCCATATCTATAGTCATAAGTACTTTTTGTGGACTAAAGGATAAACAATGGAACAGATGGACATTTTAGATACCTGAAAGAGAAAAAAACTGTATATTTTTTATTTTCAGAATGCTATGCATAGTGAAGTCAGCTGGACTCAAAATGCCATTATGTTCCATCTACATATAATTTGCATAATTTATTGGAACCCATATAATCAGGGGAAAGATAGAATATAGGTTATTTATTTATGTACACAATTTTAAAATGTCTTGTTTGCTTTTGCAGTGTGGTCAAATGCACCAGCTGGAATGAAGGAAGCTATGTACTTCTTACAGAAGAGGAATCCAGTGAAGACACTTCAGAGAGATGATTAATTGTGATAAAAAAAAAAAAAACACAACTGAAAGTACACATCATACACTCTGACTTCTGAGGAATGTAAACTGGTTCCATAATCAATATTTCATGACTAATCAATGTTACATGTCCTTTCTTCTAAACTGAACAGTGAGAGAACTAGCTCCTGGCTCTAGCTTCTTACAGTATCATGCACTTTGAGCACTCTATGAGTATCATGTGATAGATTTCCATAGACAGAAGAACAAATCTCAAAACACTTCCCACTTTTGGATTTAGGAAAGAAACTGAAACTTCACAGTATAAAGAGGGATTAAGAAACTTGACACAATCAAAAGCAATAATCTGACATACTCCAGTCTCATGCTGGGACCAAGGAAGGAGAACTAACTCTATACCTCAGTTTCTTCATCTGCCAAATGGGTTTGTGACCTCTTGAAGATTTCAAAGGCTTAACTATTCAAAATTATGATAAATGATTCACTGACAGGAAAATAATGATAAAACATTCAAATATTTCTAGTACAATCATACCTCTGCTTGGATAATGCTTTGTTTTCTAGAGCCCATCAGGTTGACAGTGAAAGCTTTTAATAGATTCAAAAAACCTTAAAATGGAATCACTTTAAATGATACATATTTTCACTTTTCCTAATATGTTTCATCAGCGACAGGCATAATAATAATTAGATAGGTAACACAGGGGTCACTGGAAAAAAATCATAAAAAAATTGTTTATAAAGAAATGTAAAAGCTGAGTAAACCACCAATCAGGAACTAATATTATAGAGCCAATATTCATTCCTTACTTTTTATCAAAGAATAGCCATTTCTTACTGCCTTAAACTCATTATGAGACCCACCCTAGTCCCTGAAAACACATTCTTTCATGCCTTCTATCTTTCTATATGCTGTTCATTTGCCCTTCCTCCCTCGGGACAATGAAACTTGATTCTCAGCCAAAACACTGGTTCCTCTGCATAGTCTTCTTGACACTTCTTCCCTACTCCTGTAGTCCCCCCAACCCCTGCAGGGTGCCCACAGCACTTTCTGTATACTTCATCATAGCATCTTCCATTGTCTCATAATGTTTTCCCTACTTGACAATGAGCACCTTGAGGACAGGGACAATCTTTGATTCCTCATTTTATCCTCAATAAATGTTTGTTGAACTAAATACAAAATTTTGTTTTTACTTCTAAAAATAATTTAAAACTCCATATTTAGTAATGTGTCATGTGACATATTTAATAATGTGTCATGAGAGTAACCAACTGGTATCATGCCACAGCCATTCAGCCAGCCTGAAAAATATGCTAGCCTATACACTTCTTAAATTGGTTTATAGTATTTTTACCAGTCCTTCAATGTCTTTTATGTTATAAGTTACCATATGTAGTAATGCAAATGCCTTGAAGTACAACTAGATGATTCTTCGTAATCTCTCTTGAACATAGATAGAGTTTTCCCATTCGACAGCACTGCTTACAACTTTTCCTGTAAGGTAATCATGATTGCTAGACTAACCAAGAGCACTCAGTGTAAAATATTATAAATGTTTATTTCCAAGACTATTCCTTTTAAGTCTACCTAATGTCTTCTGGAAGCCCAGGTAAGAACTGAGTGCTTCCTATATATATATATATATATATGTGTGTGTGTGTATTTTTTTCTTCCTTTCAATGCTCTTTCCACACCAAAAAATACTTTATGGCTTGCAAAGTGTTCCTCTGTATCAACTTATTATATACTCTCTTAATAACTCTGACAAAGTAGATATTCATTTTCCTCATTTTACAGACAAGGCAGGTAAGTCTCTGAGAGACCTGACCACAGTTATTCAACTACTACTAAGCAGGAGCATCACTCAGAGATGGTCTTGGCCCTGCTAAGATTCTTCATAGCTAAGGTATACATGTTACAGATTGTAAATCCAACGCAAGGTGGAGTATGAAGTGCCCCCCAACACATCAGCACTACTGTACCCTACTAAACTGCCTACGATATTGCCTTTTTTGTGGTTAGACATGATGGTCTATGAAGTCCCTTTCAGCTCAACCTTCCATGATTTTACACGCTTCATCTAAACCGAAGAGAGTATGGATGGTATTATTTCATACAGTTAAGAGATAAAGAGATGGGTTTGTATTTGGGCAAAAACTATTTGAAATGTGGTAAATCAGGGCATTGGACCGAGATGGCCCAGGGTAAAAACAGAGCATGAAGGAGTTTAGTCATTTCCAAAATACATATCCTAAGATACGGATTAGTAAATGTGATGAAGACTAGAGAAACACATAAGCTGATCAGGGTATATAATCAAGCCAGAAATGAAAAAGAAAAAAATGCCATCACCTAATCTCCCATAATGTGACCTAATTACCTGATTATCTGAAGGAAGAATTAATTAAATGATTTGTCTCTGTAGAGTCCATATAAAGGGAACAAAGAGGAAAGTCATGTTCCTTTTTATCCAGCACTGTACAAGGGAGGTTAGATATAACCATATCTAATAGAAATGAGTACTCCTATCACTACAGAGCAAGTATTTCTATGAGGTTAGACTATTCAATAGGTTCATTTATACCCCGCATTGCACAGCGTCAAGAAATCCCTTTTCTCTTAAGGAATCGATCCCATTTACAATTGCACCAAAAAAATTTTAAGATACCTAGGAATACACCCAACCAAAAGGTAGAGGATCTGTGCTCTAAAAGCTACAGAACACTTACGAAACAGATGTGTCTTAAAGACACAAAGAAATGGAAAAACGTTCCATGCACATGGACTATAAGAACAAATATTGTTAAAATGTCTATGCTACCCAGAACATTCTACACAGTCAATGCAATCCCTATCAAAATACCATCAACATTTTTCACAGAGCTGGAACAAATAATCCTAAAATTTATATGGAACCAGAAAAGGCCCTGAATAGCCAGAGGAATGTTGGGAAAAAAAAAAAACAAAAAACAAAACTGGTGGCATCACAATTCCAGACTTTAAGCTTTATTACAAAGCTGTAATAATCAAGACAGTATGGTACTGGCGCTAAAACAGACACATAGATCAATGGAACAGAATAGAGAACTCAGAAATGGACCCTCAACTCTATGGGCAACTAATCTTCAACAAAGCAGGAAAGAATATCCAACGGAAAATTGGACAACCACGTGTAGAAGAATGAAACTGGACCATTTTCTCACACCATACAAAAAGATAAACACACAAGGGATGAAAGACCTAAATGTGAAACAGGAGTCCATCAAAATCCTAGAGAACACAGGCAGCAACCTCTGGGACCCCAGCTGCATTAAATTCTTGCTAGACAGGTCTCTGAAGGCAAGGGAAACAAAAGCAAAAAGAACTATTGGGACTTCATCAAGATAAAAAGCTTTTGCATAGCAAAGAAAACAGTTAACAAAACTAAAAGGCAACCTACAGAAAGGGAGAAGATATATGCAAATGACATATCAGATAAAAGGTTGGTATCCAAGATATATAAAAAACTTATCAAACTCAACACCCAAAAGACAAATAATCCAATCAAGAAATGGACAGAAGACATGAACAGACATTTCGCCAAAGAAGTCACAAAATGGCCAACAGACACATGAAAAAGTGCTCAATATCACTTGGCACCAGGGAGATACAAATCAAAACCACAATAAGATACCACCTCACACCAATCAGAATGGCCAAAATTAACAGGTCAGAAAACAGCAAATGTTGTTGAGGATCCAGAGAAAGGGGAACCCTCTTCCACTGTTGGTGGGAAGGCAAACTGGTGTAGCCACTCTGGAAAACAACATGGAGGCTCCTCAAAAAGTTGAAAATAGAGCTACCTTACGATCCAGCAATTACTTTACTGGGTATTTACCCCAAAGATATAAAAGTAGTGATCTGAGGGGGCATCAGCACCCCAATGTTTACAGCAGGAATGTCCACAATAGCCAAACTATGGAAAGAGCCCAGATATCCATCAACAGATGAATGGATACAGAAGATGTAGTGTGTGTGTATGTATGTGTGTACACACACACACACACACATACACACATACACACACACATACACACATACACATACACACACACACACACACACACACTGGAATATTACTCAGCCATCAAAAAAATGAAATCTTGCTATTTACATTGACGTGGATGGAACTAGAGGGTATTATATTGAGCTAAATCAGTCAATCAGAGAAAATAATTATCATATGGTTTCACTCATATGTGGAATATAAGAAATAGTGCAGAAATCAAAGAGGAAGGGAGGGAAAACTGAATGGGAAGAAATCAGAGAGGGAGACAAACCACGTGAGACTATAAGAAACAAACTGATGGTTCCTAGAGAGGAGGTGGGTGGAGGGATGGGCATTAAGGAGGGCATGGGATGTGATAAGCACTAGGTGTTACATGCAACTGATGAATTACTAAACTCTACATCTGAAACTAATGATGTACTATATGTTGAATTTAAATTGAATTTAAATTTAATCCTCTGGTTATTCAACTTCCAAAAATCCTGCTGATGAGAAGAGGGTATCCTAGGTTCAATTCTCTTTTAATGAAATGCCTGCATTATCAGAATCACCCCAAGGATTTTTTGTTGTTGTTTTTTAAATTCCTGGAAATTCTGATTCAGTCAGTCTGGAGTGAGGTCTTAAAATCTATTTTTAAAATTGTGCCAGGTGACTGATACACATCCAGATCTGGAAACTACTGCCCTAAATGAGTGCTGCTCAGCCCTATTCTAAATGTACGTTAGAATAATCAATGTGGAATGGGCAGTAAAATAAATACAAATAACAACCCTTTTCAGGGACCAGTGGTTTTCAGTCTTGGCTGCCACAGAGAATCACCTAGGGAGCTTTTAATACTGCCAGTGCCCAGATCCCAGTCCAGGGCAACTAAACTGGAATTTCTAGGAGTGGAGGGAAGACATCAGTATTTTTTCGAATATTATCCATGTGATTCCAAGATGCGGCCAGGGTTGAGAATCATTGCTCTAGATGAAGGGTCAGCACACTTTTCATGTAAATGGCCAGAGAACAGAGAAAAGTATTTTAGGTTTTATGGGTTATACAGTCCATCACATTACCTACCTGCCACTGTAGCACAAAGCAACCACAGACCATACATTAATGAATGTGCATAGCTGTACTCCAATAAACAAAATAAGCAGCCTGCTGAACCAGGCAGTAGTTTGCAGAATCTCTGTTCTAGATGGAGAACACACATATTCTGGTTACTGGAAACTGGACAGATATGTCCTTCATTGTAAATATTGGCATTTGAAATCACAGAATGAATAAAATAAATATATATCTCTTGGTACAGTTCCTGACTCAACAGGGGCTTGAAAAGCAGTCTCATTGGATTAGGTCAAGACAGTCCCATGATCCAGATGGATTCTGGTTGTGCTGACAGAAGTAAGTTTGTGGACGTACATAGCCTCAAATAATTACTTAGGGACTGCTTTCTTGGGGATGATATGTAGCTAGAATATGATCAAGATGGGACCTAGCCCAAGTGGTTTCATTGCCAAACATTTAAGGAATAAACAAAGCAATTCTACACAAGCATTTCCAGAAAACAGACGCAAGGAACACTTCCCAACTCATTTTATGAGGTCAGCATTATCCTGATGCAAAACCAGACAAAGAAATTACAGAACTTCCTTGACTTATGATGGGGTTATATCCCAAGGAAGCCATCATAAGTTGAAAATACCCTAAGTCAAAAATGCATTTAATACAACCTAACCTAAAATTATAGTTTAGCCTCGTCTACTTAACCATTCTCAGAACTCCTATATTAGCTTAGAGTTGGACAAAATCATCTAACATAAAGCCCATTTTATAATAAAGTGTTGAATATCTCATGTAATGTATTGAATACTGTACTGAAAGTGAAAAACAGAATGGCTGTCAGTGTGCTGGTTGTTTACTCTCATATTCACGTGGCTGACTGGGAGTTGCTGCTGCCCAGCATGGCGACAGGATCCTACCATATATCGCTAGCCTGGGAAAAGATCAAAATTCAAAATTCCAAGTGCAGTTTCTACTGAATGTGTATCCCTTTCACATTATCGTAAAGTCAAAAAATCATTAAGTCTAACATTCTAAGCCGAGGGCTGTCTGAACATGAAAAGTGAACTATTGTTAAAAGAATAAAGAAGTCAGGGGCACCTGGGTGGCTCAGAGGGTTGAGTCTCTGCCTTTGGCTCAGGTCATGATCTCAGGGTCCTGGGATCGAGCCCCGCATCAGGCTCCCTCTGCATACTTCTGATCTCTCTCTCTGTGTCAAATAAATGAATAAAATCTTTAAAAAAAAATAAAATAAAATAAAGAAGTCAGGTTAGGTGACAACACTTTAACACTTCGTGAAGGTAGGTCTCCATCTGGAGAGTGACAAAACGGTGTGGAAGGCAGAAAGGTTTTACAGAAAAAAAAGTAAGGAATGAGGAAATAAATAGCCCAGAGTCAGCTTGGGGATTGGCTGCCTGTATATACGGCATTTCCGATCAAGCAGGGCATTTACAGAGATATAGTTCAATACTACACACTAATATCTCCCATGAACATAAACAAAAAATACACAACAAAATATTAACAGATCAAGCAATATATGAAAAAGATAATACATCTGACCAAGTGGAATTTATTTGGAAAATACAAGGCTGGCTCAACCTTTGAAAATCACTTAATGCACCATACTAACAGACTAAAGGAAATTTAAAAAAAAAAAAAAACCACCCACAACTATATCAATAGATGCAAAAATTTTTTAAAATTCAGTCCATTCATGATAAAAAATTTTCAAGAAACTAGGATCGAGCTGATAAAGGGCATTAATAGTAAAAAGACTGGATGCTTCTTCCATAAGATTGGGAATAAGGCAAGGATATCCATCAATTTTATGTAAATTATACCTCAATAACCTTAAATTAAAAAGCCTAATTTGATGCCTTGAAACCGGCACTAATATATGTTTGACACCCTTGGTAAAGATATCATTCATTACCTAGCTTATCTTGGGAAAGCCAGTTAGGCAGCCAGTGAATAAGGGAATTTACATAAGGAAACCAAAAAATCCAAAGTTTCTATCTCTCAAAGTATTTGACTTCCTTCTTCTATACCAGCTGTTCTCAGTGTGGTCCCTGGATTAGCAACATCACCAACACCTAAGAATTTGTTAGAGATGCAAATTCTCAGGCTTCAACTCAAATCTCCTGAATCACAAGCTCTGGTAGGAGGGAGGATCAATCTGTGTTTTTAAAAGCCCTCCCATGATCCTGATGCACAGAAAGTTTGAGAACCACTGTTCTACACGATACTAAGGACCTCTGGCATCTCAGCTTTATTTAGCGTGGCCTGTGTTGAATCCAATTTTGCAAACTATTAAAACTACATCTATCTTCTTGAGTTAAATGTATCTAAAATTATCTCGTATAAGGGGATCATACTGACATTCAAAAAGCACATTCGAAAATAGATTCTTTCACCTGTTCCGGAAATTTCCGAAGATGTAAATTAACAGTCTCAGAATTCTTCCTACATGTTAGATTTCTTCGGATTTGGCCTCCAGGGGGCATGCTGGGCTCTTAACCCTAGCTACGGGTTTGGGAATAGAGTGCCATGCAGTGCCGTGGAAAGAGACTAATTGTTTTTTTCTGGTAAACGGACACCCTCAGGTGAAAATTTCTTAAAAAAGAAACACCCTCCTTCTAAGTGAAGAAATTGCTTCCTTCCTCAATCATATACCCACTTAATTCTCAGGGTCCTAATCTGTGCTCCAATTTTCATACATCTGATCCCGAAAGGCAGTGACTTCAACAGCTGTGCTAATTCTGGAGCCTCAGATTTGTTTTGGCTAAGTACTATACCTGTAAGAAATGGCATTCTTTAGGCTTCTGTAGGTTTTGCTATGTGGATTTGAAATTGTTACTTACTTACTCCAAACTTTCCAATACAGCAAGAAGCAGCCACTCCACCATCCTGACTTTTCCACATTCTTGTTGCCTAGAACCTTGCTGTAAATTGGGCATATGATTTCATGTGGCCAGACAGGATAGCTATTTTACAACTGCCAGCTGAAGATAGCTAGATTTCCCACCTAGATTCACTGCCTAATCTAGTTTGGGTAACCAATTCCTATTTCCCACAATTCTCTGGGGCTGTGTTCGCCATAACCAACTATCTGATGCCTATTACTGTAGCATTCAGAGATCCTGACCAGAAGCAACAAAATGTACTGTTTATCTTAAGCACACTGGATTCACTGGCATGCCAGCACAGGCTCACAGCTTCAATAAAAAGCCAAAGAACAGGGGCACCTGGGTGGCTCAGTGGGTTAAAGCCTCTGCCTTCGGCTCAGGTCATGATCCCAGGGTCCTGGGACCGAGCCCTGCATCAGGCTCTCTGCTCAGCAGGGAGCCTGCTTCCTCCTCTCTCTGCCTGCTTCTCTGCCTACTTGTGATCTCTGTCAAATGAATAAATAAAATCTTAAAAAAAAAAAAAGCCAAAGAACAGGTAAGAAGGCAATCAGGAGCCAGAGAAAGCTACAGAGATAAAGCAACAGCAACACAGCAATAATTAAGCAGCACAAAAGGGCACTGCTTCTGCCAGGGATGACTCACCTCACTGTCTTCCTCATGCCCTTGTGGAGTCCAAGTCCAAGAAAGGAGTTTGACTAGGTGACTCAGGTCACATACCTGGTCCACGGGGCACCAGGAGCAGAAAGGCATGCCCTCTTAGAATTCTAAAGAGGGAGGCACGCAGGACCTTCCCTCAAGACAATGCGCAGTGGAGGAAAGGTGATTCCCCTCAATAACTGGGATATACAGAACTAATGAATTGTTGAACACTACATCAGAAGCTAATGATGTACTGTATGCTGGCTAACTGAACATACTTTAAAAAAATAAAAACAAAAACAAAAAAAAAAGAACTCAGAGTGTTCAGAAAGTGAGAGTGAATAGACAAATGAATTCTACAAAATGGAAGATGAAATAAAGGGTAATGGAATGCGGAATAAAGCTAGCCTTGCCTATCTTCCCTCAAAACTAAACCATTACAGAATATTTAAAAAACAAACCAAGAAAGTCACCTTATTTTCAAAATGGCTAAAAAACAAAGAAAGTGTTATTTTTCCTGTCTTTCCTATATAAATCTACTCCTAGGTAACCAAATGGTAGATGGCAGTAAGTTTCCTTCTAAGTAAATATTTTGGCTAAAAAAGTGAAGAGGGAATGACAGACTTAGAATCACCATTTTGCAATCCCTAATAAAGAAATGGATGTATGCACTGGGCATAGCTGCCCTTGTGTGTCCAGATCTCGTGACTTTCTCATGTGATCAGGCAAAACATCAGTAGTATCAAGTTCAGCAGTGTTTCTTTCCCCCTGTAACTAACATATTTCTTTGATCATAACTTCTTTGATAACTATGATTACGGTAATTCTGATAACTAAAGTATCTTAAGTCTATTCAATACCCTGTGAAATAACAAATTAGGAATGCTAAAAATTACATCTAGTACTATAACCCCCATGTAATTTTCTTTTCAAATTAAAGGTCTGTGTATTCATCAAAATGGTTAGGTTTAGGGGCACCCGGGTGGCAGTTGGTTAAGTGTCCGACTCTTGGTTTTGGCTCAGGTTGTGATCTTGGGGTCCTGAGACTGAGCCACACACAGGGCTCCGTGCCGAGTGCAGAGTCTGCTAAAGTTCCTCTTCCCTCTCCCTCTGCCCCTCCCCACCTCGTGCTCTCTTTCTCTCTAAAATACATAAAATCTTTTGTTTTGTTTTGTTTTAAGATTTTATTTATTCATTTGACAGAGAGAGAGATCACAAGGCTGCAGAGAGGCAGGCAGAGAGGGGGAAGCAGGCTCCCCGCTGAGCAGAGAGCCTGATGCAGGGCTTGATCCCAGGACCCTGAGACCATGACCTGAGCCAAAGGCAGAGGCTTAACCCACTGAGCCACCCAAGTGCCCCGATAAATAAAATCCTTTTAAAAAATGGTTCCATTTAGGGCATCAAAGAGTAATGACAGATAGGGATTATAAACCTTTGGAATCTCCTCCATAAAGATAGAAAGATAAATGGGGGGAAACTTGGTTTTAGAAAAATTTGTCAGTCCATAAATCTAGACGAAATAATGACAGTTTTTCAAGACTCCTGTCCCCAAAAAACAGATTAAGTAATTGAGGCAAAGACTTTTCACAGATGCTCAAACCCTGGATGAGAGGTTCTTGGGGAACAAGATATACACAAGGTCCCAAATTACTATTTCACCGATTATTTATTAACTGTAAAAAGGAAAACTGTACTCATACAACAGAAAGTTCTGGCAGCCACCACCTGTTAACCAAGCGATCATACTGAGCAACAGCAATCAATGAGACAACCTAACATTTTATGGCTCCTGATGTGATGCAGTTTTAAGTACCTATCACTACATTTGTAGACTGCTTCTATTATAGACTGAATCTATACAGGAGAAAATAAGGCAATCTGATAATAGGTGAATCTCCATGATTACGTTGGATGTTTTGTATTGTTTGTTCAGTTTTTCTCTAAGTTTGAAAGTTTTCAAAATAAAAAGCTGGTGAGAATATAAGTTATGTTTGTAACATTTCCATATAAATACAGAAAACAAACAAAAAGGGTGGTGTAAGTCTTGGGTTGAAATCAATCCATCTCTTCAAAAGTAAAAAAGCCCAGGCAGAGTTGAACCAGAATTCTGCCCGGTCCTTCCTTCACTGACCCAGAGCCATATCCTCTGTGACCTCTATTTTGTCACATAGATGAACAATATAGCTTTTTCCTGTCTCCGCTAGGTCAAGACACTGAAAAGAAGCAAAAACACAAAGTACAACTGACAAAGCACGTCTACCGGCTCCAGAAATAAATTCGAGATCTGGAAGCAAACTCTAAATTTTCAAAACTTGATTTATCTTTTAAAGAAAAAACATGTTAAAGTTTCTTTTACTTTTTCAATCAGGAAATAAAACAAACCCTGCTGAAATTTGATTCAAAAACTAATGAATGGTATGTTCATATTCTTTAATATGACTTTAAGGATCTACAATAAAATAAATGAAGTATAGGTTTAAGTAAGCATTTATTGCACATGAAGGAATCTAAATTTGTTTTGAAATCATGAGCTAAATTCTAAGTTCCATGAAGTGTCACACCATTTTTGTTTTCTTTTAATTGAAACAGCAAGTCAAAATTTAGTTAACATATACTTAGATTTTATGTGTTTGATAAAAAAACATTTAACCGATTATAAATTCCAGTGGAAGATTATACACAACATAGTCTGTTTTTCAAAAATAATCTATTTGTTCAGATCATCTTTATCATTCTTGAAATGTCTGCACTCAAAGGGATAACAAAATACAGGGGAGCTCTGGGTTATACTTATGTGTACTCCTGAAAGAGGCTCAATGCAAAAGACAAAATTATGAAAAATGGTCACACTTTCATCTTTATTTTGTACAAATGGTAGGAGTGAAAAGGTCTGTTCATAGTGAAAGCTATCCCACAGCATGTATGCCAAATGGTGCTTACTTTTTTGCCAGCCCCCCAACACTTCCAGACAATAAAATCTACAAATTCCTTTATTCTCATACGTATTGGAAGGCTTAATACAGAATTAGATTGCACCCTCATTAGGTATGTTTCTATACTTTAATGTGAATTTTGTCATTTTAATCTTAATAAAATGAATTTTAACCAGTCACCAATCTATGAAGTTCCTCATGAACCCAAAGCTGTTTTGCATTCGAAACAGAAACAAGGAAAATAGTAAACTAATTCTTCAATAAAACCACAGCATCTGAAAGAAAAAAAAAATGCCTAGAGTTTGACACCTAGGCAAATAACTCAGATCTGTAGCTCTTACAAAGGAACCCAAATAACACCAACTTCAAGCACACAAAGACTGAAGAGATTAAGAAATAGCAAACTTTTCAGCACAGAAATTAACTGATGCTAATGACTATTGCTAATATAGAGGCAAAAGCAAGCAAAGAAGAAAGCAAGCATAAGAATCAAAGGTTCTGAGGCCTGGAAAGCTTTTCAAAAGTACACTTCCTGGGACTCACCCCAGACCACTCCTGTTGGAACTTCCAGGATTCAGACCCAATACCAAAATTTTTTCACAAGATTCCCAGGTGATTTTTTATGAATCCAGCAGTAAGGGTCACCGGTATAAATACAAAGAAGGTATAAAAGCGGAAAAGGAAAGAAAAAGCAAAAAGACCTTCAGAAAGCACTAATCGCAATTACAAACTCTGTTTAAAGAGTGCTCATTAATTTCACAGTACCCTCTACTGGTCAGGAAGGATATGTAGTATTCTTAAAACTATGGTACAGGAGAAATTTCCCACTTTATTGATTAGTTGAAAGAATAGATCTAGAAACAATTAGTGAACCTTCATTACTTAGTTTCTCATAACAAGTGTAAAATGGTTTGGCAAATACTATAGTAGCAAAAATGTTTTAAACTTAATCTCAATACTTAGAAGCAGTTTTTAAAAATGTATCATATGATTTATTTCAAGGTTTGTCATCCTTGACACTACTGACATTTTGAAGCAAATCATTTTTGGTTGCATGGAGCAAACTCTGAATATTCAGTAATAAATTTCTTGGCATAGAAGGCTGTTTCAATATAAATTATGAGTTTCTAAAATGATCTTCCTTTAGTACTTTTGTTACATGGCCATAACTCTTTGTCTTTTCTGTTGTAGGATGTTTTGCAGCATCCCTGGCCTCTACTAATGTGAGTAGCAGTCCTTCCTATGTATTCTCGACATATTGTTAGATGCCCCCCCCCAACCCCCAAAAGGGGAGGGGCAATATGGCCTTCAGCTGCAAATCAGTGCACTACCCAATTCAGATGTTCCCAAAAAATTGATAATCAAAAGATATTTTTTAATTAGTGAAAGATGACTCACTTACTAATTAAATCTAAAATTCATGATTTTTGTATACCAGGTTCACAAAGAATATCTATATCTATATAGATCTATAGATCTATAGATATAGATATATAGATATAGATATATCTATATCTATAGATCTATAGATCTATATAGATATAGATATATAGATATATAGATATAGATATATAGCTATAGATATATCTAGATCTATAGATCTATAGATCTAGATATATCTATATCTATATCACAAAGAGAACTATAGTGAAGATTTATTTTTAAATAATTATGGAATTTGTATGTACATGAATATTCTAATTTTTTCAATCTAATCATCTTGTGATATATAAATCTATGCAGTACAACAGCTTAATCAACCTACACTGGTTGCTTTAATTTTTCACTTTAAAGATAAGACCTAAATCAAAACCTTTGAACTTATTATACTTTTCAACCTGAAAGAACCAAAGAATAGCTACAATTCTAAAAGAGCAACAATAAACCCAATATTATTCTTATGAGTATCAATAGGCTATACTGAAACAAGGTGAAATATAAATGTCTTACTTTGTACTTAATTTGAAGTGTTGCCACTGAAATCAATTACAGATGTTTATTCTGAAAGATGCTACTATGAAGGCTGCAGATTCAAATGCTGATAATGGTTATTCAAAATTAAGCTTATGGAACACCCAGAAAACAGGCTGCATTGGAACCTATAGAAAGTTTTAAAATACTCTTTACCAACAATTTTTTAAAGACACAGAAGGCTGTTGTTTTCTATAATTGGGAGTTTTAAATCATCTCCCTTTAGTGCTTTCCATTGTCACATGGCCATAAACCAAAGACCCAAATAATTTCAAATGATCACAGATAATATTTAGGCAAAAATTCTCATGTGTCAGTACTTTTAATGTTGTGTACATCAAGTTATAGTAAAAAAGATGACTGTAAACAACATGCAGCCCCTCTACTTTCATGAACAGCATAACAGATTACAGTAAACCGAGTTTATATTCCACCATCAAGTGTGGTTCTCCCATTAGTTCACTTTGTGACGGGTCTGAAAACAAACAAAAACAAACATATTAAAGATTCTCAAAAAAAAAAAAGATAAATTCAATGATACTAACATGAAAATCTAGAATAGGCAAAACTGACAGAAAAGAGACTAGTGGCTGCTTAGTGGGGCCAACGGTAGGGAAGTGACTGCAAAGGGACCAAGGAAATTTTCTGGGGTGATAAGCATTTTATATCTTGACTGGGGGGACACTTACACAGCAGTACACATTTTCTAATATTCACAGAACCGTACACTTAAAATGCGTACATTCTATTATATGTCAATTATATCTCAATACAGTTGTTAAAAAAAAAAAAAGCCAACAACAGATTGGAAAAATTCTCCTTTTTCAAAATTCAAGCCTTCCAGTGGCTTTCCAGATGACTCTAGGAAACAATCTCTAATTAAAAGACTGAGCAAGTCTCTTAATCTAGTTTGCAAAAACATTTTATTTCTATTGTTTTGTGCTCTGTTACATATTATATACACATACACAAACATAAATCAGAATTCAAGAGCAAGAAAGTCTTTAAAATCTTCACTATCTTGTTTTTAGAGAGCAATCAAAGTCTTATTCTAACTGAACAGTACACATAAGGGAGCTTTTAAAATTAATGTAACAGTAAGCTTTCAAAAAAACAAATAAAGCCTTTTTCTGTTTCTGCCCCCTATTCGGATAAAAACCCAATGAACTATAAAATCAGTTTGTAAAAATAAATAACCATCCATATTAAAAATTACAGGTCTGGATGATTCCTCACTGATCTCCTCAGAGACTAGAGATTCTGTGTCACATCAGTTCAGCAATCTATACACTCACTCTCTACACTCATCACACAACAAAGTAGACTTAGCAACAACTGCCGCTGCTATCCTCATTAATAGCAGAGTAACTGCTATATAGAAGGCATTCAAGGGGTGCCTGGGTGGCTCAGTGGGTTAAAGACTCTGTCTTCGGCTCAGGTCATGATCTCAGCGTCCTGGGATCGAGCCCCGCATCGGGCTCTCTGCTCAGCAGGGAGCCTGCTTCCTCCTCTCTCTCTGCCTGCCTCTCTGCCTACTTGTGTTCTCTGTCTGTCAAATAAATAAATAAAATCTTTAAAAAAAAATAAAATAAAATGAAGTGTAAGTTCAATGTAAAAAGTTTAGGAATTCCAGATTTCCCTGCATTCAAAAAGCTCCCTCAGGAATGATTCTCAAAGGGGAGGCTCACCAGACTTCTGCCATGTCCACAGCATTTCCTTACCAGACACCAGCAGCCAAGCAAAGCTACTATAATTTTTTTTTTTTAAAGATTTTATCTAATTATTTGTCAGAGAGATAGAGAGAGTACAGGCAGGCAGAGAGGCAGGCAGAGAGGGGTGGGGGGAAGCAGGCTCCCCGAGGAGCAAGGAGCCCGATGTGGGACTCGATCCCAGGACACTGGGATCATGACCTGAGTCGAAGGCAGCCGCTTAACTGACTGAGCCACCCAGGCATCCCGCAAAGCTACTATAATTTAATCCTGTTGGGTTTTTCTGTTTCTCCTGAACTGCTGGGGCATAATGAACAGATGCAATACTTAACAGAGTTATATTTGTTTATCTTCCCCAGAACCAGAAAAAACAGAGGATGCTGTTTAGATTGTTCTTACTTAAAAATTATTTATCTCATATATAATAAAATTATTCAAGGAATTTTGTTAAAAATGACAGATTCTGGGCACCTGGGTGGCTCAGTGGGTTAAGCCTCCTCTGCCTATGGCTCAGGTCATGGTCTCAGGGTCCTGGGATTGAGGCCTGCATCAGGCTCTCTGCTCGGCAGGGAGCCTGCTTCCCCCACTCTCTCTGCCTGCCTCTCTGCCTACTTGTGATCTCTCTCTCTCTCTCTCTCTGTCAAATAAATAAATAAAATCCTTTAAAAAAAAAAGAAAAATGAGATTCTCCTTTCCTGTTCACCACCTACAGAAGCACAAAAACTCTCTGAGGGTGGGAGCTATTTTTTAAAGAAAACGTTTCTGACTTTTTCTAGTCATTTTAAAAACTCGTCATATCCCACAAATATTTTGAATACTGAAACAAAAATCATTATTTAAGCTACCCTTGTAATACTAAATTAGATTCACACATCAGACTATAATTGCAGGACATGAAATGAAAGACTATCATCAACTGACTGATAATGACTACAACCTCAAAACTCCATAAATTTCACCTTTAAAACCAGTTAAAGAACAGTTATTACCATTGAATTTTGTCTTACAGCAATGAATAAACATAAGCGAATCAATCCAGTGATCTATAAGCTCCATAAGGATGAGGATGCTATAGGTTTTGTTTGCTTCCATTGCCTTGTACGTTATTAGGGCTCCATAAAAGGTGCTGAATGACACTTACCATTAAGAATATCTTCGAATCCAATAGTCTCATCATTACCCCTCAAAATATCCAGTGAAAGGTTTGAGCTTGGAAGAAATGGAAGACGCTGAACCTTCACAAAAATATGAAAGGGCAAAATAAGAGAAAAACAAGGGGAGAAAGAAAACAATATATAATCTAATTTCATGCTCCTCGTTTTTTACGTGTAAAATTCACGAAGCTACAAATAAAACACCAATATAACCAGTGGGAAAAACACCAATTCATATTTCAGAGCCAAATCAATTTTTTAAAATTCCTTAAAACTTTATTCAAAATATATAAAGACACTGAAAATTAGTTTATTAACACTTAATAATCCCATCAACTTTGCATATATTTTGGGGCTTGGCTTCTGTCCCAAGAAAATCACAGTATACACGTGATGAAATGCAAAACCCCAGATCTAACATTATATCTATTTCCTAATAAAAGTGGGATAATCAAACTCCTGAAGAAATTCCAACTCAGTAAGAGCATTATTCTACTTAGTAAACTGATTACTTCACTTTGTATGTTGTTTTATATTGCTCATGTAAATATAACATATATGTAACATAACATAACATAACATATATAACATAAAATGTAAATTATGATCCTTAAAACAGTTCGGCTAACCAGAAAGGAAGATCAAAGTCACTTGTGGGGCCTTTAAAAAATACCATTCTGAACTAGCGTTATCTACCTTTCTCAAATGTTAAATATATACATTGCAGACTGAAATTAAGTACACAGTGGAGCAAGCACGGGCTGCAGAGTCAGAGCCCTGGAATTAAACTGTTCTACTACTTACAATACTAGTTACCTGATCTGTCTCACCATCAGCTTCCTCACCTGTGAAACAGGGTAATTAATACCACCTTCCTCTCAAGCATGCCAGATGATATGTGTAAAGGATGGTTATAGTATAGTCACTGGCATATACTTGGTATTCAACAAACTTTTATATACCCAAACCAAATTTTCAGTTTTTGTGTTGTTAGTTGTCTAGCAGTCATAATCGGAAACAATGCAGATTACTTTGGATATTGACAAAAGAATGCCAACAGTTAATAGGCAGTCCATACTACAGGATATTAGTATTTTAAAATAATCATAACTCTGAAATCTAAGGGTGCTGTTAAGATAATTTCCCCCAAGAAAATATATCCAGACTAAAAATTTTTTTTTAAGATTTTATTTATTTATTTGACAGAGAGAGAGATCACAAGCACGCAGAGAGAGAGAAGGGGAAGCAGGCTCCCCGCCAAGCAGAGAGCCCGGTGCAGGACTCGATCCCAGGACCCTGAGAGCATGACCTGAGCCGAAGGCAGCGGCTTAACCCATTGAGCCACCCAGGCGCCCCCAGACTAAAAATATTTTTAATCACTAATGGCCTATAGTGTTTGGGATGAAAAAAATTCTCCAGGTTGTCAAAATTAGAAAAATATATCTATTATTTAAAATACATATATAGGGGCACCTGGGTGGCTCAGTGGGTTAAAGCCTCTGCCTTCGGCTCAGGTCATGATCCCAGGGTCCTGGGATCGAGCCCTGCATCGGGCTCTCAGCTCCGTGGAGAGCCTGCTTTCTCCTCTCTCTCTGCCTGCCTCTCTGCCTACCTGTGATCTCTGTCTGTCAAATAAATAAATAAAATCTTAAAAAAAAATAAAATAAAATATACATATATATTTTATTTACATTTATATATATATATATGTGTATATATATATTTCTTTCTTTCTTTCTTCCTTCCTTTCTTTAAAAGGAAAGTAGGGATGACAGAGGAAGAAACAAAAACGGAGCTTTTAAGTTAAACCAGAGAGCCAGAGAGTAAGGGCCTGGCAGGTACAGTTTGATCAGCCATAGCCCTGAGAAAGGACCAAAAGCAGGGATGAGCAGACAGCTGTTATACATCCCCATAAGCAAGAACTGCAGTAGTACAGGGATAAGGGAAAAAAGGGAGGGAGCAGAATTTTGGACAAAGATTTCTGAATCAAATGGGATTAAAATTTTAGGGCTGATATATGAGCCGTATGTAGCTGGAATGTGAGCAGCAGGAAAATCAAAGTGAAGCTAGCAATTCTGTGCCACATTTGTGTTATTTCAAGCTTCAGAAGAACTCTAATAACCACACACTGTTGTTATGGTTAACTCCATTTCACATTAAAAACAAACAAATGGGGGCACCTGGGTGGCTCAGTGGGTTAAAGCCTCTGCCTTCGGCTCAGGTCATGATCTCAGGGTCCTGGCATCGGGCCCTGAATCGGGCTCTCTGCTCAGCAGGGAGCCTGCTTCCTCCTCTCTCTCTGCCTGTCTCTCTGCCTACTTATGATCTCTGTCAAATAAATAAAATCTTAAAAAAAATCCCCAAACAAACAAATGATCTGAGGCTCAGAAAGGTCTCTAACTTATTTAAGTTCTTAAGACTAGTAGATGGTGGAGCCAAGATTCACATCTAGATTATTCTGACTTAGAGCCACACACGCTCTTTTAGAACTTGATCGTTGGAAAAAAGTCTTGAAATAGCTTTTACAATGACTTGGCCAACATAGTTGATGGCATTAGTAGAATTTACTAAAAAAGACACAGTAGTAGGAAGAACACGTATAAAAGCCAAAAGGTGAGAGAAAAACTGAATCAGGACATGCAAGTAGTTTTAGGAGGCTATGAAGTATGGTGGAGAACAAGGAGAGGCCAGTTCATGGACAGAGCCATGTTAAGGAGCTGAGTTTTAATTTGAGGGCAAAGTGAGGGGAGTGACATGGTCAAATCTGTGTTTTATAAAGATTATTGTGGCTAGAGCATGTACAATGCTGGGAGGACAGCAGTGATCCAGACAAAACACAGTAGGCAGTCAAAACCAATGTGGTAGCAGTGGTGAAAACATGTAATTGACTAGATGGTGGGAGGTATGGGTGGAGGGTAGGGATGTGGTGCAGGGTGAGATAACCACAGTTCATGCTCCAATCTCTGCCTTAGGAAGCAACCTATTCATACGTGATACATGTGAGTATGTGAGAAATAATGAGTTGTTCTGTACTTAGACATGTGAAATTTGAAGTGCCTGTGGGACTTCCAATGGAGAAGTCTACAGGTTTATAGCTCATGAGAATTAAAACTTGGGGGTCATCAACATATAAATGATACTTGAAGTTATAGGAATAGACAGGAAATAACAGGATGAAAATAGGACTGGAGATGGGAACTAAAAAAACAGAATTTCAGGATGCAGAAAAAAGCAAAAGGAATCTATGTGGCAACACCAGAGAATAAGGTTTCAGAGATGAAGGGGATATCAGCAAAGTGTGGTGTCCTAAAAGCCAAGGGAAGGAGTCATGGTGTAACATACCACAGGGAGATCAAACAAAAGGAGGGCATACAGATATCCACATTGTTTAGAAGCAGCTTCACTGGTGCGATGGGAGCCAGAAACCAGTTGGTTGAGTGAAATAGTAGGCAAAGGAGTATACAAATGGAGGCAACTTTAAGGCGCTCAACCTGCAAAAGCACACTTAGTGAGAGAGAAGGTGCTATAAAGGGACTGACAGAAGTTTTGTTTTAAGAGACAAAAAAGGTGTTAGAATGAATGTAAACACTGCTGATGAGTCTGAGCGAGTAGAGAAAGAGGATGAAGCTATCAGCTATAGGAAGAATCCATGAAAAGGGAGTTCCCTGACGTAGTGTGAGATGACAGAATCCAGGGCACAGGTCAAGGCAGGTCTTACACACTCGGAAGGACATTTTTGAAGATCTTATTCCTGAGCAACAGGTGCACTCGGCTACATACAAACTGCCTACATATAAACATACAACCACATGCATATTCCTAGAGGCATTTCAAATTCAATGTAGCCCTCCCAAAAAGAGAAAATCACGAAAGTAGATGCAGAGAAGTTTTGGCACTGAGCTCATAATCTGAAGTTTTCCACGTAATGTCTTCTTTTTTCTCTATAAAGTAGAAATCGAGGTCATATCCTGGAAAGGGGCAAAGTAGAATGGACTGCAGAGAAGGTAAGGGTTATGGGGCTAGTCCTGGAGAAGAGTCCTTCCAATCCACAGCAACATACATGTCATAACTGACATCCATAAACTCACCTGCTGCACTGCCTTGAATTCCATTTGCAATTTTAGTGGAGCAAACAGACCCTGGATGTTTCTTAGTGTAGAAAAATTCATTTTATCTTGGTTGAGCTGAAACTACAAAGGCAAACAACGTAATTTTAAATGTTACACGCAACATTCTGCTTTCAAAACAGCACAGATACGTATGTAGCACAACACTTAAAGAATTTTAATATCCATAACTGAAATTAAAACAAAGTACTTTTAGCGGCACCTGGGTGGCTCAGTGGGTTAAAGCCTCTGCCTTCGGCTCAGGTCATGATCCCAGGGTCCTGGGATGGAGCCCCACATTGGGCTCTCTGCTCAGCAGGGAGCCTGCTTCCCTTCCTTTCTCTCTGCCTGCCTCTCTGCCTACTTGTGATCTCTGTCTGTCAAATAAATAAATAAAATCTTTAAAAAAAAAAAACCACAAAGTACTTTTATTAATTTTGTCAATAAATTTTAGAACATAAATGTCTGTTTTATCCAGCATGCACGTGTACTTCACCAATGTAAAAAATTATCACCTAAAATTTGGATTTACAGAACTGATAAATTAAGGAATGTTTTTCACATTGAAAAAACATATTTACAAAATATTTCAGTGTTTTTTATTAGAATTACCACAAAACTGTAAAACAAAGGAAAGGTATAAATGAGAAAGAGTTACATACAAGTGACAAAAATAGTGAATTTCCAAGTATGCAAGTATGTAATTCAAAAGATTTCACAAAGGAAATAGTCTAACCCATGATACCACCCTATTAATTAAGTACAATGTTTAAACTCCACTTGTTGGGGTAATAGATTCCCAGGTGGCAGGGAGACCCAAAACTCTAAAGTTTGTCCAGTTTGTATTGGGTGCTAATAAGCAATTTTTTTTCTAGAATCATACTTTTACTAAACACTAATATTACTTCTAAAAAACTGACTGCAATCTAATGTACTTTAGGCAAAATGAATCAACTTGACCCATGAATCCTAATCTAGTTTCCCAAAATGGGTAGTGGATATGATTTGCAGACTACTACAAGGTCTGTCCCAGTTAAAGTACTTACAGTAAGATAAAGTGACCTCTGTGATCAATTTTTATTATACTACATTCTCTACATTTTATTTTTATTATATTGCTAGATTTTAGGTCATGGGCAGGGGGAATAATTTTGATCAAAAACCTACTGAGAGATTAGTGCCCACTTAAGACATGACCAGAGGCCATATACATTAAGTCTAAGATAAGGTACCCAGTGACATGGTTTTTAATTACTTTAGCTAGAGTATAAAATTTTAACTGATGGTCCTTATTATGGGTATATAATCTGAAGTTCTCACTGAAGGATTTCTGTTAAATACTGAGCTATCCTCGTAAGTAAATAGTTTTATGTAAAAAATACAATTTTATAAACTTTGATGAGTATGTCCATCTTTTAATACGATGTCAAACTATAATTATCAATCAACATGTATTTAATTATTAGCGACCATAGGCAAAATGAGGATTTAGCTTGGTGGCAACAAACCACAAAACAGTCTGCCATGGAGGAGGTTATATAATCGAATTGGGAAGACATTATATATAGATCAGGGCTTCTCAACCCTTGGCACTACTGACATGGTGAGCTACACAATTATTTGTTGTGGTGGATGGGGACTGTCCTTTACATTGCAGGATGTTTAGCAGTGTCCCTGGCCTCCATCCGATTGATGCTAGGACCAAAGACCCTTCTCTCCCAACACTACTTGTAACAGTCAGACATTCCAAATGTCCCCTGGAGGAGGTAAAATCATCCCTAGCTGAGAACCACTGGTATAAATAAGGATGGTCATCTTCCATCACTGTCACTACTACAGCTCCTGATCATGGAGAGCTACTGTAAGCCAGCATATGCCAAGGCATGGGCTATCACTAACTCCATTTTACAGATGAGGAAACTAAGACTTAAACAGAGATTAAGGAATTTGCCCAAGTTCACTTAGCTGCTAAGGATGGTGTCAAGAATCTAAACCTACATAGTTCGATTACACAACCCATGCCAAAGGACTTATAATAGTTAGTAAGTGGCACAGAATTTCAAGAGACTGCCATTAGCTGGTTAAGTGATTAAGGAGACTACACAGAAGCAGCTGATGTAAACTGAGTCTCAAATGATCTATGCAATTTTTAAACTCTTCATCACCATTTGGGCCAGTGTCACTCTGATTTGTTAATGTCTCTCTTAACATGTATTGCTCAGAACTGAACCAAAATTCCAAATCTAATGGCCAGGCTAATACTTGAGAAAGTGAGAATGTAATCTCCCTTGATTTGAGCCCCATATTATTAGTAACAACACTGCACCATCTTCCTGAAGTAGTAAGATACCTCTTTCTTCCTGCTCTGAACGTGTATTTAGAAAGTCTTTGTCTTTAGAACATGTATACAGGATATACCCTCTTCGGGGGTGACCCTTTCCTATCTATTAACCTGGTTAATACTGGTCCACAGCTATTCAAATGTCTACTCCTCTACAAAGCCTCCCAGCAGCCCTCTGCACAGGTGGCTGCTCCATCTTGGTCCTCTATACCATTTTATGAAGCCCCTATCCACTGCTTGTCCTCCCATTAAATTTTCAGCCCCTCAAGGATGGGGATTATGTCACACTCATCTGTGTACCTACTGTGCCTTGCAAGAGAATATGACTCTCAGTAACTTGGAGATGCAGGGCTTGAGAAAGAGGTCAAGGCTAGAGATATGGACTGGCGGTCAACAACAAAAATGGCAGAGGAAAATTATAAAGGAAAACAGGGTCATCAAGTAAGGAAATATTATGAGAGGAATGGAAAGGGGGATTGGTCTTTAGAAATGTCCATACAGGGGTGCCTGACTGGCTCAGTTGGTAGAGCATGGTCTTGAGTTTAATCTTAAGGTCTTGAGTTTAATCCCCATGTTGGGAGTAGAGCCTAGTTAAAATAGTCCATAAAAAAGACAAAAGAAGAATGTGTGGAAAAGAAGCTTTAGTGAAGCAGTTTAATGATAATTCAAAGCCTGCTCTACAAGGATACTGAAAGTCAGTCCTCATATTCTTCATGGTCAAATGCTCAACATTAAAATTATCTTAATAAATGTAACTATGTATTACTAAAAATATATTCTTCTACTAGAGGATAAAAATAGAAACATGGATAACATACTTACATTTTTTTCTGATAATTCAAGAGGATGACTGGGCAAAAGTTCATTTTTCACACAAGGTAGGCTGAAAAAAAGTATTTAAAAGTGAGATTATAAATCACTCAATTGCATCTATCAACAGGTATAACTGGTATATCAATAGGTATAATGGAATGGCACAAGGGAGTTTTTAGGAACAATGACACTTCTGTATCTTGATTATGGCAATGGTTGCAGGGATTGGAATATTTATTAAAATTCATATTACTGTGAAATATAACATAATGAATTATATAACACTTTTAAAAAGGTCAAATTTACTACATATGATAAATATTTTAAAACGTATCAATTAGGGACGCGTGAGTGGCTCAGTTGATTAAGTGTCTGCCTTCAGCTTAGGTCAGGATCCCAGAGTACTGGGGTCAAGTCCAGAAACGGGATCCTTGCTCAGCAGGGAGCCTTCATCTCCCTCTGCTTGTGCTCTTTCTCTGACAAATAAATAAAATCTTTTTAAAAAGTAGCAATTATAGATACTAGTGGTCAATTCAGTAGGGTGAACCCTACGAAAAACAGTGTTAAATGATGCCCTACATCTGGAAGAAATTTAACAAAGTATATTTAAAATTACTATTATTTGATGACATGCTTCCTATATTATATAAAAAAAATCCAGGGGCACCTGGATGGCTCAGTCAGTTGAGTGTCCAACTCTTGGTTTTAGCTCAGGTCATGATCTCGGGGTCATCAGGTTCTGCACTCAGTGAGGAGTCTACTTGAGGATTTGCTCCCTTCCTCTGTCCCTCCCCACACTCACATGCCCCACCCTTGAATAAATAAATGAATCTTAAAAACAACTACACCTCTTCCGTTCAGTTCTATGCATATTCAATATTTAATGTATTTTTAATAAATACATGCTGAGTAGTGTGTTTGACATTTACTAAATACCTACTATATAAGGTCATACATTATTAGAACCAGGCCACTGGTCTTTAACACTCTAGATACATAAAGAGGACTATGCTTATTGCCAAAATGGGATTTGAGAGCTGAAAAGAACCTGCAACAATCATTCATTGCACATTGTCTTTGTACAGAACATTATCCTAGAAGCAGAATTTGAAAATGGTTGTGTTCACAGCAATCTTAAAGTCTAACCAGGAAGAATAAGGAGCATTTTAGGTGGAAAAAAATAAATATATAAAAAATCATCAGAACCTGGTTACTGACTGGTTTTATGAATTTGATTATACCATACCATAAATCAAATTATATCTCCAATTCCAAAGACTATAAACTGCATCTTTCACTAGAAAATGGAAAGACAATAATGAAGCATTAGGTCTGTCCCCAGACACCACCATCAGAATGACATTTTATTATAGTAAGACCAAAATACCTTAAAGTTACATATAAAATTCAAAAATTCAAAACAGATGTTTACAGGAGTAGGCACTACCCGTATATGATTGAGTAGAAAAGCAACCTGCCAATAAGTACCAGAAATTGAGACCTAAACATATAGAAACATGGAAGAAATCAAAGGAAGGGGTACAACTGTGTGCTGAAGCTAGAAAAGTAAAGTAACAGCAACTAACACTTACTGAGGGCTTACTAATGTCAGGTACTGTTCTAAATATTTTTCATGTATTAACTCTTTTATTTCTCAAAATGAAAATTATACTATTAACAGCCCTATTTTACAGATATAGATATTAAGACATAGAGCAATTAAGTTACCTGCCTGAAGTCACACATCTAGTAAAGAGCAGAGCCAGAATCAAAACCCAGTCATCCTACTCCTGAGTAGGCTCCTAACTGCTGTGTTCTAGTTTCACCCAGAGAATTATTCCAGTAGTTAATAAGGACACAAACGGCTCTCCAAGTTAGCAGTAGCAAAAAGAAGAACCGGACCAAGTCATGCTACTGGGTAACAGCTCCTTGAAGGATGCCCTATCCAGTCCTACTACTGTTAAGAATTCCTCTATTACAAAAAACATCCACTCCCACCCTCCCCAAGTCTAAGGCATACTATTTACTATGTCCCAAATTAAATATATATTTATGGTCTATCAAAATAGTTAAAGAATACTGTGAAAAAGAATTCACAGAAACATTTTATTGTAACAAAGTCAAAGTCAGAATTCCCCCATATACCCTTTTCGAAGAAGATCATGACTTTCAAAAGGTCCACTTGCTGAAAGTTCAGTAACCGGAATACTGTCCTTTAACTGAGATCCAAGTCCTCTGGCATTCTACAACACAAATAAAAACACTATTAAATACAAAAAATGGTTAAAAATTCACACTGAACATCTACATAAAAAACACTGTATAAGCACTAGACAAAAAAAATAAAGTCTCTGCCCTCAAAGGGCCCACAGTCTAGACAATTATGATGAGCCTTTACATTATGGTAGAATGATTATACACGGTACATTAAATAATATCAAATTTGGGGGTAGGAAGGACTCCTGATTGATCTCTGAATACTGCCATACTGAAAGGCATTCCAGGAAAAAAGAACATGGGTAAAGGTACAAAAATATAAATAAACAAGCTATAAGCAGTTTGACATGACCAGCTAACTCCATATCAAGTAAACCAAAGCTGGCAAAATGAAAAAAACAAAAAGGCTTAAACATGCAAAGAAATTCAGGTTTTATTCTGAAATTGATAGAGAGTCTCTGAGGGTTATGACAGGATCAGATTTACTTTCATTGGAAAGATCCCTTGCTTAGGTTGGAATGACTAGCACAGAATGAAAATAGTCGAGGACAGAATCCTGGGGAATACAATTCCTTAATGAAGAACAAGAAAGTGGGATTAAGAACAGGCTAGCTAGAAGAATGTGGTCACAGAAGCCAAGGGAAAAAAAGACATTCAGAAAGTATTTGGTCTTTAGAACAGGGTACTCCCTATGAAAAATCAATCTAATCAGTACATTATAAACAAAACCAAACAAGAACAAAGACTCCCAGTATATCTGGTATTGGTTTATTATCACCCTACACATATATACCATAAAAATTTGATCACCAAATATTTATTAAACATCTACTATGTGGCAGGTACTCTGGTAGATGCTGAAGATATACACCTACGTTCCAGGGTTTAGTCTAATGAAGATAAATTAAACAAGCAAATAAATGCAATAAACATTACAACAGGTAAAACCCAAAAGCTGACTTCTAATCACTTGTTGCTCAAATACAATATTGCTGTAATTCTGCAGAAAAATGTAAAACAGCTACAACAGTTTGGTATCCCCTTACACTATTCTAGGAGAAACTACTCTGAGAAACCAGCATTTTAAATTGATTTCTTAATTTATCTGTGTGTATTTTATATTGTCAGGTACTTTATCCTGTTCAGAGTTTCTTCAATCTAACATCCTACTTCAGGATCTCACACCTGGGTAACTTTAACAGCACTTGACTGGGTCTTGCTGTCTCTAGACTTTTCCATTTTCTACTTCCACAAATCAAGGTTTTCCTAAAACGTACAATATCTACCACCAAGCTGTTATAAAACCTTTCATTGATTTGCCAATGTCTTCTTTGAAAAATAAGTCCAACATCCTTAGCCTGGAACTCAAGAACCTACAAAACAGGCCTCCCTACAGAGAAGTCAAGGTTGATCAGGAAAAGAATCTGGAACCTAGTCCAACTGTCTCTAACCTACTATGTGACTATGATCAAGGCATACAATCTCTCTGGCCCCTTTTACTCATCCCTCCAGGTGCCTGAACTCTTTCCACATCTAGAGTTGTACGACTGTACCTTTCCAAATGTATCTCCTGGTACTTTCTCACATAAACATTCTCCTCCTCTCAGACTGCTTTACTATAAAGCAAGAGAAGAAAAGTTTCTTCTACACACAAAGAAAAGGAGAATTCGGATTTCTGGGCTTTACTGTTATGATTTCACCCAATTTCCTTCTGTAAAATCAAGATTGGTACCTGATGTTTCTATAAAAGCAGCAGAGGAAAACAAATCTATGAAAAGTTAAGTACCACTAGACCTCAAAGTGTTTATAAAACCTCTTCACGATGATCAGCAATATTACCAACAGAAACTTTCTAGATTTAGATGGCCTAGTATCAGAGTCAGGGGCCGCGGCCTTTGAGGAGTCTTTCCCAAGCATCCCACTTTTAAAGTTAGAAAGATAGAAAGTGGGTGGGAGTGGGGAGGATGCACTAACAATAATGACAAACGGGGAGTAACAAACGTCTCGATTTTTCCCCCTCCAACTTCTGGCATACTACAGGTTCCCCAAAATGTCTGTAAAGGTGAGAGATAAAAAAGGAGACTTTATAGCTGGGTTTGTTAGCAAAGCAGTTCCGCGGTCTGGGGTGAGTGAGGAATTCGAGGGCTTTGGGTCCCCAAGGTTTGCCCCTCATGGGAAGGGTAGTCAGTCGGCAGCGCCGCAGAACACAACACAGAACAACGCTGCACTTTCGGATCTGTCCTTGCCAGCTCGGCGCCAACTATGGGGAGGGGGCCGGGGCGTGCTGGGGGTCTCCGGGTTGAGAGGGCGCACATCGAGAGAAACAAGTGAAGGAAATGAAGCCGAAGCGCTGCTCGCGGGACCCGTGCCGGAGCCCAGCCCGGACGACAGCCACGAAACCCCTAACCCCGTGACTCGACAGATCATGGCGCCCGAGGCCGGCCTCATCCTCCCGCCGCCGCCGCCACCCCGGGACGAGATAGGAGGAGGCGGACCATTTCTCCCGGGCCAGGGTCCCGAGCCCGCCGGGAACTCAGGTCGCCCAGGGTCTCACTCACCATCTTCACCTGCTCTGTGAACAGCCTCTCAGCCCCGTTACCGTCAGCCGGCCCCGCCGCTCACTTCCGTTTCCGGGGTCCCCCCCCCATCCGCCGGAAGTGCGTCCGTCCGGGCGAGGAAGGAAGGAGGGCGCGGGGCGCCGGGAGGGAGCCGCGCGGGGCCGGGGCTCCCACGCTTGAAGTCCCGAGGGACCCGGGGCCAAGGGCGCAGTAAGGGTGTGGGCTGGGAGGAAGGCGGGGTCGGGACGAGACGTGCCGGAGGGGAGGGAAGACGAGGACCTCCGCTTGGTTAATAAACATCTGCCATTGGTACAGTATTTGAAGATGGGCAATGTGCTTTGGTAGATGCGTCCCTTTATTTAATACAAAAGCTCGTTAAAGTGGGTACTACATTTTTCGTGAGGGTAAACGAAGCATAGGTGGGATGAATAATTTGCAGTCTTTGAGCTAGTAAGGCAAACGTAGAACACGAGGCTTTGCCAGTTTATTTTTACAGATCATGTATCGAAGGCCTGCTATGTTCAAAATCCTGTCCCAAGGACAAGAATACAGAAGTGAATCTGGCTGATATGGTTCCTGGGCTAGAGGAGCAGCGAAGTTGGTGGGGGTGGGGGGAAGGGTGACATCGAATGGAGTATGGTTGATAATTACAGACACATATTGGCTTTTATTTATAGCAACACAATTCTAAGGGCTTTGCATGAACTATCTCCTTTAATCCCTTCAATTATCTTATGAAGTATGTACCACTGTTGTCTCAATTTTACGGTCCAGGAAAGCAAGACAAAAGAGGTTAAATATACGGAAGAACCCATAATCCATTATCATATCACACTGTGTTGCCTTCCAAATATAATGTGATAAAATGGACTCATACTCTGTCACCGTATAATGGAGGTGACTTAAGGAATCCTTGGGCTGATAGTGAAAGGATAGAATGAACTCGTTTGAGATAGGAGAATATATGAAAGAACATCACTGGCATTTGCTTAGGTTAAAAAAAAAAAAAAGGTGGGAAAGGAGGTATGTAAGGCTGAAGTTCAGAAAGTAAGGTAGAGAGTAGTGGGAGATGAGGCTGTAAGTAGATGGAGGCAAGTTTATTTTGGAGGCCTCTGTGCCAGTTAAGGATGAGGCTTTAAGAAGCCACTGAAGGTTTTCTAAGGAGGGAGGCTAAGGAACCTTGAAGTTCCAGAGTAGTCCAGATTTCGAATATTCTGCACTGTTGTCCTTATCTTCTGTCTCTCCATATCTACCTTGAGATGTGAATTTGAATGTTTTATTTGCATCTTATTCCTTACACTCAGTTCCACCTAAGGAGAAATTTTAAAACTGCAGCTCTTAAAAAGAAATCACTTTAATGTTGATTCCTCACGATTGAGTTATTAAATTTTTGTTGAGCTTATGATTCTGGAGCTAAAGAGAAGAAAAAGCCATTTCCCTATACTTGAGATGCTTTTATTTTCCTTAGGGAATAAACATGGTAAATAAATGTGGTAAATGCTTAATAGAGAAAGGAAGTTGGATCAGGAAGTGGTTGGGAACAGGGAAAATAGGCTTTTGAGGAAGAGGAAATGTGGAAAGGCAGAGATTTGCCAAACGGCATGTTGTAATATGGACAATGAAGTTTTCCATGTGTTTGGAGTTCTGGGGGAGTAGGGGAACAAGATGAAATGAGATTGGAGGGATTGGTGGGGTAAAATAAAGGGCCTGTATGGTGTCTGAAGTTTGGGGCTTTTTCTTTTTCTTTCTTTCTTTCTTTTTTCTTTTCTTTTCTTTTTTTTTCTTTCTTTCTTTCTTTCTTTTTTTTTTTTTTTTTTTGAGAAAATAGGCAGTAATGGAGGTCTTTTCACAAACATTTGACATTAAAAAAAATTCTGGTGGCAGCATGAGGAATATACTGGAAGTGGGAGAAACTAGGAACCAGGATACCATTTAGAGTATTGCAGTAGTCCACAAAAGAGAGGGTAGAAAGGTATCACAGCACATTGCAGAGACTTTGAGAAGCAGTGAAAAGTAGTGATAGACCTTAAGAAATACTAGAATTCATGAGGCAACCATTAGAAGGAGATCCTGCTGTGGAGACAAAAAAGAGATGGTTAGAGAGGTAGAAAGAAAATCAAAGTGCCATCAAAAAATCCAAAGGGGAAGAGAGTGTTGAGGGGTTGAAAAGTAGTTCAAAAGAGAGGTTAGAAAGTAGTTTTAAAATAGCTTTAAAAAGTTCATAAAGTCTCGGGGCGCCTGGGCGGCTCAGTAGGTTAAAGCCTCTGCCTTCGGCTCAGGTCATGATCCCGGGGTCCTGGGATCGAGCCCCACATCGGGCTCTCTGCTCAGTGGGGAGCCTGCTCCTCTCTCTCTGCCTGCCTCTCTGCCTACTTGTGTTCTCTGTCTGTCAAATAAATCAATAAAATCTTTTAAAAAAAAAAAAAGTTCATAAAGTCTCGAAAATAGATCTTTAGTGACTGATGTGAAGGTAATTTCAGTAGAAAAGCAAGGAGAAAAATTGCCATCTTTTGAGCCATATACACACACCTATGTTTATATCCTTCTAAAAAGGTTTATTACAGCATTAACTAATACAAGTCAGTGTTGAGTGTGCTAAAGTAGTTTAAAGAATTAAGTTAGATTGGATACTAGAATGGTTTAGAATGATTTAATATGTTTGCTTAGGCTCTATGGAGAATAGACTATTAGTAAATGTTAACATCTGCTATATGTCAAGCCCTATTCTTAGTTCTTGACATACTTCATTTCACTTAATCTTCAATTACTCTGTGAGGTAGGTACTACTATCATCCACATTTTACGTAGGAAGCAAGCTCATGTGCGTTGTAGCCCAACAAGTACTCTATTTTACTTTACTTTTTGTTGTCTGCCTTGACTTTACTCTTAAGCTCTTCTGGCAAAAATATTTGTTGAATGCATGTTGTTGAACATAGCAGAAGAAACCCATCTAGAATGTAGGGTGAGAGCAGGTGAATGAAGACAGCCAGGTAACAGCTCAGGCTGGTGTAAAAGCATGCTGAGTTGAAAAATGCCCGTGGCATTGGTTGAGTCTTCATCCCTTCAAAAGTAAAGAAAGGGTGGGGTAAAGCAAATGTATGCATTTCATTGTTTTAAAAGATTTTACTTATTTATTGAGAGAGAGAGCCTGAGCAGGGGAATGAGGGAGAGGGAACCCAGTGTGGGGTCTGATTCCAGGACCCTGAGATCATGACCTGAGCCAAAGGCAGATGCTTAACTGATTGGGCCGCCTAGGTACCCCACCAATGCATGCATTTCGAAGAAGAGGTAGTTGAGTGATAAATGATCAAGCAGTAAAGTGGGGAGCAAGAAGTTGTGTTGACATTTTTCTTGCTCTGTAAATTAGGGAAATTGAAGATTTGTACTACTTTGGGCGAAAGAGTAGACACCACTGGACAGGCTTTTGAGGAAAGTAGCATCGTTTATGAGAAACCTAGCTTTCTTAGTTAGGGCTAAGATGTGGGAAGAGAACTTGTGGCAAATTAAAAAAGTACTGGGAAATCTAGTTGCAATAAACTAGGGAAGTCTAGTTGAATGATCCAGGGGACTTAGTGGCGGGCTTTCTGAAAGGAAGACCAGTGAGTAGCAGGTTCAAGTGATGAGCATTTAATGGTACCAGAGGAGTACCAAGAGTAGAGAAGTCAAGGTCTTCTCCTTTATGCACTTGATGTGACCTGTACACTACCATAACCTTTAGCACTTAGTTGTGTTGATCTATTTCCACATCTATTTCTTTTCAACAAGCTTCTGCACTCAGGGGCTATGCCTTACATATTATTGTATCTGTATCTGGCACACAGAAAGAGCCAGTAAATGTTTATTGAATGAAAAATGTGGGAAAGAGCAGATAAATGGATAGTTGTGGCTAATAGGCAAGACTAGGCTGGCTCATATGGTTGGGAAATATGTTGAGGTAGACATGGGTGATCCAAGAAAACTTATTTGAAGAACTTTCCAGGAGCATCTTCCTGGGCCTGGAGCCCAACCTTAAAGCTCAGTACTGTAAGCTAAGGCCCTAAATCCTTATCTGGTTCCAATTATCCCCTTTCCCTCAGGGCTAGACTCAACAAAAACTGGCACCTTACCAAAAAGTCTACAATTCTGACATCCACTAGCAGTAAGAGCCACAGATGTGTGTGTGTGTGTGTGTGTGTGTGTGTGTGTGTGTGTGTGTGTGTGTGTGTGATGTCCCCCGCCTTCCTCTCCCCCTCCCAGCTACAAATTCTGGCCAGTCCTGCTTGGTCTTTTTTCTTCCTGGTCTCTGACAGTTCTTAGCCAGATGGATTCTTTTGAGCTCTGAAAGCAGGATGGGGGGATTTGGAGAGGGTCAGGCGGCAAGGGTTGGTGACAATGGTTTTCCCTCAAGAATTTGGTATAAAAAGATGAGAGCTCCATTTTTTTAGAAAGATGGAAGGGAGAATTAATTAGTGTAAAAAGTTTGTAAAACATATTCTCTAAGGTACCTATTGTATGGCTGTGTAAGTTTCAGATACTATGTTCCCCTATGAGGTTGCAGGGGAATTTTTGTGAAGAGGTGGTACAAATCTCAACTAATAAGAAAGTTACTATGTCTCAGAGGACCTGAAAAGAATATATAAATTATAAATAGTACACCGAACCCTTCTTTAAATGATCTAAATTCTTGTAGTGTTGGGGAAGGCTCAATGTGCTTAATTTCAGATAAATCATATTTACACATCTGTCTTTGCAAGTCCCTTCATAAGTGTTAAGGGATGGAGAAATACTTTCACACCCAGTTTATTTGACAGACCCTTTTCTTTAACCCTAAGAGATGAGTGTTTCATATTTCTCTTGAAATACTTGCTGACTATGATTTCAGATGGAGTTGCTTTTAAAAGAGTGTCCTCTGAATATGAAAAGCTGGGTTTTGAGAATAAGTGCTAAAGTAGACTCTTGAATCCAGGTGTTTTGTTTTACTATTTTACATCTGCATTGCATCAGACACAGCAGAGGTTAGCATTCCATTTTCCCTGCTTTTGTAGCCCCATTTCAGGTCTGTGCTTTTGAAAAAGTGGTTTATACTTTCATCATAAAGAGTCTTTATTTATTCATCTGTAGAGCATACAATTTTAGATTATATGCAACAGAATTTAAATTTGAGCCCCATTTCTATTACCCTTCATTTATCAGCAGCCCACATGTAGAAGCATAGAGTCACGTTAATACTAGCTAAAGAAAAATTTACTTTGGAAGGCAGATCTGTGAAAAACATCATATAGTTGCATATAGAGCCAAGTATAATATACATGTACACTGGATATTTTCGATTCAGATGCTGTTTTTGGATACTAGGGTCAATCTTCTCCACTGGCATGAGTAATTGAGGGGAAGCTTTTGTATTTTTGAAAATTCAAAATTTTGTTCCTTGAAGACAGTTAAAAACTGGAGGAGAGAAAGTTTACCTATGTTCAAAGCATACTAGGAGGTTACCTCAAAAGCAGCCTACACTAATCTTTTTCAGAATCAGAAAGCTGATTTAGAATCTAAAAGCTAAGAAAGACAGCCTGAGTCATTCTGATTGTATGGTTGGTCTATTTGAGGGTTTTTTGTTTGTTTGCTTGTTTGTTTGTTTTTCCTTATGGGAGCAAT
The DNA here is from genome assembly GCF_963455335.1 of Martes martes. Taxonomy (NCBI): domain Eukaryota; kingdom Metazoa; phylum Chordata; class Mammalia; order Carnivora; family Mustelidae; genus Martes; species Martes martes. The sequence goes on from NC_137890.1 coordinate 73,622,031, forward strand.
ACATGCTCATTGTAGAAAATTAGAAAACACCAAAGGGCAAAAAGAATGAAATCCAGAGCAGAAAGAACCACTGGGAATGGTGTGGCTTGGAGATGTCCTTTTATATGACAGAATATATTTGTTTCTTAAAAAAAAAAAAAAAATAGATTGACTGTGTTTTCTAAGTGAGTTGGGAAGTTTTCTCTTGGCTTTTTTCATGACCATGTTTTTTTTTTTTTTTTAAATGAAATATGTCATTCTGCAGCCTTAGAAAACATCCTTCCTTTACTCCTTCAAGAATGGTGAATTACACGTAGGCTATTTACTTGACATTTTTCATTCTGTCAGCATGGTAGGATGCCAAGTGGCTGTTCCGAATAATTTTCAAAGGTATGTTTTTTTGGTACTTTGCCAGGGAAATCATAACTCTTAAGTGCTCTGTAACCCTAACCATACAATTGGATTTATGGATAGATATTATGTTCCCTGTTTTGTTGTTTTCTCACTATTTTAGTATCAGGGATTGATGCCAAAGGCTAGTCAGCCTCACTCCATCTATTAAATTAGAATGTACAGCTAAGTTTGTGCAATAGAGTATAGAAGAAAAAAAGAAGACCTGCTTGTTTATTGTTCTAGTTAGGTGTTTTTACATCAGCAAGAAAGAAGAGTATTACTTCTCAAATACTTCAGTGAAATTGCCTGACAAATAGGGTATCATGGTCAACAGAATAATTGCCTGACACCTGGGTCATTAGGAAGAGCTCCCTGCCTTATTCCAAACCATCTTCCATAGTGCTACCAAAGATGTTTTGGCCCCTAAAATTCAAATCTATTACTTAAAGCTCTTCAATAGCTTCTTGTTGCCCACCCTACAGTGTTAATTTCAGATTCTTTGGAATAGCAAGCAGGCCTTTTGTGATCTGATTGCCAACTTCATCTCATTCTTAAATCCTTTACTCTGCTCATATTAAATCCCTTGGAATTCTTTGAAAATGTTGTGAATTTCACGTCCCTGTAGTTTTACTCCTGTCCTCCCTGTTTTCCTGGAAGGCTCTAGTAGCAGTGTCTCAGGGCAGGCATCATTCCTCTAATGAAGCCTTCCCTGGCTTCCTCTACAGTCCTGCTTTTCCCCTTCCAGGGAGACGAGATTTGTGCCCTATTGCATATATAGTACAGAAATCCTATCACAGCATCTATAACACATTGTTGCCCTTCTTGGTTTCACATATGCCTCTCCTTGTTAGACTTGTAAAACATGTAAACTCTATTCACTATCTTTGTTGGAGCTGATTGTATCCTTTGGTAGATCTCATCTTTCATTAGGAACATTGTAATAGCCTTTCAGCTGGCCTGCCTGCCTCTCCTGGCTCACCTGTTCCTTAATCCATTCAACACATCATCACCACATTCGTAGACTCAATGAACAATGGCTGCATGTTTCAAAGGTCTTGGTGGTTGAACCTGGGTGAAATTAGCCCAGGGCACAGCTAGCAGTGGGTCTGACTTGTTTCCTACAATAAGTATTAAGACTGCCTTGGCCCTAGCACCCTGCTGAGAGATTTCAGAAAGCAGTGGGGGAAGAGTCAGGAGTTAAGTAGGAAAGTACCTGTGAGAAACTAATGAAGAATCATGAAAGTCATAGATCCAAAAAGGTAATAAAGTGTAAAAAAAACAAAAACACAGTCCAGGGGATGGAGGAGGGAGGGGTGGGTTAACTAGGTTATGGGAGTACACTTGTCATGATGAGCACAGGGTGGTATATAGAAGTGTTGAATTACTAGATCGTAAACCTAAGGTGAATATAACACTGTATGTTAACTAACTGGAATTAAAAATTAAAACAAAAACAAAAACAATAAAAACACTGTCCGGTGACCTTAAGTAATTGCAAAATTCTTTGGAGCTCAGAGGGACCTACAGTGTGAAGATACAAAGAGCAACAGAAGTCAAAGTCTTGTCAAAATACATTCCATGAGAACCTGAAATTACAAAATAGCATAGTTTGTGTATGACTAATTACAATACAAAATAATTTCTTCCTTTACCACTATACTTATTAAAGGATTGTTCTGAGACATCCTTTTCTTAAATAGATGTAAAAAGTGATTCAGAATGTGTAAATGCACATTTCTATCAACAATTAATTTTTTTTTTAATCTGACGAGTGAGAAGTGATGGCTTATTGTTACTTCATGTGATTCTTCCTGATTGCTGGTAAGATAAAGTAGCTTTTCATATTTATTTATTGTTTAGATTTGCGTTCCTGGAAATGCCTATTCACACATCCTTTGCTCATTTTTCTATGGAGTTTTTCATCTTCCTCCTATAAATTTGTAGGTGCTCATATACTATAATTGTTAACCTTTGTCTTATGCATCTCAAATATTTTTCATAATCTGCTGTAGTATTTTTCTTTTGGTTTGGTATATTCCAGCTATACTTTTTTTTTAAGATTAATTTATTTATTTGTGAGAGAGAGGGTATGTGTGCAAGCATGAGTGGGAGGGGCCAAGAGAGAGGAAGAGAGAGAATCTCAAGCAGACTCCCTGCTGAGCTTGGAGCGCAATGAGGGCTCGATCCTGTGACACTGAGATCAGGACCTGAGCCAAAACCAAGAGTCAGATGCTTAACAGCCTATACCACCCAGGTGCCCCATACATTTTTTAATAAACGTTTCTTGTCCTTTACAACTTCCTGGCTGTTGCAGTTGAAAATATTTCCCTAACTCCTAGTGTGCAGATTTATTCTTGAATTTTATTCTAAAATACTATTTTTCATACTTTGTTTTTAATTCATATGGAATTTATTTTTCCATATGGATTAAGAGAGGAGTCTAATTTTATTTTCCTCCAGAGGCTATATTAAAATCCTATTTACACTAAGAGACATTTTGAGATTCTTCATGCTAATGATCTAGTTTTCCAAACAACAAAAGTAGCTAACACTTATTATGCCTGTCTGTGCCAAATACTGTCCTAAGCACTTTACATATTTTAGCCCATTGAATCTTGGCAGCAACAACATAGGTCAATTCTGTTATTCCACATGAACTTCAAAATGCTTTTACCAAATTAAAAAGAAACCATTAGGATTATGATTGGGATTACATAAAATTTAATACATCAATTTGGGGAAGATTCACATGCTATCTATCCTTCAATAATATTTTATAATTTTCTTCATATGTCTTAAACCTGTCTTGTCAAATTTAGCCTTAAGTATTAAGTACTTTTACCACTATTACAAATGGAATATATGTCTTTCCATTTTTATTTCTGTCTGGCTACTCCTATCAGCATTCTTAGGGGTGCCATAAGGATGGTGGGCATATTAGTTGGGTTAGGGTAAATTATGCTGCAGTGGCAACCTGAAGGTCTCAGTGGCTTGTGATGACAGTCTCCTCAAACTGCATGTCTGTCACAAGCTGACGGCAGTTTGGCTTCACACCATCTTATCTCTGGGACCCAGGCTAATGGAGTAACTGCTCAGCAGTTGTAGTAGAGGGAAGGAAGTCAAGGTACAGCATCTCCTGGCTTTTAAAGCTTCTACAAAGAAGTGTGCCACATCCCCTACCCTCACATTCATGAGCCAAAGCAAAACATATATATGCTCATGTCTGATATTGAAATGTCAGAGACCCAGAATCCTTTTACAGGAAAGGCCCCTTCAAGTCACAATGCCAGTGGGATGGAAATAATATTCCAGAAGGAAGGGCAGCAAATATTTTTGATCAGTAATACAAACCATCACAGTGTTTTGTTTTTAAGTTGGCAAGATTGAGAAATCCTAGAAAATAATTGTGTGATAGACATCACCGTTCAATAATCATCTCCTCTCTACTTCTAAGTATGTAAAAAGATTATCCTTTCTTATCTTTTAAAATTAGATAGAGCTGTGTGACTAATCCTGGACAATGAAAATGTGAGCCGAAGAGATATTTTTCATTTCTTCATGGGAACATTAAGGAGTTGGAGTATGATTCTTCAAATATCTTCCCTGTATTGGTGGTTATGGAAGTATGTGTTGGTATGGAAGTACCAAAAGACCAAAGTAGCTAGAATGCTGGACCATAATGTAGAAGATAGTTGTCCTGGGTACTATCCAGGTGAAGGGCCTTTGCTGTTTTTAAATCACCGAGATTTAAGGGTTTTGGGGGGTTGGGGTTTTTTGTTTGTTTGTTTTACTTCAGCATAACCTAACCTATCCTGACAAATACAGCATATGGATTTTAAACATTTTAACATATATCATATATATATATGTATACACACACATTTATGCATATCGTTATATAGGACAAAGTCCTTTTGTTTAAGTAGGGGTCCACTGCTTTCAAATATCATGATATTTTTCTTGCATAAGCCACATTCATAATGCATCCTATATTGGATGCCTGGGTGGCTCAGTTTGATAAGCATCTGCTTTTGGCCCAGGTCATGATCACGGGGTCCTGGGATCAAGTCCCAGGTTGGGCTCCCTGCCCAGCAAGAAGTCGGCTTCTTCCTCTCCTTCTGCCCCTCCCCTGCTTGTGTTTTCTCTCTCTCTCAAATAAATAAATAAAATCTCTTAAAAAAATGTAATGCATCCTATACAATTTGTAGTTTAGATTTCTCTACTATGGGTCAAGAACTATACTTGCAGTAAAATGTAAATGCAGAATCTTACAACGTCTCCCTCCTGTTTTATAATTTCACACCCAAAACAACAGCATTGTTTGTAACTTGCCTTTATTGGCTCTTTCTAAAGTTTTTTTTAAAGATTTATTTATTAGAGAGTACAAGGTGGGGCAGGGGAGGGAGAGGGAGAGGGAGAGAGATTACTAAGGAGACTCCATGCTGAGTGCAGCACCTGATGTGGGACTTGAACTCAAGACCCTGAGATCAGGACCTGAGCCAAAACTGAGTTGGACACTTAGGTGACTGTGCCACCCAGGCACCCCTTGAATCTTTCTAAAGCAGACAACTTAGTTTTCATAAAAACAATTCATTCTTTTCACATTATTGTTTGTTGGATTCAGTAATATTTATTTAAATTACTTAGTTTTAATAGCAGTACACCTGTCCTAAAAAAAAGTTTAGGAGAATACACAACTGGGTATTAGTAAGCATAGGGCTCAACTGGTGAAGTGGAATACATGTTTATCTCACAAGGTGAGGGTGTTTTTCCTGCCATAGGTGATAGTCTGCAAGTTCTACAAATGAAACTGAGAACTTGTGTAAATCCTGCATTTGTGCAGACGTGAATCAAGAGAGCTTCTACCATAGAGAGAACAATGCACACACACACATTTGTATGCATATTTGTATATGTATATGTGTCTCTCTATTATATTTATCTTGTTTCTAGCTACATTACTCAATTATCTTGTTAATTCTAGTAGGCTCATTTTGAAAGCATGTCTTGGGAGTTATAAATATGTAATTATATTAGCAGCAAAAAGATAATTTAATTTCTTCTTTACCAAAGAAGTATTTAGTATTAAATTAATTAATTAATTAATTACTAAATTATTACTAAATAATTAATTACTAAATAATTACTAAATTAATTTAGTATTATTTCCCTTCCTTATCTCACTGCACTTGCTATAACCTTCAAAATAATGTTGAATAAATAATAGTGATAGTGGGTCTGCCTTTTTCTTGATTCAGTAAATAAAATATTCTACATGAACTTTCTTAAATATTTTGTTAGATTTATTAATAGACATTTTGTGCTATTGTAACAGGTATCCTTTAAAATTAAAATTTATAGCTGCTTTTTGCTGGTATATGGAAATGCAATTAACTTTCATTTATTGATCCTATATCTAGTAATCTTGATAAATTTTTTTATTATAATTTGTGGTAGATTCTTTGAGTTTTTTACATAGTTATTTAATTTGTAACTAATGACAATTTAGTCTCTTCCTCTCCAATTCTTATACCCCTTTGCTATTTTTCTTGATGCTCTGCAATGGCTAAAACTGCAGGATAAAGGAATTGGGAATGATAATAGTTTATCTCCTTGTCTTTGGCTTTATTTTTAAAGGAAATGCTTTTAACTTTTTTACTATGGAGTAGTATACTTGCTGGAGTTGTTTTTGCAGATACCTTTTATTAGGTAAACTAAGGATGTTCTTTTCTATTCCTTTTTGGCTACAAGTTTTTTGTTTGTTTTTATTATAAATGGCTTGTGAAATTTTTTAAAAATGTTTTTCTATCTCTTTTGAAATGACCATATGATATTTCTCTTCTAATCTGTTAATGGGGTAAATTGCATTAATAAAACTCTAATAGTATAACAATCATCTCCTGGAGTAGACTAAATTGGTCATTATGTGTGTGTGTGTGTGTGTGTGTGTATATATGTATATGTATACACACACACATATATATATATATAAAATTTGATACATTTGCTTATATTTTGTTGAAGATTTTTGCATCCATGATGAAGAGTGAGGTTGGATTGTGGATTTTTTCTTGTCTGGCTTTGTGTATAGTTATACTAGCCTCATAAAGTCAGTTAGGGGATGTTCATCCTTTTGTATGCCCTAAAAAATTTAAGATTAGAATGATCTCTTTCTTGAATCTTGGTAAACTTGCTTATAAAACTGCATGGATCTGGTGTTTTCTTTGTGGGAAAATTTTTGTTAATGGTTATAGTTTGGGGGATAACCAAATTATTGAACAATCGATTATAATGGTCACACTAATAATCAGAACTGACCCTGGCCCTAACCAAACAGTATAGCTGTATGACTGCATACAAACTAAATATCAGACTTATTTACAACTTTAAATTTCTTTTTTTAATATATATTTTATTTATTTATTTGACAGAGACACAGCGAGAGAGGGAACACAAGCAGGGGGAGTGGGAGAGGGAGAAGCAGGCTTCCTGCTGAGCAGGGAGCCCAATGAGGGGGTGATCCTAGGACCCTGGGATCATGACCTGAGCTGAAGGCAGGTGCTTAATAGCTGAACCACCCAGGTGCCCCTATAATTTTAAATTTCTTAAGCCAGCTTTATAACTTTGTATTTTCAGAAATTTGCTTTAAGTTTACTTGTTTTTAAATTTATTTAAAAATTGCTTGTAATATTTTACCTGTGTAATTACTATTGTATTTGCGATTTCCTTTTCCATTCTTAAAATTGCATCTGCCCTCTCTTTTCATCGGTTTGCTAAGGGTTTGTCAATTTTATTCATTTCTCTTCAATGAATCCACATTTTCATTATTGATCCTTTCTATTGAATGTTTAATTTCATTAATCTTTGCTCTTTTTATTATTTCCTTTATTCTATTTTTTATTCTTTTTGTAATCTCAACTTTTCCTTTTTTATTAATATAAGTACTATAAGGTTATCACTTCCTCCATCTACCACTTTAGCTGTTTCTCACAGAATTTTCTATAGAATTGCTATTGTTGGTTCTAATTTTCTTATTTCATTTTGCTTTCTTTTTTGACCCATGAACAATTTAGAATTATACTTTTAAATTTCCAGGATTTAGGGATTATTTTTTGTTATTAATTTCATTGTGGTCAGAGAATGTGTTCTACATGATAGTGATTTTTTGACCTTGTTGAAAGTTACTTTATAAGCTAGTACCTAGTCAATTTTTATAACTGTTCCCGGGAACAGAAAGTGTATTCTCCAGTTTATTGGATATAGACATCTATAGACATTTATTAGACCTGGTTTGTTTATTGTAATGGTCAAATCGTCCCTATTAATACAGATATTTTTATCTTGTCAATTTCTGGCAAAGATTTATTAAAGTTTACCTCCATCACAGTGTATTTGGCAATTTCTTTTTCTTGTTTTATCATCTTTTACTTAAAGTTTTTTGAAGCTATCTTATTAGAAGTATGTGAGTTTAGAATTGCTTACATTTTTCTAAAGAATTTTACATCCTTAGTAGGTAACAAACGTCTATCGTTAGTAATGTTGTTTACTTTTACTTGTAACTTTTCTGTGAACTTGTCTTACAGTGTCTCATGTAAACAACATGTAGCAAGATTTTGCATTCTATCTAATCTGATAAAAAGTTTGGCTCACTTACCCTTATTATTATTTTAATTATTTGAATTTCATTTCTACTGTTTTATTTTATGCATTCTATTATTCTGCCTTCCCTATATTCTTTTTTCATTTTCTTGGCTTTTGGGGGGGGGGTTGTTTTGTGTTTTGGCTTTTTTCTTAATCTATTTTCCCCTTTATTAGTTTGGAACTTATACCTTTGTTTCTTAATATTTTACAAAGTGTTCTATAATTTTAACATACATATGTATATGTGTAATTTAATAAAGTATGTAACTAGTAAAGTGTGTAATTTAGTAAGTTTTGAAATTAGTGTTTTACCCTCCTGAACAAAGTACAGAGCTTTGAATGCCTTATTCCTGATTATCTCCTCCCAACTTACATGCTGTTTTTACCAGCATTTTAGTTGTGTATAATTTTTTTAACCTTATAATTAAGACATTACTGTTGTTGTTTACTAAACTGCTTGTCTAGATATACCCATGTATTTATTATTTTCTTTGCTATCTGCTTTGGATCTGAGACCTTCTTTCTGGGATGAGTTTTCTTCATCCTGGAGTACATCCTGTAGAAATTCCTCTAGTGAGTGATAGTAAACTTTCATTTTGTGTTTGTTGGAAAATGTTTTTATTTTGCCTTCATAGAAGATAGTTTTAATGGCTGTAGAAAGCTAGCCTGTCAATTATTTTCTCTCTGCATTTTGAAAATATTGTTCCACTGCCTTCTGGCATCCATTGTTGCTCTTGATAACTATACCATAAGTCTGTTTTTCCCTTGTGGGTAATCTGTATTTTTCTCCCTGACTGCTTTAAGATTTTCTTTTTGTCTGCATTTGTCCACAATGTGTCCTGGTGTGAACGCCTTTTTATTTCTCCTACCTTGAATTTTTGGGGCACATGGTAAATTTCATGATAAAACAGGGGGTCCGCTCTAAAGTGGTCATGTTTTACCCTTGCCTATCCTTAACCCCTATACCACCACCTGCTTTGAATGCAATTGTGAGCTCATGAAGTGACAAAAACAATCATGGAGAAATGGAACCCATGTCCTTGATAACCGCACTGAACACAGATTGCCTACCTCTAGACTTCATGCTAGAGGAGAAAAATAATTGTCTTTTTTGCTTAATATCTACTCTTTAGTCTGATAGTCTGTGGCGCAAAAATAATCTTAAAACATCATGATTTATTTTTCCTGTGAAATGCAACAGAACATTGTAACAGAGTAAGTACTCAATAATGTTTTTCAAATAATCACTGATCATTTTGTATCATGTACTTGAAAAAATCTGTTTTGTTTCTATGCATATGTATGCCTAAATTAATGACTAGTAAGAAAAGATTAATCACGTATTAAAAACAGCTTGTAGGGTTTCTCCTTCCATTGAAAATTTATTTGGAAATCTGTGTATATTGAGATTACTTTTTAAACTTAGTGTTGTGACTCATGTTGTCACTTAAACAGAAGTTTTAAGTCTTACAAGTAAAAGGAGGATCATTTTAAAGTTATTTCTGCTGTTGGCATTTCCGTATCATGCCATTAATTCTTAAGGAGATTTGTTTTAAGTGGGGAACACTCTGAAAATATATTTGTCTCGTTAGGACAAAAGTCATGCAAGTGCAGGAAAATAATTTTATTAGTTAAAATAAATGAAGAGTCTGGTTTATGGATATGTATAAAAACTGCTCTTTTGTTTAAATGCCCTGGTATAGCAACCATTAAAAGATTGGAAATTCTGGGATGCCTGGGTGGCTCAGTCTGCTAAGCGTCTGCCTTTGGCTCAGGTCATGATCCCAGAGTCCTGGGATTGAGTCTCATATCGGCCTTCTTGCTCAGTGAGGAGCCTGCTTCTCCCTCTGCCTGATGCTCCCCCTGCTTGTACGCACACTTTCTCTCTCTCTGACAAATAAATAAATAAAACCTAAAAAAAAATTGGAAATTCTGTTAAAAGATCTAAGTGCTTGACTCCAAATGCTTTTTTGCCTTTTGTCTTTATAAATCTGTACATTATATTTCAAATAATCAACACTTGATGTTTGAAAGATAACATCTCAACTAATCACTCCAAACAGAATTTAATAATTGAACAGTTTAGAATCCCAAAATTCTTCCATGTGTATCAACTCATTGTTATTGATGATATTTATCCATACTTCCCATTCTTTTGCCAGTGAATAACTATTTCATTCATTCACCAAATATTTATGTATTAAAGTGTCTACTGTTAAATTAACTACTGGCAAGGGGTGCCTGGGTGGCTCACTTGGTTAAGCAGCTGCCTTTGGCTCAGGTCATGATCCCAGGGTCCTGAGATCGAGTCCCATATCGGGCTTCCTGCTCAGTGGACAGCCTGCTTCTCCCTCTACCTCTGCCTGCTGCTCTGCCTACTTGTACTCTCTATCTCTCTGTCAAATAAATAAATAAAATATTTTTTAAAAATTATGGAGTCATAATGCCTGCCAGATATGATTCTGGTCCTCATGGAATTTCAGCCTTGGAGGGAAGCCCCTATGAATCAAATAATCAAATAAACAAAAAAAAATGTGTCTTCAGCAAGTGCCACAAAAGAGAAATAAGTGGTTCTAATAAAGGAGATTTGAACTAGTCAGCAAGGTCAGAAAAGTTCTTGGGTCTGATGAGTAGAAGTTAACTGAGTGAAGCAAGGAGAAAGTGAAAATAGACATAGGCAGGGTACTGTGAGAAAAGATATAAGAGGGAATAAGAGAAGGCCAGTGTGGCTAGGGCAGAAGTGAAGCAGTTACAGGTGGGTACAGGCAGGAAAATGCAGGGTCTCACTCACAGAGAGGGCACAATCGGATGTGGAGTAATGATGCTAAAACAAGGGGTGAGAGTAGCTTGAAGATGGAGAGAAGGTGTATTTGAGAGCTATTTAGAAATCAATAATTACAAGTTTGGGTGATAGATTGGTTGTAGGAAATAAGGCAGCAGCAGATGTCAAGAATGACACAACTTACCAACTTGTACAACTTAATGGATGTAGTAGCATTTACTCAGATATGGAACATTGGAAGGGTACCAGGTTTGGGGGGAAATTCATGAGTCCTGCATTAGACGTGTTGGGTCTGAGATACCCAGAAGGAAATCCCAAGTAGACACCTGGATATACAGGCTTTTGGAGCCCAGGAGAGACATCTAAATGAGAGAGATATCTGCATGTAAGTGGTAGTTTAAGCCTAGGGCCCAGGGGAGATCTTTCAAGGAGATAACCTTTAAGATTAGGAAAAGAAACAGGAGTTAAAGGGAGAGTACCTACCACCTGAGAGGACTTCTCAGAGTTCTCCACTGAAGAACTTTTAAAAGCAGAAGAAAGTGAATATGAATAAGAAGTAATCTGTGGTCAAGACCCAAAGCTGTTGGTGGCCGGTGTGAAATTTGGGCACACTTGACATTTCAGGAGTATCTAATATATCTTTGGTTTCATGTAACAACAGGAAACAAACCTTTCGGGTTTTACCCTGAAGTGAAATTGATAACACTAGAAAAGTATTTCTCTTCTGGCTATGTACATCCTCTGATACAATCCTGAACTCCTCTGTCTGGATGGCCCATTTCAAGAATCATGAAAGTACAATTCCTTTTTAGAAAGCCAGGAAATTGCAAACCCAGAGAGGATGGGAGACTGTCAAAGGTTATACATCAAATTCGTAGCAGAATGCTGACAGAGCCTGGCTCTCATGATTCTTAACCAGTGTTCAACCCATCAGCAAATATCAAATGTCAAACAAAAATTAATAGTTATCAAACACTTTCTAAGATTGAGGTAGTGTTCTTTCCATTACACCATAACCATGGCAGACTTTGCTGTCATTTTAGGACCCAGCAATGCAGGCTTGTGATGTGAAATACACAACCCTTGTGTCATTAGGTTTGATCTGTACTTAGAGACTAATCATTCATTTAGGGAGAAGGAGACAAAACAGATGAAAATCAAGAAGAACTGGATGATCTGGCTTGAGGGGGTTGTAGATGTAAGTGGGAAAGAGAAGGGGAGAGTGGGATAGAAGGAGAGAGAGAAAGAAAATAAATGGGAAGGAGATTAAAATAATCAGTCCTCATTATTCTTTTTCTTCTCTCTCCCAATCAGCTCCAACGTCTTTATGAAAGTAGTCATATCTTTCTAAGAAGGACCAATCTGCAAATGAGCTCAGAGGCAGACATGCCATTGGTTGACCTGTGGGTAACCCTCATGGTCATCCAGTGCTAACTGCATTCTGGGAATACCAAATGCAGTTCTCAAGGTGAGTTTGCGGGGACAGAATGTGATTGTGTTCTGCAGTGGGACACATAGTGCCAACCAGCCAGGGAAACCCTGAACTCATATTAACCTCCTTCTTTCCCTAACATGTAGACATAAGAAATTAAGGAGCAGGGGGCTTCTAAAGCCAAAATATACTTGAGAAGTTTGTTTCACTGCTGGATTTTCCCCTTGCTCGGTGTAGGAAATCCCGCTTTAAGTTTCTGCATAAACAGAAATGTTCCAAGGGCCAGGGCAGTCACTGAAGACTCAGTAGTGTTACTGTAACAGACACATGGAGCTAGAGAAATGTACAGTCTTGCTTGGGCTTTAAAAGCTGATTCTACCATTGACCAGGTTCCTACAATCCCCACGACGGACATGTGAGTAAGAGGATTCCACTGGTCCATGTACCTCATGATCCTTGACTGATGTAGCCCAGCCTTCTCACGGGGTCAAAATGTCACACACATTTTTAAACAATTAAAGCCGTCATATCTTAAAATAGGAGAAGCAGGAGCCTCGTTGAACATTCCCCCAGCAGCCATTTCTGTCATGAGGAAGATTGCAGCTTGACCTGCCGGTGAGGAGAATGGCTGCAGTGCGGAGTTTGGATTTCCTTCTCTTTCCACTATGTCCCTGATCATTAAAATGGGGGATCTCCACAGAGTTAAAGGTTATTTTACACAGGAAGCACATTCAGTATTAGTACAACAAATGTTTTCCTTTTTCCAGCTATGGAAGAGCTCTACTCACAGAGTCGTGATAAAGGAGAGCATCAGCCCTTTCCGCTCGGATGCCAATAAGTCTTGCACTTCAAAATTGCTGACCTAAAAAGGATACTTGAGAAGGAGCAGATCTTTTTTTTTTCTTTTAAAGAAAGCAACACCAGAAGCAGTCCGATTTCCTTGTACACTGAGATGTGTACAAAAAAGAAAAGTGAGTCACTCTGAGTTTCTAACTTTAGTTTATAGAAACAAAGCACTGAATCATGTAACTTGTCAAAGAGGACCTAGATATAGTTTTATCTAGATAACACTCATATTAAAAGAACCTGAAAATCTATTTTGGTGGCAGAGTTATGGGATTGCAACTACAACGGTCTTCTCACTATCAGTTTTGCAGATCAGGATGTTGCTATAAAGAAACTTCCAATAGAGGTATTATGGGGCCATCTTATAGCAGAGCCTGCATTCATTCAGAATCAGCCATCATCAGGTCTAAACTTCCTCACATCCGGAACTGAAAACAGATATGAAATTGACATTGGGAAAACACTGTAGACTCAGTCCCGATACTAATGTTAATCATGCTGTGGGTGAAGTAAAGGGTTTTTAAAACTCACTTATTCAGTCAATTGAAAAGTAAATAAAAACATATGAGAGGGGCCTGGATGGCTCAGTTGGTTAAGCGTCTGACTTCGGCTCAGGTCATGATCTCAGGGTCCTGGGATCGAGCCTGGAGGTTGGGTTCTGGGCTCAATGGGGAATCTGCTTCTCCCTCTTCCTCAGCCCTTCCCCCGGCTCATGCTCTCTCTCCCTCTCTCTCTCAAATAAATAAATAAATAAACATTTTTATTATTAATCTTTTATTTATTAAAAAATGTGGATGTAAAATGTATCGAATAGATATAATCCAAACTCGTCTTTCTGCAAACCAGAACAACTCTCTTAGACACCTGAAATAACAGAATTAGTCTACTCAAAAAAATAATTAGTCTTATTTCCGGAATCCTTCCTTATAAAACTCATCCCCTATCATATCTTTGATACTTTTAAACTTCCTTTTATTATCTCTAATACATATGAAGTGGCCATTCTAGCTCTTCCAAAGGGGTTAAAATTATAAAATGTCAGCCAACAATCACAAGCAATTATTGATAACAATATTGTGAAATAATTTGTAAAATAGTGATAGCAGTGAAGTTGCCTCATTTCACCACTCTGCCCTACTGCCTCCCATTAAAGTACACTTAGCAAAACAAAGTAAATTTGCTGATTCAATGCATTCCAAAGCCACAATTTAGGGAGTACCTGGTGTTTGGAATATTTGCATTACTGTCCTCCCAACCATGAGAGGTTTTTTTGTGTTTGTTTTCTGTAAGATTTCCTGAAGTCATGGTATATCATTTATGACACACATTGCAATTAAATCCAGTCCCACGTAGAGATTTCTAAAATGACTGGTTCAACAAAACCCTTTTCAGCATGACTTCTGTCATGTCCATGTTTATCAGGGTCACTCTTCTTGCTTTGTGACCTTCCTCCTCACAGCACGAGCCCATAGACTGCCTACAGATGAGCGTTCTGCTAAGAACTTCCATACCATTCCGTGAGACTATCACAGGAACCAAGGTCAAGGAAGAGGTAGTGTTAGACTTCCCTCGACTACCGCCTAACATCTATTAGGTTCTTTGTAACTGATTTAAGGTCTTGGACATATGTCCTTACTTATCATAAGAAGAGTTGCCACTTAGTGCCAGGTCCTGTGCTGAGCTTGTTTCGTTACCTGTGTTCAATCCTCACAACAACTTTTGAGGTTAAATACTATTACTACTTGCCATTTTGCAAATTAGCAAGGTTGGTGCCCGTTGACTTGCCCAGATCTTGCCAAGTGAGTGACAGAATCCCTGTGTCGGATTCTAGAGTTCAAGCTCTTAGCCATTTTACTATGCTAACTGGGTGGAAAATTCAGCAACACTTTCATAAAAACAGAGAAATCACTGTGTAGCCCACACAAAATAAATACTTATTGAGAGCTTTCATAAAAATTAGCAAATGTATTTTGAAGCTGTTTGCCGGCAACGCATACAAGATAAAGAAAAAGAATCATTGTTTCTCTTTGAACAACATTTTTGTAGCACTTGATAGGGCCCCTAAGATAGCTGCAGATGGGGGAGGACCAGATATTACACTACCCAAAAGTGCTTTGGCTGATTACAATGGTCCCATAAAGAAAGGGACCACCACTATTCAGACTCATGTTTTACAAGCCACCACAAACTCAACTGAGAATGTATTTCCACCTTGTCCTATTCTGACATGTTAGCCCATAACTGACTTAACTAATCAGACTTAAAGAAACCCCAAATCTGTGGGTACTTAGAGTAAAAAGGCTTTCTTTCTTGAAAGGTCCATATCTTCCCTTCTTTATCAAAGGTGGCCCAGAAATCAGCTCAACATGAAAAGTGAATGGAATTTAGAAACATTTACATACAATGAGACAGCAACCCATTCAGTTAGTTCTCACTCTGTGCTGCACTAATTACTGACTTCCCATACACAAAATAAGGCAAGCCCAAGGTATTGTCTCTCTCTCCCCGATAATTTTAAATATGATTGAAAGCATGCTCAAGAAAGCCATTGGCTTGATCTGTGATCTGTGTTCCATCAAATCTCAGCATCCCACTCTAAACACCCAGTATATCTATTTTAGTGTCAATAAGTATTCAGCTCTGTGAATATGAGGGGTAGGAAGCCTTTGTCTTGGTGGGGGTGGGGAACACAAGCCTCTCCTCCCCTCCTTCCTTACCCATCAGAATCCCTTAAAGTGAAAGTACTTGTTATTTGTCTTTAGCAAATAAAACAAACAACAGTCCTTTGATTCCTAGGAAGCTCTTTCTTGTTAAGGTAACATTCTGTCTGACTTTTATGTTTCAGCATTCATTGTATATTTAATTATTTTTAAAAAGTTTTGTTTTAAACCTTTACACTTTTTCATAACTTAAGATAAACATGGGCAGGCTTTGTTAAGGATTAAAAATAAATTTCACACAAAACTGCAAAATGTGACAAAGATAATACCACGTGGGGTCTGTGTGTTCCAAAACACGATTCTCAGGGGGCCCCTCTAAACACGCTGCTTCATTAGAATTCTTGTTCTGAAAAGTTTCAGGAAGCCCCTGACTCCAACCCACCCTTTCCTGAAACTGGTGAAAGTATTAAAAAAAAAAAATTACCACTGAAGTGAAAAAAAAAAAAAAGGCAGAATTTCAACACATCAGGGAGGCTCTTTTTTTTTTTTTAAGGTTCTATTTATTTGAAAGAGAGAGAGTGAGTGAGAGAGAGAGAGAGCAATTGGATGGGTGGGGGTTTGGGGTGGGTAGGTGAGGAGCAGAGGGAAAGGGAGAAGCAGGCTCCCCACTGAGCAGGGAGCCCTCCACAGCTCTCTGATCCCAGGACCTTGGGAACATGACCTCAGCCAAAAGCAGACGCCTAACAGACTGAGCCACCCAGGCGCCCAGGGAGGCATGTTTTGTCTCTTTCTAGGCTGTTAACCGTGTTCAAAAATGCATTGATTCTAACTCTGTAATAGGCTTCAAACAGAGAACACACTAGGATAACAATTATAAAAAGAAATATATTTATATCTCTGAAAAGAAATTTTATCAAACGACTGATATTAATTCAACTTGAGAATAATTAGTCAATCATATTACTACATGGAAAACAACATCCCTCTTCAATCTTTTGGAGTTTGGTTGTAATCTTGTATAAATAAGTCTTCCCTTTTGGAAATATCAAGGAGAAACAGGTTTCCCTCTGTGCCTTATTTTTCAGGATTATTCTCCAGAATCTGTGAATTTTCTTTTCTTTTTTTTTTTTAATGCTTTATTTACTTATTAGAGAGTGAGAACACAAGCAGGGGAAGTGACACGCAGAAGGAGAAGCAGGCTCCCTGCTGAGCAAGGAGCCTGATGCTGGTAGGACTCTATCCCAGGATCCTGGGATCATGACTCAAGCCAAAGGCAGACACTTAACCAACTGCGTCCAAGAATCTGTGAAATTTCACTTGCTCTTTCATTTTATCCTTTCTCTCTATGGCAATACGTTTCCTCCTTCTGCCACTGGGAGAGCCATCTCTCCTCTTGGATTTGGGACTGGGATGTCTAAAATAGGAATGCAGTTTTTGGAGCGGTACCTGGATGGCTCAGGAGGTGGAGCGCCCCACACTTGATTTCAGCTCGGGTCATGATCTCAGGGACGTGGGATCGAGCCAGTGGGGAGTCTGCTTGGGATTCTCTTCCCTCCCTCTCCCTTTGCCCCATCCCCTGCCTTCTCTCTCTCTCTCTCAAGTAAATAATTCTTAAAAACAAGGAACAAAAAATCTAATGCAGTTCTTGGAACAGACAGTAGGTGGAGTTGAAAAGCCATGCCTCTTAGCCAGCCTTCATTTGTGGAAGTCCCAAGACAAAAGTGTGAGAACTCTGATGTAATGGGATAGGGGAGAAGAGAAGCCCAGGAGAGAGTAGAGGACAGACTGGAATCAACACGTGGCTGTCTCCTCCTCCCTTAGGTATCCACGTTTATGAATAGGACCCAGCTTCCTTACTTCCAAATGGAAAACAACTCAACCCCAATTTAGGAATTCTACCCTGGCTGAAGCAATTCAGTATTTTAGACCCAACTGGCATTTTACACAAGGATTTTACATACTAATGCCAATGATATTACGACACCTAATATGCCAGTGTCATTTGCTAAAACGAAGCAAAGATGTACACATGTGAATTCAATAAAGTATAAAAAGTGTTGTTTTGGTTTTTTTTTTTAAGTTCACAATTACAAGTCCTTTTACAGATTGTCTCCTTAGCCTTGGGTTCCTGGAAGGAAATATTTTCCATAGGGAGTAGTGAAATAGAAAGGTTTTCTAGGGTTTGCCCAAGAGAACAGTTAGAAAACAGACTGCCCAAAGATGTAAAAATGGAACTGTTAACTATGGTACTCGGCTCAGAATGGAATGTGATAGGCCATCGGGAAGGAATGCTATCTGTGCTCCCTGGAATGAAGTGGGATTTATTAGTTACTCTTTCCCAGGACCAAAAAATTGACAATTGGTTGGCCTAAATGAAATTGTCACTGTTTGGACAGAGTTGTGGGAATTCAAAAAAAGATGTAGAAAGTTACAAGTTTAAACACATTGTGGTTCTGGCATCAGGCCACTGCAGTCTGTGAAAAGTAGGACCCAAAGTAAATTAATTCAGGGTGAAATCTTCATAAAAACTGGAATTACATAATCTTGGAATTGGAGATCACGGGTTCCGACCTCCCTCCAAAAGCAAAAATCCCCAGAAGGACATCTCCGAAAGATGACCCTCCAGATATTTTCCGGGACACGTTGAGGAAAGAGCTCTCACAACTTTTCAGAATGCCTCATTCCATTCTTGAACCCCTGATTTCAGCATTTCTTAAACCATGGTGGGGAACCTGGAACACACATACATATTCCTGGAGGTCTAAGAGTTGTATACAAGACTGATAAATTTTGTCTTTTCATTTATAATGAATTAGAAAGAACACAAACGTAAGCATGTTATGGTGACCCCTTTTTTAAAACTAGACTTTTTGTGTTTTGAGCAGTTTCAGGTTTACAGAGAAATTGAGCAAAAAGTATAGAGTTTCCGTATACCCTTGACCACCATATCTCTAATTTCCCTATTATTAATGCCTTATATTAATGGGGTACTTTTGTTACAATTGATGAGCCAATATTGATCAATTATTGCTACATTTTTAAAGTTACTTATTTATTTATCTAAATAATCTCTACACCCAATGTGGGGTTCAAACTCACGAGCCCACGATCAAGGGTCGCATGCTTAACAGACTGAGCCAGCCAGGCGCCCCTCTATACCACTATGAACTAAAGTTCAGACTTTACATTAAGGTTCATTCTTTGTGTTGTACATTCTATGCTCTTCAACAAATGTATTGATATCTTTTTTATCTGAAGACCACCAGAATATATTTGTCAGTGCTTATTTTTGTTCATGGGTTATAAGAGTAATTCTATTTTAATTATCTGGGATGAAGAAGAAAAGAACAGTGTTGAAATCAACAGGCAACAAATGGTGTCAGTTTTAGTGAAAGAAAGTGACATCACAGCATGCCTCCTAAATGAAGGTTTCTCTGTCTAGAAAAAGAAACAGGTTTGGGTTATCACAATTTATGTGGTGCTCTGCATCTGCCTGAGACAAAAGCCACTGGTACCATAGTCAGGTTCTGAATGGTGACTTTGTTTCAGCAAAACAAAATAATATGTCACGTTAAAATCAGATTATTTAAATATTATTGCCATTGCTTTGTTGGCTTTTAATTTATACAATTGCAGATGCAGTTTGTACCTTTAATTTGTAAATTTTTATAACTGTAAGCAGAAGGACTTTCTACCTACCTGTATGCCTGTAATTAAGAAACACATAGAAAAAACTGTATGTAAATCTTGGGGATTTGCAGGAGTATTTTTTCTCTGTCAGGAGGTCTGTATATGACTCAGATATAAGAAACTCCTTTCTAAGCATTAGTTTTTCCCTCTATGGAGTGCGGAGCTGCCTCCCTGTGATCCGTACACGCTTATCCTAGTTCTGACCCCCGTAGTCTAATGTTTCCTCCACACAACAGCCCTCTAAGTACTGAAATGGAATGGTTGATCAGTTTGTAGCTTTCTCTTTTACAGTGCAAGTGGCTGCAATAGATTAGTATAGATTGAATATAAGTTATCATTCCTGGAGGGCAAATTATAACCCTAATCCACCCCCTTCCACGGCTTGTCATACACCAAGGTATTAGAGCTGAGGCTAAGATCTGCTTCTTTCATTTACCAGCTCTCTTGAAAGTGAAAACAAGCTCAGCCTGGCCCGATTTGTTCTCAGTGAGTTCATATCAACTCTTGGGGTGCTTCCTTTTCTGAATGCCCATGGTCATGTCCAACTGAAGGATCATAGTTTCTGTAATCCAGCCTTCGTCCATTTGAAAACCGGGTCAATGTTTTCCTATAACCAGTGTTCTGAAAATTCTGATTCTATATAATTTTCCAAAGAGAACTGGGAGTGGTTCTCTAAGCAAGACCTCATGTTGTTTTTTTCCTACTACTGTTGTAATTACCTGGAATGAAGGATGAGCAGAGCTGGCTGGAGAGTACTGAATCACTGATAACCAAAAGCATTAAGAAGTTACTGCCTGGAGTCTTTGAAGCTTTGGTTAAAGTTGCGACTTTGGGTTTGGGGTCAAGGTAAGCGGGACCTAAAGGCTTTGTGGAATTGGAAGAGGTATTAGCTGGTTGCTAAAACAAAATAAGGACTTTATGAGAAGAATCCATTCTTCTTCTAGCGTGAAAGATGACAGTGTGTCTCTTGTCAAAAAGAGAATCAACAGAAAAACCAAAAAAAACTAGAGGTCAGCGACCTTAAGAGTTGAGAACAGGTTCGCATGAGGTGTGAGGAAAGGTTTCCTTCATAGGAAGTTGGCAAATGAGCACATAGGAGAGCATATCCTGAAGTACCATGTATGGGGATGCCCATATGAGGGTGTGTGTGTGTGTGTGTGTGTGCGTACGCACGTGCACATGCATGTGTGTGTGACCCAGAGCAGAACTGGAGGGGAGGCAATTTTGCAAGCACTCTAACCTACACAACCTAACTTTCAAAGAATAGGAGAAAGAACATTCTTACCAGCTACCTCTCAGTAATGTGATTTTGACTAATGTTTGCATTTAATTATGGGACCTTTAAGAGGAAACTACAAATTTGATCATTAAGAGCCAGGAGGTGGCCTCCTGGGTGGCTCAGTGGATTAAACCGCTGCCTTCAGCTCAGGTCATGATCTCAGGGTCCTGGGATCGAGCCCCACATCTGCCTCAGCATCCCTGCTGAGCAGAGAGCCTGCTTCCCCCTCTCTCTCTGCCTGACTCTCTGCCTACTTGTGATCTCTCTCTCTGTCAAGTAAATAAATAAAATCTTAAAAAAAAAAAAAAAAGAGCCAGGAGGTAACTCCTGTTGGAATCAATCTTGATGAGAAAGGCTATAGAGGACAGCCAATGTCTCCCAAGGCCAACTCTCGCTAATTCAGGTGTAATGCTTGGATATACTCGTGGTTACATAAAGGCAAGCCTGGGTATTCTGCATGTAACCAAGGAGCATAGACAGTGAGGACAGATAAGTCTACATAAGGGTCCTTGTTTCACCATTTACTAACCTTGTGATCTGAGCAAATTTGCTTAACTTCTCTGCTGCACATTTGATCCTTGGTAAAATGGGATGATAATAATATGCTTGGCTCACAGGCTTGTGGAGAGAATGAAGTGAGTTAAGGGAAACGTGAAATACTTAACGAGTAGCTCATGGCAAGTGTCATAATGTGTAAGAACTATTATTTGACCTTGGCCTTCCTTACAAAGGAAGCTGGGAATGTGGGTATGTGGCTAACGTAAAGGAAGTACTGCAAGTGACTTAAAGCAATCCTGACTATCCCCTGGTGTTGTCACTGGGCTGCTTTCCCTGGGAACAGGGATTCCTCACCTGGCAGCTACATAAAATCTGAGCTGTGTCAGCAAGGACAAAGATGGAAGATGGTCATGGCGGTTGGAGAAGCTGTCAACTGTGTTTGCCACACATTTTGATGTACAGGTGAGGCACAGAGAAACACGAACCCTCCCCAAGGGGGCACAGCTCTTTGGAAGTTAACCATGGCAAAATCCAGGGCTCTTGTTTCAATATTACTTTTTGGTACAAAACATGCTTCTGAACTATCATGGCCCTGGTATAGTTTTGATATAAAAAATGTATATAGATCCTAGAACTTTGGAAGAACAAAATACAGGTCTCCCATGAACATGCACCAGCCACTTGAGTGTCACTCAAAATAATAATGCAACCCATTCGGAGCATTTCCTGCATGGGCTACATGGTCATGATTCCCAGGGTGTCTTCATCTGAGATGTTCTGCTTGGCTTGTTTGCAGAGACATCTTCCAATATCTTTAAGAACATATGACACTTCTATTCCTGGGTATCTGATCCCTGCTTTTAGAGTTCAGACAGAAATGACTTAGCTACTTGTTGCCAACCCATTCATTCCATTTCGAAGCAAAGCACATAGCCAATAGTAGAGGGATAGTTCAATCTGGATTCCATTAGGAAATATGCGGAAATTTATCTCATCAATGTAAAGGCTGTGTAGCAACAAGGAAGTGTTGCTGTTGTAATTAATGTTAAGTAAACAGAGCAGGATAGCAGATACTCCGGGTCCGCCCATGTCACTCAGGGCTCTCAGTTGTCCCAGCCAAGTTCCAGCTGCCAGACTGAGCATCTCTGAACCTGGGGGCTCTTTCCTGACCACTCCCACTTGGGGACACACACCAGCTGAGGAATTAGCTCCCCTTTCCATCCCCTCCATCCAGCAATCCTCAAACAATGACTGTTCATCAGCCTGGAATAGAATTATTTTGAGGTATGTGTTTTGCATCAAGTCCCCAATTTTCTTGGGGAACAAGCTTCTGTCACTTCCCAAGTACACTTTTCATTGGCTGCTTCTCCTCCCTATAGCGCTTCCCCACTACCCTAGCAGCATTGCCTGTACTTCCCACAGAAATTACTGTTTCTCAGGGTCTGCTTCTGGACAAAACCAAACCAAGACCTGCAGACTAGGGAAGGGAAGGCCAGCTCTCTTTGCCACAATAGCTGATGCAGGCCAGGATGAAAAGGAAATACACAATGGTGGAAATACGCAATGGTGGGCATTAAATGGGGATGGTGAGAGCACGTTAGATTTTATCCCCTTGATCTTCTAAACTTTGGGGGAGGTTGTTAGATGAGTTTTTAAATTGTTGTTGTTTTCTATTTTTAAAGAGCAATGAAAACATCTTCATGTCCCAAATTCACATGCCCAGAGGCTGGAAACAGATGTGAGCAATAGCTATGGACGAAGTGGGTTGCTCCCAGAATGGTCTGCTGTAAGGAGAACAGGTGAGAACACAGGAGGCACTGAGGTTTGGGAGCAGGTCAAGGGTGGAAAGATATAACCTTGCAGAAAACAGACCTCAATCTGGTCCATATCTAACATCTACCTAAACTCAAAGTTTACATGGTTTAGCACCCAGCATACAGAAATGTCTCTCTCTCTCTCTCTCTCTCTCTTTTTTTCCAAAGAATAAACTACAAATACAAACACATATTGCATTCATTTCTGGTTTGTTTGTTCGTTTTCAAAATTCTAAATAATTAAACTTTTTTTTTTTGAAAATTCCTTGGTAAGTAAGTGAAATCATTTCTGTTTTAAAATTTTGATCTACATCAGAAATGATCAGAGCTTCTTTCATTTTACTGAGTTAGTTTCCTTTCCATGTATAGCCTATTTTATTTATTTATTTGACAGACAGAGATCACAAGTAGGCAGAGAGGCAGGTGGGAGGGGTGGGGGAACAGGCTCTCTGCTGAGCAGAGAGCCCAATGTGAGGATCGATCCCATGACCCTAAGATTATGACCTGAGCCAAAGGCAGAGGCTTAACCCACTGAACCACCCAGGCACCCCTGTATATCTTATTTTTTAAAAAAATATTTTATTTATTTATTTGACAGGCAGAGATCACCAGTAGGCAGAGAGGCAGACAGAGAGAGGAGGAAGCAGGCCCCGCGCTGAGCAGAGAGCCAGATGCGGGGCTTGATCCCAGGACCCTGGGATCATAACCTGAGCTGAAGGCAGAGGCTTTAACCCACTGAGCCACCCAGGTGCCCCTGTATATCTTATTTTTAATCTAAACAGGTGAATTTAGTTATCTTGCTTCTAGAAAGATTATAACAGGCTGTAGAAACTAACGTATTTCTTAATTTTTTCATCATTGTCTTCTTTAAAGCATTTGATTTAAAAGTACACACACACACACACACACACACACACTTGATTCCATTGCAAAGGGAATTTAGGTCCCAAACCAAGAGCTGAACAGATGACAGGTGCAGAGCTGAAGTATTTGAACGTGTGGTCTCTGAGAAAATATTGTACCCAACAGTATCATTTTGAAATGGAAAGGAGTAGATAGCTATTGCCTCCAAGAGAGTGATTTTATTTGAATGGCTAATTAACCCAACTTACAAGTTTTTCTTCTGCTATGGACAAAGAGAGGGTGAGGTAACCTTCTACCAGTAAAAGAAGGAAGGAAAATGTGCTCTTTGCCTCCTATTATCTTTATCTCATGGGAAGACTGATAAAGGCTGTAATAAAGTGCTGAAAACCGTGTGTTTCAGAGCTGGAGAGATGTAGGTTCAAATCCTGATTCAGCCATTCAGTGACTGGGAGACCTTGAACAAGTTTCTTAACTTCTCATGTCCTCGGTTTTTTTCCTCTTTAAAATCCGCATTACACCCAACAGAGACAGACTAATCAAAACAAAACCAGAAAGCAACTGCAATGCCCATCAGTAGAAGAATGTGAGGGGAAAATGACACAGGAGAGAAGGCAAAGGAACCATGACGCCTCGTGAAAACATCGGTGAATGTGAAGAACATGATGCTGACTGAAGAAAAGTGTGCCACTGTTTTCATGAAGTCCAAAAATAATGAAAACTCAGCCATAAAGTATCAGGCAAACAATAGAAAAAGAAATACAGAATTCTGGATAGTGGTTATGTGTGGGGAGTGCAAAAGAAGAGGATGGGAGGAGCACAGAGATGAACGTTTAAGTCAACATTAATGTTCTTGTTTTTGGGTCGGGCGGGAAGTTCATTGACAAGTTCATTTTATTACTTAAAATATAAGTAAAGGTTTTGAGAGAACACGGAAGTTCCTTGAGATTATTATGTTAGACAAAATAAGTCAGACTGAGAAAGACAAATACCATCCCAGTTCACTCATAAATGGAATCTAAAAAAACAAAAAACAAAAAACCAAAAACACAGAACAAATGAATAAACAAACAAAAAGCAGTGTCAAATCCCCAAATACAGAGAACAAACTGATGGTTGCCAGAGGGGAAGGGGATGGAGGGATCAGCAAATTGGGCAGAGGGGAGCAGAGCCACAGGCTTCCAGTTATGGAAGGAATAAGTCACAAGAAAGAAATGCACAGCATAGGAGATACAGTCAATGGGATTGTAATCGTGCTGTACGGTGACAGGTGCGAGCCCCACTTGCAGTGGACGTAACATAATGTATAAACTTGTTCAATCACTATGTTGTACACCTGAAACTGATGCAATGTTGCATGTCAATTTTATTCAAAAAATAGATGAATAAATGAATAAAAGATGAATGAAAAAGGGGTCATGCCTGGAACAATGACAGCGCACTCTGAACTAAGGATTGCAATTAGCCTAATGTTGTGTGAGTGCATCTGAATTGAAAAAACAAAATAGACCAAACCATACCTACTTCCTAGAGTTGCTATAAGAAATAAATGAGAAAATGCATGTCAAAGGCTTAACAGATTGCCGAGAAACTAGTCCATCTTTAATAGATGATATCTCAAGTTGCTCTTTTGCAAAACCATCGTTTCTAGACTCTTTCAGGCATTAGAAACGTCTCATATATTTAGCGTATGTCAATTTCAAACAAGCAAGATTAAAAATAAAACTGTCTTGTCAGGTGGGTTCTGCATGAGTATCACAGAAGAATAGAACAGAGAGATCCTTGCATTCAGCCATTGCTCTTCTAGGGCTTACAATGTGCTAGGTATTGTTCTGGGTCCCGAAGACTGTGGTGAGCATAGAAGATCTAGTCTTCACCATCGTGGGTGCCAGGGTGGTGAAGGAGAAAACAATCATGCGGCTGTTCGGTTTATCAGGGCTAGGAAGGAGAGGCGCCCAGGGTCAGCTGTGAGCGTGCATGGCTGGTCCTCAAAGAAGCAGCATGGCATAGGATCTGGAGCAGGGTCTAGACCACCAAAGGGTCTGTGGTCCCCACTCCAGCTCCTGGGGCGAGTGATCAGCCTCAGGATTCTTATGAGGGGCAAACAAGTTATCCTGAGTTGAGCATTTAGAAGAGTGCCTGGCACCTAGTAAGTATTGTGTTGGTATTAGAAATAAAACAAAGCGGGGCACCAAGCTGGCTCAGTCAGTTAAGCATCTGCCTGAGCCTCAGCTTGTGATCCCAGCATCCTGGGATCAAGCCCTGCATCTGGCTCCCTGATTGGCCAGGAACATGCTTCTCCCTCTCCCCTTCCTGTTTGTGCTCTCCCGCTCTCTCTCTCAACTGAATAAAATCTTTAAAACAAATAAAAAGAAAGAAATAACACAAAGCAAGTGTGTATCCTTAAGACTTCAGCTCCCCCCTTCCAGGTTTATGCAACGCATGCAAAGGTCTCTCATCTGTAGAAAGGGATTGCCTTATCCATTCAGGCTGCTATAGGAAATTGCCACAGGGCTGAGTGGCTTATAAACAGCAGAAACTTATTTCTCACAGTTCTCGAGGCCACGCAGTCCAAGAGCAAGGCACCAACAAACTCAGGGTCTGGTGAGAGCCTGTTTCCTGGTTCACAGACAGCACCTTTAGCTGTGACCTCACATGATGGAAGTGGGGAGGGAGCTCTCTGGGGTCTCTTTTATCAGGGCAATAATCCCATTTATGGGGGCTCTATCCTAACGATCTAATCACCTTTCAAAGGCCCCACCTCCTCATACCATCACCTTGGGGATTAGGTTGCAATATATGAATTTGAGACAGACAAAAAATTCAGTCCGTAGCAGTGGACCATCATACCTCCCTCCTATGGTATTTAGAAGCATTGAATTAGATAGTGTGTGTGAAAGGCTAAGCACGGCTGTGTCATTCACAAGGTCATTACGTAACTGTTACCTTTTTTTTTTTTTAAAGATTTTATTTATTTATTTCACAGACAGAAATCATAAGTAGGCAGAGAGGCAGGCACAGAGAGAAGGGGACGCAGGCTCCCTGCCGAGCAGAGAGCCCAATTCGTGACTCGATCCCAGGACCCTGGGATCACGACCTGAGCCGAAGGCAGAGGCTTTAACCCACTGAGCCACCCAGGCGCCCCCGTTACTGTTACCTTTGACTCTTGCACAAAAAAATCTTGGAGAACGATCACCTATTCTTTAACAGGCAATGAAAGTGTACGGTTCCGGGTACCCTCATTTGTTGCAAGGTCGCATCACCTGGTGGCTGGCGGGGGGGGGGGGGGGGGTCGGGGCGCGAGTTGTAAGCGGAAAGGACAGCAAACTTCCACCTTGGCTCTCCTGTCCTCAGCCTCATGCGTGAGTCTGAGTGCAGACCCCTTCCACGCTTCCAGGGCCTCACAGCTCCGGATTCATTTTTGACTATTTATTGTGGATGGACATAAACGTAAGCTTAAGATCATCCCACAGCCGAAGGCCCCAAGGGTCTCCCTCACCTTCCTTCCTTTCTCCCCACTCCCCACCATCACCCCTAAAAGGTCAGCAAGAAACAATTTGACTGGGTAAATGAGGTTCACAAACTGGAAAACCTGCCTTATCATATAAGAACAACAACACACTGGATAAAAAGGTCAGATGGGCTTAATATAATAAGCCTTGACTTATTCCATCCAATGAAATTGATAGTGACATTTGCCTGGAATCACTGAGACACTTTTCATTCAGTAAGTCTTTCTTAAAACATCGCCATGCTTATCGAGACACTATATAAAGATGTATTTGCTTTCACTTACTTGGAATAAGTGTACTCCTAATAAGCTTATGAGATTACTCATAATAAGGTTTTAAATACATTTCTCTGCTTCTGTGCTACACACACCTGTTTGCATGGGGGAAAGGAAGCATGAGCACAGGGAAGATGAATTCTTAATCATGGGAGAGTGAAGATCTGTGACTCCTTAATCCAACACTAACATATTCTATTCTTGACTTGGAAGCCAAGAAGGAGGTGGGCCAGGTCTGTACGCTCACGTAAGTTAAGAATAAGTTGGGTTTGCATCTTCCCTGTAACTATGAAAAAGGGTTAGATAATTGTGACAGTGGGTATACATTTTTGGAAAACACTCTCCCTATAGAAGGTAAAGCAAATTCTATTGAGCAAGGCGTGATGGGAGTTTAACTCCCTAGATGCAGAAATGCCCAGCAAGGGACCTGCCACTTGGAGCCTCTTCAGACGATGGCTCCACGTACCTCACCTGTGACCCCAAGTCACCCAGGCCCAGGGCCTGGTAAGACAGGAAGCCGCCTTAGCCTTCCCACTCTGATTCCGATCTAAAAAAAAGAAAAGAGAAAAACAGAATCTCTTTACTCTTCAAATTCCACATTCCTGATATATACACGGGCAATATAATACTTGGGATTATTGAATCTTTTCATTTAAATCTCTACTGTCCTGTTAAGCATGATTTGTCTTCTCTGTTCCTGTCACCATGGCTTCTCCTGCATTCAGGGATGAACAGAGCCCAGCAGGCAGTGAGGGAGGTGGGATGGGCTGGCCCCAGAGGCAGGAGCACTGGCATGGGCACATCCCTGGCTCCTCCTTGCATCCTGGGTTCTTGTCATGAATTTGATGGGCTCCACCTTGGTCACCTCCAGAGCCCCTGCCAACCCCAGAGGACCTAATTCACGAGTCATACATTTCTGGGGCTCTTTGCTAGGTGCACAATGTGTACAGAGGAGAGGAATTCCACAGACTGTGATGAAGACAGCTCTGCTCCTCAGCCCGGTCTCCTCACGGTGATGGAAGCCTGGATCTGGCCAATTTGAGTAACCCAGTCACTTCGGTTTAAGCTCAGTCACCTTGGGCTAACCCCTCAGTGTGTTCAGGATCCTCCCTTTTGTCTTTTCGTTTCCTCCTCTTGGGATAGGATCCGGCTTAGGAAGTCTTAGTTAACATTTTGTCGTGTCTGTGATGGGGTAGGGGACAAGAGCAAGTTCTGACTGTTCTGAGGTTGTCTTTGGCTTCCAGTGAGCTGGGATTGGGCTCTCGGGTCCAGAGTGTGGCCCTCGGTTCCTGCTGATGGTGAGGCTTACCCTGGTTGTGATGTCCCGCCCATGGCATCCTTCCTTTGGCCGTTCTTTGTAACCTGAACTGGGGGGCAGTTGGTATTGGGGGGCCTATAAAATGCTCACTGGGTGTCATGCTAAAGTTGGGGGGTGGGGCTTGTGCACATTGCTCTTGGCTTCGGAGCCAAATGTGAGCCAACATCCCCACCTTATGAGGGACCTCTCTCAGGGTTTGTTTTGCTAAAAAATGCTGCCCCTTTTTTGGGAGCCCATCCATGTCTGGACCCAAGCCCCATTTCCTCCAGTTCTCCATCACTGACCCAATTAAACTCATCTTGGCTGGAAAAACAGCTCTTGTGTTATATTGACTCCCCTCTTCCCTGATGTTTATGGTATAATTTATTTATGGTATAATATAGGCTGTGAGAGTGAGGGAGCCATTTGGGCATATGAATAGCAGGCCTGGCTAATCCTCGAAGGAATTTAGGTGAGAAGATATATATCCATATACCATTCTAGATATATATAAATCCCCATATCATTTTTAAAATGTGTATAAAGAAACATTAATTATATTGAAATCCGAGAAAGTTTAGAAATGACAAATGACACAACAGGGGTGGAATTCATCTGAATTGCAAATGGCAATCCAAAGAGAGGGAGGGAGAAGAGAGTGGGGGTTCCCTTCAGCAATGGAAGAGAAAGGAGCCCCAGGTCTGGAGGGGGCTCAAGTGAACATCCACAGGTTAGAGATGAATGTGGAGTGCACAGGTTGGGGTAGAGATGGGGCCAGGAAATACTCTTGATCAGAAAAGAGCTGACAAGGAGAGTCTAGGTGAAGATGGAGAAAGTAGGCAAGCAGTGGGGGAAGGTTTGAGCAGGATGGTATGGAGTCTGGTTTGATGAGATGCTAGGGAGGAGGCGGAAGATCAACCCGTGGGAGGAATGAGGAGGTTGTTCAAGACTGCTGGGGTGGGGGAGGGGGGTGAGGAGGGCAGCGGTGGGTTGAGGAGGGTGGGGATGTGCAGGGAGTGGATAGGAAGAGCCATGTTGCAGCTGCAGGGACAACAGGGCCCAGGTCAAGGCACTCGGAGGGGACTGTGGAGAAGGGAAAGATTTGAGGGGCTGCGAGGTGGGCTGCAGAGAGGGAAGCCGCCACCCTTGGCAGCTGCAGGTGAGTGCTGAGACCGGAGAGGCGGCCAAGATGACTGAGGTGTCATACTTGCAGGAGCAGCAGGACACTGACACAGCCCAGAGGACGAGGTTGGGCAACAGGGAAGGCTGGGTGAGGAAGGGTGGGGAGTTTGAGGTCTCAGGGCTGTTTACATTGAGCTGGAGACGTTCTGGAGCCCTTGGTACGTGACTTAGGGAAGAAGAAAGACCAGGGTGTGTGCTGGGGTAGGAGGGTGGTGGGAGGCAGTAATGAGTGGTGCCAAGTGAGCAGAGGAGTGGGGTGCTGGGCTCTCTCCGGTGAGAAAGACGGGGGTTCCGGTGTGTATGGCAGTAAAGGGCCCTGTCCCTCTGTCCCTCCATCTCTGAGCTCGGAAGGCTAAGAACCAAAGCCAGGACACTACTATCTCATTTCACTTCTGTTTCACATGTAGGGTAAAGTCTGCTGTTCTCTTTAACTTATAGCGCTGACATGGTAACTCACAAGGTAAGAGCATGGGACTTGCAGCCTCACAAGACTTGGATTAAAATCCTAGCTCTGGAAGCCAATGTAGTATAAACATATAATGGAATATTAGTGAGCCTTAAAAAAGAAAAAAATTCTGACACGTGCTACAACTTGGAAGAAGCTTGAAGACATCATGCTCAGTGAAAGAAGCCAGTCACAAGAAAATAAATGCCATAGGATTCTACTTACATGATGGACCTAGACTAGTCAACTGATAGAAACAGAAAGTAGAATGGTGGTTGGCAGGGGCTGGAGAGAGGATGGGTGGGAAGTTCTCATTCATTAGGTATAGAGTTACAGTTTTGCAAGATGAAAGATTTCTAGAGATCTGTTGCACAATGTGCTATATATAATTCAAGTATAGTTAACGCTACTGTACTATAACCTTAAAAATGGTTAAGGTGAAAATTTTTATGTGCTATTTTACCACCATCACCATTGAAAAAAAAATCCCATATGACGGGCATAGAATATGCACTTCATAGAGATATTCTAAAGATTAAATGAAAGCAAGTATGTGAAGTTCCTAACACACCACTAGCCCATAAGAGGTAGTCACATTTTAATTAAGTGAAATACATAAAATTTAGTTCCCTATTATTCATACCCGAATGGTTTTCTTTTTCTTTTTCTTTTTTTTAAAAAGATTTTATTTATTTATTTGACAAAGAGAGAGAGAGAACAGGCAGGGGGAGTGGCAGGCAGAGGGAAAGGGAGAAGCAGGTTCCCTGCTGAGCAGGGAGCCCAATGTGTGGTTCAATCCTAGGACCCTGGGACCATGACCTGAGCCAAAGGCAGACGCTTAACCAACTGAGCCACCCAGGTGCCCCATGGATGGTTTTCTTTTAAGGATCTAGACCTATTTCAGTCTTTAGCAGCCTATCACAGTGCAGCCCACACAATAGTGAGGACGAAACAGTTAATAGCAACACCCCTGAGCTCCTATACCCAAAATAATTTGTAATGGAATTAAACAAGAAGATCTCAGCATCTCTGTTTTTGATCTGAGGAGGGTCCCAAATAAAGATGTCACTATTACCACCAAAAAAAAAAACCCTGAATGTAATCACTTCTGACAACACGAATGGGCAGAATTTAAATGCAACTGGCCAGAACACCAGTTTGCAGACTTGCAGGGCCTTGAAAACACAGAGAAGCCCTTTGCAAAGCAGAAGTGATAAGCAACAGGCATTTGGGTGAGTCTATGGGAGAGAACAAACCTCCTTAGGAATCTTGTTACTACATATTTAGGGTGTAATGTATAATTTGAACAAGTCCCAATGTAAAGACCAGACTTCACTGGAGGTCTGTGACAAGATCAATGTAGAATATTCTCAAGAGAATCACCAGAAGTTGGAAACCCAAGACCTAGAGGAATTCAGAGCAGACTGGAACATTCTCTTAGCCACCCCTGGCTAAGACTTTTTCTAAGTCCTTGAAAGGATTTGGAAGTTGACACCAAAGTGCCTTTCTGTATCACCTGCAGCTTGCTGCATGAGATTTTAAGTTAACCGGAAGTAACTGGATTGGCCTTATTTGGTACCATGAGTTCAAGCTCTCTCGATACTTCCTTTTGTCATCTTCTTTAAGTCCTGGGTTACAGACAGCCACCAGCTATTATTATAGCTAGATACCTGCACAGGGTGGACCCCTTCTGACTCTTACAGTTAAAATCCTGGTGCCCGGAGTTTCCAGGTAAGCAGCAACCCTCACACAATGTTGTCTGGGTGTGCGGCCTGTAACAATAGTGTACCACACCCAGAAAGACAATATGCCAAAATATTAAAATCTCCTACTCAGGCACTATGTCACGTAGAACACGCATGGCCCAGGACAGGTCAGTCCCTCCTAAGATGTCAGGGCTCTTGAGAGGGTCAGTCAGACTAGATGTGATACTTGCTTATTGCTCTCGCCTTACTTGCCTTACTTACGTTTGTTTGTTTGTTTGTTTTTTGAAGGTATTCTGTGGTCTGTCCCACCCTGAATGACAAGATGGTCAAGGGGATGGAGCAAGGGGCTTTGCTAGCAGGCGGAAACAAGTTGACATCTCCTCTCCACTCTTTTAGTGGCTGTGTGAGCTGATCGTGTTACTTAATTGTCTGAGCCTGCAGATTCCTGGCCCTAGAGGAGAATCCTAGAAGCCCCCTCAAGTCCATGGGAAGAAGAGAGGCGATGCAGCTGAAGGGTCTGGTACACTGCCTGAGCCACAGGAGCTGCTCCCGAAGTGTCACTTGCTGTCCCAACCCCTCCCTGTGTTACCTTCTCATTTCCCCTGATTCTGAGTCTTGCTTCATTCTTTCTAATCCCAAGAACCTGCTCTTAGGCCTTGACCTCTTTCTTTGATGAGTACTTGCGTTCTTGGGCACTCCCGTTCTCACACACACTCACAGACTCTGATAAACAACCTCTTCTGTTCCTGCAAATTTCACCTTCCTTGCTTTGCACACTCTCCCCTTGCCCCCCACCCCCCAATCCATTATTTTTCCCTGGTTAAGAGAAGAGCTGCAGGCCCCTTGGTTTCACAGCTGTCCCAAATGCCTTGAGGGCATGTGCCTGGCCGGCTGCTACTTCAGCGTTTTCCCGTCTTGCTCCTGTTGGGACACAGATCTTTTCCCCTTATGCTTCCTACCATTAATGGATCTGGGTTCCACGGAAGGATCATTTGTTTTGTGTCCTCGTCCTCTGCGTGTGTGTGAGAGGGAAAGCACGTTGTGTTTTCCCAAACGCGGCTGTGTTTCCCTCTTGAATGCCAGAACCACTTTTTAATCTAGACCCCTGCCTCCCATTTGTCGTCAGAGACCCAGCAGGACCGTGTAGCCCTGCATGCTCTGGCGGGCCCCTCCTTCCACCTCCGTATCCTGCTCCGGAACTTTCTCCTCGTAGGCACGGTTAATTAACTCGGACTGAAGCCCCGTGTCCGCAGCTACGTGTTCAAATGAAAGGGCAACAGAGACACGGAGGATCCCCCTGCTTCCTGCGGGGAGAGAAGGTCAGTCTCCCCTTCCCCTTAACCTCCAGCCCACTTCCTCCCGGAAGTCAGGCGCGCCGTTCCACGGTGGGCTTTTAATCTGAGAAGCCGAAGGGTTTCCACAAGCCTTCCAAAGCAGGTACTCATCCTTCACCCCTGCCCGTAAAATTATGTCTGGCTCCTGGAGGTCCTGTTCCTGTAAAGCGTGTCCGTGTTCCAGAAACCACTACTGCACTGCGTGTGAACTACCTAACATTTTATGAGGACGGCCCTGACATTTAGACACGGGCTGTGGGTCCCCCGCAGTGAGCTCGGGTAGGACAGGGGGCTGGAGAGGAGGGCTTGGAGAGGAGATTTGATAAAACCTGGGCTTGGCCCCCTGCGGCTTCTAGAGCGCGCGTGGAGGCAGCCGCTGTGAGGACCTGCAGCTTGTTTGTCTCTAGCTCTTCCCCAAACCGCTCTCTGGACGCACAGGGTTGCTGTTTTTGTTCTGACTAATTTTGATTTATTTTTTTTTAATGTCCTCATGCATGAAAGAAAAAACAAATCTTTAAGATGATCTCATGTTTGTCCAGTGTTACTTCATGGGAAATCACCAACCTCCAGGGAGCGCGGAGTCCAAGCGGGCCCGGCACCGAGGGAAGACTGGGTTTGGAATTCGGGACTTTCGGAGCTGGGTGGAACAGCCGTTCAAGTACGGTGTGCCTCGGGACCTTGTTCCCCAGGTGCAAAACCGAGAGTTACCGTGTGTTGGCTGCCAGGTTGAAACAAGGAAGACATTTCACAGTACTTGTGGAAAGAGTATAAAGAATGATCAAGGCAATGATTATTACAATGATACTAGGTAATATAATAGAGGTACGGTATTCATGATATTCCTTTTCATTCCCAAGCTCCCCCTCCGCGCCCCCCCCGCGCCCCCCCCCCCGCAAGTAAGTACTGTTATTACTCTCACTTGACAGAGGAGGGGCCAGACGTTTAAGGAGGACAAGTCGGGGGCGGGGGGGGGGGGGGGAGGACGCTGCCCCCTCAGTCAGGTTCTAGTGGTTTTGCCCTTAAGGACCCACACTACTGTGGTAGTTACCTCAGCGTTGGCTTTTATAAATGATCAATCACAAACATAATTCATGTTCATTGTGAAAAAATCCAAACAACAGGAACACTGAAAGTAGTTACAGCAAAAAGGGATAGGACTGCCTCCTCAGACGGGGTTTAGCGTTTGAGGGACATCGCTCGGGCCTTTTCCCAGAATGCACCCCGAGGGCTGTGTGTCTGCTTTAACACAAGTTGAATCAGACTCTGTGCCTTGTTCTGTGTGACATTATATCTTTGTTTTTTTGGGGGGGGGAGGGGGGTGGGCAGAGAGGCAGGCAGAGAGAGAGGGGGAAGCAGGCCCCCCGCTGAGCAGAGAGCCCATGTGGGGCTCAATCCCAGGACCCTGGGATCACGACCCGAACGGAAGGCAGAGGCTTTAACCCACTGAGCCACCCAGGCGCCCCGACATTATATCTTTATTTGCCAACGCAAGTAATGTGGGTTAGAGATCAGTATAGGGCTGATCTACTGGCTGTGTGTTCTGGGGCAAATTACATAAGTTCTTTGAGTTTCACCTTTAAAAGGGGTATCACGCTACTTCTCTTTGAGAGCTCTTATGAAGATGAGAGGCGAAATATGTAAAATGCCAGACATATGTTAAATAGTGGGAATCATTACTAATTCTAATAAACTATTTAAATTCTAGAATATTTTCATTCTTGAGCTGCAAAAATACTATATTTTTCTCTTGATTCGAACAAGATGGATTGTAATTTATACAGTCTTCAATGTTTTATTTTGATACATTCCCAATGGGATTTGTTCCTGTTTTCTTTTATATATATATATGTATATATTTTCTTTTATTTAAATTCAATCAGGCAACATATAGTACATCATTAGTTTTTGGTGTGGTGTGTTCCTGTTTTCTTTGTTTAAATCAGATTTTTTAACCTTTGATGTGCCTTGGAATTACTTGGGAAGCTTGTAAAAACCCCAAAGCAGGCCCAACAGCAGTCCAACTATATCACAGTCTCTATAGTTGGAAACAAAGCTCTGGTTTTCTACAAAAGATCTGCAGGTGATCCCAGTATCTGGGCAAGGCAGAGAATCATCACGTCATAGGATGCTATGTGTGTTCTCAAGAAATGAGCATACAATCAGGGAAATACAAATCAAAACCACAAGATACCACCTCACACCAGTCAGAATGGCTAAAATTAACAAGTCAGGAAATGACAGATGCTGGCAAGGATGTGGGGAAAGGGGAACCCTCCTACACTGTTGGTGGGAATGCAAGCTGGTGCAACCACTCCGGAAAACAGCATGGAGTTTCCTCAAAAAGTTGAAAATAGAGCTCCCCTGTGACCCAGCAATTGCACTACTGGGTATTTACCCTAAAGATACAAACGTAGTGATCCAAAGGGGCACGTGCACCTGAATGTTTATAGCAATATCCACAATAGTCACAATAGCCAAACTATGGAAAGAACCTAGATGTCCATCAACAGATGAATGGATAAAGAAGATGTGGTATATATATACAATGAAATACTATGCAGCCATCAAAAGAAATGAAATCTTGCCATTTGCGACGACGTGGATGGAACTAGAGGGTATTATGCTGAGCAAAATAAGTCAATCGGAGAAAGACAGCTATCATATGATCTCCCTGATATGAGGAAGTGGAGAGGCAACGTGGGGGGTTTGGGGGGTAGGAAAAGAATGAAACAAGATGGGATCGGGAGGGAGACAAACCATAAGACACTCTTAATGTCACAAAACAAACTGAGGGGGGCTCTGTACCCCTGCAGCTAATAATACATTGTATGTTAATTAAAAAAAAAAAAAGGAAATGAGCATATAGGCAAGAATGAAATTGGATTTCATTTGTTCAGTGTATATGTACTAATGGAAGAGCTTACTGCCTTTCCTTTTTAATGTTATTAGTGTATTAAATACTATTAATTACCCAATACTCAGTATTTAAATACCCATGTGGGCTGAATGCCAGAAAAAGACAATGAGATCCAGTAGCGTATCATAAATTGTAAGGTACACATATTTTAATTATAAAGCACGTTAAAGAGTGTTTTGAAAAATAGAAAAAAAAAGAAAGGAAACAATTACTAATAGTCTCACCACCTTCCTATCTATCAGTTTCTGCTGATATACTAGCATTAGTATATGTATTCTTTCTATTAGTAGACTTTAAAATACATAACTATCCTATCACATGTCCTTTTTAAATTATTATTATGTTACTTTAGTCACCATACAGTACATCATTAAGGTTTTTTTATTTTTAATTTTTTTAAATTTTTTAATTTTTTAATAAACATATAATATATCATTAGCCCCAGGGGTACAGGTCTGTGAATCACCAGGTTTACATACTTCACAGCACTCACCATAGCACATACCCTCCTCAATGTCCATAACCCCACCACCCTCTCCCTACCCCCCTCCCCCCGGCCCCCCTCAGTTTGTTTTGTGACATTAAGAGTGTCTTATGGTTTGTCTCCCTCCCGATCCCATCTTGTTTCATTCTTTTCCTACCCCCCAAACCCCCCACGTTGCCTCTCCACTTCCTCATATCAGGGAGATCATATGATAGCTGTCTTTCTCCGATTGACTTATTTTGCTCAGCATAACACCCTCTAGTTCCATCCACGTCGTCGCAAATGGCAAGATTTCATTTCTTTTGATGGCTGCATAGTATTTCATTGTATATATATACCACATCTTCTTTATCCATTCATCTGTTGATGGACATCTAGGTTCTTTCCATAGTTTGGCTATTGTGACTATTGTGGATATTGCTATAAACATTCAGGTGCACGTGCCCCTTTGGATCACTACGTTTGTATCTTTAGGGTAAATACCCAGTAGTGCAATTGCTGGGTCACAGGGGAGCTCTATTTTCAACTTTTTGAGGAAACTCCATGCTGTTTTCCGGAGTGGTTGCACCAGCTTGCATTCCCACCAACAGTGTAGGAGGGTTCCCCTTTCCCCACATCCTTGCCAGCATCTGTCATTTCCTGACTTGTTAATTTTAGCCATTCTGACTGGTGTGAGGTGGTATCTTGTGGTTTTGATTTGTATTTCCCTGATGCCGAGTGAGTACATCATTAGTTTTTGATGTAGTGTTCCATGATTCATTATTGGCACATGTTATAATTCTAAACGTTTGTGATTAGTGAACAAGCAGAGTGAACAATGGCACTGTAGGGCCAGTGGCTTCAGGCTGAGAGCTGGGCAGCAAGGAGAGCCCCACCCACCTGGCTGAGCAGAGCTCCTCACAAACGTTGCCCACAGTGACCCATCTACATTCATTAAAACCCTTTTGGTGACTTTGATTCATTTTCTCTTTCAAGGTGAATCCCTCAATGAGAATGTCGGGGAGGTACCAGGGATGGGCCGAGAGCAGGCAGGAAGGACAGTCATTTCCACATGTAACTAAAGCTGGATTCTAGTAATTAGTTCTCCATAGAGAAGCCTCACTTATTAAGAGGCTATTCATGAAACCTCTGGAAGGATGGACAGGCCACAGGCAACAGTGGCTACCTGCAGAGAGGAAATGTGTGAATTTGCCCTACACACTTTCATATCATATTCACATATTCCTTCTCCAAAAAGGTAAATAAAGTTTTAAACCATCTATTCTTCTATTCTTCTGTACCAGTAAGTATTTTCTGTTGTCCCTTCTCTGGGACAGGTGCTATATTTTCCCATTTGCTTTATTTATACATTTACTTTGTGATAATAATTGTGCAAATAAACAGACAATTCTTGACCTCTGGAGGCTTACTGATAAGCCCGCCCATAGGTATTCAGAGGAACCCCAGGACAAACAGCAGACAATTCACTTGATGTCAACCACAAGGCAGGTGTATTTGAGGGAACAGGTCGTGGGAGGAACATACTTGGACAGGGTGGAGTGAAAGGGAAAGAACCTTTCTTACAGAAGAGATTCCGGGGAAGGAAGGAAAGTTTCAGAGGTTGTTTCAGTGGCAGAAGAGAGGTTTATGCAGTGTGGGGGAGGAAGCCCACTCTAGAGACAGGTGCAGCCTTGGAAGTAACCTAACCAGAGCATCACCACAACTCATGAGGGGGCCCATTTATCTTGGGGTACCATGATTTACAACTTCTTCATTGTAAAATGACGTGTGGGAATTTTAAGATGAGCTTAGAACAGTGCAGGCCCTCAATAGATGGGTGTTAGCTAACTGCATTTATCTAACCCCAGGAGAGGGGAGCCCCCTCACTTTAGAGGGCCCCCCTGCATTGCACAATCTGTGAAGATAGCACATTTATACCTATTCTCCTAAGTGAACTAAAGACAAAGGAACAGAGACATTGAAATGTAGGCTGAGACAGTTTAGGCAGCCCAGAGCTGCCTAGTGAAAGGCCTGGAGACAGAAGGAGAGGCTCTTGGCATCTCTTAGAAGGAGAATGGTCAGTGATTAGATGGAAGGGAGAAGTTTTAGAGTGAAATGAATGTCTCCCAAATAAAGTACAGATGATGATTTTCTGGTCAGGTCTTCACGGAAGAATTTCTAGGTAATTGTCATCAGCCCCAGGGAGGAAGACAAGAGAGGCACAACCTTGACCATTTTCATGGCCCCCTCGACCAACCTTCACTACACAACTTCTCATCTTTAATTAAGTGCACCTTTCACCAGATTCATAATTGTTTTGCTGCAAGTAGGTGCCCTCAGTCTTCAGATTTTATTACAACTTGCAGTGATTTTAACTCTTTGTCTGTTTTCTTTGTTTTTTTCTTTTACCCCCTGGACAATGAGCTCTGTGCAGGTGGGAAGTAGGACATATGTCCAGGTTAATCACCCCTGTGACTTGCACAGTGACTGACACATCATAGGCATTTAATGAATATTCAATGCAATAAAAGAACAAATGAATATTAAAGAAGAAATGAACAAATGGAATTTATTAACT
Source organism: Martes martes (assembly GCF_963455335.1). NCBI lineage: Eukaryota > Metazoa > Chordata > Mammalia > Carnivora > Mustelidae > Martes > Martes martes. The sequence goes on from NC_137890.1 coordinate 73,661,615, forward strand.
TAGTCTAACACAAGATTAAACTACTAATCACTCTCCTGTTTTTTCCTGTTTCATTCCATTCTAGCTTAGACCCATGGCTTCTATGCTAATCCCAACACTTTGGGGCACTACTCGATTGTTTTTCATCTGCTTCAACTGCCAAGAAAGACTGATACGGCAGGTAAAATTCCAGAACTAGAAAATTTACCCCTTCATCCCTGCATGATCTGGTCCCTCCAGCTTCACTTCTCAACCCTTTGTGACATGTTCCAACTGACCTGAAGACCTTTCAGACTCTTGAGTGCACTATGTTCACTCTCTTCTGCCTCCCGGTGTTTGCACATCTGTTTCTTCTGTCTTCCTTCCTGCCTCTGCCTTTGACGCCCTCATCTGAGTTTAGCACCCTTCACCTAGGCTCCTATCCTGTATATCTCTGATTTCATCCTTAGCTCATTAACCTGGAATTGAATTTTTAAGTAATGTTTTCATTTGCTCATTCATCAGTAAATATTTATTGTGCATCCATGATATCTCAGGCACTGCTTCAGGTACCAGGGACCCAGTAGTGAACAAAACAGGCAAAATCCCTGTCCTCTGGTACTTACCTTTTGGTGGAAAGAGATGAGCAATTAACAAGTAGAGACACAGCTATATAATAGGTCACATGTTAAGTGCTCTAAAGAAAAATGAAGTAGGGAAGACAGAGGGAAATAAGGGTGGAAAGATTATTTTAGGTGAAGTGGTCCAGAAGGACATCCTGATAAAAGAACATTTTATCATCAGCTCACAGGAATCAGGAGAATAAGCCATGAAGATGTCTGGGGACACATATTCCAGAAACAGAGCAAAGGCACTGAGGCAAGAATGTGATTGACATATTCAGAACATTGAAGAAGCAGGAGATGATGTGACCGTGTCTGCCTCTAGCCCAAGCTGTAAGCTCCATATGGTGAGAGATTATGTCTGCCTAGCTCAGTGTTATATTCTCCAGTATCTCTCATGGAAACTGGCACATTCTTTCAAGGTACTGCATGAACTCAGCTTCTTGGAACAGCTTCCCAATTTGTCTGGCTTCACCCATCAGGTCCTGAATGGGATACACAGGGAGGAGGACATTGAGCTTGTACAAGGGCAGGTCTGGACAGTAGAGGAACCTGATAAATAAAACAAGAACAGGAAAGGGTTGAGGGACTGAGAACCAACCTGAGGGTTCTGCTTCATGCTCCAGGGATCAAAGCGGACCATAGGACAGTGCTTTGGAAATGGCCTCTTGTACCATATCACATCATTAAAGCTGCACTCTTTAAGTCATGAGTAACTTCATATTGGCTCAATCCAATATCCTCTCCTTACTACATGTTTGATACTGCACTGAATATTTTCCCTGGATTAGTTTAGCATGACTGTTAATGGAGATTGTTTGAGATGATATCTCCATTTTACAGATGAACAGACTGACATTTGGAGAGTCAAGTAACCTGCCCACCAACCCACAACTGATGGCAGAGACAAGCAATGATCTCAGGTGACAGGATTCCAAAGGCTTCCTCCTGCCCCTTCATGGTGAGATGATCTTGTTATTGTGGTTTACTTAGACTTGCAGCTAAATGAAGGGACAGAAAGTAAACAGATCTGAGTTATACTTGACCCCAAATCAGTGTATTTTCAAACCATGATAGCAGTTACCGCATGGCTTTGTTTTCTGTATTGAGGTCAAGCCTATAGGGATGAGTGCAAGAACCAAACACAGTGAGAGAGGAGGCTTTGACAAGGGATCTGTGTCCCATGAAGCTTCAAATTGTCTGACGACAGCACACCTCATGAGGAGGGAGCCTGGTGGTAAAAGCCAGTTTTCCTAATAAGAGAAAGTCTGGAGATTTTCATAAAAAATGGCAGCGCAGTTCTGGAAAAACCCTGTCATGCTCTGTCTCTCCAAGACACAGATGAGATGTGTGGTGCTCCCACTGGGACAAGAACTGACAGGAATTCTGGTTCTAGGAAGGACAGCAGCACCCACCATAGGGATCAAGATATGCCTCCAAAAACAACAGTTAATGATTCATTCGCTTATAATAGAAAGGACACAATGGAGATATTTTGGCTGTTGATGCTGAGCCTCGCTATACAGGTCCCACAATGTGAAGTAGGAAGGAAATGGTTGAGTGGAAGTTCATTAGATTTCTCTAAGTAAGCTCTAACACTACCACAACCCAATTCAAAGAGACTATGGAATTCAGGATGACTGACTCAAGCCCTGCTAAGAGTGGTGAGTTCCCCAAGAAAACCTTTAAAGGAGCAGTATGGGTTTTCCCATCTCTATCTGCTTCCCTCTTGAGATTCTCTAAAGAAGAAATCAAAGAGACTAAAGCCAGGAAGTGGCCTTTATCCTGTGATCTCACTATATCCCACTTGGTGTTACAGTGCCCAAAGGGGGGGCCTCTTCCTTGAAGCGATAAGAAGAGCTGCTTGCTTGAAGATATCAGTGGTCGTTGGAGCCTATAGTAGTCTTAACAGGACAAGCGGCCTAAGTCATAATCTCTAGGAATCTCCTGTGGCTAAAACTGTGAAGAGAGTTGGCATGTGGGCAAAACAATGGGTGAATTCCATCCTCCAGATTGGAGGAAAGTGAGCAGACACAAGAAAGATTCTTAGGCCAGGCCCTTACATCTCTAAAGAATTCAGAACACCAGATCAAATGTCCTTCCTGCCCTTTAACATTCTGGGCTTTCAGTGAGAACATTGATGTCGTTATCAAAGAAGAGGGAGGCATGAGCACCATTCCTCAAAAAAGAGAGAGCCCGTTAAAACCCATCAGGATTAAGACAGAACACACCAGAACAAGCTATCATGAGGAAAACTACAACATCTGCTTCTAACTGGTCTAAAGGCCATGTGGTTAGTGCAGCACGTGGCCCTGTAATTTGGAGCCGACTGCCAGGAATCCAGTCACTAGTCTCTGTGAACCACAGCGCGAATTCTGTGTATTTGAGGACACGACGTTGGTTTTTATAATTGTAAATATGTTCAGTCAGAAATTGAGTGGCAGTCGTTAAAGTCAGGAAGCCAGATCTCGTTTCCAAACACAACACAATTTTGTTTTGTTTTGTTTGTGAATGAGGTTCCACTGATGCTCGGCAGCAGAGAGAGCATCTGGCAGAGGGTTAGGAAACCTGGCGGGGAGGGCTGTGGTTTTGCCACTAATTGGGTGACCGCTGGCATTTCAAATCATTCAGGATTTTAGAGCCTACAGGGTGCAGTTCCTTGGGTTTACTGCAAGGAGAGAGAGAAAGACGAATAATCCAAGGCATCAGTCCTGCCCGAACTGGCATCCATGTCGAAGAGAGAAAAAATCTGAGAGCAGAAGAGAGGGCATCATGGGTGCTACAATAAAAGTACAAAGTATAAAGGAAGAGATCAATTTCAACTGGGCAAGATATTAAATAAGCATATACAGGGGCATTCTAGGTAGAGGAAAGAGCATAAGAAAAACCCCACCATAAGATACCATCTCATGCCCATTACAATGGCTACTACAAAAAAAAAAAAAATTGCAGAAAATAACACGAGTTGGTGAGGATGTGGAAAATTGGAGCCCTCATGATCTCTTGTGGGGAATGGAAAATGGGGCAGCTGCTTTGGAAAACCATCTGGCAGTTCCTTAAAAAAATTAAACATAGGATTCCCACGTGATCCAGCAACTCCACTTCTGGGTACCTGAAAGCACTGAAAACAGCAACTTGAGCAGACATTTGTACATTCTCGTTCAGAGCAGCATTATTCACAAGAGTCAGAAGGCGGAAGCAACCAAGCATCCACTGATGGATGAATGGGTAAACAGAATGCAGTCTCTGCATACAATGACATTTTATCTAGCCTAAAAAAGGAAGGAAATCCTGATCCATGCTCCAACATGGATAAGTCTTGAGGACATTATGCTAAGTGAAATTAGCCAATCACAAAAAGACAATTTCTGCGTGATTCAAATTAGATACATGGAGTTGAAGTCATCAGAGCCACAGATATAGGAAGTAGAATGGTGGTTGCCTTGGGGCTAGAGGTCGCGGATAGGGGGTTATTGTTCAGTGGGGACAGTTCCAGTTTTGCAAGATGCAAAGAGTTGGATGGATCATGGTGATGGTTGCACAATAGGGTGAACGTAGTTGACGCCACTGAGCTGCACACTTCAAAATAGTCATAAGGTGGTAAGATTTTTTTTTTCTGGTGGAGGGAGGGACACAGAGAGAATCTCAAGCAGCTTCCATGCCCAGCACAGCCCTTTACAAAGACGTGGGTGGGGAATCTCAAAAAATAGAGCAGAATCTGGAGGGAATAGTAGGGACTGTTACCATCCCTAGACCTGTAGGGTAAAGGGAGGAAGCAGTTACTGGTTCAAAAAGGAATGAGTCCTGTGGCTCAGAGGCTCTCCTGAGAGTTACAGTGACCTTTGATGCAGGGACACTTGCAGTGGTAGACAACCCCACAGGAAGGTGACCTGGGGGGAGGGAGGGCGAGGAAACGCCCTCACTCTCTCCTCCTTCTTTCTGGGATCTCCTGCCAGGATTCCCACTGGCCAAGGCCCAGCTGGAAGCCAGAGGTTTAAGGAACCAGCCCATGTTATCCAGTGTCTCCTTGAGTGAACATCAGCCTCACCTGGAAGGCTCAGTCAAACACAGTATGCTGGAGCCCCGCCTCCAAGTTTCTGATTAAGTAGGTCTGGGGGGCAGGGTGGAGAATTTGCCTGTTTAACAAGTTCCCAGGTGATGCTGATGTTGCTGGTCTGGGGATGACATCTTGAGATGCAACTCATATTTGGTCAGCCTCTCACAACAAACAGGAATGTCTTCCTGGAGAGGAGACCTGGAAAGGCAAACAGCCTTTAATGAAAGGTGTTGCTGGACTCACGTTAATGTCACAACCTTGGCAGGCCTCAGTTTCTTACCTATGAAATGAGAGAGATCTGTGAGGTCCCTCCTAGTGGAAGTACAGAATCTAAGGCCATATCTTTGAGTGAGCACAAATGTGACACTTCTTAAAAGTAAGGCAATTCTTACCGCTATCGACTGTCTGTGGTGGATAGTAGTTCATGGAATTGGGCATGAAGTTATGTGGATCGATTCGTATCTCTGTTTTCTGATTGTTTTTTCATATTGGGTGTAGAGCTATTGGGAAAAGGATATAAACAGTTGACTTCTCCCCCTTATTCTCTACAATGAAAGGAGGCATTCACTGCATCAGATAAGCTCTGTTTCAAAATTGGGGTGGGGGAGCACTTCGATTTGTGTAAAATCAGTCATCAAGGAGATACCACAGGAGGATATATCTAATTAACAAAAGCCCGGTCGGTTTATACGAATGATGCCTATAGAATCATTATTTGGTGTGACTTAAGAGATACTTTTCTCTTTTCAAGAGCTCATTTGTTAAAACCAGAAGAAATCAGTTGTCCTCCTGGGCATCCGTGGCTGTGCACATCTGTGAGTCCGTGTTTGGGCGCAGAATGTTTATGCATCCCTTGCTGCGTGTTTGTCTTTGTGTGCCATATTATTTACAGCAATGCAGATGATCTAGAGGCATAGCTGAAAGCCTTTGGAAAATTCCCATCTGTTTCTTGGTTCCCCTTTGTCTTTGTTCTATTTTGTTTAAAAAAAAGGGGGGGGGAGAAGAAAAAAAGAAGGAAAAAAGAAAAAATTCTTAAATTTTTATGCAATGTCTGGTTAAAAATAGTCTCCCTCACAGCAGTCATCACAGGCAACTTCCAGGAATCTTAAAACATCTTTTGCACAATCCTTCTGCTTTCTCTTCAGGGTATTTCTGACCCAGAATTTGAAGCTGCTTGTAAATTACTGATTCATGTATTCATTCATTCAACTGTGACTACGAAGGCAATTCATGGCTGAAGGACACGTTAGTTAAGTCAGGGGGAAGATGGCAGTTGGGAATTTGTGTCCCAATTCTGAGAGACGGAAGAGTTTCAGCTTTCTTTAGGGTAGATTTTCATGAGAAGCTTTCAGAGGCCTGGGCCTGTGGAATAGTCAGGGCTCTATAGACCTGGTTCATTTGTTGGACAGGTTTTATTGAGTATCCATGGCGGCCGAGGACCAGTGCTGGTGTCCTGTATGAGCTCCTGGTGTCCTGGACACAGACATGTGCAGGAGGAGCCATAACAAGGTGATGAATTCTTCCACCACATTTCTAAGGTCCTTGAGGACAGAGACTGAATTGGGCATTTCGTGACTATAGCTCTAGTAGTCTAGCACATAGTGGGTGCTCGGTACATAACTTGCCAGCTGCGTGCCATAATGGAAAAATAAGCAAAAAGCTGTGGTTGCACAGAGGAGGTGCTGACGAGTCCTTCAGGGGTGGGGGAGGAATCCCAGCTCACTAGGGGAAGACAGAAGAAGAGCACCCTTACCCCTGCCTTCCTAGGAGGCCCCGGGCAGCCCACATTCTATCTTAAAAGGTTCTATTCGTTTTGACAAAGAGACCAGCAAAACAAGCCCAGATTCTGTTTTAAACACATTACCTTGAGCTGTCAGCCTGAAAATGCCTGTAGCATTTTCCATGTAAATTCCATTTTGATGGGTTTCACTGGACTCTAGGGTGGAGGGTGGTTGACTCAGGTCAAATTTCTTCTGACTTTGAAATTGACTCATTGTGAACAGAAGAGATCTGAACATTACCTTTCCAAAGAGTGTGGCAAAGGCATTTCACCTACTGCTGTCCCTACCTGCCTCCTTCTAGTTCCCTTATTTCTGGGAGCATGGGCAGGATATTAGGTGGGGGTGTAGGTGAATATGGTCAAAGCTGGAAATCTTATTTAAATACGAAGAAAAAGAAAACTCCCAATTGATTTACACTTTTCCGGGAGCTGCCTGATCCTGGGTTAGGGAGGCAGGGCATCCTGCTTTGTTAACAGTGGGGGCAGGCAGGGGTAGGAGTGGTGAGAGGGGAAACTTTGCCCACCTGTCTCTCTCTTCCTCTGACCAGCCACAGACTGAGACACATGAAGGAACCAGTGGTTGCTGGAGCCAACTGGATCAGTTCTTGAGAGCCAGTTGTTATATTTTTGAAATTTTGCCAAGTCATCATCCATTATTAAAATTAATTATATAAGCTTACCATTTAATAAACTATTTGTTTATAGAAGGTATTGAATGATTGAAACTCATCACTTCCTAATTATTTTACTATATCTTGCTATTGCTTATGCTTTTAAGGTTATTTACATCTATTGTATTGGAATGGTAGAAATACTATATGATGGTATATTACCACCTTTCTCGTCTCCATTTTATATCTCGTATCCATTCAGTGATACCATGTTGGCAGCTTAAAATTGTCCATGGTGGGAATTTCTACACCAGGGATATTGGCAGTGCTAGAAATAGTATATATGTTTTCCCAACAGAGAGTCAGTTATTAAACATTTACTAGCACACCACCATAAGGGACCTTCTGAAATTTCTTAGGAACAGACTTGCTTAAATTTCCATACACTTTGGGGTGCTATATGCAGCCCAACTTGGTGATCTCTGAGAATAAGACAGAGATCCTGAGCAATGTTGGCTGGACCATAATATTGGGTCTATTTCTAGCAGGCTGGTTGTTCTGTACTGGGCTAAAACCTCATTCTGTAGTTGAAAATATATAATTATATGATAGAATATAAGTCATATACCACTTACCTGTGCAGTTCAATGATTTTTAGTATATTCACAGAGTCGGGCACATCAATTTTAGAATATACTCACCACTCCCAAAGAGATCCTGTGCCCATTAGGAGTCAGTCCTTACTTCCCCCAGTCTCCTCTTTCCCCTCCAAACCCTAGGCAACCACCAATTTCTGTTCTTTCTCTATAGATTTGTTTATCTAGTCATTTCATATAAATGGCACCATATACAAGGTGGTCTTTCTTGACTGGCTTCGTCCACAAAGCATAATGTTTTTAAGGTTTAGCCATGCTGTGCCATGTGTCAGTCCTTCATTCCTGAGTAATACGCTATTGTGGGGACATACTACATAAATATACCCTCCCATCAGCAGATGGATATTTGGGTTGTTTTCACTTTCTGGCTACTGTGAATAAGGCTGCTATGTACATTCATGTGTAAGATTTTCTGTGGATATATGCTTTCAATTCTCTCGTGTGCTCCTTTTTTTTTTTTTTTTTTTAAGATTTATTTATTTGAGAGAGAGTGAGAGCAGGTGGAGGAGTAGAGGGAGACTCCCTCCCAAGCACAGAGCCCAACGTAGGGCCCAATCACAGGACCCTGAGATCATGATCCTGAGATCATGACCTGATCTGAAACCAAGAGTCGCCCACTCAACTGGCTGAGCCATCCAGGTGCCCCTTATATGTTTTCAGTTCTCGTGCGTATACACATACCAAGCAGTGGAATTTCTGAGTCACATGGAGACTCCATGTTTAACCATTTGAGGGACTGTTGAACTGTTTCCAAAGTGGCTGCCCCAGTTTATATTCACACCAACCATGGAGGACGTTCTACTCTCCATATCCTTGATAACACTATTTCTTTTTTAAAAGATTTTATTTATTTGTTTGTGAGAGAGAGAGCATAAGCAGGGGGCTGGAGGGGAAGAGGGAGAAGCAGGCTCCCTGCACAGCAGGGAGCTCAATCATGGGGCTCAATTCCAGGACCAGGGGATCATGACTTGAGCCAAAGGTAGATGCTTAACCCACTGAGTCGTCACCCAGGCACCCATGTCTGTCTTTTTTATTTTAGTCATCCTAGTGGATGTGAAATGGTATCTCACTGTGGTTTTGATTTGCATTTCCTTGACTAATGATTTTGAACATATTTTCATTGCTTATTGGCCATTTGTATATCTTCTTTAGAGAAGTTTTTGTTCAGGAGTCTTAAGAAAAAAATGAAGGAAATATAAGTCTCTCCTAAACCATCTGCTGTCCAAATTAACTAGTTCCCAATCTCTTTGGCTTTTCCTTATGAGGGCTTCAACCCCTACCCTCTTTGGAATGGCTCCAAGTTCCTGCACTTCACTCTAATTGAGCCAATACCCATGGAAATATTTTTGTGCATTTCCGAAAGACTCACTTTTGCTGCCAACTTTGCAGAAGCTTCACCCAAAGATCCCACCTGTCTTTCATTATAGACCAGTGATTTAGTCCTTCCTTACCTATTCTGAATAATGTTGGCTGTAGTTGGGTATCTCCTCTCCTCTGTAGTGAGACCCTCTCTGTCTGTCCTTGGAACTCTCTCTTAGGCCACACCCTGTACCTGAAACACCCCTTCATGGCTAGCTCAAAAACCTCCTTCTTCTGATATTCAAATAATCCTAAAATCAGACTTTTCTCACAAAGCCTTTCCCAATAAGCTGGACCAAGATGGTGACTTGCTACCCTTTTCTACTCCCCACTAAAATCCATCTTGTCTGAACTTGTCATCCACACAACCACACCAAAAACTCTTGTACCATTCCTATATTCATTTCATTTCACTAACTAACACATTTGTTATTTGTCTGGGGCTGGTTTGCCCAGTCATGGCTGTTAGTCTGAGTCAGTGAGTTCCACCTTACATTGAACTTCCAGAAGAAAGGAGCTTTTCATCCTTGGTTACAGCTGCTAATGAGAATGTTCTGCTTTCTGGGTGCCTGGGTGGCTCAGTCAGTTAAGCATCCCACTCCTGATTTCAGTTCAGGTCATCATCTCAGGGTCATGAGATCAAGCCCTACATTGGGCTCTGTGCCTAGCTTGGAGCCTACTTGAGATTCTCTCTCTCCTTCTCCCTCTGCCCCTCCCCCTGTTCATGTTCATATAATAAAATAAAATAAAATAAAATAAAATAAAATAAAATAAAATAAAATATTCTGCTTTCAGACCAGAGAGATTTGATTCAGGTTTTTGTCTGTACCTACATGACATGAGACACAGAACTGAAGTGATACTGTTTGTTCCCATAGCACACATGTTAACTAGAGGAAAGGAAAGCAAAGCTGAATGAGACCAACATTCATTAAGACCATTTTTCATGTGCCCTGCCCTGTGTTTGGTGCTTTAAACACAGCACCTTATGGATTCTCACCTGAATCCAATGAGCAAGGTATCATTATTGCCACTTTCTAGATAAAGCTCAAAGAGGTTAAAGAATGCACCTGAAATCAAACCATAAGTTCTGGAACCAATATGCAAATTTATGTCTATACAAATTTCTCTGTTCCTGTTGTTTCCCTAAGCATATATGGGAGGCAGTACTATTCACCATACTTTTTTAGAATATGGAGCCTCAGAGCTTTCTCAGTGCATACATTGATCACAAGGGATGGAGGATGGCAGTGAAAATCCATCTAGTCTACAAAATTTATTCAATATATATATTGTACTAATGATGGATGATGGATGAGTAGTTTCATGTAGGTACAAGAAAGAAAAAATACAATGAAGTATGGTAATATTTTCATAAAGAAAAGCCATATGAATCGTAAGAATAAGTTTTTGACCCAATTCATGATGGTAAGAATAGATTGCTTTGGGGAAAGATAATAGGCTACTATGTATGGACTAAAAACCCTTTAAAGGGTCCCTTTCTCTGCGCATTTCTGGGCTTGTAAAGTTTTTTGCTGTCTATAGCAGTGGGCCAGTTAGTATCCAGTTGAGTGGAAAGGGTTTTAGGAAAGAGTCCATTAAGGTCACAGTGAAAGGCTTTCTCACCCCCTAATTATGAGCAACTATTATGAGAGCACCATCTGGGCTTGTAGGTGGAGTGTAGTTTATTCCAGATGAGACTGTGTCTCTCATCTATATCGCCTTTTCCTCTCAGGCCTGTTTCCCTCTCAACTACTACTTGGAGAGTGGAGAGGTGAAGGGTAGGACAGGGAGGAGAAAACAAAACAACTCTTTTGACCTATTCCTGACAATTTCACCATTGGATCTTCAAATTTTTATACATCTATTTTTTTATTTTTAAATGAAAATTATATGAAACATTTAAGCTGTCATTGAATTTTACAAGCAGGGTGATTGAATTTAGACTATTTCTTGAGAGCATGTTTTGACAGACCAGCAGGATGGGGCCAGGGAAAGGACTATATGATACATGTATGTGGGTAGGGGGAATGGAGATGGTGGAGCTGAAATTTAGAAAGTAGACTTGAGGTCTGGAGCTTCTGTTTCTCTTGATTTGTGGGGACAGAACTTGACACAGAACAATGGCAGTGGTTGAAATTTCTCCCAGTCACCAGGAAGGACACAGTCCAATGAACATACCATGTGAGCCATAAATATAAACCATGTATGTAATTTTAAGTTTTCTAGGAGCCATATTTTAAAAACATTTTTAACATTGTTAAAAAGAAACAGGTGAAACTAAATTTAATAATATACTTTATTTAGGGGCACCTGAGTGGCACAGTTTGTTAAGCGTCTGCCTTTGGCTCAGGTCATGATCTCAGGGTCCTGGGACTGAGCCTTGCATCAGGCTCCTTGTTCAGTGGGGAGTCTGTTTCTCCTTCTCCCTCTGCCCCCGCACCCCCCATGCTCTTCCTCAAATAAATAAATAAAATATTCAAAAAAAAATAATATACTTTATTTAACCTGCTATATTTCAAATATTATCATTTTGACATGTAATCAATTTTACCTCCTTTACTTCTACACTTAGTGAAGGAAGAATCTCCAGGGGTATAATAAAAGGTCAAGTCCCAATGTATGTTTGCTTTCATATCATTACTTGCATCACAGTGCCAACATCCCTTTGGCCCAAGAAAGTTGTATGGCCAACCTTAGTGTCAGTGTGAAAGGGAACTATGCAATGGCAGAGATTTAGGGAGGTGTGATTCTTGGGCTATTTCTGTAACAATATACCATACCATACTTTATAGAATATATGCTATTTGTGTTTCATGCTCTCCACACGTGCAACTTTTTATTTTGGAAATATCGGTTCTTAGAGTGCCTTGTTTTCTGTTGTAGCTAGTCTGGAAGATGGTCTCCAATGATGCTTCCTACCTGGTTTTTACATCCCTAGGTACTACCCTCCCATGTTGAATAGGGTGACCTGTGTAACAAATAGGTTACTGTGAAAATGACAGGGTATGACTTCAGAGGCAAGGTCATAAAGGACATTACAGCTTTTGCCCTGCTTACTTGGACCACTTGCTTTGGGAAAGTCAGCCACCATGTTGTGAGGACACTTGATCAGCTATATAAAGAGACACACATGATGAGGCATGGAGGCCTCCTACCAATAGCCAATATTGACTTACCAGTCACATGAGTGAGTCACCTTAGAAGCAGACCCTCCAGCCCCACTCAAGTCTTCAGATGCAACTATAGCCACAGCCAACTTCTTGACTGCAACCCGATGAGAGACCCTGAACCAGAGCCACCCCTGAAGCCATTCCCAAATTCCTGACCCATAGTAACTCTGAGATAGTAAATACTTATTGTTTTAAGCCACTGAGCTTTGAGATAATGTGTAATGCAACAGTAGGTAACTAATACAATTGCCTACTAACTTCATTTAGAGAAGAGATCAAAGGCCTGAATTTATCCATGTCATATTTTGGTTACATAGAGAAATAAAATATATTTGTCTTAGATACTAAATCTAAATGTTTTCCCCAGAGGTGAAATGGAATTTGCCTTTTATATAAAAATGTATTTTTCTTTTTTTAAAGATTTTATTTATTTATTTGAGATAGATCGAAGGTGGGTGAGCAAGAGAGAGAGAAAGAGTGCGCGTGCAAGCACAAATGGTGGGGGGAGGGGGAGAGGGAGAGGGAGAAGCAGGCTCTCCACTGAGCAGAGAGTCTGATGCAGGGCTCAATCCCAGGATGCTGGGATAGTCACCTGAGCCAAAGGCAGACACTTAAATGACTGAGCCACCCAGCTGCCCCTATATAAACATATTAAAATAAGAAATAAAAAATGAATAACCAAATTTTATATCTTGAGCCAAACATATCCAACACCATGAAATGTATAGTTCCCTGTAACAAATGAAACTAACAAATCTTTACTTTGATTTTTATGCAAAAAAGATATATTTTTTAAACATTTTGGAGTATAATAAGCTAAGGAATTTAGCTAAACAGCATGTCCATGGGGACTTCTAAATTTTCTTCAAACAAATCCTAGATACAAAAATGGTTTGTGGAGATTCCCTTGGGAACTCCCCTAAATCCTGCTTTACTGCTTGGTACATTATGTGCTCTCAGTAAATAGCGTTGAGTCATTCAAGATTTAAGCAATACAGTGCTGTGTTGCTTTTCCTTCCATTTCTTTCTGCCTTCTTTTATAATGTCAGGAAATGCATATAAATGCAAATGACCTTCAGAATGATAAAATCTGCCCATATATTAAAAATTCAGGCTTTCAAAGCTAATGGTCATAGCTATTAAAACACAGCCTAGGGGCACCTGGGTGGCTCAGTGGGTTAAAGCCTCTGCCTTTGGCTCGGGTCATGATCCCAGCGTCCTGGGATCGAGCCCCGCATCCGGCTTTCTGCTCTGCAGGGAGCCTGCTTCCCCCTCTCTCTGCCTGCCTCTCTGCCTACTTGTGATCTCTGTCTGACTTGTGATCTCTGTGAAATAAATAAATAAAATATATTAAAAAAAAAAAAAAAAACACAGCCTAACCTCACATACCCACATCCTAACCCTCAATCTGAGAAACTGAGTTCCTGAACACATGACAAGTTGAGAAGCAGCCTAGTTATTGTGGAGAAGACCCCCAAACATTTAATAATTGGTAATATTTCCGAAAATGGTTGTGGAGGTGGAAATCAAAGCAGAAGGAACAATGGATTATCTATTTAAACAGTATTTAGGGTTCCAAATACCCTCCTTACCTCTGTATAGTAGATGGTTGCTGTGTCTATTCTCACCCTAGCAGAAGTTTGGGGTTTTATTCTCTGGGGAGGTCTGTGAACTGCAGAATATCAAGCACATACCCTCACTCCGCCCCAACCCTAACTCTAGATTTGAGAAGAAAAGAAAGAAGATGTGGTGTATATAGACAAAGGAATATTACTCAGCCATCAAAAAGAATGAAATCATGCCATTTACAACAATATGGATGGACTTGAGAGTATTATGCTAAGCAAAATAAGTCAGAGAAAGACAAATACCATATGATTTCACCCATATGTGAAATTTAAGGAAGAAAACAAATGAACAAAGGGGGAAAAAAGAAAAGAGAGAGGCAAACCAAGAAACAGACTCTTAACTAAAGAAAACAAACTGATGGTTACCAGAGAAGAGGTGGGTTGGGGGGATGGATGAAATAGGTGATGGGAATTAAGGAGGGCACTTGTGATGCATACCAGGTGTTATATGGAAGTGGTGAATCATTATATTGTACACTTGAAGCTGATATTACACTATATGTTAACTAACTGCAATTTAAACAAAACAACAACAAAAAAATAGCTTAACTTTGGAGTGTATGTCAAGTACCAGCAATAGAATTTATACCACAGACTTACTTTGATAGTACTCTTAATTGTATAATCTCTTCTCTTATTTTGTTTCTTTTCTGGTTTTTTTTTATGCTTCCTTTTTGCTTTTCAGAGGTTTCCATGTTTTATATCCAGCATCCTGTTTCCTCTTTAGTAAAAACTTCTAAATCTTGAAAAATTAAAAATCCAGTTAAGACATTTGTGGTCATGTAATGAATGGAATGTAACCTTGTTTATGCAATCTTAACCTTAGAGTAGTCCTACCTTTGTTTTCTTTGGGTACTTCTGAAGCTTCTTTTTAAATATTGTTTTTCTGGGCCCTTTTCTTGACTTTTAATTTGGGAGCTAGGAATTCTGCATTTTCAAAGCTATTTCTCTTCCTCCTTTTCCATTCTGACTTCAGGGAAGCTAGCTACTTCAACTCTTTCCCATTTTTGTTTTTGCTCTGAGGATGCATTTTAGGGTTCAGCTGTTTCTACTTCGGAGTCCTTAGACGTGGTCCTGGGCCTTTGTGTCTTATAGGTGCTCTGGCAGCTTGTGTCCTTATTCAAAGCTTTGGCCCCAGCATATGCTTCTTTCATTCATACTCCTCCTCACTCAGGCTTTCTTCTTCCTATTTTTCTTTTCTCTTGTAACAGTGCTATCATAAGTTTCCTTTCACTGCAGCTACATCTGCTTAAATATTAAATAAACAACTCACCAGCTACTCTTCGGGCAGGAAACAGTTGATTTTTACTGTCTCAGGGACTATATTAGGTTTTCTCGGTGCCTCTTATGGTGGATAATGTAACTGACATGGTTGCCAAAATGTTTCTTATAATTTTTAACACTTGCTAAATTTTTTTTTTCTTTTTAGAAATTGGGCTTACCTCAATAGGTTTTGCTACTTGTTTCTTTGCTTCAGATTCCACAAAGGCAGATCCCACTGGATCTCCAGGAGTTCTACAAAATAGTGTACTGCTGTAAACAACATTGTCACATTTCCTAAACGCTCTTTCAGTGCAGCTGCTACTAACGTTTTTCTGGAAAGTAACTTCCATGATCATTTAGAAGCAGTGTTAAATATGTAAGGATTTAATAACTATATAGATTAAGCTTTTCACAAATCCTCTTAGAAGGTCAATGAATTTTACCTTGAATATAAAATATGTATAATCTATAGCTATCTATATCATATCTTATCATATCTATCTATCTAATCTCCTAACCAGATAAATATTTTTAGTGTTTTATTATAGGTAGTACATGGAGGTTAAGGACTCAACTTTTAGAGTCAAATGGAGCTGGAGTTGAATCCTGGCTCCATGATTCATTAAAGTAATTTCTGAGCTTTGGCTGCCTCATCTCTCAATGGAGATAATAATGGGCATCATGTGGGGATTATATGAAGTAGCATATATAAAGTACTTAGCATTGGACTTATGCAAATCAGTGGTATCTGCCATTATCTTCTTTGTTGGGCTATGCTATATGTGTTTCTTGACTCTTCCATTTGTTTTGTGCCAAGGAATGTTTCCTTAGCGAAAAATTTATTCAATATTGTACTTATTGCCCTGATGGTCTAACATTAACTTTCTGTTCGTAGGCATGATTATAGTTCTTTCTATCTGTGAAATAAACCCAAAAGAAGTTGAGATATTCAATTAATTAATAGAGAGTCTCACCTAAGACACAGGGTCATTAAAAAAAATCAACAAGTTTATGCCAATTACCAATTCTCTATGTCACATGAAATCCAGACTCTTCCCTATTTGGAATACTTGGGCTTGTAGAACTTAATGGTAGGCCTAATCTGGCCATATTTTACTTGGAGTTTCATTCAATAAATGAAAGAGAAAGACCCCCAAAATAATCAATTGTAAAGAGTGAATGGGCCCAATCCAACCCTAATCCTAGTCCCAGTCCTGTCTTTTGTCTACAAGTTGCCTATACTTTATCTGATGCTACCCTGGATGTGGAAAAAGGAGTGGAAGAAAAGACAAGAGAAGGCGGACCACTTGGGCAGCCAGGGTCTCCTCCTTTGACATGGAAAGGACATACGGATCTCCTGCGGGTTTTGTATATAGTTCAGAAAATGGCTGGGCTTTAGCTATCTTCGGGTAACCCACCCAGAGATGTGTCCTCCAGGCCAGGGCAACCCTAGGAGCTGTGTTGGGACTGTAGAAAGAGCTCAAACTTGAACTTGAGCCAGACCTCCATGCCATCTGAAGACTCATTCAGGGAACCCATAGATGTGTTTCAGCAGAGATCTAGCATGCAGTTCCTACCATACGAAAGTCAGACTGTGTGAACAGGCTATGGCAATTCAGAGAGAAAGGATTGCCTTTCACTCTGGACAGCCTAGCAAGGAGCTGCTCCCCCTCCTGCCTGCCCCCTGAATAGGCCAAGTCACTGGATGAGGGTGAGTGAAAGTGTTTGCAGACCGCCCTCCCTTCCCTTATGCTGAACTGCTGGGGGAAGAGGAGAAAGGCTTGGAGTGGAATATAAAGTTAATATTTTGTGAAGAAAATTTAATTGTGCAAAATAGCAGATGTAAAGATAGGAAGAATAATGCAGTAGCTTCTACCAATCAGCATCAGTAATTAGGAACTCAGCCAAGCACATTTCATTTATGCCCTCCAACTTCCTCAGCCCCAATTATATATGAAGCAAGTCCTAGATATTATACTATTCCACCCACAAATATTTTAGTATAAGTCTCTAGAAGATAAGAACTTGAAAACAACCATTAGATTCCTGAATGGTATCACATGTTCCCTGAGTGTGTCATACTTTTTAATGGCTTGTGTGAATCAGGACCCAAATAATTCCATACACTGCAATTGGTTTTTATTTCTTTTAAGAATTTTACTCTATGGTTTCCTCCTACTACTACTTTTTTCTCTTGCAACTTATTTATTGAAGAAACTCTGTTGTTTTCCTGTAGTTTCCCACAGTTTGTATTTTGCTGATTGCTTCCATGTGATGTTGTTGAACAAGTTCCTCTGTCCCTGCATTTTCTGTAAATTGGTAGTTAGATCCAGTGGCTTGATCAAGTTTAAATTGTTGTGACTTTTTTTTGGCAAGACTATTTTGTAGGTGATCCTATGTTCCTCCCTGGGAAGACTATAATAGCCAATTGTCCTGACCTCTCTCTTTTTTAATTGTGGCAAAAACATATATATATATATATATATATATATATATATGTATAAATAATTTCCCATCTTAGCCATTTTTAAGTGTACAGTTTAGTAGGGTTAGGCACATTCACATTGCTGTGTAGCCAATATTTGAAGTTTTTCATTTTATAAAACTGGAAGTCTATGCCCATTAAACACCAGCTCCCCACTTCTCCCTTCCCTCCAGCTCTCAATAATTATCTCTATAAATCTGACCACTCTATATAAATAGAATCATACCACGTTTGTCTTTTTGTGACCGTTTTATTTCAATTAGCATCATGTCTTCAAGTTTCATCCATGCTGTAGCACGTATGCAAATTTCCTTCCTTTTTTAGGTTGAATAATATTCCATTGTACACATTTTGTTTATCCATTCACCTGTCAATGGACATTTAAATTGCTCCTAACTTTTGGCTACTGGGAAAAGTGCTGCTATGAACATGTGTATAAAAATATCACTTTGTGACCCTGCTTTCAATTCTTTTCAGTATATGCCCAAAGGAGGAATTGTTGGATCATATGGATATTCAATTTTTAATTTTATTTTGGGAACTGCCATACCGTTATCCATAGTGGCTGCCCTACTTTACATTCCCATCAACAGTGCAGAAGGGTTCCAATGTCTCCATATCCTTGCCGACACTTGTCATTTTCCGTTTTTTGTTTTTCAACTTTTCTTTCATTCTCCTCCTACTCCTTATTTTTCTCCTCTTCCTCCTCCTCCTTTTTATTATTATTACTTTTGGCTGTAGTCATTCTAATGTAATGGATGTGTAGTGATACCTCATTGTTGTTTTGATTTGCATTTCCCTAATTTAGTGATGTTGAGCATCTTTTCAAGTGTTTGTTGGCTATCTGTATATCATCTTTCGATCTCTATTCAAGTCTGGTCAGAGATATGATTTATAAGTATTCTCCCCCATTCCCTAAGTTGTCCTTTCACTCTGTTTATTGTGTCCTTTGATGCACAGAGGTTTTTGATTTTGATGTAGTCCAATTTGTTTATTTTTACCTTCATTGCCTGTGCATTTTGTCTTATCCAAGAAATCCTTGCCAAATCCGTTGTACAGCTCTTCCCCATTTTCTTCTTTCTTTTAGTCGTCATTGATGATCATAGCCAAAATAACTATTTCATCAGAAGTTCCAATATTCCATTTCTGTTCTTCTTCATTTATCAGCTAGAATGTTTCTATGAAAAGAAGTTTCTCCTCATCAACTACTTTATTACCCTGAGCCTCATTTTAAACACGAAAATGCATACTTTCTCTCTAATTACAAGTTATCAAAATGATGTCTTAGTTCCCTAGCATCCTCAAAATGAGACAAATGAGTTGAGTTTTTTTTAAGTTTCATTATGAACTAACAGACTTAATAATTTTTATGTGTTTAATCCACTGCAGTTATTATTTCTTTTATGATTGATCAAATATTTCCACCTTTAGACTCTTCAAGTTGACTCCCAAATTATTTTGGCATGGCCCCAGAATTCTTCAATTGATTCCTTGATTTCTGGTGTCCTAAGATTTTTGAGGCCTATCTTCCACATTTCCTGCCCCAGACCGAATTGACCATTGAGATAGTATTTAAGATGGGCAGTACTGAAATTTTAAAATCTAGCACGAGACAGCTTTATTAATCTCAACATTGCACAGTTGGACTGAACCATCCCAAGATTCTTGAAGAACAGCATAATTGGGCAGCCATGGGAAAACATAAAATGATCTCATGTTTATACCGTCCAATGAATTGAAAATTCTCAATACATTTATAGACTCCAAGTGGAGTGGTCAAGGAGGCAGTTGGAGGCATAAGTTTTGAGCTTAGGGAGAAAATCCAGGCTGAATGCACAAATTTGGGAGTTATCCACAGAGACTTATAAGTAAATCTAAAGATGAATGAGATGATCTAGAAAAAAAATGCTGAGAGGGAAGAGAAAGTCGATGCTGGAGCCTTGGATATGCTGACATTAAACCATTGAGAAGAGGTGGAGCCAGCAAAGGACTCTAAAATGTTTAGCAAATTAGGAGGAAACCAAGATAATAAAGTAGTTTTGAAACTAAGAGGAGAGTGTATTTCAAGGAGGTCAGCTGTGTTAAAGAGAAAGGTTAAGAGAGAAAAGGACCAAAAAGTGACCCTTGGATTTGGCATAGTGAAAATCATTGTGACTTTGACAAGAAGTGTGGCTGGGGATTGATGGGGATGGAGGCTTCGAAGGAGAGGACTGAGGAGATGGACTGTGTCCTCATGCAGATTTCAGAATAGTGGGTTCCAGCTGTACCACCAAACGAGAGGTCAAGGAGTCTCATTACCAAAGGCCAGACCTCCAAACAAGGAAGCAGAGGACCATGTTTGAGTGGACAGCTTGGAGCTAGAAGAGGATAGCAAACTAGGGACACACCAGGCTCACAGCTTGTCTGCTTATTTTTTTAAATTGTGGTTAAAAAAAAATGCACAGCTTCTTAGTCATTTTGAAGCATACAATTCAGTGGTATTAATTGTATGCACACTGTTGTGCAACAGATTTCCAGAATTATTTCATCTTGCAAAACTAAAACTCTGTCCCTAGTAAACAACAACTCTCCATTCCCCCCTCCTCCCAGCCCCTGGAAGCCACTGTTCTACCTTCTGTCCCTATGAATTTGACTTATCTCCTATCAGCTACATGCTTGTTTAAGAAGGCTGAACTCAGATCCCAGAGAGCTATGTGGGAAGGTCCCTACAGAAAACTATGCCGACGATAGTTGCAAGCACAGGCTGGCAAGTCCCAGAAGAGGGAAAGTGCAGCTAACCTAAAGCAGCATTTTGGGAATCCAGGGATAAAAGAGAGACCACTGAGTGGGTGGAATATTTCCACAGCCTGCAGCTGCCTGAGGGATGAGCCGGGGTGAGCTGAGGATGGACAGGGAGAGGAGTAAGATTCCAATGCCCCACGTGGAGAGAAGCAGCAGACGGTGGCTGTTGTGACACCATTAGGGAGTGGAGAGAAGCAGGGTGGCTTCAGCAACAGCTGCACAGAGGCTCAGCTGTGAGGACTTTGCCCAATCTGTTCCTCCTCTCAACGGACCGAATGGTGGAAGAGCGGGGTGAGGTCCATAACAAATGTTTCTACCTATTCTCACTTCGAGCAGGCTCCAACCAGTCCCTTGGCTTGGGAAGAAGGACTCAGTCCTCCTACAGCACTCTGCCCAGTGAGGCAGGGCTAGGAGGCTGCTTCAAGAGACAGAATGCACCCAGCACACTTAGCCCATTCAAAAGGCTTGAAGATGATCTGAAGTCAAGGTGCCAAATGTTGTAACCAAAGTCTCAGATTTTCCAGTCCTGGTGCCATAACATGGGATGACATAGGCTGAGTTCCTTCCTTAGTTACTTCCTGAGAAGCCTATACTAGGGGGAGGTGGTGACAGAGGAGTTCACTTGTTCATTCAGTGTGCTCATGTGGTAATGGCACTGTATGAATTTTAACCATCATACCAGCTGCCTGACATTTAGTGTTGTAGACTGTTGTTTAGCTTGCTTCCTGGTAAATTACCCAGAACTCAGGGGCCCCTGCTTCTCTTCCCAATCATGCCACCTACTAGCTGTATGACCATGGCCAAGTCGTTCAACAACTCTGAGCCTCTGTAGCAGGTGTATGATGAGAATAAATAACACCTGCCCACAGAATTGTTACATTAAATAAAATCTTGTCTATGAAGTTAATTTATTAACTGCATATTACCAAACACTTACATCTAATTTTTTATCCTTTAAAAGATACAACTTGTCAAATTGTCAATAAATTGAACTCTTCCCATGACTTCCCATTGCCACGGAATAAAACTCAAGTTCCTTACCTGGCATTAGAGTCCATATGATTTCTTCCCTGCCTAATTCTCTGACCTCATTTCTTAACATCCTCTTGCTCTCTTTCATGCAGATTCTTATCACATTGAAGTATGTTCCTTAAGCATTCCAATGCTGTTCCCATTTCAGGGCCTCTCCTGCCTGTAATGCTTTGCAGTTGGCTCAAAACTTCACCCACACTGGTCCCAGCTGAAATATAATTCAGATTGGTTATCATAGCTAATGTTGTTCCCTAAACCATTGACAGTCTCTATTACAGTAACCGATTTTATTTTCTTTATGAAATTATCGCTCTTAAGTAAGTTTTGCTTATTGTCTATGTTCCCTACCAAAAGGAACATAAAGAATAGAATTTTGTCTTAAATATCTCTGTCTCTCTCACCTAAAATGGTGCCTGGCTCGTAAGAGGAGTTTAATAAATATTTGTAGAGAAACTATTTACTGCTAAGGAGATTCTTTGTGTTAGATTTTTAAGGAGCTATATTCATGGAAGCAAAATAAATTGGAAACAACAATTTTATATCACAAAGAATATGGTTTTTCAAATATATCTATATTTTTTACATACAACATTATATTAGATTCAGGTGCACAACAGAGTGATTGGACAACTCTGTGTGTTATGCCGGACTCCTCACAAGCAGAGCTGCCATCTGTCACCACACAGCGCTCTCCCAACACCATTGACTGTATTCCCTGTGCTGTGCCTTTCATCCCCATGACTTACTCATTCCATAACTGGAATGAATTGTACCTCCCACTCCCCTTCAGCCATTTTGCCCATCCCTCCACCCTCTTCCCGCTGTCAGCTATCAGTATCAGTTTGTTCTCTGTATTTATGAGTCTGTTTCTCTTTTTGTTCATTTATTTATTCGTTTGTTTTTTTAGATTCCACACATAAGTAAAATCATAGGGTATTTGTGTTTCTCTGTCTGCCTTATTTCATTTATCATTACCCTCTAGGTTTATCCATGTTGTCACCAATGACAAGATCTCCTCTCTTTATATGGCTGAGTAACATACATAATTTTATGTACACACCACATCTTCTTTATCTGTTCATCTATGGATGGACATTAGGGTTGCTTCCATACCTTGGCTATTGTAAATAATGCTGCAATAAATATAGGGGTATGTATGTCTCTTTTTTTAATATTTTATTTATTTATTTGACAGACAGAAATCACAAGCAGGCAGAGAGGCAGGCAGAGAGAGAGAGAGGAGGAAGCAGGCTCCCCGCTGAGCAGAGAGCCCGATGTGGGGCTCGATCCCAGGACCCCGAGATCATGACCTGAGCTGAAGGCAGAGGCTTTAACCCACTGAGCCCACCCAGGCGCCCCTACGTATGTCTTTTTATATTAGTGTTTTCATTTCCTTTGAGTAAATAGCCAGTAGTGGAATTCCTGGGTCATATGATATTTTTAATTTTAATTTTTTGAGGGACCACCATACTATTTTCCACTGTGGCTGTACCAATTTACAGTCCTACAAACAGTATACCAGGGATCACTCTTCTCCACATCCTCCACATTCCTGGAAGCAAAATAAATTTCAAACTTAATAATTTTACATAACTGTAAAATAATTTTGATTTACGTAATATTTGCATTTTATTAGAATGATAATTTTATGTAAATTTTATAAGTAGGTTTATGTGCTCAATAATTCTATCACAAAGAATCTGGTTCTTCATGCCTATGTATTTTTTAATCAAAAATTAAGTTTGTATTGCATGTTATTTTGTAATCTACCCTTTCATCTGTGACCCTGATGTTTCTCCTACAACTTTTTTAACGGTGACATGTGGATGAACCATATTCTATTTAGCTGATTTCCTGTGGTGCGTGTACTAAGGAATGCTGGGTCCTGATAAATATGCCAAATTTCCCTCCAGAAGGGCTGTGCCAATTCACACTCCTACCAACAGTGTAAAAGAGGTACATTTTCCTGAACCCTAACAATACTGAATTTTATCACTCATAGAGCAAAACAATTTTTTTTTTGCTAATGTGATAAGTGAAGAACTATCTCTTTGCTTTATTTTGTGTTCCTTTATCTGCTTGTAAGTGTGAACTGTTTTTCTTTGCTTTTCCATCATGTTGTATTTCTTCCCTTATGAACATTCTCTTCATTTTTTCATTGGGTCTGTTTGGTGATGTTGCTGATTTTCTATTGTAGTATTCATCTTTTATTGATTTGTCAAGAGCTCTTTTTGTAGTAAGGTGATTGACCTTTGTCATGAATTGCAAATATTTTCCCAATATGTTGTTTGCTTTTTATTTTGGTTTTGGACCTGAGGTCCTGTAAGTCTCTAGCCAGGCTCATGTCTTGGAACCTAAGCCTGCCAGGAGGGAAAGCTCAGCCCAAGGAAATCTAAGTCCCAGCAACAGCAGGCCTGGGGCCCTGGATAGTACAAGTTCGGGGCAGGGTGTATGAGATGTTCAAATAATTCAGAGCTAAAGAATCCCAAGATAACCTCTAGAACAACAAGCTACTCTTTACTTACTGATGGACCTATGGAGTACCCTTCACTTCTGATCCAATTTTGTTTAAATTTTAAATAGGAACTTGAAAGATCCAAAGGAATGAAGCTATAATGATGAAATGATAGGTATTAGAAATTTTTTTAAATGATTTTATATACTTTCTTTCAAAAAGCAGTCTTCCTCTGCCTTCTCAGAAGGCCAGTACGCAATCATGGCTAGACCTATGAAGAGAGATTCTCAGTGAGGAATATTTAGTGTATGTGTGTGTGCAAGGAGGAAGGGGAGTGCATCATATTACCTTCCATGTCCAAGTGATCATTTTTGATAAAATGCTTTTTGAGTAAATACATGAGTGGATATCCTCAAAGAGGTGAGGCTGCCTTTCAGTGTGGCATGACAGCTAGAACCCATGAGTCATCTTTTGCCAAAGACTTCTGGAAGATGGGCGAACCTTTCCTTGGTCGACTCTAACTCCACTTAGAATGTAAACCTACCCCTCTTGTCCCTTACCAGTGGACAATGCTCCCTGAGTCCTATCATCAGCCCTTGGGACTGTTATTAAATGTTGCTCAGCTGTCCCACGTCCGGACTTCAATATGGCCGCTGCTCCTCTGGCCTCTCTGCCTAGCACAGAGCTTATTTCCCAAACCTTCCCTTAGCCTGTTTCATCGGTAACTTTCTATTCATTTCTGCTGGCTCTGCTTTGTGTCAAAAGTGTCAGAGAAGAAGGGAGATGATGAGTTATAAGGTGGTGGGCAGGAGGAATGTGAAAATAAACAGCTAAGGCCCCAGGAGCAATGATCCCACTGGGTCAGAGTCTAGTTTTCTCCTGCTCCCTGAGGCCCTTGCTGACATCCCACGGAATCCCCTGGTGCCCCGAGGGGGCCTTTCCATGGCCAGAAAACCTTATGGTATCAGCAACATGGAGTCTAGGGTGGTGAGGAACCATGGCGTTTTCCAGCTGTATGAAAAGCACCGTATCTCATGCTAAATACGGTTCCCTTCATGAAGCACATGACAAGAATCATCAAAGAGCTTCATAAACATAATGGAACAAAAATACTCGATATGAACATTTTAATCAGAATATGTGTTTTGACAGAGGCAGAAGTTCCATGTGCCAAATATTCCTACATAAATCCCCCACCCACACTACTCCGTTAACATACTAGCGCATCCAAATATTGCAGGCTTGTTACAGAATTTGCGTGTGTGTCTACAAAGCTTTAACAGACCTTCAGAAAGCCAAGCTTTGTAATTACAGCCTACCTTTCCTAAACCACAAGAGTTATTTAAAAAGCAGATATTCTTCACTGCCCGCGTCCCATTCCGACCTCTTACTCACTACTTCCTATAGACCTGGGTTCATCATCCCTTGTTTATTAGGCATAAATACATTTCCATCTGTGTCCTGCGGTTCACTGGTATTTGCTCTTTTAAGGTCTGTCACTTGTGTCCTGTGGCATGAAGGCCTTTTTTTTTTTTTTCATAAGGTAAAAGAGCAAAGTTTTGTCTGCACATCTGTCTGTTTTAGCAGACAGGTAGCAAGCAGGATGGCTGGAAAAGATACACAATGACCTGCTGGAATCTCTCCATCATGAAACTATTCAGATCCTACAGAGCTGGTCCTCACATCACGTCAGGTAACCATCTTAAAAGTAAAACTAATCTTACTCTCCGTCATAGGAAACACAGTTTAATGTGGCCACAAGTGATCATACATGTCTTTAATCAGTTCAAAGGTATTTTATTGAGAAACTACTGTGTGCTGATCATGATTTGGAGGAATCTCAGTAGAGATTGAGATTAGTAGAAATGGGCAGGAAAGGACAAACACTTTTCTGATGTTAGTCCTTCTTTAGACTGGCAAATCCTATCTTTTCCAAGTTCTTTAGAATAGGAATAATCTCACAAGGGGGAAACCCACAAATATTTCCCCAACCAGCCTGTTCCATGTCCTAGATATCTCCTACCACCCTGTCCTCTTTAGGGTCTGTCAAGGCTAGGGTAAAGAACGAAGCCAAGAGGAAGAAGGGCCTCAGGAACAGGACAGAGCTCCACTCCACCAAAACCTCAACCAGTTCCCAATTTTGACTTGCCTTTCCTCATTTCTTTCACACATTCTTCCTTAATCTCGAGTGTGTTTTCCACCCCACAGCATTTCCAACAATTCCAACTTTCTCCCCAGCCAATAGCATCCTTGGTATTTATAAAGTTTGCTGGTAATGCCGCCAGTGAAATTAGATCATAACAACATCTATTCAACAAACCAAGAGATCTCTAAACCCTACACAGCCAGACTCTCTCATTGGAAGTCATCTTTGTTATGATGCATTTTATGATCTCCTCAAGTTTGTAGTATTATGATTTGAACATAATGGTGCTGGAATGTGGCATCAGGTCCCATTTTATCTTGTAAATTCCAGAAAACTGAAGACCACAATATATGGTTTTGGTGGCCTCCTTGGAAGACTGGCATAGGTCCTTACATGCTGACTGCATGCTATTTGGGGACACTGTCCATGGGAAATTGACTTACATAAACTTTATTCATACATCTCTTGAAACCATGTAGGGTAAAAGTACTTGGATTCATTTGTTAACATAATCAGTATGTGTTGACTGTGGGGTTTTTCTCTGTTATACTCCATACATAAAGAACACTTGTAGATGGAGGGCAATCTGTAGGTGTTAAATGGGAACCAGTCAAAATGACCTGGTCTCTGCACTCGGGGCACCTGGTCCAGTATGGACGGAGTCTGTGGCAGGTGCTGGGACACCACAGTGCCATGCAGAATGTGTCTGGTGGAATGAGAAGCATGTGTGTGACCTGTGGTAGGGAGTTCAGGGCAGGAGAGGCCCCCTTCTGCTGGGGCAAGGAAGCCAGCTCTGCAGAGTGCAGGCACATTATCTGGCAGAGTGGAATAGGGAGAGAAGCCACCAGGAGCCCACAGCTGCCTGATGTCCC
This sequence comes from Martes martes, assembly GCF_963455335.1. Taxonomy (NCBI): domain Eukaryota; kingdom Metazoa; phylum Chordata; class Mammalia; order Carnivora; family Mustelidae; genus Martes; species Martes martes. The sequence continues at coordinate 73,688,494 of NC_137890.1, forward strand.
ATTGGGAATGGAATGGAATGGAGAAGGGAAAGGAAAGGAGATGAAGAGAGAAGAAGGGAAGAGAGAAGAAGGAAAGAGAGAGGAAGAGAAGGGAAGGGAGAAGACAGAAGACAGAGAAGGGAGATTACAAAGGACTTGTCTAGGATCTGGTGCAGAATGAGAAGAGGCAGGGGGCAAAACTCACTCACTTTGCTTCAATAATAATAATTGTCATAACAATAGCCATTGGTTGAACATGTAATATGTACCAGGCACTTGGCTTTTCACACATTAATTCTAAGGAACCCCCCCTACGCGCGCGCGCGCACACACACACACACACACACACACATTGGCCTGGTTTACAGATTAGGACATTGAGGCCCAGCTACTGCATGTCAGAACTGGGGTTTGACTCGGCATGTCTGACCCGAGGCCATGTTTTCTTCCCTCCATTGTGTTGCCAACTGACCGCTAGAACGGTGATTTCTGAGGGTTTTACAGAGCTGCTGTGGTACTCTATCTGTTTATTTGCATGTCTAATGGGTTCGTTCTTTTATGCATTCTCCTCAGTATTTTGGTTTCCTCCGTGTTGCTGGGCTGCAGAGTCTGGGTCCTCCAGATTGCCTGGCCAGCGGATCTGAGTGTTGAACAGCTTCCCCCATGCTACCCCACCCCCCAACCCCTATGACAAGACAGTGTTTACTTAACTGGAAGTGCTGGATACCACGTGTCCCTGTGCACACCGACAATCCCTGGGGAGTGTCAGTCCACAAAACCTTTCCTTCTTTTCCCAAGCAAGCATGTGAGGCCTTGAGGTGGCCCGGATTCTGCACTCACTGAACTTCCCACAGTTGATGAGCGCTGGATTGTGGTTGTACATTCTCTCTAGTCGGCCCCTCGGGCTGCTTCAGGCTGTGATTCCTTCATTTGCTGCCCACAGAGCAGACAGCCCCGGCCCGCCGCCAGGCATCCTGGGCACTCACCACCCAGGCAGGCCCTCTGATGTGGCAGAGGCCCTCAGCACCTGGGGTGCCGCATTTTCCCCTGGATTGCTTTTCCTCTGCTTCTCAGGCAGCGCCTGGCCTGCTCCATCCCCCAGGCACCTGGAATGTAGCATGTCCCATATCACCCACATTGCATAATCCGACTCTGCCCCTGGAGGGGAGCCCCTTGAGGGTCGAACTGTTTCTAATTCAGCTGAAAACGGTGGGACCCCCCCCCTTCATGTGCGCAGGATTTGGCACTTCGCTACATTCCATACATATTTGCTAGAAAAACAAATACAAAGTGTTCAGTGAGGTAAGGGCAAGCCCTCCAAGGGGACATGCCTGCAGGCTGTTTGGATCTGGGCCACTAGAACTTTGGAGAAGATGCGGGCCTAGGGATAGAACTTTGCAAACACAAATATGAAGAGGATATCTGATCTACTGAAGGAAAAAAACGGTGAGAAAAAAAATCGGGCCATCCCAGAGCAGAGCAGAGGGAGAGGCACACACCAGACATCTCTTTGAGTTTTTCGGTTCAGAAGATACCGAGTAGATTATATCGTGAAAACGGCAATGCAAGGTGAGGCTTCCTTTTCCAGCGAAATGGTGATTCGTGCTACGCTAAATGCGTTTGCTGGAGATCTAGAAATACAAAATGAATTTGAACCCATGTACCTCGGCCCTGGGGGGAAGAAATAGTATATATGGAGTTCCTATTCTGTCCTTTACCACTTTTGTCATCATTCCAGCAACTCGATGAGGTGGTTTGGTCCCAGCTTTTGAAAGATGAGGACATTTCATCTCGGAGAAATTAAACAATGACCCAGTATCCCTCGAATGGGAAGTCTGGTCTCTCCGACTTCAAAGAGCTCAATCTGCTCCATTTTCAGCTTTAAGGCAGGCCCTCCCCTTGGCGTCAGACATTCTGTAGCTTGCTGCTGGAGAAATCCCGGCTCAGTTCAGCCTCAGGAAAAAGACCAAACTTCAAAGTCCCCTGGGGATGTTACCTCATCTGCTTTGAGGTCAAATACTTTCTTTTCACTGTCAAAGCGGCCTCCACTTGTGAGTCCTTTTTTTCCAGCCCCAGCTGACATCTCTATCTATGAACTGGGACCGAGACCGGGACCCAGACCGGGGGACTGAGGTTGCACCATCCCTCACTGTCCTGAGATTCTTGGGCTCCGTGAGCCTCCCTTCGGCCCATTCTACTGCTTATCTTGTGCTCTTAACAAGTGGACCCTGGACCTTTCCCCACTTTGCTTGTCTTGAGATGGAAGCTCTTAAAAAACAAACCAACAGTAATTTGACATTATGTTAAAAACCTGTTAGAGGAAACCAACTGCCCTTGATGAGTCGTCCTACATTAAAAAGGGAATGAATTTTATGGCATAATGAGCACTCACATGCTAGCTAGGGATAATGGATGGTAATCAGGCACACAGTCTCAACCCTGCTGCGCCTGGGGAAGGGACTATGGCAGAGAAGCCTGCCAACCCCACTGGTGGGGAGGAAGGAATGTGGGGCTCCCCTTGCCCCACTCCTTACTGGCTCAGCACTTTGGACCAGCCTGTAACCTCACAGAGCTTACAAGATATAGACGGAGGGCTCTTTGTAAATGTTAACACTTTTTTTTTCCTAGACCTACCCATTGTTGTTTCTATCCCAATCCACAGGGCCTCTCTAGCTTCTCATTGGTGACTTCAGTATATTTGCATGTATTTCGGTAACTGATCTATTTTGGACTTATTTCTACTACCCAATTTTTGATTTCTATTTGCCATGCTTCCTTCCTGCCTCTGTCTCTCTTTCTGCTTTTAATTAATGGATAATTTTTAATAATTTGTTTGTTTAACTCAGGAAAGCTGTTAAACTCACAGTTATGGTCTTTGCAGGGAAAGGATACAGTTTAAAATCAGGAGTGGCAAAAGGCACATGTTTGGAGTCCAGGAGGACCAAGCATGAACCTCCAGCATTCTTCTCCCAGAGGATTCATGCACACGGCATTCTGTTCTCCCAGCAACAATGAGAGGCTAACTCTGCTAACTAAGGAAGCTCTCATGAGTCTTGATGTCCAGGGTTTTTGTTGGGAGTAAGTCACTGCGACACTTTTGCTATGTGGGCCTTTGGTGTCATAATCAACAAATCACTGCCAAACCCGATACTGTGAAGCTTTCATCCTACATTTTCTTCTAAGAGTTTTAGGTCTTACATTTAGGTCCTTGATCCTTTATGAGTTAATTTTTGCATAGGGTGTTACATAAGAGTCCAGCTTCATTCTTTTGCATGGATGGATGGATATCCAATTTTCCCAGCACCATTTGTTGAAAAGACCATCTTTTCCCGCATTGAACGGTCTTGACACTCTTGTCAAAAATTATTTGACCGTATATACACAAGGGCTTTTTTCTGGGCTCTCTCCGCCTTTAATATTTTATCCCCACTTTTTACCTCTGCAACTTTGGAAACACAATATTCTAGTTCTAATTCTTTAGTGGTTCTCAAACTTGATTGTGCACCAGAATCTCCTGTAAGACTTCCCAACACAGACCACTGGACTCCTCATCCCATGATTCCGATTTAGCAGATCTGAGACGGGGCCTGAGAATTTGCATTTCCCTTCCGTCTTTCCTTCCTTCCTTCTTTCCTTTCTCTCCCTCTGTCTTCTTTTCTCCCGCCTTCCCTCCCTCCCCTCCTTCCTTCCTTTTTTAGAGAGAGAGGGAGAGAGAGACAGAGAGGGAGAAAGAGAATCTCAAGCAGGCTCCACACTCAGTGTGGAGTCCAATGCAGGGCTGGATCTCACGACCCTGACATCATGACCTGAGCCGAAATCAAAAGTCAGATGCTTAACCAACTGAGCTATGCAGGAGCCCCACAATCTTTTTATGACAAGGAAACTGAAGCACAGAGAGATAAAATAATTTTCCCATGGTCATAATGCTAATGGCTGTGATTGTTGACATTTGAACCTCGGCACTCGCCTTCCATCCCTTGTTCTGTGCAGTGTCTCCTATGGAAACAATAGATATAATGGTAATTAGAATTGCAACCAGAAAATATGTCAATATTTGTGTCAATTGCCTCACTCAAATTTAGCGAAGGAGACCCAAGGCAAATGAAATCGTATTCTGACTGTTGCTAGATTTAGTTTGCTTTTTCCTACCTTAGTCCTTTCTTCCCAATAACAGACTTGGAATAAGATGGTGGCCCCTTGAAAGTGGGGTCACAGGGATCATGTCACACAGTGGGAAGAAGGTCAGTTTTGCCATCAGCTCGCTGACCTGCTACTCCTGGTCAGGATATCTTGGCAGTGGCAGACCCTGGAGAACACATCCTCAGAGGCCATTTGATGTTGATTTTATGACTTCACTCCCCTGAAATTTCCTAGGAAATGTTGGCTGTCCTATTACTGTCACAGCTGAAGGGTCTCTTGGTATTTCTCTACTGTGGTTCATTAACCACAGGGCAGGGCTGGTGAAAGGGAGGTACATCTGGGTGGACTATGACTCAAGACCAGTGTTTTATTCTATTTTAGTTTCTATATATTACCAGTTTATTTAGGAATCTAAACTCATGCCTTTAAAACAGAAAATGTTTAAAATTGTTTTCTAATAATTTTGTCCAATCGGTCTTGTCAAACTTTACCAACAAGTAGCTCATGCATTATTCATACCTTTTTCAAATTTTGTAATTCTTAGGTATTCTTGACTTAGAACAGTCTCATTTTGATACTTAAGTCTCATTCACTCCTGTTCATTTCCAGCCTTCTACCTCAAAAATCATTCCAAGCTTTTTTCCCCTCATTTACCTAATACCAAGTAGACCTGGCTTGGTTCGTGGGGCTTATGAGGTTAAATGTGGTTTGTACAAGTGGGATTGAAAGCAGGTTTGATTCCCCTGACAATATCAGATTTGATTTAGTAGGCAACATTCCAGACCACATGGCTCTGTAAGTTGTGCTAGCTTCTCGTCACCCTCCCTTCTCACTGTCCCTGTCCATACCAAAGATGCTCCATCTCATACCTCTTGATCCTGGGATTATCCTTTCCTTCAGGTTAACTGTCTTTGATCCAGTATCAGCAATGGGACCCAAGCCTAGTTCTTTGCACTGGAATCTGTTGGACCTCTTAGAAACATACACATCTTTGTCTAGTCAGATGGTTAGTGTGGCTGTTCCACCGCAGAGACCCCTCTCCATCTTGCCATCATCCTGAAGTTTCTCTTCCTCTTGCTCAACTAAGAGGGGCAGAGTAGAACCTCTACTAGATAAGCTGACGTTCAACCAGGGAATAAAATACAACTCTCCCCATCTTGCAGTCTTCCCAGACCTTTAGAGCTGATTCTCTCTTGGAGTCTTACCCTTGGTTTTAGAGAATGGAAGGAAATAGCTTTTCGTAAACACTGTATTAGTCAAAAACCTGAGGACTCCTTTACCTCTTAAATTTTTTCTCATGGTCATTGGGTTTAGGGTAGGGTGGGAAAATAGGATTGGCTCTGAACTGGTGCCTCTCATAGGCTCTGAGGTGAAGAGATAACCCCAACTGTTGGTAGCTCTCTCAATGTGGGGTACTTAATGCCTCTGGTTAATTCTAGGACACTGGAAAAATTTCGCTTGATGTTCTGTTACATATAGTGGCATGTTTTAATAGTTTAGAGCAGAATTTATCCAAATTATTTTCAGCAATAAAAGCCCACCTTACTAAGATCTGTGTGCTAGTATGAGGTCCAACATCCATTTTTCCTATTCTCCTTCCTAGCAGAATCATGATTATGTTCATTAAGAAATCCTCTTCTATCTTCTCTCTCTCATTATTTTTCTAGATCATTAAAGAGTGAGACACAAACATGGTGTTTCATCATTCTTAAATATTTCAGTGTATATTGTCTCAACTCAAGGAATTTTCTTACAAAACCACAGGACAATTATTGAAACCAGCAAACTAACATTGATTAAAATATTATTCTCTAATCTATAAACCTTACAAATATTTTGTCAGTTGATCCAATAATATATGTTACAGCAAAAGAAAAACCAAGATATTTGTCACATTCTTTAGTCTCCTTTTAATCTACAACTATTCCTGAGTCTGACTTTATATTTCATGACATCAATCTTTTTTAGGAGTATAGGTCAATGGGTTTATAGACTGTCCCCAGTTTGAGTTTGGCTGGTGTTTCCTGGTGATCAGATTCAAGAATTCACTTTAAGAGTGACCTGTTGAAGCAATCAGACAACAAAGAGAAATAAAAGGTATCCAGATTGGCAAGGAAGAAGTCAAACTCTCTCTCTTCGCAGATGACATGATTCTTTATATGGAAAACCCGAAAGACTCCACCTCCAAACTACTAGAACTCATACAGCAATTCAGTAATGTAGCAGGATACAAAGTCAATGTCCAGAAATCAGTGGCTTTCTTATACACTAACAATGAAAATACAGAAAGGCAAATTAGAGAATCGATTCCATTTACTATAGCACCAAAAACCATAAGATACCTCGGAATAAACCTAACCAAAGAGGTTAAAGATCTGTACTCGAGGAACTACAGAACACTCCTAAAAGAAATTGAAGAAGACACAAAAAGATGGAAGACCATTCCATGCTCTTGGATGGGAAGAATAAACATCGTTAAAATGTCTATACTGCCCAGAGCAATCTATACTTTTAATGCCATTCCAATCAAAATTCCACCAGTATTTTTCAAAGAGCTGGAGCAAATAATACTAAAATTTGTATGGAATCAGAAGAGACCCCGAATTGCTAAGGAAATGTTGAAAAACAAAAATAAAACTGGTGGCATCACGTTACCTGATTTCAAGCTTTACTACAAAGCTGTGATCACCAAGACAGCATGGTACTGGCATAAAAACAGACACATGGACCAGTGGAACAGAGTAGAGAGCCCAGATATGGACCCTCAACTCTATGGTCAAATAATCTTTGACAAAACAGGAAAAAATATCCAGTGGAAAAAAGACAGTCTCTTCAATAAATGGTGCTGGGAAAACTGGACAGCTATATGTAGAAGAATGAAACTTGACCATTCTCTTACACCGTACACAAAGATAAACTCGAAATGGATAAAAGACCTCAACGTGAGACAGGAATCCATCAGAATCCTCGAGGAGAACATAGGGAGTAACCTCTTTGATATCAGCCACAGCAACTTCTTTCAAGATATGTCTCCAAAGGCAAAGGAAACAAAGGCAAAGATGAACTTCTGGGACTTCATCAAGATAAAAAGCTTCTGCACAGCAAAAGAAACAGTCATCAAAACAAAGAGTCAACCCACGGAATGGGAGAAGATATTTGCAAATGACAGTACAGATAAAAGGTTGATATCCAGGATCTATAAAGAACTCCTCAAACTCAACACACACAAAACAGATAATCATATTAAAAAATGGGCAGAAGATATGAACAGACACTTCTCCAACGAAGACATACAAATGGCTACCAGACACATGAAAAAATGTTCATCATCACTAGCCATCAGGGAGATTCAAATCAAAACCACATTGAGATACCACCTCACACCAGTTAGAATGGCCAAAATTAGCAAGACAGGAAACAACGTGTGTTGGAGAGGATGTGGAGAAAGGGGAACCCTCTTACACTGTTGGTGGGAATGCAAACTGGTGCAGCCACTTTGGAGAACAGTGTGGAGATTCCTCAGGAAATTAAAAATAGATCTTCCCTATGACCCTGCAATTGCACTGCTGGGTATTTACCCCAAAGATACAGATGTAGTGAAAAGAAGGGCCATCTGTACCCCAATGTTTATAGCAGCAATGGCCACGGTCGCCAAACTGTGGAAAGAACCAAGATGCCCTTCAACGGATGAATGGATAAGGAAGATGTGGTCCATATACACTATGGAGTATTATGCCTCCATCAGAAAGGACGAATACCCAACTTTTGTAGCAACATGGACAGGACTGGAAGAGATTATGCTGAGTGAAATAAGTCAAACAGAGAAAGTCAAGTATCATATGGTTTCACTTATTGGTGGAGCATAACAAATAATATAGAGGACAAGGGTAGATGGAGAGGAGAAGGGAGTTGAGGGAAATTGGAAGGGGAGGTGAACCATGAGAGACTATGGACTCTGAAAAACAACCTGAGGGTTTTGAAGGGGCGGGGTGGGAGGTTGGGGGAACCAGGTGGTGGGTATTAGGGAGGGCACAGATTGCATGGAGCACTGGGTGTGGTGAAAAAACAATGAATACTGTTACGCTGAAAATAAATAAAAAATTAAAAAAAAAAAAGAGTGACCTGTTGATTATGCCCATTGGGCAGAGAATTCAATTTCTTTTTTTTTTTTAAGACTTATTTATTTTTAGAGAAAGAGAGAGAGAGAGCAGTGGGGAGGGCAGACAGAGAGAGAAAGAGAGAGAATCTCAAGTGGACTCCCCACTGAGCATGAAGCCCAATATGCGGCTTGATCCCACGACACTGAGATCATGAACTGAGCTGAAATCAAGAGTCAGATGCTTAACTGACTGAGCCACAGAAGGGTCCCAAGAATCTGCATTTCTAATAAAGTCTCCAAATGTTGCTGAAGACACTCTTGTAGGGACCACAGTTTAAGAACCACTGTTTCAGAAAAGATTTGTTAACTTTGGGCTGAAAGCTACTTTGAATTTCTGATAAAAAAAAATTGATCATCTCCTTCCCCAAACTATAATAGTACTTATAAAATTTTGCATTCAATCTTCAGGACCCACAGTCCTTCCACCCAGGCTAATTCATGCATTCTCTGGGGATCCCTAAGGATCTTTAGAGGCTGGTTGTTATTTGGGGAAACTCAAGTATTAAAATGCAGGATTTTCAGTCTTAGGATGCTACAGGAAACTGAGGGTGCATATTCAATTCTTTCATTCATTTCTTTAGCCAGAAAATATTTCCCAAGCTCTTAGCAGGTCCCAAGCATTGTGTGAGGCAACGATAATAAAATCCCAACCTCCACAGAGGTCACTTATGGCAAGTGACAGATGTGACTTGGACCTATAAAGCAATTGTACCCTTCATGATAAGTACAATCTTAGGGAAAGGAACAGGTTAATAATGGCAGAATCATAAAGCCTTCCACCCCAGACCCTGCCAAGTCAAAGAGGCAACCCCACCCATTTTTGAGTCAAGGCCTATAGTCCCATTTCCAAGTGTGTGCTTATTTCAGTCCTTGTTCTGTGACATGGGTGACTGGTGTTTCCATGTGAATTTCTTCTGTGTTTGGTCCTGGTGCTGTGAGGTCGAACGAATGAAGCTCTTAAACAAGAGGGTCGTGGAAAGTTTCACAGAGAAAGTGGTGTTAAAACCATGATCTCAGTGATGAACAAGACTTACTTATGCCAAGGGACATAGGAATGGGGTAAATGTGGTCCAAATACTGAGCATGGTATGTCAGAAAGCCTAATGCTAAAATTCAGGTTAAAGCATTTGGACTTTTTTCCTTATTTAAAAAGAAAGAAAGAAAGAAAGAAAAACAAAGGAATGTGAACTACTGAAGGATTTTAAGGAGAGCAGAAAGAGCTGGCATCATGGACAGATGGGGCCAATGCAGTTGCATAGGATGTGTACTTGGATGGTTGGAGTTTAATGATCCTGTAGTTGCTATATTAAAATTCTAAAGAATTCTCTCTTTGAATGTGTCTTCTGTAGGTGAAGTTGAATGGGACAGTGGAGCGTGTCAGGAGCTTGGAGCCTCTGCTCATACGTGGTCCCAGCTCTTGATACTTTCTTACTTCCTAGGATATATGCTTAGCCACCTATTTCCTATGTCCTGGTACCTGACCCTGCCTAACTCTCTTTCCTGATCCTTGCCATACTATGGCTTCTGCCCTCCACCCAGGAAAAGGAAAGCAGGAGAAGGCCCATGTTCTGCTGTTACCTTCCATTCTTGGGAGGGGTCCAGGTGCACACATGTGGAAGGTTGGATATAATAGCCTCATGGCATCTTGGGGCAGAGCAAGGCAGTGGCCATCACCACCCCAAATTGGCAGCCCCATGGCACACCCAGTGGGCAACCCAAGCAACACAGGGTACCAAGTACATCCCAGTGTGGAGGTTGCAACCCCTTAGGGGGGTCACCATTGGCCATAGGTTGGGAGAGTGGAGCCTGTGAAGAGAGGAGATTAATTTCCTTGTCCCAAGCTAGGTCCCCATATTTCCCTGGTCCTGGCAAGAGCTTTTAATTTCCTAAAGATGAACATAGCTGTGATGTCAAGGATGTGAACGTAGGTAGCAGTGGGAGTGAGATGGGAGAGCAGGAGGGAAGTTAGGACATTTATGAATGTGAGTGACCACTCTCTGCAGGAAGTGCCAGAGAAGAGGTAGAGGGCTGGATGAACTTGACAGAGCTGGCTGAAAACCAGAGGATTTGGAGACAAAGGAGTCAGATGATCCCACATTTCTAACCTGAGCAATGAGGAAATTGTGCTATAATTCTCTATTACAAGGAAGAAACATAAAAGGTTAGGCATATGGGGAAGGGGACATCCTGGGGAAGGTGGGAATTCGGTTTTGGACACGAGTGTCTGAGTTTTCTCTGAACATGCAGGTAAAGATGGCCAGCTGCCATTTGGGTGTGCGACTCCCAGAAGCCTGGATTTGGAAATCCAGCATATAGAAGAAACTGAAGGATATGCATAATGTCTTCTTGAGAAGATTTCTCTAGGGTTCACCAAAAGATGGTTGTTCTTTCCTCTTCTCAAGGGGAGACTGCTCACTCCCAACCCTTCCCTTTACTTGGGGCCCAGGAGAAGAGGTAAATGCATGAGAATGTTCCTATCTTCCTCTTGTCATTTCAGGCCACCATCCTCTACCTCCCCATAGAGAGGCCAATGCCCCACAGGGGAACCAACCACCAACCCTCCCTGTTGTGATCTCCCTTCCCATTCACTTTCACACTCATGATTGATAGTTTGGGTTCTGAGTTCTCAGCATGCCCTCCACCCCTGTGTTCTTGCAAATGATTCAGTTAATCCTCCAGCCTTGTAATTTCTTGATTATTCATTTTTTCAAAGACCTTCATGATCACAGTACTTGAGCTACCACACCCATGACCAGCTCACCATAACCCTGAACAACTGTGCCACAGAACACATGGACCTCCTGATCTTTCCCCTACACCCCCTAAGCCTTCCATTGGTCTCACTCTCTTGTTCCCAATATACCTCTGCCTTGACTGAAGTGAAACCTGCACCCTACTGTCTACTCTATTTTCTGCAAACCATTAGCTTCTTTTTATTTCTGTTTCTCTCCAGCCTATACCATGTGACTGACACACCCTTTCAATCCCTCTCTCACTCATTACATCAAACCTTCTCCCTTGGCTCTCTGCTTCACCCACCCTGTTCACCTCCAGTCTACCCATTAAGTTGCTGGGGGGCGGGGTTCAGTGTGCCTTCTTCACATAGCTGCCGAGCACTGCTAAATAGATATCCCACTACAGCCTTTGACATATGGCTTCAACTTAGCTGAATCCCACTGAGTCCAACTAACATTCTACATGTCTACATGTCAGCTCCTTCTCTTGTTCTTGTTAGTGGTGAGATGAGGGAGTCCTTAGTGTTGCTCCCTGATAATGCTGCAGGTGAGCCTGGGGTGCTTGAGAACGGATGTGAGAGAGAGAGAACCCTATGAACTCAATCTGAGCAGAGCAGAGAGGTCTAGGGACGGGCCAGGAGGAGGAGCTGAGAGAGTGAAGACTGGATAGGAACTCAGAGATCCAGTTATATGTCCCACCATGGAGTCCAGACTTTATCCAGAAAGTTATCAGAGCCACCTCGTGACATTCAGCCAAAGAGCTACATGATTAGATTTGTGTTGTTAAAAGATACCTCAGTTTCAGGGGTGCCTGGGTGACTCAGTGGGTTATGCCTCTGCCTTCGGCTCAGGTCATGATCTCAGGGTCCTGGGATCAAGCCCCGTATCCGGCTCTCTGCTCTCTACTCACCCTCTGCCTTTCTCTCTGCCTACTTGTGATCTCTGTCTCTCTCTCTCTGTGTTAAATAAATAAATAAAATATTAAAAAAAAAAAAGATGCCTCAGTTTCATATGAAAGTTGAGTCACCAGGCTTGAAAAGACTGGATGAAGGTGAGAGGTGGTGTGCAGAATGGGGGAGGTGTCAAGAGATCCTAAGGAACTAGAGTCAATAGGACTCAGTCACTGCCCAGTCCATGATGGGAAAAAGCCAGGAGTCAGATGAAGACCGTCCAGTTTCAGTGGGACTCTTCACCATGACAGGGGTGAATACGCTCAGCATTGGGAGGAGTAAGCTCAGTTTGAGGGAAGACGCTAGCTTCACTTTCTTATCAGCTGATCCTCAATTCGCTGCATATGGCTTTTATCTCACCCACTGAACATGCTGTTATTAAGGTTCCCAATAACTGTCAAGTCGACAAGCCCAATGAAGAGCCCAAGCCTGTATTTTACTTCTCAGAGCCATCGAATATTACTGATCACTCTGATACTAGACAAACCCACCTGGGTGTCTGGCACCACAACAAAATTATCAGTCACACCCCCACCGAACTCATTATCTGCTGCCTTGAACCCTCTGTTGTCTTGCATTCCCCTTGGGACGATGCACCCACTTGGGCACTCCCTTCCAGCCAGAGCTCTGCAAGTCCCTTTTGTTCACCTCCCTTGTCTCACAGGCTACAAAATTCATTTCCCCACGTATGTCTTCAGTCTGAACATGCTCTTCATTCACGAAGCCCCAATCTTGGTTCAGGCTCTCATCACTTCTCACTGGGTTCCTTCACGTGTCACTTCCCTGGTCTCCCTTGTCCCTTTCTCCTTTCCTTGTCTTCCGCCCTGTGACCTGAGTTAATTTTTTCAGAGGAGAATCTGATTCTGTTCTATCTCTGGTTAGAATCTTTCAATGATCTTTGTAATTTTCAAGACCAAAGTCGAAAGCCTTAGCGCACAGGTCTCTTCCTGACTGGACTCTTCTTACCTCTTCAGCATCATCTCCTGACACTTCCGCATAGAATCCTCTCCCACCTCATCATGCATTTCTCACCTCTAGGGGAACAGAGAGCTGTTCCTGTTCTCCTGGCTTGGAAGTGCTTCCCTCATTTCTTCATCTAGAACTTAAATCCTAGTTAACACTTTCTTGTCCTTCCAAATTTGACTCATTTTGACAACCCAAAAGTCTTCTCTGAGTCCTTATTCTGAATTCAGTGTCTCTCTTCTGGACCTCTATATCACTGAGGTAGTCCTCTGTCATAGAGCTTACCAACAATGCTGTGTAATAGTCACTTACCTCTCTGCTTTTCTCTTAAACTAGATTTTGCCCTCCCCCACTTTGAGTATAGTGTCTGGCATATAATAGATGTTCCATAGTCAACTGTGTAGCAGGGTTGCTAATTCACGCATGGTACCCTTTGATGCATAGACAAGAAAATAATGACTTTGGTCTTTAAATAACCTTATCATTTTCTCTCTCTCTCTTTTTTTTAAGATTTTATTTATTTATTTGACAGACAGAGATCACAAGTAGGCAGAGAAGCAAGCAGAGAGAGAGGGGGAAGCAGGCTCCCCGCTGAGCAGAGAGCCCGATGTGGGGCTCGATCCCAGGACTCTGGGATCATGACCTGAGCCGAAGGCAGAAGCTTTAACCCACTGCGCCACACAGGCGCCCCAACCTTATCATTTTCTCATGCTACTGAGAAATTTTTAACTAAATGTCTGATCTCATATAAAGCTTAATCTATCTGATAATTGACGTTTTCTTCAGGTAGCATTTTGTTTCTCTTATATAATTGTTCTTTCTCTCACACAGGAGGCCTCCCTTCCCTCTGCTTCTTTCTCCAAGATGGTGCCTGATGTTTGGGGAAGAGACATGTAGTTTATTTGTCCCGTGGTAGTGGAGGAAGAGAGGTTCCCTGAACTTCTGCAGTCCCTAGGGTCCATACTCTGTGCTATCTGCTGGCCTTTGGTGTAAAGACCCTCTCTGCCTGATTGTCACTTGCCCAGCTTATCCTGAGTCTGAGGTCTGTGGCTGCTGAGTTCATAATCTGCCTTTCTGCCATGGGGAGAAATCCTACTGGTGCCTCCAGCTGGCTGCACCTCCCCTTATTTCTAACGGATTGCGGAATGATATTTCACTTCATCCCCCATAGGACAAAATCAATTATTGCATTTTTCAAGACTCGGTTATTAAGTTTTCTGTCAATGCTCCCCCATGATGCGCTCTCACTCAGAGTCTCTCCTAAGTTCTCACCATGGGAAACATTTTGTCCAGGCTTACCTTCTGTGGATTTGGACTATCAAAACAGTATTAATGTGAAATATGCCCTCCCCCAGAAACATTGCTCAGCTGACCCTAATTGAGCATCCATGATAGAAAGTCAGCCCACCAATAGTGTGTGTGATAGCATGACCCCAGTGGTGTTTCACCTACACAGGAAACATCAAAAACTTCCTGTTCCCAGGGGAAAGGATTTCTCCTAACATTCCCAATAAAAGCTAGTAAACAGAGGTGTGACTCATTTCATTCAGTCCTCTGAAGAAAGAGTCAATGAGTAAAGACTCTTTTATGAGTCATCTGGTTATACTATTTGACAAGAACCATCTCAAAGCAGTTACCACAAAGGCAATCTGAGAGATGTGTCAAACATTTCCTCTTCCTCCACAACACGTGTTAGAGGAAGTCTATGCCCTGGGTATGCATGATGCTGTGGTTGAACATTTGCTGCTGGGCCCACACTGCATCTTCAGCTTTGGGTTCCCTCTCTCACTGTGGGTCCAGAATCACCTCAACAAGGGCTCCAAGCAGAACTGGAACCCACCGCCAACAGGTTGGAAGAAGGAGACCAGGAGGTTGGAAATGTGGAGAACTGAGGAATACAACAAAAAACCAAAGGGACAGTAGTAAAGAGGTGAAGTGAAGGGGATTGTTGGGAGCATCATTTATTCTTTGATTCTTTCTTGTCCCTCCAAGTAAGACCAGATAATCAATCACCTCGCACCCACCTCCCACGGGCCCACTTCTTCACACTTTGTGACCCTTGCCTTAGGACTTGACAATGAAAATCCAATTAAAATGAAAATCCTTAGGATGCCTGGGTGGCTCAGTTGGTTAAGTGTCTGCCTTCAGCTCAGGTCATGATCCCAGGGTCCTGGGATCGAGTCCTGCATCGGACTCCCTGTTCAGTGGGGAGCCTGCTTCTCCCCTTGCTTGTGCATAAGCTCTCTCACTCAGTCACTCACTCTCTCTCTTTCTCTGAAAAATAAATAAATAAAATCTTAAGAAAATAAAATCCAATTTGGCACCAAAAAGAGGAAGACTTGGAGATACAAGGAAAAGTTTGAAAGACCCGTATGGACCTGGCCCTAGAGGTAATCTTGGAACAGGCTTTGGATTTGTATCCTGAGATTGAATAGGCCATATGTAGAAGTATCAAAATGCAGGACATAACAAGAAAAGAAAGCTGAGGTGGGGTAGGGGTGAAGGGAGAGTCAGTCAGACAGACAGACAGAGAAGGGTGTTACTCAAGATATGAGGAGAATGCACTGGGACAAGGAGAACTGAGTCAGAGCCCAGAAAAGAAGCAGAAGCAGAGCTCAGGCTGTGGAGTAAAGAACAGAATGTGTCCAGTGCCTTTCAAAGCTATTTGTGTATCCATGTGGGTACAGGGCTGGCTTGATGGGCAGGCAAACTACCTTTCCCAGAGCCCTGCACTCAGAAGGACCCGCACTTGGCTTAATGCTGTGCAGTCACCTTCTTGAAATGCTTAACCCTTTGTGAACAAGGGGCTTGTCACTTTCACTTCACCCTGGACCCCACAAATAACACCGTCAGTCCTGGGTGAAGGAGGAGAGGATTCTGTCTGCACACACTGGAGCAAAGAGCCCTTGACTCATAACAGACCAATGTCCCCCGTTCGTCCAGCGAGTCAGGAAAGAGGGTTTCCTCAGCTGTTGCCTTTCAAGCAATTGCAGAGGCCCTCATACACATTCAGTTAGCAAACAAGAGGCTTAAGAAAGATGCATCTTCTGTTTTATATGATCTCAGAAGCCTTCTGGCAATAAAGATGATAGAAGCCATCTTTCATCTAGATTTGAATGTGCTCATTTCTAAGAATTCTCAGTAAGTGCATCCTTTGAAGAAAAATCCTCCAAAGAAATATCAGTAAGGTTGCTTTTAGTGTTTGGATTTATATACTTGATAAATCAATATAAAAGCATATATACTTATGCTCTACTTATTTTTCTGTGCTTTTGGTTATTAAATGTTGGCATTTTTGTGGTACGAGCTCTTTTTCCAAGAATTTATTCTCTATAACATTACGAGCATAAGATGGAGATAAAGGCATCGTTCAAGGTAACATGAAATTTCAATAGGTGATATTAGTATTTTCATATTATAGGTGTAGAAAATAGGTGTAAAAACACCCAAAAAGACCCACTAATTTCTTGTACCTTCCGTGTCTCACACACGTAAGCACAAGCACACACACAAACATGCACACACACGCAGACACATAACCACATATGCAAAAACACATGCAAATGCACACACAAACATGCATGCAAACACACGCAACCACACACACTAATATACACAGGCACACACGCGCGCACACACACACACACACACACACACATTTCCATCAACCTAAACCAAATAGGCATATTTCATTTTTCTTCCAAAGCAATCTAGTTAAACAAGGGTGCCCATATTTTCACCTGTTGCTCAGCAGAGTGTTAAATCAATACTGTATTTGTTGAATAAATGAATGGAAACATCTGACTCAAAATGTCGTAGGTTTTTCCGCAGTTCCAATGCCAAACATTGGCATGGTTTCAAAGGATCACTTACCATTGTGTACTATTGAAATAGTGTTGGTATGCCTATGAGTACATAGAGGAATATCCTACAAGCACTCACCAACGAGAGAAGTGCTGTCAGAGAGACAGATGGGCAGGGAGGATGTTGGGAAAAAATTGGAAAGAAGAAAGTTTTTTCTTTGGTATCTTCAGCCTCATCTTTTTGCTTCATTTTTCTTTTAACCCACCAGCCCCTCTTAACAGCCTCCACTGCTTGGGGCCCCTGCTCTCATCTGCTGCTTTGCCAGTGACTTCTATAAATGGAGTATCTGATAAACTCATTCATACTAAAATATGAGTGGCTGCTACCATTTTTTGAATGAGCTTTCTGAATGAGTGTATTTATATTTTAATAGAGGATAAAGGAATGGGTTACAACCTGTGGCACCTCCAGAATTAAGGGATGCCATAAAAATGTAAGGAGCTGGGGCAAGGGGCTATAATCTAAGTAGAATTAATCCTGTTTAAAACAACAACAACAAGAATTTTTCCTTTTGAAATAGAGTAACTGCCCAAGTTGGGGCATTCTCATAGAACTCCCATACCTTTGCCTCCTTTTTATGTGCCCCAAATAAGCTCAATGTACATTGAGAGAGAAATAGAAAAAGAGAGGCAGAAAGAAAGAGAAGCAAGAAATATAAGAATCTGAGTTGACTGATCCAAATGAAAAATCATGTCTGAATGTTAAATCCTCAGTGGGGGCTCTGCTCTCTTTTTGGAGGAGTAAGCAGCCAGTCCCAAGTGAGTCAAGGCAGGACAAGCCCTCCTGGATGGCTGACCACAGGGCGGGACTCTCTTCCGCCAGGCTCAGTCCATTTTGCCCCACCTTGGTCTCCTCGGACAGCCAGACCTACATTTTCGGTCAGTCTTTGTCTTATCCTTTATCTTCAGAGTCTGAACTGCCAAGACAAGTCATCCTCTTGGTTTTGAAGGAAATTGCGTGGTCCAGCTGGCCATCAGCCAGCCAGCAACGTTTATGGGACCTCTTCTTTTTTTTTTTTTTTTAAGATTTTATTTATTTATCCAACAGAGAGAGATCACAGGTAGGCAGAGAGGCAGGCAGAGAGAGAGAGAGGGAAGCAGGCTCCCTGCTGAGCAGAAAGCCCGATGCGGGACTCGATCCCAGGACCCTGAGACCATGACCTGAGCTGAAGGCAGCGGCTTAACCCACTGAGCCACCCAGGCGCCCTATGGGACCTCTTCTACCAGCCCAGCATCCCAGGGCAGGGTCCGTGAGGCAGGCAAAGATAAAGGAAAGGAGCTCACAGTTCAGCTAGGAAATTAAGATCTAAGCACTTAAAAGGTAACCAATAGAGTAACAGAATCAGGGGACTCCAGCCTCTGGTGAGAAAGAGATCCCATCACCATTTTTAGAACAGGATACAATGTAATTGTGTCAGGGATTATGCAAAGTAGGCTAAAAAGAAGAGAGTCCATATTTTCATTTATCCCCATCTCCGATTTTGCAAGTCACCTCAGGATGGGCCACAGTTTGCTTTCAAATTACCCAGACAAGTAAATCACTTTAATGCACAATACAACATATATGCACATTGTGTGTGTGTGTGTGTGTGTGTGTCCATAAGAAATACCTCTTTACCTTCATCAAGAATTTTTTTGCTGGGGCACCTGGGTGGCTCAGTCATTATGCATCTGCCTTTGGCTCAAGTCATGACCCCAGGGTCCTGGGATCGAGCCCCGCATCAGGCTCCCTGTCCAGTCACAGGCCTGCTTCTCCCGCTCCCACTCCTCCTGCTTGTGTTCCTTCTCTCGCTATCTCTCTGTCAAGTAAAGAGATAAAATCTTTAAAAAAAGGAAAAAAAAGATTTTTTTTGCTGACATTATCTCTTAAGACATTAAGAATCTCTCACTGCATATTGTTGATTTTGTCATTTTATCAATTTATCGACATTTCTCTTAAATATATATACATACACATACACATACACCTAGTGTATATATATATATATAAATATATATACATACACATACACATACACACACACCTAGTGCAGAACAATTATTCTTCAATAGGGACAATAATCATTTTTTTTTATTATTTTGTATTTTCCTCCATTTTCACCGAGAGGGGAATGATCTCCCCTTATCAAAATGTAGCAGTGTAGTAAAACCACTCACCACAATACGTATGAAGAGTTTAAGTGACGTCTCCCTATTTTCTCCCCCTTGCCGCTTCTGTTTCTGTCCCTCCACCCTCTCTCCCCTTGTGTCCTATCTACCTCCCCCCATCTCATATGGATGTCTTTTCTTTAGACCCTTTAACTGGGATGAGAACAAGAAGAAGGAGAAGATGTGCATGAAGAGGGGAGGAGTGGGAGCTTGGAAGAAGAGAGAAGCCTTGGAAAGCTGCCCCCTAATTCTGGCTTTGTGACTTGGTGTTGGGACTTGCTGGCAGCCTCAACATCAGCCGTAGGGCTCATTTCACCCTTTACTTTCTCAAGATCATCAGCTGTCCCAGGGGCATCCAGTGAGCATCGAATGGGAGTTTCAGTTAGATGAGGGAGTTAAGTGCAGATGAAGTTGAAGTGTATCAGTCAGAGGTATTTGGCAACACATAGGGTTTCTTTCCCTCTACATGATCCTAGTCCTCTCCCAACTTAATCTCAAGGACTCTCTAGCTCTCTTCTTTCCCAAACCTGCATTAGTCACTGCATTTCCCATAAGCTATCCTGTGACAACAGTCAACCGAGGGGGGGCAAGCCTTTCCCTCTTCGGTTATTGTTGGACGAACAGGCACTGAGGGTTTCAACCTTGGTGTTCAATAAAGCCAAACAACAGGAGCAGCTGGGCGATGGACACTCGCCACCGCGTCCTTTCGGACAATCACTCCATTGTCGAGGAACTGTGAGGTGGGGATAAGGAACAAGCTCTCTGGTCCCCAGGTGTGTTCCCGACAGTGCAAGGGGTTGGGATATTTTGCACCTGTCCTCCCCTGGAGTTCTCACAATGCGTATCCTCACATTCAGTGGCACGTGAGTTTGTTCTGTTGGAAACCAAAAGATGGGGCTGCATCCTGGGGGCTGTGAGTTTGAGAGCCCTGGGTGGGAAACAGTGCTCGTCTTGGGACATGTGTGAAAAACCCAGGCAAGGAGACCCAGGACCTAAAGTATGTCTAAAGCTGGCAGTCGGACTGCGAGGGAAGTAGAAGATGAGGAAGGTCATGAAGGAGAAGTAGATCTATGAAGAGCATTGCCCATGGAGCGGGGGCAGGAACCACACACCGGAAGGGGAAAGAACCATGTGAAACAAAGGTTGTGGCTTGGGAGTTTGACAATAGAAACCAGTGCTGATGGGGCCTGAAGTGTCCTCTCTGTCGGCTTTAGAACGACTCCAGCTGAAGAGTGTTGAGGAATAAGCCTTGTGGTCTGCACTTCACGCTGGAAAAGGAGAGACTGGCTGATGGGGGTGGACAGGGGAGTGGGTCAGGCTGAGCCAGGGAATGCAGCAGAAAGGACCGAGCTTCCTTGGTGCTGGGGGACCAAGAGAAGTCTCTAGTGTGGACCTTGTGTAAAAGCAAGGGGCAGCCTGAAGGGACACTGGACAACTGGATGCTGGATACAGGCGGTGAAACAGACATTGAAAAATGATGACCAAGGGGCACCTGGGTGGCTCAGTGGGTTAAAGCCTCTGCCTTCGGCTCAAGTCATGATCCCAGAGTCCTGGGATCGAGCCCCAGGTAGGGCTCTCTGCTCAGTGAGAAGTCTGCTTCTCTTCCTCTCTCTGTCTGCCCGCCTCTCTGCCTACTTGTGATCTCTGTCTGTTAAATAAAAAAAAAAGAAAAAGAAAAAGAAAGAAAAATGATGACCAAGGGTCATCATTTGGATTGGGCCTCTGGGCCACCAGCAAGAGGGCTGGCTAATTTGAGCCACAGCTAAGCAACTGGTCCCTAATACTATAAAGTTCAGGCTCCGGGAGACGTTCTTGGGCCTGGCAATTCTCTCTCTCTCTCATTCTCAGCTCATTTTCCTTCTGCATTGGCTTCACCCTCAGACCCTCTCCACAAGGTGGCCACATTCCCCAGTGGGGCAGTCCCAGCCAAAAGAGGCCTCTTCTCCCCGCTGTTTCAGAAGAAGCTCTAGGAAGGGGATGTAGTGGACCAAGCTGACTCTCATACTGTCCCTGGACCAGTCACGATGGGGTGGCCTATGTTCATCAACCCGAGTGATCATATTCAGCCCTGGAGCTGGGGGCAGGAGGGAGCAGGGATGAGACAGAACTGGCCCCACCAGTTCTCAGCTGGAATGAGAATGGTAAAACAGTTCCCTACAGGACAATCAGGGAGCTGTGATCAGAAGGGAGGATTGAGTGCTGGGCAGGAGAAGCACACTGACCCAGTGCATACCCACAACTAGACTTATTTGCAAGTAGCAGACATCCAGGAATTTCTGTACAGAGAAATAACTTTACAGTCACTGGCTCGATCCCTATTGTATGGATGACCCATTATGAACCCACAACTTTCCAGGAGAAGCAAAAGGAAAAGGTGGACATCAGAATGGGGAGTGGTGGAAGTACTCAGAGACAGAATTCAAAGGCAACTTCTACTAAATCTATTCTATTTCAAAGTCATAAACCCTCCCAGAATGATTTGCGTGTCTACACTAAAAGTCAGCTTCAGGGGGGCACAGTCCCCTTGTTAGCCTACTGTCCTGTTTAAAACCTTTTTTATTTTTTACCCCCTGGGGATAAAGATCCTAATCCTTATCACCATCTACCAAGTCCAGCCTCATCTTGGGCCACACTCCACATTATTCTTAGCATGTCAGCCATCCTGGCCCCTTTCAGTCCTTCAAATAAACCACGCTGCCTCAAACCACAGGACCTTTGCATATGTTATTCTTTTGCTTGAAATGCCCTACTCCCTACAGCTCTTCCCTCCCCCAGCTTTACCTGGTTTACACTTCATCTTTCTTCAGACTCAGCCAGTCTTAACCTCCTCAAAGTGACCTTTCTGGCTATAATTATGAATTCTCATAACACCAGGTCCCTCTTCCAGGTACCAGGCATCACAGTTATAATTTTGGTTTGTTTGTTTGTTTTGATTGAGGTAACAGTTGTCATTTAACATTTATTTTAGGATTCTTAAATTCTATCTACTACTAGACTGTAAGGCCCTGATGGCAGAAACTGTTATTTTTTTTTTTCTTTTCACCATGAAGTTGCTAGCATAGTTCCTGGTATTTGGAAGGAATTTAGATATTTGTTGAATGAATAAATGAAAGAAAATATAATGGAAATGAGACACACTGACCATAAAAACAGTGGCTATGCACATTAGGAGGCATTCAATTTCAGGGTAATTTCAAAATATTTAATAACCAGTACAGCAAAATCATCAACCACTCAGAACAGATACTGGTATGGCTGTCCCTGTGTGTGCCAGTGGAGGTTCTGTCCTGACTTAGATGATGTGGGAAAGTGCTTTGAACCATCCACGGATGAGAAAACAATGTACTTCAGTGGTTACAAATCTTGATCCATGAAACTCAGAGATGCAAAAACTACATCCTTTTTTTTTTTTTTTTTAACCGACTTTTTTCTTGAACCTCAAGCCATTGGTGGTAAGAACCTAACCACTTCAGAACAAACTCGGTCAGGATATTCTTGATTGATTTGGAGTTTTCCCTCCCTGCCCATACACCTGGGGTAAGTCCAGGTTCTAAAATGCTAACATGCTACCCCTTCCAGGGATCAGATCCCTGTCATCATCTGTCCATTCTGGCATCGGCCAAGATGCTCCCTCTCCCTACATTAGCATTGGCTGGAATGATCACATTTCTTCTGGTCTGTTGTTGGATCCATATGGCTCACGCTTAGTCCTTCTCTGCAGGTTTATTGACTGTCTCTCAATAGGGGAAGGAAAGGTGGCAAACTTTTGGATGCTTTATAAGGGGATGTCTCAGACGTTCCCCGTGTAGGTTGGCCAGGCTGCCTTTTTCATCTTCCTGCTGCTCTACTCCACCACCATGAGTGAGACTTGCCCCCAAATCAGTCTCCTCTTAGATGGAAGCACAGTTCTCCTCTACAATACCCTGCATCCCCCTCATGTCTTTTCCTCTGCCCTCCCCATTTGGTCTGGATGACAAGAGAGTGCAAAAATCCATTCTCGGGGCGCCTGGGTGGCTCAGTGGGTTAAAGCCTCTGCCTTCGGCTCAGGTCATGATCCCAGGGTCCTGGGATCGAGCCCCGCATTGGGCTCTCTGCAAAGCAGCGAGCCTGCTTCCCTTCCTCTTTCTCTGCCTGCCTCTCTGCCTACTTGTGATCTCTGTCTGTCAAATAAAATAAAAATAAAAATAAAAAATCCATTCTCATCTGATCATTCATTCTCCTAACTATGTTGTTTATGGTACAACTTCTATGCCCTAAGTCCTTTAAAACCCTGTTTTTGGTCTCAAAACCTTTCTCTTTTATCTTATCTCCACTATGAGACTCAAAATCTATTTTTTAAAATATTTTATTTATTGGAGAGAGAGAGAGATGGAGAGAGAGAGCAAGCGAGCAGGGGTGGGAGAGGCAGAGAAAGAGAGGGAGAAGCAGTTTCCCCCACTGACCAGAGAGCACAATGTGGGGCTCAGTTCCAGGACCCCAAGACCATGACCTGAGCTGATAGCAGATGCTTAACTGACTGAGCCACCCAGGCACCCCTCAAAGTCTATTTTGAAATCCAAAGCCAAGGGTAGCTTTATTCTCTCTACATTTCTGCTCTAACCTCTCAAATACAAAGGCAGTGAAAACAGAGCCTCTTACTGCTTTCTGGTTGGACTGGGGATCACAAAAAACACCAGGAAAAGAAAAACACAGATAAACTCATTGAACAAGTTGGTACCACCGCAGTGCGAAAATGTCGATAGCTGCTTGCCACATGAATATATAAAGAATGCTAACCAAAAAGGAAACATTTAAATTGGTCTATCAATGGTCAGCAGTGCTTTGAAGCAACGATTACAGAAAATTCTTATTTTATTGGTCTGTACTAAATGCAAGAATTTCCACATGTTTCTCCTTTAATCTCCTTAAGTCTCTTTTTTAATCTGATGTTTTTTAGATTGAGAAAACTGAAGCCCAGAGAAGTTAAGCAACCTGCCCAGGCAGCACTGCTGGTAAGGGGCACAATGAGACCAAGGAGCAGACTTCCTGGCTTCCCATCCAGAACCCTTCCCATGACATTGCACAACTGGATAGGGGCAGGAGAAAAGACAGGTTGGAGTTGAAAGTGATTACACTGGGGTAATTCACTTGGCAGGACCTTAGGAAAGGCCCATTTTGGCTGTTGGGTCATCCATATCTGTCTGGGGTCTTTGGGACCACTGTCATGTAGCAATGCCATTTCTTTAGCAGAGCTCGGGCTCTAATTGAGCCATGTCTGAATTCCAATTCACATCAAAATGAAGGTTCATGGATGGGAAAGTATGAAGTTACAGAAGATTTAGCTGGGTGGCCAGACTCCCAGAAGACAGTCCTGGGACTGCCAACCTCCTTTATACCGTCCCAGCCAAGAGCAATCAACCAACCACGTTTGGTAGGCAAGTCTTCTGAGCTGCTGGGTCCAGAAAGAAATTTGAGATCTAATTCAGTCCTAAACTTAACTTCTTGGATTGTCTACTAAAATTAGCTCTTTCTGTGATCCTCCAGCTGGCCAGGAATCCAGTCATCTCTTCACAGGCTCAGCCACGTCTCGGAGGGTAGTGAGAATAAGACAGAAGAGTCTTTCTCCGTCAAACTTGAATCTGAGCCAGGGGCAATTTGGAGATTCTTGGAGTTGCTCTAGCTCCATGCTGGTGTAGCCCCAAGCCTTACTGCTGACCCTAAGATAGCCCTATTCACCTTAAATTCCTGTTAAAAGACCAAAGTGTGTCTTCTGTCAGGGCAGACCTCAGAGAAAAGCAGATGTGCTGGGATATTTAATCTAAATCTGCCAGCTCCAGGCAGAACTGACCCCAAATAGGGTCCACACAGGACAGACAGACCAGCTGGGAGCATGATTTAAGATAGCGGGTTAGCGGCTTCTTAGCTGGGATGGGGTGTCTTGCACGAGGAAGGGGAAGAACGTGTTTGCCTGGAGGCTAAGTGATTCCATCAAGAAAGCTTTCAGCTGGAGTGGAGGAAAGAGAAGAATGCTCAGAAAAACTGGTGGAACCAGTTACTGTGGAGTATGGCAGGAGTGATTTGAGGGGGGTGAGGAATGAGCGTGCAGGAGGTGCCTGGTGATTCCCAGGGGAAGGGAGCCAGAACCACACCTTGGAGCCTCAGCTGAGGCTCTGCCAATGCCCTGAGCAAGCAAGAGAAACAAAATGGACTCCAGACCACAGCATTGGATAGCCCCTGCAATCTCATGGGTGTTACTGGCAATGGCAGGAGAGTGGCATTCTGGCAGGACTGGTGTCCAATTCAGTGAACCATGGAGGGGCCAACCATAGCAGGACAAGTGCTCCCATCACAGGCACTTCAAAATGCACCTGGCCATCCTCTTCTCTATCTCCTTACAATCCCTATCTTGAGAATAGCACCAACATAGACTTAGTCACTAAACCAGAAATCAGCCTTCCCTTTTCCCCCAGTCCCCAAAGCTGATCCATCACTATGATCTATTGAGATCCCTTTAATCTCTCTCTTCTCTACAATCCCCACAGCCAATGCTCTTATTGAAAGATCTCGCCATCTCTTGCCTGGCCATTGTCCCAGCCTCCCAGCGGGCCCTCCTATCCCCAGTTCTCCACACTATTGCTAGAGAAATCTTGCCAGAATGTAAAATCATGTCACTCCCCACTTAAAATCTTTCAGAAACTTTTCATTGCCTTGAGGGTGAAATATAAAAGGGCCTGCATATCCCTCCAGCCTCACTCCCTACCCCTCTGCTACAGATGCTTTGTGCTCCAGTCATTCTGAAGGACATGCCATGTCCTCCTCTGCCTCTGCATTTCCCTTCAACCCTGCCTGGAGCATCCTACCACCCCCGCCCTACCCCTCAAAGTCTAAAAAGCTTGTGGGCCTCCAGGACTCAGTTCATGTACCCTATCCCACAATCTGTGCTGGGAACACCTGCTCTGGGCTCCCTAGCCTCCTGGTCTACCTCCCCAGGCACCTGTACACTGAACACAAGACCCTTGGCCTTGGAAACTCTAGGGAATGTGAGAATGTTGGCATGGATGCCCAACTTTTCCCTTGTCATGTGTTTTCAGTGTGGATCTCCCCGGTACAGGCTAAATTTTACTGGACTATTTTTCACAGGGAGACAAATCTTTTCTCATTCCCAGCTGTTGTCGCCAGTGACAACAACCCCAATTATGGCAGGTCCTGGGCTCTTGGCCTCAGGAGCTGAGTGGCCAGTGGGACTTCCAGGAAAGCAGTGAATTAGCCAGACTTTCCCCATGGTAATCAGCAGCCTCGGACCACTGTAAACTACCCCCACCCTGGGAGGACAACTGGGAAACTCACTGCTTGGCCTACTGGGTTTCTTCTTCCAAATCACCAATCATCTGATAAACCACATAAGGTATTCCTAGTAGTGAGTAGGGAGACAGAGAGAAGGTGAACTGACTCCTCCTTCATTTCCTTCCTAGGAAACATAAGAAGTGGGAGATAAGTGTGTGCCCATATCACCTAGGTATAAGGGCCTAGTTTTAACCCCCTCCATCTCTGGATTCCTGGGGTTCATCACAGTACCTAGCACATAGTAGCTGCTTAAGAAACATTTGCTGAATAATGTAATACATGAACATCCTACTACATGTGCAATAGTTGGGAATGTAGGATTCTGAAATCAGATTGCCTGGATTCAAATTCAGGCTCCGTCACTTACTGTGTGACCTGGAGCAAATTGTTTAACCTCCCTGGAATCTTTTTCTTCATCTGAAAAATAAATATAGTAATAGTACCCACTTTTTATGGTTTGGGGAATTAAATGACTTAAATGTAAAGTAATTAGACAAGTGCTTGGCATATAGTAAGTGCTCAATTAGCACCAGCTTCTTCGAAGGAGCACTGCAGATAGGATCCAAGTCATTTCCAAAGCTGGGCAGTCCAAGAACTTTTCTTAGTAAAAGGGAAAAAAGAAATATGATGATGTCTGTATATATACATAAGTATGTGTATATGTATATATGTCAGATTTTCAGTACTCTGAGATTATGTTCTTTCTGCTCTCCTGATAGAAAATGTCCTTTATTTCATGAGCTGATCATGATAGTAAGTGGTTATTGTTGTTCTTATTATCTTGACCAATCAAAGTATATATTGCTCCTCCAAGTGCTTTTTGAAATATTGCTAGTCTGTGAATAAGAAGCCTTGGAAAGTCTTGGTTATTGGCGTAGAGACCTCCGGGGAGTCTCTCACTCATGAGGTTATATCATCGAGGACAGTGGTTCCCAAGCTTGGCTGCATTTAGTATCACCAAAAAAAAAAAAAAAAAAAAAAAAAAATCCAAACCAAAAAATCCTGATGCCTGGGTCTGACCCCCTGAGGTTCGAGTGTAATAGGTCTGGATATCAGGACATAAAATTTGGCCAAGGGGAGATAGGAAAGTGATCTGGAACAAGGAGCCAGACAGTGGTCATTTATTTTATTTTTTTAGTTCAATTTCAATACAAGCTCCTCTCTCTTCGTTATTCCCAGAGCGGAAAATGGACCAAATAAAAACAAATAGAAGTAGAGAAGGGCCAGGAATGGAAAGAATAGACAAAACACTTGTTTTATAATTAACTAGCATTTGAAACACTATCTCATCAACTAACTTTTCTCTTTATAACATTTAAGTTCAGGAATCCCTTGATTCCTAATTATATTTGATAAAGTCTCATTCTCTTCTTGTTTGATTTCAAAATGACTTTTCCTAAAAATAGTAACATGACATAAGGAAAATAATTTCTCAAAATCTTCTAAAGAGCCTTTGGTATTCCTCTTCATGCCACGATTGTGACATCATCTCAAATATTTAGTCACCCAGAAATGTTCTTCCTCTCAGCTTTTAAAATTCCTTATATATTAAGATATATTTCTAATTATATTTCAAATAAGAACCAGATGTTTTGAACACTTTACTTTGAGACCTCTTCCTGAATCTTGTTTAAAAACTATTAGGTGGGGGTGGCATTTTGGCTCACTCTTCCCCTGCTCCCTCTGTATATTTCCCAAAGATTTAACATTCTCAGAGCTTTTGCCTGGGAATGTATGAGTTTGCCTCTAACAGAAAATCGTTTATAGCATTTGACTTTTCACAAGGCTCAACTGTGTGTTAAGCAAAGTGAAGGGTTAATTTTGCAGGTCATGGTATTACCAGAGTTTTCTGTAACATTCTTAGAATTAAAAAGTTGCTCATTTAGCTGGTTACTCCCTTCCCTTTATCAATCCATGGTCTTCACCTTTCTTGTAAATGGAACAAGCCCGCTTTGTTTTAACACCTCACTTTAACTCATGCTGTATCTTGCCTCAAGCATGCTTACAGCTCATGTAATAAGGAAGTGCAAAATAATACGGGAACAATTAGCCATAACTTAGAATACAAATTTCTTTTCCTCCTGAGATCTTGCCAAATCACTATTGGTTGGAGATCACATGTGAACCTAGATTAAGTTCCCACATCTTGAACTGTATGGAAACAAAACCCTTACTCCTCCTGGGTGGCAATGGCTGGGGTCTGGGTGTGAAAAATAGAAATAGAGACTTCATGTTTTCAAAGGTCAAGACCACGGCTGTGCTGCTTACTCCAAACCAAGGTTCCTGAAGAGGAAGAGCGATCAAAGGGACGGGAACTCTGCAAAGCTGACTCCAGTGGCCAATTACTCCATCCAAAGGTGGCTTCACTGGGAGTTGGGTCTGGAAAACACACCTTTAGTTTGGTCTTTTTCATTCACTTATGGGAGCCCCCCCCCCCCCCCCCCCCCCGCTCCATGTAGAAAGAGTAGGTAAGGTAAGAATCAAGACCATTTAGTCTTCTGGCTGACAAACAGAGTGGAGTTAACTATTTAAGTCCTGGACTATTTGACTCCTAGAATATGCCAGTACAAAGTCAAGTCTGGCCTCCAGCTTCTACACCAACTTCATCTTCTGCCTTGTTCCCTCTTCCCTCCACCTCTTGCTATGCCTGGGATAAGCTGTACCCTTCCAGGCCTCCCTCCACAGGCTTTTCTCCTCATCTGGACCTAGTGAATTCATAGTCAACACTTGAGATCCAGGTCCAATGTCATGTCTCCAGCACAGCCCTCCCAGGAGAACCCCACTCAGCTAGTCGTGACCACCTCTCTGTACTCATAACTATTTTAGCATGTCTCTCTTTGCATTTCCTCTTGTTGTAATATAAAGTTTGGGTCACAGCTGTGAACCTCACTAGGCTGTGGACCCTGCAAGGATGAGGACAGTGCCTTTGTGTCCCCTGGGCCCCACAGTGACGGCTCCTAGGAGAGAGAACATATATTTGCTCCGGGAGGGAGAGGAGGGTGGCAAACAGGTGGAGTCCTGGCGATTCTGCCTGTCGCTGAGTGGCTGCCAACACAGTGCTCTCACTCTCATTTGCTATGACCCTTGGAAGATGTGAGTGCTTTTCTTCAGTGTGAGTTTACGTCATGGACCGCAAGCATACAGCAACCATGCCTTCCCGTGTCCAGTGAAGTCATGGTGATCCCTTCCAAGGCTGAAGGCAAGATTGGCTGTTAGGCTAAGAGAATAGACCGCTATCATTTACGGGCAACTTAAAAGACTTTCTAGCATAGTTCTGCCCATAAATGAGTTTGGCCTTGCATGTTACCTCGGGAATCCAAATCCATTATAGTCATTGAAAGCCTTTTTTGCCTTTTTAGATTTGATGAGCTGCTAGCAGGTGGGAGTAAAGGGACAGACCAGAGAACTTTTTGGCACCCTCTTTCTCTAGGAGGAAAACACCAGAAAAAAAACCAATACTCTAAATACACAAACGTGGTTTAGTTAAAACAAAAAACACTGCATAGTGTGGCATTTTCCCAGAGGCAGGAGGCTGTGGCACTGTTTAAAGTGATCAGAAAACATCCTTGCTGCCTCCCAATGGGAGTCTCCCCCAAAAAACCACATTTAAAAAAAACATTTTATTTATTTATTTGTTAGAGAGCGAGCAAGAGCACACGTAGGGGGTGCAGCAGCCAGAAGGAGAAGCAGGCTCCCCTCTGAGCAGGGAGCCTGATGCAGGACTCAGTCCCAGGACCCTGGGATCATGACCTTAGCTGAAGGCATACACTTAATTGACTTAGCCACCCAGGCATTCCTTAAAAAAAAATTTTTTTTTTGACAAATGCTGCCTGAGGCTGACAGATACATATAGCAGAGAACACCAGCCCCACACAGCAGCCCATGATCACACCAGTCCTCCCGTCCTCACACTGGCAGACAGAGGCCTCTGCTCTAGAGTCTTTGTGGGGAACTGGGCAGATTTGGGAGCCTAAACTGGAGCTGGAGCTGGAGCTGGAGCTGGAGCCAGAGCCACAGGCTGGACCACGGTTTGAGCCTTGCTCTTGGACTTTGCTGGCAGCACCTGAGACCATGGTGATGCACACAAGAGCGTATTTCCCGAGCTTGGTGTGGGCAGTGTAGGTAAGGAGACTGAGCTTGTGATTGACACTGTGGGATCTTGGGCCTGACCTCCTTGGGCTGTAGGAGAGCCTGGATAGCCGTGATAGTGCATATTCCTCAGGACCTTGGGGTCCACCCCTAAGAGATTCATATCTTTGTGACTGGGGCTTCTCCATGCTTTCTGTGCCATTTTCGGGACTGGTTGTACATGGTGTGGTTCTTGGACTTGGTCATGTGTGCACTAAAATCCAAGGCTCCCAAAGTACCTGGGACCTGAAGAGAATGAGGGAGGCCACCAGGAGATCTTCAGTCTTGGAGCAAGTTTTGTTCTATGAACTTGTGAGTTAGTGGCTGCACTGAGAGGACCTCAGGTATGCCCCCAGAATCGATCATTTCCAACTTCCTAAAGATGCTAAATTAAGAAGAGTAGGGATTGTGCCAGAACATTTCCCCCCAAATAAGGACTTCGCCAAACTATCTTTTTCCCCAAAAAACTTGTTTCCTTTGACTCTGTTTCCTTTTCTTCATGTGTAGTCTTTCCATTCTTCGGTCCAACCAATGTTTACTAAACACATAATGTGTACTGTGCTTGGCTCTGCGTATGCAATTGTAAATGAGTCCACCATAATTCTGGGATGGGGAAAGAACCTTAAACCAATGATTACAAGGAAGAAAGCTGAGGGTGTTGTGAGGAAGACAGGTCTCCTACAGGGTCATATGGAGCCCACCTTCTCTGTTGGTGGGGATGCAAGCTGGTGCAGCCACTCTGGAAAACAGCATGGAGGTTCCTCAAAAAGTTGAAAAGAGAGCTACCCTATGACCCAGAAATCACACTACTGGGTATTTACCTTAAAGATACAAATGTAGTGATCTGAAGGGGCATGTGCACCCAAATGTTTATAGCAGCAATGTCTGCAATAGCCAAATTATGGAAAGAACCTAGATGTCCATCAACAGATGAATGGATAAAGAAGATGTGGTATATATATACAACGGAATACTATGCAGCCATCAAAAGAAATGAAATCTTGCCATTTGCGACAACGTGGATGGAACTAGAGGGTATTATGCTGAGCAAAATAAGTCAATCAGAGAAAGACAACTATCATATGATCTCCCTGATATGAGGAAGTGGAGATGCAACATTGGGGGCTTGGTGGGTAGAAAAAGAATAAATGAAACAAGATGGAATCGGGAGGGAGACAAACCATAAGAGACTCTTAATCTCACAAAACAAACTGAGGGTCTCCAAGGGGAGGAAGGTAGGGAGAGGGTGGTGGGGTTATAGACATTGGGGAGGGTATGTGCTATGGTGAGTGCTGTGAATTGTGTAAGCCTGACGATTCACAGAACTGTACCCTTGGGGCAAATAATACATTATATGTTCATAAAAATATTTTTTTTTAAAAAAGCCTGTTTCTTTCATCCTGTAGGCATAGCAGTATTTACCTCATAGAATTTGCTGGTTTTTAGGGTTTTTTTTTTTTTAAAGCTTAGTGAGTGTAAAGTATCTAATAAGTACCAACCGATTGTACTATTATTTAAAAGCCAGTTTTTTTTAAAGCTTTTTATCTATTGACAACTCGAAAAGAAAATAGTGTGAACATTTGTAATGTGTAGTTCTGTCAGCTGCCAATAAATTAATGCACTAAATAGCTTCTCAGAAAATAGGCCTAACTGACTTCCTTCTCTCTTCTGCTTGATTAAGTAGTTAACAGCCTGCTAGGGGAAAGTATCTGACAGGACACTTGATTCTCTGTGCCTCTGCTGAAGGAGTCATAACATTCTGCCACAAACAAGTGTATGGAGACATTCGTCCTGAGTGACCAGAATGAAGGCCGCCCTCCAGCCAGGTCACCTCCCAGATGCTGCGAGGACCAGCCACACTGTTGGGAATCAGATTCCGAAGGAAGGACACCAGCCCCACACCTCCAGGCCAGGTGTGGTGCCCATTGTTTCGGAGGATTGCATTATTTAACCTCAGGTGAGTCCATTCAGTATGATGGGGCGTGGTCACACGGATCGCTCTTTTAGTTATCAAATCCTGTCAGTATCAAGGCTTGTGTCCCAACTTCCAAATTCCCTGACTGCTGCAAACTTGCATGGGGGAAGTGGGGAATGTAGTGTCCTTTGTTCTCCTCTTCACACCAAGGAAGATGGATTTTCCGGCGACGGTTAGTGAGTGTGTGCCTCGAGACCGGGAACCTCACCAGGGTTTCCTGTTTTTCTCTCCTCCTTTAGGTGGGAGAACAGGGCTAGAGGGGGCTGACATTGGGTACTTGTCTTCTCCTGGGTCAGTTAGGCTTTAATAAAACCACAGCAGGTGAGGGGCTGGTTAACTAATTTCCCCCAAGGGCAGACCTTGTTAAGAAGAACCCAGTGCTCTGGGGTGTTTCAAAATGGCTCCTTTTCCCCTCCTCCTGCCAGAAGCATGAAGGGGTTTTTTTTTTTTTTTTTTTTTTTTTTTTTAAGCTGAAAGTCACTGTGAAAACCCAATAGAGCACCAGGAGCTAAAATTACCCAAAGTGAAGTGGCTGCCTGATGACTGGGTGTCCTTGGAGTTTTTAATCTCTCAGATATGTCCACACTGAGCCTCCAGCAACTCATCCATTCAGGTTTTCCTATCCCGCCCTGGTTCCCCAGCTTTCTGCTCTGGTAAGTTGTGACTCTATCTGCCTGTGTGTCTTTCCAGTTTGGTAGGGGAGGGGCATGCGGTTTGTCCCGTGTCCTCACTTCTCTTACAGATTTAAGAAGAGTTGTTGTTGACTTTTCAGTTTGTTCCATTTTGTTTTGTTTTGTTTTTACTTGTTAGCTTTGAGTATCAGCTTCGAAGTTTATAGGCTGGATCCAAAACCAAGCCCCCAGTGTATTTTTCTTCTACCTATCCATAGAGCACTCTGAATAGATATGAGAGTTTGCATAACTGAAACTCTGGTCATTGATTTCAGATGGTCTGTGATCTTCAGGAGAACTTTTTAGAACTTTTTAGAAACAGTTAATTATGTATTTGGAAAGGGGCTAAGTTCTCCACAGTGTTGGCAGAGTTGAGATCTCAGATCACGGGGGTGGGAAGGCTTGCTTCTAGTGGAGACTTACTCTCATGCTCATAGTTTAATTCCAACTTGGTGTGATTAGGGTGCTTTATGTACAGTCCCCCAGGGTGAGGACAGGTGCAAGGATTTTCCCTCCCACCCCTCTGGTCCATCATAACCCAAATTCAAGTTCCCCACGACTGGTTTCATCCTCAGGACAAAAGCAGCTCAAGATTCACTTAACTCTCTGGCCTCCTCCCCACCCCCACCGCTGATCTCAACCTAGTAAATTCCTTATTATCGTATCTGAGCTTTTAAGGTGTATGTGTGTGTTTTTAAATGTAATTTACATAGCATTTTTAGTGATTTTCAGTGGGAGGGCTGTTCCAAATAACCTACCCCTACCCAAACCTGATCATGGAAAGGGAAAGATACTCTATTTTCTTAATAGAATTTGTAAATCTGAAATTTCCCTCCTTACTCTGCTTATTGTCTGACAAGTCCAATGAGATTATACACTCCATTACCTTCTGTCTTGATCATTTGTGTATCCACAAGTCTTGACTAGTGCCTGGCACATGGTAGGTATCTAATACGTGGTCATGACAGTAATAATAATAATAATAATGAAATCATAACAGTAAAACATCTTTTTTTTTTTAAGGTAATTTCTACCCCCAACATAGGGCTCAAACTCACAACCCCAAGATGTAGAGTCATGTGCTCCATGGACTAAGCCAGCTGGGCACCCCTAAGAGTAGAGGATCTTAAACATGGGACACATCTAGTGTCTTAGCCGACAGCTCTGCTCCAGTCCCCCCTTCTCCAAGCCATTCTACCTGTGGTGGGAGATAATAACTTTGGAGAGCACGTGCTCTCAATTTCAGTAGCGCCCCACTGCCTTTCCCATAGAGACCATATTTCTTAGCTTGGTATCCATACAAGTCTGGCCATAAAGTGATTTTGTATTCTTTTTGCATCGCGTGTTCTCCCCCAAAACCAGTCTATTTGGCATTTTCCAAACATGCAATGCAACTTTGCGCTCACTAATTCCCCTGCCTTGGCTGTTCTTCCCATTACTTTGTTGTTCTGTTCCAAACCTCCTATTCCTTTGACACACCACTCAAATTCCACTTCTACAATTCCTTCTCTCATCTCCTGGCAAGAATTAATGCTCCTTTCTTTAAACTCCCAGAGTGTTTTGGGCTTCCTTATATATCTCTTATCACATGTGCTTTGCATTATAAGTATTTCTTTACATGGATTAATGCTTCCCCCAAACACTTGACGGTGCTTTGCACATTGCAGACACTCAACAAATATGAATAGAAAAATGGGTCATCAAAACAGGCTTAGCTTGTGAACCTCCAATAATACCAAACAAGGGGCAGCTGGGTGACTCTGTAGGTTAAGGCTCAGGTCAAGATCCCAAGGCTCCTGGGATTGAGCCCCACATTGGGCTCTCTGCCCAGCAGGGAGTCTGCTTCCCCTTCTCTCCCTCTGCCTGCCTCTCTGCCTACTTGTGATCTCTGTCTGTCAAATAAATAAAATCTTAAAAAAAAAAAAAATACCAAACAAGAGGATGTTTGTCTATTAGAGCCAGAAACACCTGATCTTTCAGGCTCCTGGAGATTTCTGAATATAGTAGGGTCAAGCAATAGCCATGCCAATGGACACTTACTTATTTTTATTTAAAATTATCATTTAAGGGGTGCCAGGGTGGCTCAGCCAGTTAAGCATCTGCCTTCAGAATAGGCCATGATCTCAGGGTCCTGGGATTGACCCTTGCATCAGGCTCCCTGCAGAGCACAGACCCTGCTTCTCCCTCTGCCTGCTGTTTCCCCTGCATGTGCTCTCTCTTCCTCTCTCTCTCTCTGTCAAATAATAATAGATAAATCTTAAAAAATAAATAAATAATAAAATTATTTAAAATAATAATTTTAAATTGTGACATTATCACAATTGCGTGACATTGTCAAACAATGTCAAGTGTTTGACACCTTTTACAAAATGGTTGGGGCCCATTGTTCTTTTCATTTCTTTTTCTCTTTTAAATTTTAAAGCACATGGAGAATTTCATCAGAGGACTCCCTTAGAGAATCTAGAACTAAAAGCTAATTCTAGCAACACCCACACCAAGTTGAGTCTGACTCACATTTTCTATCAGCAGTTCCTGTAACCTTGTTGAATTTCTCATTTCACTGAATGCCACAACCCCCAAAAAGAGAAACCCAAGGTAGCATTTCTCTTGTTTCCAGAGGCCACGTTCTACAGGTGGAAAATTCTCAAGTTATAAAATTGAGCATTTGGGGTGCCTGGGTGGCTCAGTGGGTTAGGGCCTCTGCCTTCGACTCAGGTCATGATCCCAGGGTACTGGGATCGAGCCCTGCATCAGGCTCTCTGCTCAGCAGGGAGCCTGCTTCCTTCTCTCTCTCTCTCTCTCTGCCTGCTTGTGATCTCTGCCTGCCAAATAAATAAATAAAATCTTTTTAAAAAAAAATTTGAGCATTTGAAATCCTGTGCCTTCAGCATAATAGGGTGGGTTTTTTGTCTGAAATAGGAATTGGTAGCTGTTATATTATCAGTTAATTACTGCAACGGATTTCATTATCGCATGCTGTTGACTACTAAGAATCTTCTAAGTTCTGCAGAAAAGTACTTGTGGTCGATGTATTCCCTCTGATTCTCTTTCAAAGGACTGACAGGGAGGAGGACTATTACTGGACGTATGACCACTAAAACTATTCCTACATGAATCAAGGCAGTTATGTGGGTCTGTATTAATGTTTTTGCACCTCCCTGTTGATCAGGAGAAAAGTTTGAGTAATCAAAGAAAAGGCTCTAAGAGGTAGTATGTTTGAATTAACCTGAAACTAAGGGAAAACAAATCCTATTGAAGAAACACGTTTGTAGATCACACATGGATAGCTTAGGAGGAGAAAAATAAAAGAGGACATACAAAGGATAGTTGTAATTAAATTTCAGAGAGAAAAACTCTCTAAGGAGGGAATGTCAGGAGCCAGGAAGTCTACATTGGATGCCAGAAATCTGGACCCAAGAGGTCCTAACTGAAGGAAGGGGTCAGGGGTGGGGGATGCCAAATGATGCTTGATAGACTTTCAGTCTGCTTAGAGGTTACATCAGGTAATGTCTCATAGGATCTCAAATCTGACATCTTGTTGATAATGTTAGAGGCATATTGGTGTGGAATGTGTTGTATTCCAACAAGATTATATGCTTCAAATCCATCCTTAGCACAATCACAGCCAGAAATCCAAACTTCTCTGTTCACCCCAAGTTATACCCCCATAATACTGTGCGGATCCTCAGTTGGACCCCATCCCCAGCCAAACCCCTCCTCCAACCCACTACTGCTCCCCTACCTGGAGCCTTCACTTTGCAATCAGCAAAACCCTCCAACACATCTCCATTTCTTCACAAGCACCTGGCTCACCCTGAGAAGTCTTCACTGCAGCCCAAGCAAGTATGCTATTTCTCTCTCACACACATCTTAGAACTCAGGATCAGAAGCAAAAGCCATATTTCCTGGGCTGCCATTACCCTTTGCAGGCCATGTCTCTCCCTCTCTGTTGCACAAACCCCCACTTTTTGAGACTCCTACCCTTCACATGCCACCTTCATGCACAGACTTCCAGAACATACCCTCTGCACGTCACATACACACACTCCCCTCGTATGCTCAAGGCTTTGGCTCCTGGCTGCCTGTCCTCCTTTCCACCCCAGCTCCTGCAGGATTTTCGGCTTTTTCTATGTATGTAGTGTTGACACAACCACCATGCTCGCCTCTTAGACCCTTGACCATGCAACAGTCTTGAAAGCAGCCACCCCCACCCAGGTGGACATGTGGATTAGGTCATCATATATATAGTCCCCCAATCTCTAATCCCACACCTCTCTCACCCACCACACCTTCCCAACCTTCCACCACTCCTATTCAAATACTTCCACCACACAGTCCTTCAACTACGTGCTGCTGTCATCCACTAACAGCCATGCTCTGACAGCCTTGTCTCCCAAGACAAGAGAGAATGGGGGCTTTGGAGGGGAGCCTCCCTGCTCTTCCCATCCCCAAACTGGCAGACCTCTCAGCATGTACGCCTGGTTCCTTCCCATCTTACCTGTCTTGTGTATGCTGTCCTAACACAGCGCTCTCTCTTGCTCCCCAGGATCATTCCAATAGCTGGCTGATCTGTTTTAGTGTCTACATTCTGAGAAGGAGTGTTTCTCTGATGTACTGGCAGGCTGCGGTTGGGTCATGCTGGCTCCGAAGAGTCGATAGTTAGATTTTCAGGGATCTTGCCAGCTCTTGGGCATTATGTTGGTGACTCGGAATGGGCTGTGCTGAGAGTGTTTATACCGCTGCAAAGGAAGCCTCTGGTTTTCCAAAGGGGGTTTTGTTAAACATCTATGGGCACATTCCTGTCTTACTGTCATCTTCCTGCTGCTACCAACTGGTTCTCTGTGGCTCCTCCCACCTTTATCCCTAGTGACGCAAATCTTTGCAGGAGCTGTCCCAGGGTTGAGTTCCAGTCACCTGTTCCCTCCTCAAGCCCACTCCGGTCTAGCTTCTGTCCCCGTCAAAGCCACTGAGCAGCCCCTCGTTCACTGCTGCCCTGCCTAATAGAGCCTCCACAAAACAGCTAGGGGAAACTGTTAAAAAAGAAAATCCTGGAAATTAAAATGTCTTTTAAAAACTCTGAAGAGCACCTGGGTGGCTCAGTCGGCTAAGTGTCTGCCTTTGGTTCAGGTCATGATCCCAGTGTCCTGGAATTGAGTCCCGAATCTCATTTGAAGAAACAATTACACTGCAATTATAACTACATTAATTAAGGCTTTGAAATAATAGCTGTCATTTTGTTTTGTTTTTATCTATTTAAGATTTTATTTTTAAGTAACCCCTATACCCAACATGGGGCTTAAACACAACGCTGAGATCAAGAGTCACATGTCCTACCAACAGAGCCAGCCAGGCCCCCCTGAAATGGTAGCTCTCCCTTTAAAAACAGCAATACATGCAAACAGAATTTTAAAATTCAAAGGTGGGGGGGGGTCAAGAATACACTTATCTTAGTGGGCACGGAGTAATATATGGAATTGGTGAATCACTCTGTTGTACACCTGAGACTAATACTGTTAACTATGCTGGAATTAGAATAAAACAGGAAAAAAAAAAAGGAAAGTTTAACAACATCTTTGCAAATGATCACCAAAGCCTTTTGCATTTAAGCTACCAAAATAAAGCTCCTGAATGTAAAATCTGCCTAAAATTATCTAATCAAATAAAAATTACTCAACTCATGTTCATCCTTTGCTACGGTCTAAGAAGGAAATTTAAAATTTTACAAAGTTTCCACATACCTATAGATATACCTATAGGTATACCTATAGTCAATTTACTTTTTAAAACAAATCAGCTACCCCCCCCTTAACCTTTCCTGTACTAGACTGAAAAGTAAAATGGCTTTTAACAATTTCAAGGACATATGGAAAAGCGATTCTCTTATCCTTGAAATTGTCGGTAATTTTTCTTTGGAAATTATAGACATTTTCCGATTAATCCAGAGACTCCAGAGTCAGATCATCTTTATAAATGGAAAACAGATTGTTTTCAACACACTGCTTAAAACCTTCCCATTGCATCTCAGATAAGATTCACATGCCTTTCCTACAGGGCCCTGCATATTCCAGCCTTTACCTTTCTTTCAGCTTTTTCCTGTCCTCCTTTTCCTCTAATTCTGCCAGCATCAGGTACACTGGCTTCCTCTCAGTCCCTGGGACACCTTCTTCCTTTACGATTAGTGGTGCTGGTGGAAGTGGTGAGGGTTGTTTTGTTTTGCTTTGTTTCAGGGCCTTTGCACAAGCTCTTCCCTCTGTCCAAGGGCACTTTCTCTTCTACTTTCTGCTGACTTCATCTCATCTTTCAGAGCTTATTTTGACCATCACCTTCCCAAAAAAGCCAAGCAGTCAGGGGGTTCCTATAGAGCAATATGGATAGATTAGGTCAGCAAGTTTCTTCTCTCTCTCTCTCTCTTTTGTAGAGGGAGGGGAGGGGCAGAGGGAGAGGGTGAGAGAGAATCTTAAGCAGGTTCCCCTTGGGCCCAGAGCCTGATGTGGTGCTCAATCTTACAACCTTGGGATCATAACCTGAACTGAAATCAAGAGTCAGACACTTAACAGACTGAGCCACCCAGATGCCCCTCACTTCTCTTTAAAGTAAGTAAATTAATACCTTAAATTTATTATCTGGTTGGTAAAGTAACACTGCCTTGAATTCATTGTCTCTTCATCATTTTCTTGAGAGATGGCTTTGGCTGAGCACCCTGGGGCCAGAAGTCAATAGCAGAGAAACTCCATGGGGCAGACCCATGTTCTTCCAGCTGCCAGGGGCTTGGGAGGGACTGGTTGGTCTTTCCAAGCTCTGCTTTCTCCGTTGACAAATGTCAGCCAGCCCCACGCTGTGGGTCAGTTCCCCAGAAAGAGAGCTGAGGTGGGGATTCTTGTACACGTGGTATATCGGGAGTGTGCCCTCAGGAGGAATCTGTAGAGAGGTGGGAGAATCAGGAAACGGATGGGGGACAGCTAACAAAAGATGTGGTGTCAGCTAAAGTCTAGCCTCAGCCCTGATCCCAGGGCACCACATGAGCTGTTCCTCTTTGAAGCGGAGGGTCTGGGCTTTTGTATCCTGACTCTAGTCAGTCATTGGCTAAAGGCACCTTGGTGGTGGGGAGTACAGTAACCTCACAGATCTTGAGGTAGCTCCTTCTTTGCAGGAGGCAGTGGTGAGCCCTTAATAGCCAACACTCAGCAGTCCTGTGCATCCTCCAGGTAAAAGGGACCTGGGTGGAGAACCAAAAGCTATGGATCATTTTAGGGAAGGATTATTCACCCTTGGCACTATTCATATTTTGGGCTGGATAATTCTTTGTGGGGAGCAGGGGGCGACTGTTCTGTGCATTGTAGTATGCTTATCAGCATTCCCTGGTCTCTACACGCTAGATGCCAGTAGCACACACCCACCCCAGTGTCTAGACATTCATTGCCAGATGTCCTCTGGAGTCAGAATGGCATTCTCCTCCCCAGCCATCCTGGTATTCTGTGGTGTCCTGAGCCAGTCCTCGGAGGGAGCTCCTAGCCATGGTACTGTCTGTTCTCCGGGATATAGCGTCTTATACACACATTCCACTCTGTGTGTGTGTGTGTGTGTGTGTGTGTGTGTGTGCGTGCGCGCACACACATGCAGTGGGGAGCCTAAGCGTCTCTGAATATGACTGGCTAATGAAGACTGGGTCAAGCCAGAGGGAAAAGAAGGATCAGTGGAATGTTGCTATTTAACAAACAGCATGAATAGTTAAATGACTGATTGACCATGGGTGTTAAGGGAGAGGCTGGCTCCTAGGTTTCTGGCTTTGGCAAATGCAGACAGGGCAAAGAGAACAAGTTCTGAGAAGGAACAGACTGGGTGAAATTTTGGACACTTGGAGTTTGACATGCTGGGGCTCCCTTGCAGACAGACACCTGTGGAAGCCACGCACAGATCTGAGTCTGGGCTGCTGCCCCCAATCTGAGAGTCATCACCAGCAAAATCAAGGACAAAATCACAGTTGTCTAGGTATTTGGTGAGAAAAGAAGGGGGCTGAGGGCAACCTTCACATTTAGGGGAGAGAGGAGATGGTCCTAAAGGGCACAAAGAAGGTACAGCAAGAGAGCGAGAAGGAGAAGCAGGAAGCAAGGGGAGAGAAGCCATAAATCACAGAGACAGGTAAGAGAAACAATTGTTCTAAAAAGAAAGATACAGTCCCTTCCACCTGTCATGAGGCTCCATTCCTCCAGGACATTAGGGTTTTATGAATACCTCCAGAGTGGAGTCAAATGAAAGTGACATTCAGGCAATTTGTTGACCTGGATTTGTTTCATATTAGGCATTCCCATTCAAGAAAAACAAAACACTTCACTTTAATGAACATATTTTGTAAGGTGAGTGCTGAACATAACACACAATCTGCCCATAGAGCCAACAAATCTCCTACAAAGATATTCCAGAGCCCCCAGCATGGTGGGAGTAGCAAGAACTGGGAACAAGGCCTTTGTGTCAAAGCTCTTGCTCTGTGCCCCCTCCGGGGAGTCCGATTTAGTTTGTTGATCATAAAAATAGGTGCTTGGGTAAAGTGACCTCCTGGTGTTCCTTCTACTCAAATATCCTAAGGCTCTAACCAAATCCACACAAATGTATTACTTAATATGTCAACGGAAGTTCCATCCGATTGTATGTGCATCAGAAGAGTGATGCAAAAGGCCTACAATGCATCAGAATAACCCAGGGAGCTTGTTGAGTGGGAACCCAGGTTCCCACACAGAGGATGCTGTTGCCTAAAAGAATCCCACAATACCACCCACTGAATGGAAGGAAATTTTTGCAGATCATATACATGACAAGGGGTTAGCATCCAGAATATACACAGAACTTCTACAACTTGACCACACCAACAAAACACAACCTTATTTTAAAATGAACAAAGGACTTGAATAGATATTTCTCCAAAGAAGATCTACAAATGGCCGAGAAGCACATGACAAGATGCTCAACATCACTCATCATTAGGGAAAAGCAAATCAAAACCCCAATAAGACACCACCTCACACCCAATCAGATGGTTACTATTAAACAACAACAACAAATGAAAATAGCAAGTTTTGGGAGGGACATGGAGAAATGGAAACCCTCGTGCACTCTCACTGGGAATATAAAATGGCGAAAATACTGTGCAAATAAGAGTCCGTCAAATAATTACAAATAGTATTACCGTGTGCTCGAACCAGTCCACTTCTGGATATCTGGATAAATATGTATATCTCAAATAATTGGAAATAGGGCCCTAAAGTGGTATTTACACAAGGATATTTATAGCAGTAGCATTCACAATAGCCAAAAAGTAGAAGCAACCCAAATGTCCACTGATGGACAAATGTATACAAAAAAGTGTGGTATAGAGGCTTCTGGGTGGCTAAGTCAGTTAAGTGTCTGACTCTTGTGATTTCAGCTCAGGTCATGATCTCAGGCTCCTAGGACCAAGCCCTGTGTCCAGCTCCATGCTGGGCATGGAGCCTGCTTAAGATTCTCTCTCCTCGGGATGCCTGGGTGGCTCAGTTGGTTAAGCAGCTGCCTTCGGCTCAGGTCATGATCCCAGCGTCCTGGGATCGAGTACCGCATCGGGCTCCTTGCTCTGCAGGGAGCCTGCTTCTCCCTCTGCCTCTGCCTGTCACTCTGCCTGCCTTGTGCGCGCTCTCTCTCTCTGACAAATAAATTAAAAAAAAAAAAAGATTCTCTCTCCTCTTTTTCCCTCTGCCTCTCACCACCTCCCCCCATGCTCACTTGTGTGCATGTTCTGTTTCTCTCTCTCTCTCAAAAAAAGAAAATGTGGCATATACATACAGTTAAATATTATTGAGCCTTAAAAGTTTAGGAAATTCTGACACATGCCATAACGTGGGTGAACCTTGAGGACAATGTGCTCAGTGAAATGAACCAGCCACAAAAAAACAAATATTGCATAATCCCACTTCTATGAGGTACTGCAAGAGTCAAATTCATAGAGACAGAAAGTGGGATGGTGGTTGCCGGGGGCTGGGGCAAGAGAGGAATGGGGAGTTGCTTAATGAAGATGCAGTTTTAGTTTTGCAAGATGAACTGGGTTCTGGAGATTAGTTGCATAACCATGTGAATGTACGTAACACTACTGAATTGTACACTTAAAATGGTTTAAATGATTTTAAAAAAAATTTCTATGATAGTTGTGGGGGGAAAAGTGACATAATAAAAGTAAAGTAACAGTTCTATAAATTCAAAATGGTATATATTCATATCTTCCTAAAGCCCAGCTATACTCTTATAGTAATTAGTAATAATATATTACTTAAATTTGTTGGGGGGGTGTTTTAAGACCTCTTTGTTCTATAATCAATTTCCAAAGACAACTGTTAGATTAGAAACTTGGAAAGTGATACTGATCCTGTGGAGTGATACTTTTCATTTAGAATCCCCTGTTCCTCTAGGATGGGAACTTCTCCTGCCTGCGTGTCCCCAGCCAGTCCTTGCCATTGCAGACCCCCAGACGACATCCACATGTCTCAATATTGAGTTGTCTGCTGGGTATTTCCCGGATGAAGTTCCCAATTCCAGATGAATAAGACTTCCTCAGAAAACTGACTTGATGATCAGGGTGATGCCTCTTCCCAGAAAAAGGATGTCCTCCCACACAACCTCCATGTCATGAGGGATGATGGAAAAGGCGGGTCCCTCAGACAGAAAACAGAGCATGCTTGTAAGCTTTGACTTCACGGAAAAGCAAAACTTCCACACAGGTTCATTCATCTATTCTGCAAATATTTATTGTGTATCAATATTATGCAAGTCACCAGAAAAAAAATCACTTATTAATTATTATTAATTATTAATTAATTATCAATTATTAAAAATGCAGGCAGAGTTTTACTAAAGCCATTTTCTTGAAGCATAATTTATGTAAAACAAAGCTCAGCCTTTCGGGTATATGGTCCAGGAGTTGACAATATATATTGTAAAACCACCACCAAAATCAAGATACAGAATATTTCTATCACCCCGGGATGTTCTCTTGTGCCCCTTTGTAGCCAAGCCCTCCCCTTTACCCCAGCCCCTGGCAACCACTAATCTGAGTTTTGTCCCTACAGTTCTGCCTTTTCCAAACATCAAATAAACAAAATCACACAGTATAGTAGCTTTGGTGTCTGGCAGCTTTCACTTAGCATAACCCTGTTGCGATTCCTCCATGTTGTTGCCCGAATCAGTAATCCATTCCTTTTCATTACTGAGTAGTATTCCATTGTGTGGGAGGAGCACAATTTATTCACCCATTCACTGGCTGGTGAGCATTCAGGTTGTTTCCAGTTTTCAGCATTATGAATAAAGCTGCTACAAACATTAGTCTATGGGTCATTGTATGGATATAAGTTTTCATTGTTCTTGGAGTAATATCTAGGGGTGGTGTCGCTGGGTGATTTAGAGAGTATATGTCTAAATTAATAAGAAACTGCCTGATTGTTTTCTAAAATGACTCTACCTTCTTGCATGCCTACCAGTAATATATACAA
The DNA here is from genome assembly GCF_963455335.1 of Martes martes. Classification (NCBI taxonomy): domain Eukaryota; kingdom Metazoa; phylum Chordata; class Mammalia; order Carnivora; family Mustelidae; genus Martes; species Martes martes. The sequence goes on from NC_137890.1 coordinate 73,733,035, forward strand.
GTTCCTGTTGTTCTGGATCCTCACCAGGCAGACAAAGCTCTTCACAAATATCGGCCTCTTATTTAATTCCAAACTTATAGGGGCGCCTGGGTGGCTCAGTGGGTTAAAGCTTCTGCCTCCGGCTCAGGTCATGATCTCAGGGTCCTGGAATTGAGCCCCGCATCGGGTTCTCTGCTCGGTGGGGAGCCTGCTTCCTCCTCTCTCTCTGCCTGCCTCTCTGCCTACTTGTGATCTCTGTCAGTCAAATAAATAAATAAATAAAATCTTAATTTCAAACCTGTAGTAATCACGGTCATTATATCATCAGCAATACATGGTTTTATCTTGAAGCTTCTCACTCTATAAGCTAGGGCCCCAAAATATGCACTGTTTGGTTGTTTCCACATGTACATTTTTCTTTATGAAACAGTAATATGGAAGTGCCTTAAAGATCTCATTAAGTTTAAGAAACTATAGCAAGGCAGAGTTAGCCCTTAGCAGAAGAGAAATGGACATAGAATAGTATTTGCTTAGTGGTAGAAGGAATCCTAAAAGCCCTCTCTGTCCCAGCCCCATGGGATGCTTAAATCCCATCTTACTATGGCCCTGGCGAGGGGTCATCCAGGTTCTGCTCTGGTCATTTCTGTTTTGGGGATCTCATTTCCCCCTGAGGCAGGGCAACTAAAAGATACAGTCACCAGGAACATGCCAACTGTGGACAGTCACTCTCATTTCAGGGTTCACTGGTCCTCATCTAGAGCATGGGGGCCCACATAATTCTAATCCCTATTTTTATTTGACATCTCTTTAAATATCTGAAAGCAGGGGCCCTGGGGGTGGCTCAGTGGGTTAAACCTCTGCCTTCAGCTCGGGTCATGATCTCAGGGTCCTGGGATTCAGTCCCCCATGGGGCTCTCTGCTCAGCGGGGAGCCTGCTTCCCCCTCTCTCTCTGCCTGCCTCTCTGCCTACTTGTGATCTCTCTCTCTGTCAAATAAATAAATAAAATCTTTTTTAAAAAAATATATCTGAAAGCAGCTCTCCTGTCTCCTAAAGTCCTTCCTCTCTCCTGAACTAAACATCACTAGTTCTCTTGACCATCCTCACCCAACATGATTTTGAGTATTTCTCCATCCTGCGCCCTTCCTCTTAACAGATACAGCTATATCTAATCTCTTCCCATATTGAGGAGCTCAGTACCGATCCCAGAACTCATACGTCTAGGACATGTGGAGTAGATTCTGATCCAGGGCCTCAGTTACTTTTTTGACAGAGGTCTCTGATGCCCACATGGAACTTTCCCTCAGCTATTATTATTGTTAGGCTGGCTACTTAGTTGATCTTCCCCAATCTGTATTTGCAGAGTTAAATTTTGGGGGATTCAAGAGAAGGACCTAAAATGTTCTCATTATAGGGGCATCAGGGTGGCTCAGTTGGTGAAGCATCTGTCTTTGGCTCAGGTCATGATCTCAAGGTCCTGGGATCGAGCCCCACATGGGCTCCCTGCTCAGTGGGGAGTCTGCTTCTCCCTCTCTCTCTCCCTCTGCTGCCTCCCAACTTGTGCTCTCTCTCAAATAAATAAATAAAATTTTTTTTTAATGTTCTCATTATAGATTCATCGAATACTCCAATCTTCTAGGGCTTTGGATGACTCTGATTTTATAATCATGTTTACCATCTCAACTTTGTGTCACCTCCAAATTTAATAAGCAGACCTACAAAATCTTTGTTCAGCAATGCATACTGGTTGAGTACCCACGATGTCCTAGGCACTTGGGCAGGCACTGTGAATACAAAGACGAATGGGGCTGTTTCTAGAGAGGCTCACAGCAGATGAGTGGGTTGTGAATCACACTGAAAGCTTCCCATAGGATTCCGTGAGTGTAACCATCAGAACTAGAACTCTGGCTAAGTCAGAACTAACCTACTTGCACCAGCATCCCATCCAGATGTCCCCATGCTGCCCGCATGCCTGGCATGAGAAAGCCTGAAGAACATCTAGAAATCCGGATACGCTATGTCTGTACATGACCGCTGAGGGACCGGTCAGAATATTCAGAGGGATGAGGACCACAGTCTGCCGTGAATTGTGTTTAGTAAGAGGCCAGCCCACACTCTCACCACATCCTCACTGTCCTCATCCCGTTTTCCCTAATCTCAAAACAATTACCTAAACTTACTCACATGGACATAAGGATTGCTGAAAAGCTACATCACTATGAAATAGACAATGAGCTCCCGGAGTAGCCCAGTTTACAGGAACAGGTAAATAACACCTGCGTGCTTGAGTAATGAATGAATATCCTTTCAGGGGAAATTGCATCCTGGGCTGTAGCTTTATTTCAGAGTAATAGATCTCGTGTAGTGCAATTTGGGCAGTGTCCAAGAGGCTGTTGCACCTCCCATGAGGTCCTTCTTGGGCTGGGGAGATTGGCAGTCTAGGAACTAAGTGAGTTTTTGCAGGAGAGGAGGAGAGAGGAGGCTGGGAAAGTGCCTTGCTCCCTCACAGAAGGGAAAGGACTGCTTTGGGCACTCAAACTCCCTCGGGAGAAAGGTAAACCCTTCAGGTGTGCATACTTGATCCGCCCCACGGAGCATCTGCAGTTCCCTTGTTTGGATTTTGTTCCCCCTTCCCTCTCCCCGCGGGCCACCCCCTCCCCCAAGGACATAGCCTTTACATAGATGAGGAGGTTTCCTTTAACATTAAGAAATCCCCATAGAACCACAGATTCCTGAGGGTGGTTTAGGTCCCTGACAACTCTGAGCCCAAGGAGCAAACCTTGGGAAGAGTGTGGCTTCCTCAGGAAATTCTTCCTTAGCCTCCCCTTCCAGAAAACCCCCTCCATCTCAACCCCTGCTCCAGAAAGGTTTCCTCCAATGCCCAGGAAACAGGCTTTGCATCCCGAACCTGACAAGCGCCAGTCAGTGTAAAGGACAAAGTCTGAACCGTGTGCGGTTTGTTTTGTTTTGTTTTCCCCCTCATTTCCCCTGGAAGAACACCCCCTCCCCACCCCTCACCCCCGCTCTCGTGAGAGACCGGTCGGGGGAGCGGGGGACACCGCGTCTGATTCTCTCTGCCGCCAAGGCTCGGTGAACTCTCTCGGGTTCTGTTGTTTACTCACTTCTTGCCGAGTTTCTGTTCGGCCGGGGAAGCTGCGCCGCGGCTCCTCAGATGTTATTTATCTTTTCCTGCGAGGGACTTGTGACAGTCCAGGGTGTCGTGTATCCTGTGCGATTGTTTATCCCCCGGCCCCGCCGGGGCCGCGAGCGGCCTCCTCGCCAGCACTCCGCGTCCCGAAACCCGGGACTACGTGAGCGAGCGAAGGGCGGGGAGGTTACACTTGGGCGCTGGGATGAACCCGCGTCCCCTGGAGCCCGCGGCAACGTGTCCTCAGGCAGAGGCTGTGACCCCGGGCGCCCAGGGGAACCGGGGCGGACAGCTGCGCGCTGCTCCCGCGCCCCCGCCTGCTCCGCGGAAGTCCCCGCCGAGCGCCCCCGGCTCGGACGCTCGTCCCGGCGCGGGCGGGGTGGGGGCGACCCCGAGGCGCAGCGACACCCCCACCCCATCCCCCCGCCCCCCGCAGCCGGTCCCGCCCCGGCCCGGCGCCACCGCCGCCAGGCGGGGATCGGGGCGCACCGGGCGCTCTCTGGGCCGAGTCACCAGCGGGTCAGCCCTGCCCGGCGGCTGGGCTCTCGAGGGACTCCTACGTGAGCCGCTACCCCTCAGCCTCCCTCCCTCACTCCCTCCCTCCCTGCAGCGGCCGACGCCGGCTGCGCTCCCGGCGAGTCCAGCCACGGTCCCGGCCACTCGCACCGCGTGGGCTCGCCCTCGGCCCGGGTCGGCGGAGGAGCGGGCTTGGCACCCGGGCGGGGGTGGGGTGGGAGACCTTCGATTCTGCCTCGGACCCGGGCCGATGGAGGATTTGAAATGAACCCGTGGGGGGGACTTTGGGGTGAGTCTTGTCTTTTCCCTTCTCCTTTCCTTTCTTTCCATTTCCACGCCTTCTTCTGGGTTTTCCTGCCCTTCCCCTTTTCATTGTGTCTCGTGGACGCTTTAGAGAGTTAGGTCTCCCCGGGCATCTTCAGGAGCGTGCCCGGGGAGCGACGGCAGGACGGAAAGGGGCTGTGCCCTGGTCCTGCCAGCCCATCCTTACGCCACACACGCACACACACACAGGCACACTCACACACTTATGAGGAAAGATCAAACGCTCACGGCGGCCCGAGGTCTGTTTTCTCAGGCGTCCTTCCCCCATCACCGCATTGTTAGCGGGACAATGGGCTCCTGTGTCAGTCTTGTTGGCACCAGTTTTGTACGATGCAGGAAACAGCATTTCCTCTCAGCGCTGGAAAATTAACTTGGATCGTGCTTTTCCCTTTTTATTGAGAATCCGCACACACCCCGGGAAACCCGAGCTCCCGGAGAGGGGAAGGAGCAGCAGCAATAGACATCCCAAAGTCCTGCCCCAGCCCGTCCCCTTCCCGCTCAGCTCAGGGCTCCAGGTCTCTGCCAAAGGAGGAAACTCCCGGAGCTGAACAATAAGATGGGGCTGGGTGTCTCAGCAGTGACCCTCCCACTGGGGCCATCAGGGCGGACTGTGCCAAGTGGCAGTCTGAGTCCTCTTGCAGCCCGTTTTATTTGGAAGGGGAACTTGGCAGAAGGAGCCCCCAGCTCCCCAAAGACCCTCCCCTCCGTCTGCCCAGCCACTGGAGGTACCAGGGGGTGCCCCAAGTTGGCTAACTTTGGGCGCTGGAAGGAGTTGCCTGGGCGGTCCCAATATGTACAGATATGAACAGCTGTTAGGTCTACAAAATTGCTAGTAAATATTATCCTACTCCCCTTAGCACTTCTATTTTGGTATTCCGGCTCCCTTTGCTCTGTCTCTTGTCTCTTGGACTAACACTTGATTGCCAAATCATAGAGACAGACAAGAGTCTTCTCTGTCTGCAGTTATCGTTCTGAATGTTTACTAAAAATGGAGACATTGGTGCCTATCCTAGCTAGCCCTACCGCCATCTCGTACTGTTCTCATTTGTAGGTGGGGTATACTGCCAGCTGACTGCAGAAAATACTCACAAAATTTATACGTGTGTCATTTACATGCTGTTCTCTATACATGTGGGGAGGCACGTGGGGAGGCAGACTCCTACCACACACATACTACACTGTATGTTTAATGACTGAAATACCTGTACCATCCCCATCTCCTCCACCTGCCTTGATGACCATCTGCAGAGAGGAAGATCCAGGGTCCATCTCAAATCTATTACAGGCATACCTCCCCCTTCTCGTTAATCTTTTGCAACAAATTCATCAAACATTTCATAGGAATTTAATTGTTGAAAATGTTATTTACCATCAAATTGTAAACTCCCCACATTTTTGGTAGGCTTTATTTTTCAGAGCACTTGTGGCTTTGCAGGAAAATTGAGCAGAAGGTACAGATTGCGCATATACCTCTCCCCCCACATATGTGGAGCCTCTGCCATGGTCAACATCCCCCACTAGAGAAGCACGTTTGTTAAAATCCATGAACTACATGGACACGCCATTATCACCCACGTCCGTAGTTCACATTAGGGTTCTCTTATGGTGTACATCCCATGGTTTAGATACATGTATAATGACATGGGTCCACTATTATAGTATCATACAGAGTAGTTTCCCTGTCCTAAAAATCCTGTGTTCCGTCTGGTCATCCCTCTAAATGCTCGGTTTTTGAGTTTATCAACATGCCTAACTGATGTTAAGATCAAAACAGGGAATGTCAACAATGTACGTTGAGGACTTTTAACCTATATGAGTGAGATAAATCAGTGACAGGGATCAGTGGTCTAATGTTGGCACTGGCTTCCAACATTTCAGGTTTAGATCTACTTTTTTTTCCCCCTGACCATCCACATTTATCCCTTCTTCCTCTTCTAGCTGCAAGAGTTAATGGTCTGTAAAGCAACACTTAAATATTTAAATCCTCTAGAGAAGCACTAAAAGGAACCCTTTGTAATGTGAAAATCATCCCCAGTTGCTGGAGTCCTGAGTCCTGACTGAACTGGGTAAAAGCCAAGGCTGCTTAAAGCTTTGAATGAATGAATGATTGATCATATTCTATTTTGTATTTACATATTCTTTTATTTGTAAGCTTAGAGAAGAGATTACAACTTTGTGGTCCATAGAAATAAATTTGGGGAGAAACAGATGGAGCGATCTCTAAGAAGGCATAAATTGGTTGCATCCTAATTGCTCAACAAATATTTTGTAATAATGAAAATGTTGGCTGATTCTTATGGTTAGTCTTGATGCAATGAGACTTGTCCAGCAGAGTGTGCAAAAAACCCTGTATGGCGCTATGAGTTTGCTCCTTAAGAGGTCTTAGCTGCTTTTGCAAAATACTGTCCCTGAAAACATTGTTGCTCTTGTCTCACCATGGCTTTTTGAGAGTGCATGCAAGTCTGATTTGAATTTACTTCAGGTTTCATGTATTCGTTTCAACGGGACTAGGAGCGCCTTAGAAGATCACTTTGGATCTGCTGCTCAATCATCGTTTGCTTCACTTAGAAACAGATCAATGAATGTTTGATGGTGGTAAGAGGGATGAACTGGCAAGTAACCTGCGTGATATGAATGCAGGGGTCAAAAAGTCATCATGCAGTAAATTAAATGATGTCTAATGCCCTCCAGTGGCAGCTTTCCAATGGCATTACATGGGTGTGCTTCAAGGGACCAGTGGAGAAAAACCTTCTACTAGAGTGACTTTTATATTTGTGGTCCCGTGGTTTAGGACCCTTTTGCAAACATCGATCTCAGGTGAATGACAACAACAGGCAAAGGCAGATTGCTATCCCAAAGCTATTCATAGGGGAAAATATTTAAAATTGAACTTTCCCTGTCACTAATCCTTAAAAAACAGCTTTCTGAACATGATCTATGAACTAGAAGAAAAAAGAAACCTTTTCAGAATAGAAATGCTCAGAGCTGGGGAAAATGACAAAGGGTTTGAATCCTCTGTTCTCTTCAATGGAAATAGTTGTCTGCACCCAGATTCCTAAGGCTCCATCTGTCTGCACATCCTCCTGGTGTTTCTACCTACTTTGTTGCTGCCAACATTCTAGAGGCAGGCTGTTCCGCCATAGCCTTCTCACCAAAGGATTAGCCCAAATTTAAGCTAAGTAAGTCAAGGACTTACTGAGCTCTGGAGCTCCTTTGATAACCTTCAGTTAGGAGGGTTTCAGGGCTCCCTAGCAGCTGGCAAATGCAGAATGGTCACATTTCAGCTTGCTTTCCAATGGACTGTTCATGTTGCCTTAACTTGTGTGGGTGACTAGAGATGAGTCTTTTATGTTCCTCGTGGGTTGCTGAAACATATCAGTAAAGCTGTTCCTTGGCTCCGTTCAGTAGAAGTCTATATGAAAGAAATTCGTTCAGGGAGCTAATAACACACCCCGTCTTACTATTCAAGATATCCCACCACTGGCCCCCATTCCCTCTTCTATTCCTCTGATCTGGTTCTTCCCCAGCCCCTACCCTTCACGTTCCTACCCTGGTTTCCTCCCTAGTAATCTTTTCCTTCTAGAACGGTTGCTAGGTCTCTTTTCTAGAACTCTGGTGCTGAGGCTGAGACCTGGTAGAGAACCCTATCAGACACCCTTTGCCTCCTCCCTCCCTGAGAAGTGTGCCCACCCTGATATCTTACTGTGGTGTTCTGCCTATATTTTCCAGTGTCCATTTACCTTATCTTTGGCTCCTTTCCCCACTGCTGATTAATTTCTTGGACCTGGCCTAAAGATTCTGATAATCCGTGGGCACCTACCTCTGACACAAACATCCTCAGCATTGGCAATTTCTCTCAGTCTCTGTTTTTCTCCTTTCTGGAGCTTGACTTTCCTTTGTGGGCATCAGCTTATCGTGAGTATCTGACCATTTCCCCACTGGACCCGATGATAGCTCGAAACCTTTCTGAAAAGGTGGCAGGTTTAAATTAAAAAAAAAAAAAATCAACCGAGGGTCATAGTTACAGCCCTGAAAAAAGAGAAACATGTGAGTCACGACAAGACTTGAAATACCCTGTGATGTTTGCAAGCACCTTTCAGGTTTTAGTCTGCAAGGCCAGATTCCAAGTCTGCTTATTTTCTCCTGGGTAATCTGCTCACATTTTAGGCAAGCTGCCATCTGGAGAGCAGTGATAACTTAGGTTTTCCAACGGCTAGTTTCCCTAACAAGTTTGACTCACTGAGTCAAAGAATGACTCAGTCTTTAAAAGCCACGTGCCTTTCATGAATTACACATATAAAAAAAGAGTCCTCGAATATAGAAACGCTCGGTGTATGAAACATTCTTCAAAAATCTTAAGCATGGGGCACCTGGGTGGCTCAGTGGGTTAAAGCTTCTGCCTTCGGCTCAGGTCATGATCCCAGGGTCCTGGGATCGAGCCCCGCATCGGGCTCTCTGCTCAGCGGGGAGCCTGCTTTGTCCTCTCTCTGCCTGCTTCTCTGCCTACTTGTGATCTCTGTCTGTCAAATAAATAAATAAAATCTTTAAAAAGAAAAAAATCTTAAGCATGAATATTAAAGAGGAGTATGCGGCCCTCCTAATGTCAATAGTCTATAATATTTAAAACTTTCATCTTGGGGCATCTGGGTGGCTCAGTGGGTTAAAGCCTCTGCCTTCGGCTCAGGTCATGATCCTGGGGTCCTGGGATCGAGCCCTACATCGGTCTCTCTGCTCAGCAGGGAGCCTGCTTCCCCCCCCTCTCTCTGCCTGCCTCTCTGCCTACTTGTGATTGCTGTCAAATAAATAAATAAAATCTTAAAAAAAAAAAAAACTTTCATCTAAATAGCTCTACCCTCTCCTCGGTAGTTTATGTTCTGTAAATGAATTTAAACTTATTTTATTACTTAGAACACGGTTTAATTAAAACACCTGGAGAAAAGGTAGTAAAAATGAATTTACTTGACTTTGTTTCCCTTCTCCAGCCATGTTGTCCCTGGCCCTACATGTATGTATTTGAGGGGGAAACAACTTTTTAACTCACTTCCAGCTTTTCAGTCCTATAACACCTCTCCCACCAGCTCTTTTCCTGCATTAACTCTGGGTTCATACTAACAGAAAGGCTCTCCTTTACCCATGTATCTGGAGCCTTTTTATAAAAATGCCTATTCTGCCTCTCTCTTGCCCTCTTTGTTTCCCTCCCAAGGGCTCTGAATGGAGAAAAGGGAAATGACAGGTCCAGGCCAGCAACAGGAGCACTGTGGTAGCCTTCTTCCTTATCAGAAGAAGAATTTACATTGTGGCCGTCTTTCTTAACAAGGTTCTTTGCCATTTGAAGTCGGAGTTCACGTTCAAGCATCAGACATGCCTGCACCCGTCTCCAGTCATGTACGTGCACACACACATACACACTCTCACAGTCATACATGCACATCTATGCATGCACACCTGGTCACTCTGTCTGATGCAAACCCATCCACACGACTGACAAGGCCATGAAGACTCAAGCATTTGGAAATTTAAATCATTTAGAAAGACAGGTGGGGCGCCTGGGTGGCTCCGTTGGCTAAGTGCCTGACTTTGGCTCAGATCATGATCCCAGGATACTGGGATTGAGTCCCATACCCATCAGGCTCCCTGCTCAGTGGGGCGTCTGCTTCTCCCCCTCCCTCTACCCATCCCCTCTGCTGGTATTCTCTCTCTCAGATAATAAATAAATAAATCTTTAAAAAAAAAAAAAAGAAAAGAAAAGGAAGGAAGGAAGAAATACAGGCAGAGTGAGTAGGTTGACAGATGAATCATTTTAACGGGGAAGCCTTACTGAGCACCTACAATGGGCGGAAGGTGTTAAGCACCCACATGCCTTTTCCTTGCAATACCCCTATGAGGTATGTGCTGTTTTTTAAAGATTTTATTTATTTATTTGATAGAGAGAGAGATTACAAGTAGGCAGAGAGTCAGGCAGAGAGAGAGAAGGAAGCAGGCTCCCCGCTGAGGAGACGCCAATGTGGGGCTCGATCCCAGGACCCCGGGATCATGACCTGAGCCGAAGGCAGAGGCTTTAACCCACTGAGCCACCCAGGCACCCCGAGATATGTGCTGTTTTTAAATCTTAAACTAAATCCCTACCACCCAGGCCTCCTCTACAGCTTCTTTTTTAAAATATTTATTTATTTATTTGAGAGAGAGCGAGAGAGAAAGGATACACGTGTGCAAGTGTGGTGGGGAGGGGCAGAGGGAAAAGGAGAAAGGGAATCTCAAGCAGACTCTCAACAGGGGGCTTGATCTCATGACCCTGAAAGCGTGACATGACCCGAAATCAAGAGTCAGGTGCTCAACTGACTGAACCACCCAAGCATCACTGCAATTTTTAAATTTTTTTCTTATTATTTTATTTTTTTACTTGACTGAGCTGTTTCAGTCAACATTTGGGCTCTAAGAATGCTTCAGAGCTATCGAGGAAAACCTGCAGCCTACTCCGTCTCAAGAACTAAAAATTCGTTTACGTTCTCCTAAATATTTAGATCAAAATATTAAGGCGAACTTAGGAAAGAAGCTTATGAGAAGAAGGAGACTCGGTAAAGAAAACTCCCAAGGTGAATAAGAAGGAAACTATTGCTAAAGATTATGAGTCAGGATTACTTCCATGTTACAGTAAGCACAGTCTACAAATAGTGAAAACTGAATGCATAGTGTAGTTTTCCTTAAATTGCTAAATTAAATCACCACTTCAAGGTGAAAGTTTTTCTGTTTCCGTTCATAGGACTTGCCACTTTTTGTTTTTAATGTATGTTTTCTTTTCATTTTTTTAAACAACATAATAACATTATGTATATTTTATGGTAGTAATATGTAGTTGTACCTATTGGGCAGACCCTGGGAAAGAGTGAACAAAATTAAGCTTCAGATTTCTGTGACTGCTAAAAATAGTGAAGAATCAAGTTTGCAAATCACCTACAAATTAGGGAATCAAGATCCTGAAGATTCATTTTTAAAAGAAATAGGTTAAAAATTTTGGGGGCGCCTGGGTGGCTCAGTGGATTAAAGCCTCTCCCTTGGGCTCAGGTCGTGATCCCAGGGTCCTGGGATGGAGCCCCATGTTGGGCTCTCTGCTCAGCAGGGAGCCTGCTTCCTCCTCTCTCTCTGCCTACTTGTGATCTCTGTCAAATAAATAAATAAAAATCTTTTAAAAAATAGGTTAAAATTTTTTAATAAACTTTGGTATTTTTGAATCCTTTAATTGGAGTAGAGTTGACAATGTTACATTAGTTTCAGATGTACAACACAGTGATTCAGCAAGTTTATACATTGTACTGTGCTCACCACAAGTGTAGCCACCTTCTGTCATCTGACAACACTATTACAATATCATAGATTATATTCCCTTTGCTGTACCTTTCATCCTGTGACTTACTCACTCCAGAACTGGAAACCTATATCTCCCACTCTTGCCCCATTTTTGTCTATCCCCACCCCTCCCCTCTGGCAGCCATCAGTTTGTTCTCCACAATTATGGGTCTGTCTCTGCTTTTTATTTATTTATTTGTTTGTCTCATGTTTAGATTCCATGTATAAGTGAAATTATATGGTATTTTCTTCCTACATCTGACTTATTTCATTTAGCTTAATACCTTCTAGGTCCATTCATGCTGTCACAAATGGCAAGATCTCATTAGGGCTGAGTAATAGTACACTGTGTTTGTGTGTGTGTGTGTGTGTGACATCTTCTTTATCCATTCATCCGTCTATGGACACTTAGGTTGCTTCCATACCCTGGCTATCGTAAATAATGTTGCAATAAACATATGCCTTAGGGAGCATATATCTTTTTGTGTTAGTGTTTTCCTTTTGGGGGGATAAATACCCAGTAGTGGAATTACTGGGTCATATGGCATTTCTATATTTAATTTCTTGAGGAAACTCCATACTGTTTTCCATAGTTGTTGTACCAATTTGTATTCCCACCACCAAGTGCCTGAGCATTCTTTTTCCTACATATCCTTGTCAGCACTTGTTATTTATTTTTTTATTCTAGCCATTCCAACAGAGCTGATGTCTCATTGTGGTTTTGATTTGCATTTCCCTGATGATGAGAGATATTGAGCATCTTTTCATGTATCTGTTGGCTACCTGTATGTCTTTTCTGAAAAAATGTATATTCAGGTCCTCTGCTCATTTTTAAATTAGATTGTTTTTATCTTAGTGTTGAAGTCTATAAGTTCTTTAAGTAATTTGAATATTAACCCCTTATCAGATATATCATTTGCAAATATCTTCTCCCATTCAGTAGGTTGCCTTTTCATTTTGTTGATGATTTCTTTTGCTGTGTAAAAGCTACTTATTTTAGTGTAGTCCTAATAGTTTATTTTTGCTTTTGTGGCTGATGTCAGAGGCATCAATGGGTAAGCTTTTTTCTAGTAGTTTTATGGTTTCATGTCTCACATTTAGGTCTTTAACCCATTCTGAGTTTATTTTGTGTATGGTAAAGGAAAGTCATCCAGTTTCATTCTTTTATACGGAGCTATTCATTATTCCAAGTGCCATTTATTGAAGAGACTGTCTTTTTCCCCTAGTATCTCTTGCCGCCTTTGTTGTAGATTAATTGACCATATAATCATGAGTTTATTTCTGGGCTCTATTCTTTCTGTTGATCTATACATCTGTTTTTCTGCCAATGCTGTTCTATTTTGATTCCTATAGTTTTGTAGTATATCTTGAAATCCAGAATTTTGTGATACGTCTAGCTTTGTTCTTCTTTCTCAAGATTGCTTTGGCCATTTGGGGTTTTTTTTGTGGTTTCATACACATTTTAGTGTTATTTATTCTAGTTCTGTGAAAAAATGCTATTGGTATTTTGCTAGGGATTGCATTGAATCTGTAGATTGCTTTGGATAGTATGGACATTTTAACAATATTAATTCTTCCAGTCGTGGAATGTGGAATATCTTTCAATGTATGTTGTCTTCAATTTCTTTTGATCAATATTTTATATTTTTCAGAATCTAGGGTTTCATTTCCTTGGTTAAGTTTATTCCCAGTCATTTTATCGTTTTTGGTGTAAGTATAAGTGGGATTGTTTCCTTAATTTCTCTTTCTTGTACTTTGTTATTAGTGTATAGAAACACAACCAATTTCTGTGTATTAATTTTGTATCCTGTAACTTTACTGAGTTCATTTATTACTTTTAATAGTTTTTTGAACTACATAGTGACAACTTGAACTTCTTCCCTACCGATATGGATGCCTTTTATGTCTTTTTCTTCTCTGGCTGCTGTGCCTAAGACTTCCAGTACTATGTTGAATAAAATTGAAACTGGAAACCTTTGTCTTGTTCCTGATCTTAGAGGAAAAACCCTAATAGACTTTATTTTTAGGAGCAGTTTTAGGTTCACAGCAAACTTGGACAGAAATTATAGAGAGTTCCCATATATCCCCTGACAGGTATGGCCATGCCCCTCACTTCTACTATCCACATCCCCTACCAGAGTGATATATTTGTTATAACTGATGAATGTACACTGATACACTGTGATTATCCAAAGCCCATAGTTTACAATAGGGCTCACCCCTAGTGTTGTACATATCATGGGTTTGGACATATGGATAAAGATATGCCACCACAATTATGGTATATGCTGAGTAGTTTCACTGCGCCAGAATCCTCTCTTCTTTGCTATTCATCCCTCCCTCCCGGCACTAACACTAGCATCCACTGATCTTCTTACTGTCGCCATAGTTTTGCCTTTTCCAGAATGTCATAAAGTTGGAAACATAGAGTTTCTAGCCTTTTCGAAATGACTTCTTTCGCTTAGTAAATGTTGACCTTTTTATTTATTTATTCATTTGGCAGACAGAGATAACAAGTAGGCAGAGAGGCAGGTGGGGGGGGGGGTGTTGGAAGCAGGCTCCCTGCTGAGCAGAAAGCCCGATGCAGGGCTTGATCCCAGCACCCTGAGATCATGACCTGAGCCGAAGGCAGAGGCTTTAACCCACTGAGCCACCCAGGTGCCCAAATGTTGACTTTTTAAACCAGCAAAGGATTCTCTTCATATCAAACTCCTATCTTTGTATTTTACCTCTAAAGCTTGTTCTGGTTGCTTTCTTCTGCCCTCTGATGGTTAGATATACATTCCCATGTCACTCTTTGTGTCCCTGAGACATTACCTCAGAGCATTGAAATGGCACAGCTTTCTGTCTTTAATTACATAAAAGACAATGGAACATTTGTAATCAAAACATTCTAGCCTCCACTTATCAACTAAGGGTGATATGGACCCATTGGTGGGGTGGGGGACACATTTGGAATATAGGTCTGGGGCCAGAGTATAGCAGTCTTAACTATTGCCATTTAAGAATCATAAACATCTTATAAAAATAGTTCTAACATACAAAAAGAGCATGTCCTAAAAAAACATTGTCTATGTTCTCTAGATTCATTTAGTTAGAAAATATTGTATTAATGTTAATGCACCAAAAGTAAAACTACTATAAAATTTGTGTTTTTATAGATCTCAGTCTTGAAGATTCCAAGTAATTCTCCCCCATAATAACCAATGGCTGTTACCCCAGGTCATCTTAAGACTTCATGATTTAGTAGGATTGTAAAGCTACAGGGGGTCCAGAGCCTCTGTCTCCAAATAGCTGCACCTTCCAAACAGGGGCTCTTAGGCATATAAAGATAGTGGAGCTCCTGCCTATCATGGAGTTCTTGGAGGAGTACCATGAATAACATGTTAAAATTAAGACAATAAATTCAATAATGATGATGGTGATTGTAACAATAGCTATCATTTATTGAGTGTTACTTACTGTGTATTCCTATGCTACTTGCTTTGCATATTATCTCATATAATTCCTCACAATGAGGTTAATACTATCATACTGTGATTATCCCGATTTTACAGAAGAGTAAACTGATATTCAGAGGGGGTAAGTACTTTACACCAAACAGAGGCAGATCTGGTTTTGTGTGCCAGATACATAGGCAATTTTAGAGGCTACCATTAAGAAAGGGAACTCAAACCCATGAAAACAAATTGAGTGAGGACCTTGCATGAGGGGTCCAGAAGCTTAAGTTTCCTGTGTCATTGGCCTCTAGTCTAGGACCATTCAACAAGGAGACGAGAGAGCTGGAGTTGAGCTAAGGCAGTGTGGCTTCGAAGATCAGGACTTCACGTCTGTTCTGCTGCCTTTAGTCAGATGAACACAGAATTTTCTGGAAAAATTGTATACCATCTCAGTCTAGCTTGTTGTATAGACAGGTGGAGGGAGGTATCAAAGTTATGAGAAATAGTTGGTAAAAAATTTTTAAATAGAAAAAAAATTTTAATAGAGGAAAAGTTTCCATTAATTTGGTATTTTTCGGAAAATTTCTGCTCAAAACCTCAGTCCAGTTCCTGAGTACCCGAGTTTCACAAAAATGTGGTTTATAACTGTTGCCTGAAACTATTCAAGAAAAAAAAAATCTTCCTACTTGTTTTGTTTTTTAATGTCCAATTACTACATAATTTCAGGGTTATACTCTTACATTGAAAAATATTTTTAGGGATGCCTGGGTGGCTCAGTAGGTTGAGCATCTGCCTTTGGCTCAGGGCATGAGCCCGAGGTCCTGAGATCGAGTCCCAATCGGGCTCCCTGCTCAGTGGGGAGTCTGCTCCTCCCTCTGCTTGGTGCTCCCCCTCCTTGTGCTCTGTATCTCTCTCTCTCTCTCTGACAAATAAATAACATCTTTTAAAAAATACAAGCCCAAAGTATAAAAGTGAAAGTCTTTTTTTTTTTTTACTGTTTTATTTACTCATTAAGTTTTTAGTTTTAATTGCAGTATAGTTAACATACAGCGTTAGATTAGTTTCAGGTGTGCAATATAGTGATTCAACAATTCTATACATTACTCGGTGCTCATCATGATAAGTGTACCCTTAATCCCTTTATCTATTTCAGCTATCCCCCCCCCCCTTCTGGTAACCATCGGTTTGTTCTCTATAGTTAAGAGTCTGTTTCTTGGTTTGTTTCTCTCTCTGGCTCTTTTTTCTCCCCATGATCATTTGTTTTGTTATATGAGTGAAATCATACGGTATTTGTCTTTCTCTGACTTACTTATTTCACTTAGTATTATACTCTCTAGCTCTGTCCATGTTGTTGCAAATGGCAAGATTCCATTCTTTTTAGGCCTTTTTATATACCACATCTTCTTTACCCATTCATCTATTGATAAACACTGGGCTCCTTCCATAATTTGGCTATTGTAAATAACGCTGCAGTGAACATAGGGGTGCATGTATCCTTTTGAATTAGGATTTTTGTATGCTTTGGGTAAATACCAAGTAGTGTAGCTGCTGAATTGTAGGGTAGCTCTATTTTAAATGTTTTTGAAGAACCTCCATACTGTTTTCCACAGTGGCTGCACCAGTTTGCATTCCCACCAACAGGGCACGAGGCTTCCTTTCTCTCCACATCCTTGCCAACACTTATTGTTTCTTATGTTTTTGATTTTAGCCATTCTGACAAGTGTAAGGTGATAGCTCATTGTGGTTTTGATTTCATTTCCCTGATGTTGAGTGATGTTGAGCATTTTCATGTGTAAAAATGAAAGGTTTTTTTTAAACCTACTCCAAACCTCACCATTAAGAAAAAACCATCATGAACTAGATCAATACTTATTCCAGACAACTCTTAATGCATTCATACAAATAAAATGCAATAGAAAGACTGATGAACGATGGATGAATGGTTATTTATAAATACTATTTTTAGAAAGATAAATAGGCATAGTTATAAATTTGTTCATTTTATTTGAATTTTTTCAAGAAAAAAGAGGTTAAAGTGAAACTAAATTGCAGATAAGAGAGATAATTCCTTTAAAATTTCCCTGTAGGCCAAGAAGAAAAATTTTTTTAAAACGTTAGGGTATTATATCCATTGTGCTTTTTTTAACTGTCTTTTTTTTTTTTTAAGATTTTATTTATTTATTTGACAGAGAGTGAGAGAGAGCACGAGCAGGGGGAGCAGCAGGCAGGAGGAGATGGAGAAGCAGGCTCCCCACTGAGCAGGGAGCCCAATGCAGGCTGATCCATCGGAGGACCCTGAATCTTGACCTGAGCCAAAGGAAGATGCTTAACTGACTGAGCAACCCAGGTGCCCTCATTGTGATTTTTTTTAATTACCTCTTTTTTTTTTTTTTCAAATTTTAGACAATATCAGTTGACTCTCTGACATGAAAATATTTTATTTCCTCCTGTTTTTCTTCCCCTCCTGATCTTTGCCTCAATTTGCAATATTTACATTCTAGTAAGTGATGTATTTCCTGAAGCTGTTTACTATGTATGTATGAATGTATGCATGTCTTCAAATGGTGTTCATTTTAAATCCTTTACCACAGTTTCTTCATTCCTGAGTTCTTCTATTTGATTAATTTTTTTAATTGGCTGGAACTTGTTGTCAAGTCATCTAGCTTTCCCCGTGAGGTGTCATAGGACTGTATTCCCTGAATTCCACCATTTTCGAGAAATGTCTGCCCTTGCCTTTCTCCCTGAATGACATCCAGGGCCTGGGCCGATATCCCTTCCCTTAGATCTTTGAAGGCAGTGCCCTGCTGTCTACTGCCCCTC
This sequence comes from Martes martes, assembly GCF_963455335.1. Taxonomy (NCBI): domain Eukaryota; kingdom Metazoa; phylum Chordata; class Mammalia; order Carnivora; family Mustelidae; genus Martes; species Martes martes. The sequence continues at coordinate 73,750,604 of NC_137890.1, forward strand.
AAGGTCATGAGGAGAGCCCTGGGGCCAGCCTAATTTCTGTTTCTTGTAAGTAATTGGTCTTTCTGCCCAAAAACCTGATAAATTCTTTCTTTATCCTTAAAGTTCAATAGTTTCATTAGAATGTATCTCTTTGGTATTGTACTGTATTAAATTTTCCGGAAAGACGATTTTTCCTCTTGATGTGTGGAGTCAGGTTTTTATTTTATAAAATTTTTCTTACGTAATTTGAATAAATATTCTCTTTAATTTTTATTTTTTATTTTTTTATAACTTTTTTTTTAAGACTTTATTTATTTGACAGACAGAGATCACAAGTAGGCAGGCAGGCTGAGAGAGAGGAGGAAGCAGGCTCCCTGCTGAGCAGAGAGCCCAATGCAGGACTCGATCCCAGGACCCTGGGATCATGACCTGAGTCGAAAGCAGAGAGGCTTTAACCCACTGAGCCACCCAGGTTCCCCTCTTTAATTTTTAAAGATTCTTTAATTTTGTAATTTTTCACCCATTCTATACTTCAGGGACATCAGTTGTCTTAAGTTGAAGTAAGTTAATCTTTCTTTACTTCTTTGAGTTCTCATTAGTTTTTGTCATGTTTGTCTTTTTTGCATATATTATTTCAAATCTTTTAAGACTTTCCTTTATGTTAATAATCAGGTTTTCAGTGGTATCTGTCTGTTCTTTTTGTTCCTAATTTATATACCTGTTTTATAATGATGTTGTTTGGCTACCAATTGGTTTTCTTGTGCCTGTAGATTCTTTTTACGTTTCATTTTGTTGTTTCAAGATAAGAGGGTGAGCTAGGTTATGCTACAGTAACTAATTGGCCACAACTTCTCAGGGGTTTATCACTTACGGTTTTATTTCTTTCTCATGCAAAGCATTCCAGGGTAGTTCCTGTCCTGAGAGAACTCAGAGACCGAGATATTTGCATCTCAGAAGTCTTGTCACAGGCTAAATTGCCTTGGTCAGAGAAATTTGAGCATGAAGAATTCATATCTGCTGACCTCAAATTGGCTGAAGTTGGCCTGGAATTGATGCAGGCCATGCCCTTTACGTTTATTACCAGAATGCACCCTCTTTGCCCAGAATGGTCATAGTAACTACAAGAACAAAGAAATGCAAAATATCTGTGTGCTGGGAGGAAGGAAATGGCCCAAGCTTTGGTGAACATATAGCATTATCTTCTCCACATTTGCCATACCTTCTTTAAGTTCTTGTTTTATTGTTTCATGGGTTTAAAAAGGAATCAGGAAGAGATCAGGAAGAGTTTTCTTCTTTTATTTGAGTGACGTGTTCTCCTAAGTTAAGTCTTTGCTGGTCTCGTGCTTGCTCATTCCCTCCCTTTCCCTTGCTTCTTTTCTTTCATTCCCCGCATACAGCATATTTGCATAGTTGTCATGCTGGTTTTTTTCTTTATCTTGAGCAATTCTGTCCAGCCTTGTATTTTCTCTGTTACAAAGTGGGTGACTTTTTTTTTTTTACTCCTTTTCCACTGTATCTAAAAACAGTTTTTCTCCTCCAAATTATAGTTTGAGGGTTAAGCTGTGCATATTGTATTTTTTTAAATAGGACTGAGAGGAGAGTGGGAAGGGGAGAGTGTAGGGGGCTAAGCAGTATTTGCGAGGCTATGTGATTGCTTTCTCCCTTCCGAGATCTTGTTACAATGCTAGAACCAGGAATCCCAATGCCCATGGAGAGAATATTCTCAGATTTGAGACCGTTTCTTGTGATATGCTCACTTGTTTCTCTGTTGTTGCTGTTTGTCAGACAGAAAGGGGGAAAAAGTGAAGACACTTGAATAGCTTGTTCTCCCCAGTGTATTCATGGGGGTCATCAGTAAGAATTCTTAGTACTACTCCATGGTATGGTTTTGGGTGAAGGGGTGAAATTAGAAGTCTAGCCTTTCTATGCCTCTCAGTTCTGCTCCAGAAGGTCCTGTTTGTCCTTGGCTACTGATATTTGAAGTGTATTTCATTAAGCTGTAATTCTATCCTTGCTTCTTTGCTGTTACTATACATTTGGAGTATTTTCATGTTTTTTTTTTCTTTTAGGTATTAAGGGAAGGATATTATTTGGTATAAATTTCATTTCTCGGGAACCTGGGTGGCTCAGTGGGTTAAAGCCTCTGCTTTCGGCTCAGGTCATGATCCCAGGGTCCTGGGATCGAGTCCCGCATCGGGCTCTCTGCTCGGCAGGGAGCCTGCTTCCTCCTCTCTCTCTTCCTGCCTCTCTGCCTACTTGTGATCTCTGTCTGTCAAATAAATAAATAAAATCTTAAAAAAATTTTTTTTTCATCTCTCATTTTAACTAAGACATCTCTTCAGTCTAATTTTGTATTTTTTTTTCCCTATAAGTAATTGTCAAATTCACTTAAGCTTTCAGAATGATCTGCATACCATGGTCCAGCGTTTTCTTATGATTTTTTTTAAAACACCAGACTGTACCTGTAGATTTAGCCACTTTGTTGTTTGGCTCCTTTGTCATTATTACTAGTGTGTGTGTGTGTGTGTGTGTGTTTTCTTCCTTTTTTTTTTTTTTTTTCCTTACCAGTTCTGCTAAAAGACTGTCTAGATTTTGGTTTCAAAATTACAATAGCAATAGAACTTCCTACAAAAGTTTAAGGTATGTTCCCTACCCTTAGTGAAATTTTTAAAAAGGTGTGAGGAGGAGAAGATTTAAGCTGTGTGTTATCAACTAGAAGATAAAATTGTAGTTTTAAGAATTAAGAAAGCAGTCAGGCAGAAGTAGCTTATTAGTCAGGTAGGACCACTGTAACAAAGTAATACAGACTGGGTGGCTTAAACAACAGACATTCATCTTCTCACAGTTCTGGAGGCCAGAAGTCCAAGATCAAGGTTTTGGTAGGTTTGGTTTCTTCCTCTCTCGTTGGCTTATAGTTGGCCATCTTTTTTTCCTGTGTCTTTGCATGGTCTTCCATCTCTGTCCAATTTTTTTTTCTTATAAGGATACCAGTTATATTTGAGACTAGTTATATTAACCCCCCCCCCGCCATGAACTCATTTAACTTTAGTTACCTCTTAAAGGAACTTGTCTCCAAATACAGTCATATTCTGAGGTATTGGAAGTTAGGATTTCAACATGCATTTTGAGGGAATGCCATTCGGCCCATAACAAGTAATCAGGAGGACTTAACAGTAGTGCATAGGCTAAGGGATTAAAAAATACAGTGTCTCAAAAAAAGACAAAAAGGTATGTTATTTTTTTTCTCATGAAACAATCTAGAAGAAATAGGTGGTGTAGGGTTTCCTCTGTGTCATCCAGAGACCCAAATCCCTCTTGGTTCTTGCTCTACCATTTTCTAGAGAATTGCTGTCATCTAATGCCTAGAACTTGACAGGCATTCAATGATGCTTGTGAAAAGAAAGAATGAATGAATGAATGACGTAGTGTGCTCTGAGGCAATGAATGGGCTAGCATAAAGGAAGTAAGAATCTTAATAGAAATAACTAAGCAGGAAATATGATTAAATATATATGTCTGGCCAGATTTGAGGAAGCCTTAAAAGTCAAAAGGGACTCACAGGGGACTGGAACTGAAAGAGATGAACCAACTCCAATTCACTATTTTAAACAAATGAGGAAATTGAAGCTCAAGAAAGTGAATTAATTTATCCACATAACTAATAAGTCATGCTATCCAGCACACTAAACCAATTCCTCTAATTCCACGTTAAGGTCACTGCTTCTCTACTGTAATAGGCAAAAGACGGATACACAGTCTGCAGTTTTCCATGTGGGAAGTGACGTGATGTATGCCATAGTTTAGGAAAGTCGATTTTTATGGCTCTTACATATCGTATATCGTTGACTATCCATATTTTCACTGCAGCTACACTGATGCTTATACAAACTATGATGTGTCTTTCTTTTGGTTGTTAAGAGACCCCTTCGCCCCACCCCCCCACCCCCCCCCTCGACGTTGGTCTAGTTGGTGGGAGCTGAAAGGACATCCTTTATTTTAGGAGACAGAGCATCCTGCCCAGTACGTGTGTGGCAGGCAGGGGTGAGAGTGATAACTAATCCTGATTGGCTAAAGCCAGTCAAGTTAAATCTACTCCCCCTTGCCAATGATTGGTCTAAAGGTTGACATGTGACCCATTTCTAGCCAATGAGACATAAAGGGGAGTCTGCTGGGTAGCTCCTGGGAGATTCTCACTTAATAGATAAGAGCGAGCTAGGAGCAGACCTCTTTGCCCCACTGCCTACCTTGAATATAGTTGCACAAGTCAACTTGAGACCATAAGCAACATCGGAGATGGTAGAGCAGAAAGACTGAGACAGGTTGCTTGGGTACTTTGTAACATTGTGGGATTATCGCATATCCATCCAACCTGGAACTGCCTTCCCCAGACTCCTTGCTATATGAGATAATTACATTTTGTCTTTATTGTTCGTTAATTTCAGTCAGGTATACTGTTACTTGCAACCGAATCATGCCTAACCAGGATATGCATTATATTTGCTTTTTAAACAAGCATTTAACTGCCTAAAGACATCCCTTTGCAGGTCCCTATAGTTTCTAAACAAGACAGTACAAGATAAAAATTCAGAGCTCTGCATTCTAGGGGAGTGCAAGGGAGAGAGGGATCGGGCTGACCAGAGTGCTCAGGAAAGTCTTCACAGTGCATATTGTACTTGGACCAGGACTTGGGCTGTGGGTAAGAGAAGAACAGGCAGATGGAAATTGTCAGTGCACATCACATGCAGGCGGAAGGTCCCAGTATAAGCAAATGACAGCCAGTCCTTTGGATACCATAAAGGACTTGGATTCCAGTCTGTAATTAAATTCCTGAGTGTTACAGGTCTCATGGATCCCACAGAAACCTTGTTCTTTCAGTCTTCCAGCACTCCCTGAGGACGATTGCAGGGAGCAACACATCAACGGTCCTCATGGACTCCAAATCTAGGCTGTGGTGTGTGCCTTTGCTCTTTGTTGGGTGGGTTCCCTGGGTTCCTAATTTACCTTCTTCCTGAGACCGAGAAACCCTGTCCTCCTTCGTGGTCAGAAGTGGTCTTCATTTTGGTGTCAAGGGACCAGACCAACATTCTGGAAATTTCCTTCATGGTCCTAGAGGGTTCCTCTAAGCCAATGGTACTCCTGGTAACCTGTGGCAAATTTTCTGACTTCTAGGTGTGGTCAGGCTCCTTAAATTGCCTAACACTGTTGCTGATGAAAAATGCCGTACATGACAAAATACTGTGTTTTTAAGTTACTCTTCAACTGCAAAGCCAGACGCCGTGGCCGGAGAAGAAAATCTGGTTTCTCGTACTGCTCTACCACTAAGAGTTATGTAGCCTTCGTTGGATAGATCACTTCATATTTTGGGACTTCATTTTCTTCATTTATAAGAGATGAGTCACTGGGGCTTTTCTAAACTAAAATCATCCTTGAAGTTGTTGTTTATCATTGCTGCTCTTTCCAGACACTGAAATCACAGGATTTCTACTTTTTTTCTCTGACACTACCATTTTTTTTAAAGCTGGAGAACATTTCAAGCACAGGGAACCAAATAAGCAAAAGCAAGCCACAGCTTGCCCAGTGAGGCAGGAGGAATTGTGGCCACAGGAGGTCCCCGGCCGGTCAACTGCCTGTCACCTTCTGCCTCCTCTAGCTTTCTTACTGTCGTCCCTTATCTGTGGATTCTTCCTGGGCCCAGAGCTCAATCCGATCATGTGGAATCATTGAAGAGGGACAGGAAGAAAACATCCCTTGGGCTCTGGAGAGGCAGGAGTCATCCTCTGCTGATCTGTTCGGAGCCTTTGGTAGGCACCTGATGTTGACTGTAGTCAGTTTCAGCTCTGTTGAAGGAAGTTAAAGGGAGCTTTGATCCGCACATGCCAAGTGCGACAGGGGCAGCTCCATGGGGACAGTGGCGATTAGTGGGAAACTCAAGGAAAGGAGATCTCTGTAGGAGAGGAGAATGGGGAGGCCTTCTCCCAGGTGAGATTCTCCTATCGCTGTCCACCTTGGTGGTTACGGTTTTTGCTTATCAAAGGAGCTGATGGGTTTTCTTACAGAAAGCGGGGAACTTTGTGCTAAAACTTCGGTAATAGGGACCCATGGAGAGCAAGAATGGGCAGCTGGACCAGGGCAGAATGGAAAGGAAAGGAAAGGTAGCAGGGAAACATGACAGTATGACCTGGGCCCCACAGGGGATGGCTAGGAAATGCAGCATTTACTCAGGGTCAGTTCCCAGCAGACAGACAGCGGAGGGCTCCTAGTCCAGAGGATGGGGTCAGCAACTGGAGGCTCTAAACATCAGGGAACACCTGAAGTCCAAGAGGAGACAGGGTCTCCAGCACTGCCTGAGGGTAAGGATAAGAGGGTCTACCCTCTAGGGACAAAGCTAGGAAGGATTGACAATGGGTTAGGCCATTCAAGGCCCAGTCCCAAGGGAGATCTGGAATTTGAGGGCAGGACAGTCAACCCCACTGCGGGTGTGGGAAGATTAGTGAGGGAATGCAGAAGGGCATTGCTAAGGTAATAACAGCTAACATTTATTCAGTGTTAATTTCAATCCAGGTACTATGATAAATTCTTTTCTGGATTCCTCTTTTAATCTTCCCAGCAACCATATTATGTTATCCTTGCTCTAAAGCGTAAGGGCGGGACCCAGGGATGTGAAGTGGTTTGCTCAAGGTCATATACCCAGCAAGGGGCAGGGAGGGCTGGAAGTTGCCCCATACCAGGAAGGGCTCTTTGCTCTCTACTTAGTTTTATGTTGCTTTCTGGGTTCAGGTGACCTTCTACCCAAAGGTGATGACCTTCATCTGACTGCAATATGAACTGACTTGCAGGCAGAACCATCCTTCCTTCCCCTGATGTATTAGATCATCCCACACTGACCCAGTGGATGAAGTATGGGGCTACAGGAACCAGCTCTTTCCTTCTGTCTGCTAGGCTTGGGTTTAAGAGTCCAGAAGGGCGGGAGTTGGGGGGAACATGAGGGGGCTGCTGGGGAGGGGTGGGGGGTACTGCTCAGGGGAGAGTCCAAGCACATGGCCTCTCTGCCTCTTTTCCTCCATCAGGTCAGGTGGTTGAAGTAAGTCATCTCTGAAGTCCATTTGTATGCTAACATTTTATAATTTTATCTTTTATCTCCACCAGTCAGTCTTGTGGAATCTCTTTCTTTCTCTAACCATTGGAACCTCTCTTTTTCATACATTCTAGAAAAAAATGGTCAATTATCTTGCAATATTGTCTTCCTGTTTCTAAAATTGTCTCTGCTTGCCAACAAATCCCTTTCTTTAAAAACATAGTTTTTAATAAATAATATTACCATGCACCATCTTTAATAAATTTTAATAAATATCATGAAGAAAAGGGATTTTCAAAACTGGTGCATTTTTCTCTTCTCTGTCATCAGATAGTATTTTCCTTTTAAAGAGATTTTCCTATTTTCTTTTCTTCTTTTTCATTTTTGATCTTGTTTCTACTTATCTGTATTACTTCTCAACACAGCTGTAGTTTTCAAATCAAGTGGATTTTTAAAACTGTAAGCTGTCTCCTCTGATTGCTTTACATTTATTCATACCTCTTTATCAGCGAACTTTGGATTTGCTGGAAACTCATGCCAAGGACACATTTCCTCAAGACTATCCATGACACCAAAGTTCTGGTCACCGTCCCTCTTTTCTCTCTAGCTTTTTTCCTAGGCTCAGATCCTAAAATGTAGTTTGAGCTGATAGTTTGTGTGTTCTTTTCTTTCTTTCTTTCTTTTTTAAAAGATTTTATTTATTTATTTGAAAGAGAGCATGAGAGAGAGAGTATGTGTGTGCAGAAGCAGAGGGAGAAGCAAACTCCCTGCAGAGTAGGGAGCCCTGATGTGGGACTCAGTCCCACCTGAGCCAAAGGCAGATGCTTAACCAACTGAGCCACCCAGGTGCCTGATAGTTTGTGTTTTCAATTTCAGATGAGGAAAGAAAAAAGTATTTTTATTAAGAAAACACTTTAAATATATACATAAGAAGGGGATCTGGCTGGGCTAGTCAGTACAGCATGCAATTCTTGATCTCAGGATTGTGAGTCTGAGCCCCACATTGGACATAGAGATTACTTAAAAAATAATAGTAAAAAATCTTTAAAAAAACACATAAGAAAAAAAGAAATGTATATAAATTATATGCCCATGACTCAGCTTCACATTATCAATATATGTCCTAACCTGCTTCATCTTTACTCCTCTTGGATAATTTTGTTTTTTGGGTTTTTTTAAGATTATATTTATTTATTTGAGAGAGAGAGAGAGAGAGAGCGCATGAGAAGGGGGAGGGTCAGAGAGAGAAGAAGACTCCCCACCAAGCAGGGAGCCCAATGCAGGACTTGATCCCAGGACTCCAGGATCATGACCTGAGCTGAAGTCAGTTGCTTAACCAACTGAGCTACCGAGGTTCCCTCTTCTTGGATAATTCTGAAGCAAATTTCAGTTGTTCTATTGTCATCTGTGATTACTTTAGTCAATGATACAAGATAATTTTATTTAATAATATTTTAATTTTAATAAATTAATTAAAATCTTAATAAGTTTTATTAAATAATAAACTGTTATTTAGCTGGGATTTGCATTTCAGCAAGAAATGTAAATATTTCACACTAATATTTGAGTTGATGCTTTGGACATTGATATGCTTTATGTCTAAAACCAAGATTTGTCTGTCATATCTTGACTCTAACTTTTTTTCTCTTATGTTGATAAGCAGGAGTTGTACTCTGAAATACAGAAACAATGATCCTGAGGAAATTTTCATTATAAACGTTTAAACACAAAGTTATCTAACAGTCTAAAAATTGGCAGAACGCAGGTTACAATGTGTCTTTCAAGTGCTAATTGGAAGCCGTGCTCTCCGTTTAGCTAGAACTCGATTTTATGGAATATTCGTTTTTCAACAGAAAAAAACCTAAAGCCACTTGGGATACTCAGTTCTTCCATCCACCATAGGGTTAGGTGAAATTGCGGGGCGGGGTGGAGGGGGTGCGGCAGGGGGAGGGGTCTCCCTTTCCTACAGATGGCAGATTTGCCCGTTTCACATCTGCTGAGGACTTAGAATATTGCCGCCCCCGCCCCGCCCCCCGCGTTTCTGCATCCCGCTGACTTCTGGTTCAGATGGGCCCCTGGGCTCGGGCAGAGTGGCCCCGGTTTCTCCGTGACTTCTGCAGCAGCCGAGACAGAAGTACGTCTGGGAGGAGCCTGGAAGAGACGCAGGAAGGAAAGGGATGGTCTTCCACTGAAGCTGCCAGCAGACCTGCCCTGAGGCTGTGCCTGGGGTTAGGAGAACTTTTGAAAAAGGAAGGTCGAAGATGGATAGCTCTGCTGGTCAGCCCTGCTTACTCAGAAGTGGAAGTTAGATCCAGGGCTTTTAATAAACCTCCTAGTCATCGCCCCGCCATTACACAAAACTCAGACATTACATTTAGATGTATAAGATTTTTGCCCAGTGTTAGGGTATGGCAATCTGATGATTATCACTTCAAACCCTGCCTTGGCTCAAGAGGAAATAAACTGGGTTGCTTTTCATGGCCCACTCACCTCAGCCTGCCTGAAGCCAAGTCCTTGGTACCCCTCCCCTTCTTCCCCTTCCTGGCTCACCTCCCCAGCTCGTCGTCCCTCCCCCTCCTCTTCTTCTGCCTCCCCTTTCTCTCCTTCATCCCCCCCTTCCTCTTCAGCTCCCCTCTTCCCCTTCCCCCTTTTCTCCTTTACCCCTCCCTCCCTCTTGCTCTGTCTCCCCTTCTCTCATTTACCCCTTCCCTTTCTCCTTTATCCCTCCCATCCTCTTCCCCCCTCCCTTCTCTCCCTCCCCTCTTCTCTCCTTTACCCTCCCCTCCTTTTCCTCCCCTCTTCTCTTTTACCCTCACCCCCTCCCCTCCTTGCTCTCCCTCTTTTCGCCCTCCTCAGCACCCTCCCAAGGTCCCCGTCCTGGCAGTGCTCACTATCTTCAAGTCCTCCTTGGATCCCTGGAGTTCTCTCCGGCCCCTCCCTCTTTCTCCACTCCACCCCTGTTAATTTCCCTGGACATCCCTTCTCCTAACCAGCCTCAAAAAGAAGCCAAAACCCTGAATAAACCCAAGTGAGATAAACAGCAGCAGCACCAATTTATGTGAAGAGCAGGTGGTCAGGAAGAGAGTGACGCCCATGGAACAGAAAGGAGAAGAGTAAAGATGTTGGCAGCCAATGTCCCCTCTGGAACTGGAGCAGAGCTTAGCAGCATCTGTCAGATCAAACCCTGAGTGCGCCTGCCTGGTGAGCTCAGCAGGGTTCCCTACAGGTTTGTGAGCCTGGGCTTCTGAGACCAGGTTAACTATTGAATGAAGAAGCATTGCCAGGTGGGGGGTTTTCATATAACACAGAGGGTTTATAAGATCATTTGGTTCTTGTAACCAGCCATACACATTTATGCTCCGTGGTGTGTAGCCGCAGAGTATCATTTGTCTTTGCGCTGAAGCTGCCTCACTCAGGTGAGGGTGAAATTCCTGATTGAGCCCGGGTTCTGAGAAGCTGAGTCGCTCCACACTTGGTCCACTGTAGGAAGGTGAGGCCTTGGCTTCCCTCCTGTCTCTCCCACTGGTGCTTCCACACTATTATTCAGTCTTGAATATTAAAGCTGTTGGTCTAACCAGCACTGAGCCTCTGAATGGGGACTAGAAAGAATCCTCAAGAGAATGTTTGTAGCTGATAACAAGAGAGAGTGTCTGGTTTTGCAGGAGATGAAATGTTCTTTTGTATGCAAGCAGGAAGCAAGTAGATAGTCTACTTCAATAGCTTTTTATACCCACCAGGCATGCTGAAATTGATCTTTTCCATCACGATTATCTATAAAACCTCTTTGGTTAGTGGTTCAGTTAGAAGAGTGCCAATAACCCCTTCTCATTCAAAGGCATTATCTCTTTGGAGGGAGGGGAGCTGAGAGCCAAACCTTTATTCCCCATAATTTTGCTTAGATATTCGCTTAACTAAATACTAAAATTTAAGCTAAAAATAAAATCATGAACAAAACCTTGCAACAATTTGTAGGATCTTGAATTCTTTGTGAGGAGGCTAACACGGCTGCCAAAATAAGAAGCAGGAAGCAAACTGCTGACTATAATTAAAAGCTTGCAACTTTCCAGAAGGAGAGTTGAGGAATTTGAGGAGGATCACTCTTAATGCCGAATAATCTGGGCATAAATGAAGTTAGATTGATTTGACCGTGACTCTTTTAGCTTTATTTATTTACTTGTTTCTCTTTTAACTTCAAGTAATTGAACAATATATTAGCACTGTGGGGTGGCATCTTAAAATTATGAAGGCTGTTTCAGTTGTCCATCAAATACTTATGGCTTTACAAATAAACTTAATGCAGACTAGATAGTCTATATGTACTGATGTAATATACAGCAGGTGTATAAGGTGCTTTCCTCTCTGGGTGTTTACAAAATCAAATGACATTTTTGAAGTTCAATTACATGTTTGTAGGTTGTACTATGGGCTACTTTCCTCCGGAGTCAGCTAAGTGCCTGTCCCTGAGAAGCCCTCCTGAGCTCCCAGGGCAGATCACCTCTTCTCTGCACCCATGAGGACCCAAACCCCTCTCCACACTGTGGTCCGTGCCCTGTATTGTCATGGCCTCTTTACCTGTCAACCTCCTCTCCAGATTCTAAGCTCCTTGGAAGGTAGAGATGGTGTCTTCCCATCCCAATGCTTTTAGCCCCAACACACTGCTTGGCCCCTAGGAGGTGTTGCAGGAAGCCAATGCTGAGGGTTTCTCCTTGGGAGGGAGCCTGGGAGTGACAAGCAGCTCTGAGGTGAGGCAGAGGGACACCTTGGCTCTTCCAGTGCTCCTGGACATGTTTGAGAAGATCAGCTGTCAGCTTCCAGTAATTCATATTTACTATTTGCTCATGGGTCCACGATCCAGGTTTGGGGGAGGCAGAGAAAAGGAGCCAGGGAGAATGGTGAGGAATGTTGGAAACACAGAGAACGCTAGTGAAGCTGGCAGGGAGCCATGACTCCACGAAGTCCGAACTTTCTTCCCAACCAGAAGGGGCGAGGGGCTGCGACTTAGGCTCCAAGGCGCCAGGTGTGGGTTTGCAAGTTGCCTGCATGGGGCAGGGGGTGGCAGGGAGCTGTCTTCCCTCAGGCCGCCCATAGGTGTGGCAACTTCGGGTTGCCCAACCTTCCCAGGCAGGGAGGTAGTCCAGTCCTACAGGAAGAGTCGCTGGTCCCGTTTAGGAGCCATCACAGTCCCTTTTATCAAGACCAACCATCTGGCAGGTTCCAATAGAACTATTTTTCAAACCAGCGGTATTTATAAAGACAAGACTGGGCTGCTCCATGGAGTCTAGGACGATTTCAGCCTTTGAGGTAATGGAAACATAATTGAGGAACAACGTGGAATTAGTGTCATCGCGAGTGATCTAGTGCCTCGAGTCAATTTCATCGGGTTTTGTTCGAAGAGCAGCAGTCACTCATCTTGCGTAGCAAGATGCCATCAGGAAGATTTCTTTTTTTTTCCTGAAGCATTTAGGAACTAAAGCTCTTGCTCGACCCTTACAAGTTGCAGGAGCAGTTTCACGCCTCAACTTTTTAAAAGGTATCCTGATGTTATTCGTTGTGTTGCTTCTAGGAAGCACAGGGTTTAGGAAATGACTTGGGCGGGTGCATCTCTGCCGTGGAAAGAGACACAGACGTCCTCCCCAGGGACCTGAGAGGGTTCTCTGTCTTCTCGAAGGTGCCGGGCAAGCGTCCGGTCCCCTCGGATGCTCCCGGTCCAGTCCCTGTGCAGAGGGTCTCCGGCGCCTTCCTAGACATCTGGGGACGATCTGGGGGGTCTGGGGCAGCTAGACCAGGCGGCAAGAACAAGGAAGAGGAGGGAGCCGGGCTGCGCTTAGCTCCTCCGTGCCAAGGACACTGTCGCGGAGACGCGGCCAGCTTCCCACGGATCGGACTTTCCGCCCCCGAGGCTGGGCGGCGGAGCTCCTGCCCGGTCCCCCTTCCCTGCTTCGGGCGGCCCCCAAAGGCTGAGTAAGCCGGGAGGAGGGAGGGAGACTGCAAGGATTTCCTGAGCGCTAAGGGAAGGAGGAAGGGACCCAGGCAGAGGGCCGGGAGCAAGGACCCTGAACCTGCCGGGGCCGCCTGCGGGCTGAGTAGCCAGCGCCTCCCCACGAGCGCTCGCGCTCGGTCCAGACGCACGCTCGGCCCCCAACTACCCCCCCCCCCCGGCAGCCCCCGCCCCTCTCGAGAGCCGTAGGGAATCAGGTCCCGGAGGAAGAGGGTAGGTGGGGAGGCGGATGAGGGGTGGGGGACCCCTTGACGTCACTGGAAGGAGGTGCCGGGGTAGGAAGTGGGCTGGGGAAAGTTTATAAATCGCCCCCGCCCTCGGCTCCTCTTAATCGAGGTCCGCTGAAGGCTCGGAGCGCGCCGGGCAGACACTCCTCGCGGCTCCTCCCCGGCGGCGGCAGCGGCAGCGGCAGCGGCGGCTCGGAGCGGGCTCCGGGAGTGGAGCGCAGCGGCCAGAGGACGCCGAGCTGCGAGGATTATCCGGGGAAGTGGTTGTCCCCCTTGTTGGAGCCGCGGAGAGGGGCGCTCGCGGCGGAGGGCCGGAGCGCGAGGAGGCAGATTCGGGCGGCTGTGGGTCTTTGGCCCGCGAGCGGCGCGGGGAGCGGGCAAGCAGGCCGCGTCGCGCTCACCATGGTCAGCTGCTGGGACACCGGGCTCCTGCTGTGCGCGCTGCTTGGCGGTCTGCTGCTTACAGGTGAGGCGAGGTTGGGACCAGAGGCCCACGCGGGGCCCGCATGGGGCGGCGGGCGGGCACACCCTTGGGGCTGGGGCCGGGTGCACGCGGGGAGGTGAAGCTGCAGCCGCGAGGACCGAGCCTCGCTGGGAGCCTGGGACGCTAGTTGTCGTGGGCACGCCTGGGGCCGCGGCGCCCTTCCCTTCTCTTCCGTTGGGCAGGCAGTGCAGGCGTCTCGGAGAGTCGCCGGCGGAGGTCCGCGGGCATCGGCGCTCTGAAGGGCTGCCGGCGCCGCGCTCGGGTCCGCCCTGGGGCTGCCCCTTTGCGGCTGCAGCGGCCGAGCCTCTTTGCCCAGCTGCCGAGTCGGCTCTCCCCTCCCGGACGCTGGGAGCACCGCGCGCCCGGACCTGCCTGACCCCCACAGCCTGCTCCCCGGCGGCCTGGCGCGGGTCGGTAGGGCCCACGGGAGCCCGGAGCAGCGGCTTCTAGAAAGCCCGCCACACTGCCTGGGGGCTGGGCTGAGGCCCGGGCGTTGGCGAGGTTGGGCACCGGCCACGACGTCGTGCCCCCAGAGGGGAGGAGGAGAGCCCCTTCGGGAGGGGTCGCGTGCCTGCCGGTAGCCGACAGATCCCAGGAGAGGGCAAAAAGCTGGTGTCCTTCGACCCACTTCGGGTCCCCTGCCCCGATTGCCCCCAGGAACTTTCCAGCAGCTTCTGCTCCTCCCCGCCGCTGGCCGACCGCCGGGCAGAGCGCGCTGAGCGCAGCCACCCGGGTGGGGCCTCTGCGGCCGGTCCAGCCCAGGTCGCCGACCTGAGTGAACCTGACCAGGGTAGTGGAGAACCCAAATACCGTTAAGTTTCGGAATTGCAGGCCTAGTCTTTAAATTCCCAGAGAAGAGAGAGGACGATTTGGACCAAAAGATGCAGTTTGAGGAATCGGCGAGGTCCGCCCCTTTGCTGGGAATTCGAGAAACGCGCGGCAGAACCGTCCGGGGCCCCGGAGGTTATATCGCTGTAGTGTGGAGGTTGCCCCGCACCAGGGCGTCAAAGCCCGAGGGGACTTCGCGGCCCAGATTTGCCTTTTCTGCCCATTGGGGCTGAGTGGCCAAGCCCTCCGGTTCAGTCCCATGGGCGCGGAGAGCCGTATTTCTGGAGAAAAGGTAAAATAGGAAATAAAGTACAGTAACATAAACAAGTTATTGCAGTAATTCCAGAGAAGGAAAAAGTAGGGTTGAGCGAATTTTTTTTTAAATGCTTGTTAAACCCCAAAAGCAGTAACTGTTAAAAAACATTCTTTCTCAGTGGGAAGACTAATTAGATCCTCGGTTTCTAAAAAACAATAGTTCCGATTAGGTTGGCAAAACCATTAAGCTGAAAGGTAGGCGAAGCCCTCATGTCTGGGAACTCGCTGTAAGTTGGGGAAGTCGGTAACATAGCTATATTATAGGAAATATTGCCTTTCATCTTCAAAAAACTTTTTTTTTTGTTTTGAAAAGTCACCTATATTGAAGTATAGTTGTTCAGAGCACTGAAGTAACTTCTGAAGTCCATTCACCTGTTCTGTAAAGGTAAATGTAGGTTAATTCCTGCGAATCCAATGAAGGGAAAAGTATATGTTTCACTGGCTTTTCTGCTTCATACAAATACATCTTTACTTTTGTTTCAAAAACGTGGTTGACCAGTGAAGTATAGTTCTGTTGGTGATGAGGACCAATTTAGATCGGTGCAAGCTTTCTAGAAACCTGAGTAAGATTCTCTTGAGATTTCTTTTAGATTTTATTTCCCTTAAATGAGGCAGAAACGTTGAGACTCTTGTTTGATTTTTTAAAAAATTGTGTATGTGTTTTTACAAGAAAGCAAGGCAAAACATTAGCAAGGTGAGAACCTCCTTACCTGCTGGGTTAGGAACTGTTGTTATCAGTGGTCCGGGGTGTAATTCTTGAAGCATGGCTTTGTAAACCACAGGCTTGTGGCTGGTTAACAGAGAACCCACAGAACAACAGTCAGCTGCCTACTTTGTAAATTGCATCAGGGCTTTCAGACTAAACTGAGGGGCTGTGAGGGGCTGCTTCTCCTGGAAGTGGTGTCCAGAAAGAGGCCAAGTTTCTGCTCTGTGGATTTATCAGGAGTCTGCTCACTTTCAGGTGCCTTTGAATATTTGTGAGTTATTAATATTTTGAGTGTGTGTGTGAAGGTGTGTGCATGCACTGAGATATAAAATAACCAGAAGCTCAGACAGAAAGATAATGCATTTCCCCCTTAAAGATTACATTTACCTTCTTCCAAATCTCCTGAGAAATTAAAAGATGACAGTAATTTGGGTATTTTCAAGTCCTCTGTATTGCGATCTTTCCCTCTAAAAAGAATACCTCCCTTACTCTGCTCAAAGTCTCGTTTTCTTACTTTTAAGGCACCATGTCCATGATTAAAGCCATGGGCCCCTTTTTCCTGTCTCCATCTTTTGGGGGTTTTTGAGCAGCTGATATTTACAACTAACTAACTGGAAATGTATGACTTCTGAATCTTATGAGGGAAATCTACATTAATAATACGAAGTTGAAATGTGCCTGAAAATAATACTCACTTCCAAATACAATGTAATAAATCTTTCGTAGTAAAGCTAATTTTACATGGCAATTTTTGTTGTTTTCTCGAAGGTTTAGGAAGCTATACTTTTTTGGTAGTGATTTTCCATATTGCATATTTGTATTCTTAATCAGTTAGCACTTCTGGCAGTCCACGTGGGGAGGTTCCCCCCTGATGAGTCCTGTTGCCAATGGACTACAGGTGGTCACCTGGTCTATTCCTTAATATTTTTACCTTATTTGTTTATTGTTATTTTAAGTTTTTTTCTTTCCCTGTTGAAAATTCTATAACAGGCTCGCCAGTTTCTTCCCTGAGGATCTCTAACTGGATTTTTCGTTTTCACTGTGAAAGTCAGAAGTTAGAATAGATACCTACTTCTAATGCACCTTCCCAATTAAGACTCAGTGAATGGTTCCAAGGAGTAGGCTGAACACGGTGTGTCCCTTTCTCTCCTGCCCTTACACATTTGCATGTAAAATGGATGATAAGCCCGGTAATACCAGAGCACCTGCTATCAATAATCACATTGCATTTTCTTTTTCATCCACCAGCTGATTAACTAGTTCTTTAATGTGTTGCAAGAGCTAAGCTGTTAGGTTGTCTGAACCAGTGGTAATCATAGGCTTTTTTTTTTTTCTTTTTCCAAACAGAATCCTTAACTCTGCGAACTAAACTCTACTCTCTGACTCTGGTTACATTACCTCTTCTAAAAGGCCATCAGTCATTTTAAACTCAGAAGAATTTCTTGTTTGTTTGTTTAAGTTAATTCTCACATATTTGATTCAAAAATAACTTCATTTAAAAAATTTCAGATTGCCACAGGGACGCTAAGCCTCTTATTTAAAATTGGACCTATTTTATATGATCTTTTAGAAGCAACCAAATAATCACTTTGTTCTTACCAAATGTATTGAGACATTCTAAATCTACTTTGAATGTGTGTAATATAGCAGTTGAAAATATGTTGCCAAAAAATGGGTTTTATAATTACCAAGGGAAAAAAAATGCAGTGTCCTGAAGGAAGGTTAGCCAACCTATTTCAGGGTTGTGCCTGCTGTTTACCCTGGGGTTGGGAAGCTCTGCAAAGCAAGAACAAACTGAGATGTGTATGCGAGTGGGCATAAGAATGGAGAGAAAGCGAAAGAAGCTCTCTTGGCACTTGGGTGTTAAATGCAAAGCTTGCTGGCGTTGGGTTTTTGGTGCAGTTGCACGGTTGGGAGTTTATTGGATATCAAGTAAATACAACCTTTCAGAGTATTGGTCATTGTGGAGAGGAGAGGAGGGACTGTGAAACGACACCAGACCTAATTTTTTTTTAAACAAAAATATATTATGAGGACTGGTTAAAAGCATTAAAAGCATCTGTTGCATTGCTTTAAATAATTTAATAGAAGAGGATAGTCCCTTCCATTCCACTGGTCTTAGTATACTGGTGAGGCTTGTAAGGAATGACAAGATCTCTTGCCAAATGCTTTCCAGGATCATTGTTGATTCCTCACACACTTGGGTGCCTTGGAAATTGCATGCTGCTGATGACATTACTGGATTTTATACCAGATTGAGGGAGGGGAAGGAAATGGGAGGAATGGGGTAATTGAGGGAAGGATTGAGAGGAAAGCCTCTGGCTTAGCATCTGGGACTGCAGGGGGGTTTCATTAAGGAAATGGTTCCATTGAGTCTGCTGAAGATAGTGGACTAGATTTCCTGCATTGCTCCTGGGGCGGATGTGGGGGGATGTCAAGAATTCCTGGGGATTTCCCATCAGTCTCAGTAAGCTGGATGCCTGAGAGCCATATCTGATTCTTGCTCCTTTCCTTGATTTTGAGCTCCTTGCGAGACCTGATCTTGTCTCTCAGACGTACAGGTTGTGAGGGCTAGATGGAACCTCATAGATCCAACATACTCATTTCAGAGATGAGAAAACCCACCCAGAATAGTGTTGCCCCCACCCCCCACCCCTGCCCCGCCAGTTCAGTAGCTGGCTGGTGGCAGACCCAGGCATAGAATCTGATGGTCCCAGTACAGATAATACTTTTTCTTCATTTCTGTCTTTCCTCTACCCCAATCAGGGTAGAGATGTTCAAACATTTGCTGAAGGACATTATTACAGCGCTCACGTTTCTTTTTAAATGTCAGGATCTTTCTCAAATGTGGAATTTTCTTCTATTTTCTTATAGCCCACAAGGGGTTTGAGATTGAGAATACCAAAATTACGGCTGCTTAGCAGTGCACTGACAGATTTGGTGAGCAGATTGGTTCTCCTTGTGACCCTTCTTTTGAACTGCTGTGGTTTAAATAGTTGTAGCCTACATGACTAGCCTCGTTTCTCATCACTTCCCCCCACGCACCGTGTGACCCAGCTACGCAAGCCCTTCCCCAGTCAAAGAAATTACTCACCATTCTTAGGATGGGCCTTGTGCATTCATCACTCCGTGTTCATGCCCTTTTTCTTCAAGACCCTTTCCCTCTTCTGCATTTCCTCCTCCCCTGCCTTCAAAAGCCTTTCAAAGCTCCGCAGTCACCATTTTTTTGAGTTCCTCCTTATAGCTGCAGGCGGAATCTGTGGTTTCTTCTGCTCCTGTAGGTACCTCCTCTATAGAACCCTTATGCGTACCCCTTTCTAGTTGTTTTCACCTTGCATCGTTACTATTTCATCCCCTTGCTCTCTGATCCCCGGCACCTGGTGCATATGCCCAGCACAGAGGCCCTCGGTACGTGCTGGAATGAATCAGTGGTGTCGCCACGCTACCATTTCCAGGAAGAAAGCTCTCAGGGCCAGATATGAATTTATCCCTTTATATTAATGTGCTCCCGTCTGTCCAGTTGGCCTCAGTTACAGCGGATTCCTTAGAAGGCTTGCTCCCAAGAGATAATGTTGGTCTGCAATGATGACATTTTGGCAAGTGGCTAAGATGTAGGAAATCAGCTAGGATCTTCAACCTCCGAGATCCCTCTCTTCTGTAATCCTCTCCTTTTCTGTCCTGATGCTTCACTGGGGACTCGAAGCCACCAAAGCTGGATTTCAGTCTACACAGAAGTTCTGGCATAGCCTCTGTTGACGGTAGCACTGCAGTTTTGCCCAGCAGCATATTATACAATTTTTTAGAAGCAATAATGCTCTCAGATTTTATGGTTTGCCTTACTCATCCATTCATAGACTCAAACCTGAGTCCATGGGTGCTGGGCAGTGATATAAACCCAATGACAGAGACCTGGCCACACTCAGCCCCGATGCTCCGTTTCCATTAGGGCCATTTGCTATGGGACCAGGCTAGTCTGCCGGAGTTCCTCTTTCCATGGGATGGGCTCTTCTTGACCCTTCATGCAAGTTTGTTCCTGGCTGGACCACTCTACTAGGAAGGTGTGAGACCTGTTCTTCTAAAAAACCTGAATCCCATGATTGGGGACCTTGGTGGTCCCTTCCTTCCACCACCCCCACCCCACACTCTGAACATGCCCACAAAATTATCCAAAACAAGCTTCTCAAACTGTATTCCATGGTGTAGCAGCAGCAGCCCCCAGGAACTTAATGAATCAGAGAGCGTGTGTATTAATAAAGTCCACTGACATGTTCTTTGCACATTAAAAATGGAGAAGCACAGATTTTAGCAAAGGATTCTTAGCTCTGGTGTCAGGATCTAATTCCTTTTCATCTTTATTCTAAAAAAAAGATAGCTAAGGGACTAGACCCGGGCCAGCCAGGAGCCTCTTCTGGCTCCTGCATTATGCTTGTGCCCCGTCTTCTCCTGGGAGACCTGTGTCCTTCTTGAAGATTCTTTTTATAAAATCTTAGATGTGGCTTGGACCTGTAATCCAAGGAAACAGAGATGGTCTTGAAGGATACCATGGTTAACCAAATCATGGGTGGCATGATTGTCTGTTAGAAAATAACAGACTTGGTGAAAAAAAAAGTAAAAAAAAAAAAAAAAAAAAGTAAAACTGGCATTAAACAGGTTTCAACCATAAGTAAAAGTTTTATGAGGTATTTGCTTTCAGAACAAAATTAGTTGGTGACATTATGCAACAAAGGTAAGTGTCCTCTGGAATCTTAGTGGTCAGGGAGGCAGTGTGTTTGTATTCATTCTTCCTTGTCTCCTATCGCAAATCTTGGCAAATGCCTTTGTCTTTTCACAGATTACCACAGTGCCTACAGGCACTTTTCCTCCGACTGGTCTTCTAACCTATTTAACTGATGGAGTGTGAATGAATTTCCTTCCAAGCCGCAGACCCACCCATGTGGTCCCCACAAGCCAAGCTAAAACAATGATCAGATGCTCCTGTTGAAAGGGGCTCGAAGTGAGCCTTTTTATATAAAGGAAAAGCCTTTGCTTTCGTTATACACAAATATGAAACCACTTAAACTCAAGGCCACCTTTAGCAAAACCCTGATTAGTAATTAATCTGCCAGTTGATTTCTGTGAAGCCCTTTGCGTTTGGCTAGGGTCATGGTCCCCAGCGTTGGTTCTACATTAGAATCATCTGGGGAGCTTTGAAACATCCCTTGCCCTGGCTGCACCCCTCACCAATTTAATCACAATCCCCTGAGTGGGAGCCAGGCATCAGTGATTTTTAAAGCTCCCAGGTGATTTCAGTGGGCGGCCCGGGGCTTAAGAACCTCATATTTTATCATAGATCCCAATCACCTGGAGAGCTTGCTGCACGACAGTCTTGGGCCCCACCCCAGCGTTTCTGATGCGGTAGGCCTAGGGCGGGGCCGAGAATTTGCATTTCGAACAGGTTCCCATGGGTGGCTGGTGTGCCCAATTCAGAGACCACAGTGGGAGAGCCACTGCCCTAGGGGCTGGTTGGAGAGGCCTGGCCACCTGGGAGACCCATGTGCCAATCCGTAAAAGGCTCCAAGTCATCACTAGACGTAGAACATGGTAGAGGAAGCCATTTACAAGAATTCTTGCCAGGAGGAGTATGTGTTAGTAGCATGACAGAAGGAATATTAGGATCAAATGCTTGGAGCATGCAACCAAGAGAGGGGGCGAGATTGCCTTTCGAGGAAAGCTCGATCCTCTTGCTGGGTGGGGGTGGGGTGAGTTAGGAGCCGGAACCGAATTACAGAGCTAATCGTAGCCTTCCTCTGCCTGACACCTCAGAGCACACAGGCTTTCCTCCAGATAAACACTGGTAAATGTCTGCAGAGTCCTGTTGGAAGGTGCCGTGCCATTGACCTGTCCAGGGCGCCCGCGTACCTCAGACCTGCCTTGCTGCCCTCCGGGATCCCACACAATGCGTGCGGCTGGAAGCCTTGTGGGGCTCTGCCCCCGTAACTGAGCTCCTTGGCCTATATTTCCTTTGCTGGGAATCGGTGTCCCCCAACTTGGGTGGCTGAATTCTGCCTGTTGGTTCTGCTGACATTCATGGCGCACCAGGGGTCTGTCCCCCTCGGTGAGAGGAGTCGATGCTTGTCTGGAAAGAGAGCTGGCCTCCCCTCATGCCGAACCATGTGCTGGGTTATTGAATATCAACAATCCCAGCTGCGTCCCTGAGAGCATGTCAGGGTACCTATGGGGCCTTCGAGGCCGAATGGCATATGTGCCATATGTGCTCCATTTGCGCACTCGATGCTCAGATATAGAAGGAACAGATCTTTCACGCACTCTCACCACTGAATCACAGTCTGGGGGGCTGAGTCACGGAGGCATTCGTCATCTGCTGCCTTGTAATAGGTTGCCCCAAAACTAATGGCCTTCAACAATAAATCATTATGCCTGCCTGAGTCTGTAGGTAAGGAATTTGGGCGGGTCTCCTCTGGCTCCCTCATGCCGCTGTCCGTCAGCTGGCATTGCCCCTGGGACTTAGGTGCCCGCCATCCCCGGGTATCCCTCCACACCCGGCATTTGGCCACTCAGTAGTGTAGCTCAGACTTCTTAACTCAGAAGCAGGGGCGGTCCAGGAGGGTGACTGTGGAAGCCTCCAGGCCCTTGGACGCCTGGACTTGGCCTCTCCCACGACACTATTCCTCCACATCCAATTGGTAAAAGCAGGTCCTAACCCAAAGTCAAGGGCTGAGGAAAAGGGCTCCTCTCTTGAAGACAGTAGCTGTGCGATGTGGTGGCAGTGTTTTCCAGTCCCCTCCCCCACCCCCGACTGTCAGCACTGGTAGCTTTTTCTTTTCAGTCGAGCTCTTAGGCCGGCACCTGGCCAAGAAAAAAGTGAACAATTCCTTGGCCCTTCTAAACGCTACCTGTGATTGAGGCAGCTGGCCCCCTGGAAGAGCTTCCATTTCATAAATCTTACGACTAGGGGACATCGGTCATGGTTAAGGTATCGTGTCTTGTTGGAGCTGCTGGCCTCTGATGGGTGCTGTGGTCCCAGCAAGGGAGCATAGCAGGCGTCATCTCTGAGGTGAGCAGCCCCACAGCTTCCTTGTACTCATATCAGAGGATCTTCGATGGAACACCTTCTGGACGATGTGGGGAGGCTGTATGCTTTGAGGAAAGGAGGAAGGAGGACACTAACCCCCGAGGGTCGTCAGGCCCTTTGACTTACCTATAGGATTTGACTCAGTCCCAAGAGGTAGGTACAGTTCTCTCAAACATGGAGAAATCAGGATTTGCCCTCCGACCGCAGAAGTGGTAAGTAAAGCTGGAATTATTCCGGTCTGCCGTGCCTGACTCCCAGACCCCCTCCACCTGCCATGCCTAAATGAAAACGGGAGAAAGAAAAGAGTATTGATGGGAATGTGCCGGTCTTCCCCTTCTTTCAAAACTCTCTCCCCTTGGAGTTTTGCCATCTCCCAAGAATGTGAGATGCCGCTGCTACTCCAGCCTGAAGCGGCCTTGGGAAGTTCCACTGTTGCATGTCTCCAGTGAAGTCTCCATCAAGATGGGATTCTGGGTGCGCTTGGGTGGCTCAGTGGGTTAAACCCTCTGCCTTCCGCTTGGGTCATGGTCTCAGGGTCCTGGGATCGAGTCCCGAATTGGGCTCTCTGCTCAGCGGGGAGCCTGCTTCCCTTCCTCTCTCCCTGCCTGCCTCTCTGCCTACTTGTGATCTCTATCAAATAAATAAATAAAATCTTAAAAAAAAAAAAAAAAAGATGGGATTGTGACCACGTGGGTTTTCTGATCCAGGACCTTCCAAAAAAATTCATGTCCGAAAAGGATCCCCAATGTCAATAAGAATTTTTTTTAAAGATTTATTTATTTCAGAGAGAGAAAGCAGTGGGGAGAGGCTGAGAGAGAGGGAGAAAGAAACTCAAGCAGACTCTGCACCGAGTGGGGAGCCTGGCACAGGGCTTGATCTCATGACCTTGAGATCATGACCTGAGCCAAAACCTAGAGTCAGGCACTTAACCGATGAAACCACCCAGGAGCGCCTTCTTGTGTGTTTCTTAAGAATATTTTAGGGACACCTGGGTGGCTCAGTGGGTTAAGCCTCTGCCTTCGGCTCAGGTCATGATCCCAGGGTCCTGGGATCGAGACCCACATCGGCTCTCTGTTCAGCAGGGGGCCTGCTTCCCCCTCTCTCTCTGCCTGCCTCTCTGCCTTCTTGTGAAGGCAGAGGCTTTAACCCACTGAGCCACCCAGGCGCCCCCAAAATGGAAGCATTTCTTTCAAGCCCTGTCGTGCCTTGGCTCTCTCCTCCTCTGCTAGATCGTTCCTTTCAGATATCCAAACCTGCAAGAAGTCGAGAAAAGAGGAAAAAGCGTTTTACTTCTTCCTTGATCAGTTACTTGGAGAGGGACAATTTTCCAGTCCACCAGAATATGGCTGTGTTCATCCAAATCTAAGAAAAACCCTGTCATGCCACCTTTTATCGTTTGTTCTAAGCCAACAGTGGAAAATGTCGTCCAATGGATATATGCCTTGGATGGGAATTGTAAGGACTAGTGATATATATACCGTTTGATTTTTTTATTATTGTTTCCTTTTTCTGAGTTGGCCTTAGAGCAACCAAAAGTAGATGTAAACACTTGGAAAGGCAGCATTATATTAGAGGAGATTACAAATAATTTGAGAAGGCAGTGTAAACTCTCGTTATGGCATTTTGCCTGTGATTAATGGTATTGTTTTCTTTTTGGAAAACATTGTTTAACTCTCCTTTCCACTTAATGTCTCCTGCTAGATCACATTTTTGTTCAATGTTCTTTGGAAATGTTTATAGCTTTGAAATCTTTTCCATAGGGAATTCTGCTGGAACTAGAGAAAAGGAAAAATTGCATGGGAATTGAGCAATCCTATGGTCCCAGGATGGACCTTGTGTACCTATAACTTCTGGAGGGTTAGAGAATATTTGATGCACGTCCTTGATGTACAAATTGCCGAATACTTTGCATAGGCTATTGGCAGTGGTTCTATCACACACTCTCCTATCCCGTTCCCTGTCCTCAAAACTGGTAAAGGAGAAATAGCTTATGCAAAGTCTTTGTCACACAGAGTCACCTGGAAGGCAAACGGGAAATTCAGGAACCTCACACAAATGCCTATTTTCAGGAATTTCTATCTCACCTTAGTCTGTCTCGACTGACATTGAACTTAGGAATTCTATATCTGGTTATCTCTTTTTAAGAGCAGTGAAATTCCAAAATGTTGAGGTAGAGTTGTTTTGGATGTAAAGCCCAGTCCAAGCAGATGGGAATAGGATTGCCTTTCTGGAATAACTCGCTCACCATTTCAGGATAGTGTTACGGACAAACTTGGGATGGGAAAGTTTTTTTAAGAAATATATTTCCTTAGAATGTTTTGGAATGCTATACTTTCTGCCGTGATTTCATCAGGAAAAGCATGGATCATAACAAATTTGATTCTCCTGTTGCCTGTTTCATAACCAGTCATTCTAGGTTTAGGTACGACTGTCTGAATTCAGGCATGCGCAGAAGACGATTTCTTTTTGAAGACTATTTTATTTTAGAACATTTTAACATATTCACTTAAAAGGTGCTCAGTTATCATCAATTACCCCATTATATTTTATTTCAAGATATAAACACAGTTGTGTTCGTTGTGCTGTATATTTGTCATCGAATACGTGTTTTAGTTTGTGACATTAACTGAATTTTACCGAAGTGAATCACTCAAGTTAGTGAAGAACTTATGACTCCCTCAGAAATATGTCTTTGAAAACAAGCAATACATAGTTATGAGGTGATCTCTGTTTGTTGACTTAGATAATCTTCTACATTTCTTCGTATTCACCTTATCTACTTCTAGATGACTCATGACCTAAGAGACTGCTCAGAGCTGAGAGCCCTTCAAAAGGAAGTGCTTGTTTCTGATTCACCTTCCCAGCTCTGAATCCAGTACAGTAGCTGGTACACAGCAGTCACTCAGTAAATGCTGGTTGAGCTGACTGAAACTATAACCTAGCCATTCCTCCGGTTCTTAGAGGCCCTTGTAGGAGTCATGGTTCCACATTGGTTCACTTTCTAAGAACCTACGTGGGAGTGTGGGTGAAGGAGGTTGGCAAAAATATGCCCAAGAGCAGGCAGTCAGTCTCCCAGCACATCTGTAATGTTCTGTTCCTTCCCTGCGGGCATTCTCTGATTCCATTGACCCCTTTCTTGTCTTTGGCTGAGCTGGCCATGTTCTCCTGAATTGAATCTAGACTTAGGATTCAAAATGAGGATGGAAGTTGCCCAGCCCTAGAGAAATGGTTCCCCAGAGATCTTTTCCTTAGATGAGCCCTCCTGTTGGGAAATTCTTAGCTGGTCAAGGTTCCCAAACAGCACAGAAGATAGACCATTGGTTACGAACCTGAATTTCTAGGTACGCCAATTCAGCCTAAAGATATTAGGTGATGTTACTGCCCCTGCTATTGTTTTTGCCATCTTGGATAAAGACATTTGGGTTGGAAACTATTTCCTCTTGGCTCTGCACCATCCCCAGGGTAAGCTAGGAAGATGAGAGGGTTGAAGAGGAGGGACAAGTTCAGTCCTGGCTAGTGTAATCAAGCAAATGAAAACTCATCATTTTCTTCTTTTCCTGTCATTGCCTTACTTCCATCCGAGGCCTCTTCCATGATTTCCAAAACACAGCATGACCTGGGCAGATCTTCTACAGTATGTTCTTCTGTGGCTTTTATTCTAGTGGCAAGTAAAGTCAAATAAATCTCCCATTTTAAAAAATATGCAAACTGGGGCATTGCCTCTCAGCAAAGAGGTCAAGGAAAGCAGAGTTGTACGGGCAAGAGAGTCAAGGGTAGTTGGTAGAGGAAAAGAGTTGGCTAAAAGTAACGATGAAGCGTTAGAGGGTTTGAAGGTTTGGAAGTCTTGGAAAGAGAAAGAAAAGAGAACCAAGTGTTTCCTTTACCCAGTACACCCTCATTCTTCGGGTCTTCCCTTCAACATTATTCTTCTGTGAGAACGTCCTTCACTCTCTGGGCTGGGCTAGCTTCCCTACATCTGGTGCTTTGTTGTGATAGACATAAGGCTAATGTAATTTTATGTCTATATAGAAAGTAATTTGTAAGTAGGAAATTATTTATGTCTACATTTACCTGTTGCTTTATCTGGCATCCAGCTTAAGTTACAAGCACTTTAAAGAATCTTATGTGTCTTGTTTATCATTGTATCCTTCTCTTAATATATGGGGAAAATATTACATGGAGGAATAAATGCTGAGGTTAAAGATCAGAGGAATTTATAAGGTGAGGAGTGAGAGAAAGGGGGTCCTATTGGGGATGTAGTGGGGGAAAAACCAGGGTTGGCCAGCAGTAAAAGAGAGAGAAGAAAGATAAATGAGGGGAACAAGTTCCCATATTCCTGGGATCATCATCGGGAGTCCAACCCTTAACCCAGTGCCTCAGTCCCATTTCAGAGAGTTGGTGGCTTAACTTTATAGGGACAGCTCCAGGACTAGGGACCTTCCTGCCTTTCTACAGAGTTCTTCCTTCTGGTTTTATATAACTTTTGCTTATTGATTTTGGGCTTGTCCTCCAGAGTCAGCTGATCTGTAAGTTATTTTAAAGCCTCTTAGGTTGATGGCCAACTGGTAGAAAAAAATGGTGTTCTGTTTTATTTTTTCTTCCATCAGAGGTGTGATATCTTGGATGATATCAGATCCGCTAAGTCTAGAAACAAAATTCTAGATTAGGCTAAAGAGAGTGTATGGGTAAAAATGCCCTGAGAATTAATATTCTTCCGGTTTGGGGTATAAATGACTTTAAAGTCATTCACGGATATTTGAAGGAAGCCCTTGCTATCACATACTGAAGTGAGTGAAAACCGTCCAGTAAATTATTTCTTTAAAAATTGAAATACTGGGGTGCCTGGGTGGCTCAGTGGGTTAAGCCTCTGCCTTTGGCTCAGGTCATGATCTCAGGGTCCTGGGATCAAGCCCCGCATCGGGCTCTCTGCTCAGCAGGGAGCCTGCAATTAAAACAAAAAAAAATTGAGATACTGAGTGCTGTGAAATGTGTAGGCCTGATGATTCACAGACCTGTACCCTTGGGGCAAATAATACATTATATGTTAATAAAAATAATTTTTTAAAATTGAGATATTGAGATACTTCTGCTGGAAGCAAACTGCCTTTAGTGGATTACTTTCTCTTCGAGAATCCTGGCTTTCAACAAAATTTGTAGAACATTATTCCTTTTGAGATAGGATTTTTTAACAGTTTGTGAAATTTTAGGAAGATTACAAATATTTACTGTGTAAATTAAGTGACTCTTAAGAAAACATGAAAGTTAAAGGAAGCCAGAATTAAAAAGAACAGGTTGGGCAACATATCCCTCCCATTGTCTAAGCGGGATTAGTCTCCAAAATATCCGTAATGAAAGCAATTGTATTTCAAATTGTTTAATTTAGAAGGAAACTGATTTTGACAACAGAAACACAATGGTCAGGAATAGTGTTTTAATGAGCCTTCGAAAGTATGCTAACATAGCTTTCAAAAACTCAATTCCCCTATGATGGATAACTTCATCGCACACACTTGGCCATTTAAATCTCAGAGGTCAGAGGGTTTGTATATATTATTGGTTACAAAGGCAGAGATCTCTCAACTTGCCTCTCAGGGAGGGAATTTATAAAGCACCTCCTTTATAGACCGTTTAAAGCACTCCAAAAAAAAGTTCTCTGTGTAGTTTAGCTTTCATAAACTGGATCAGCGTGAGCCTACAATTAACGTGAGAACCTTATCACACTCTGCCTGCCAATCTCGTTTTATTTCTCCTGTTTTTATACGCAAAGCAAACGCTATTTGTCATTATTTGCAATAGATTACAAAGTTGAAGAATATGTGAAAAGAAGAGACCAAACACAGGTTACCTATAGAAACGTTTTTGGCTCTTCCTTGTTGGATAGCTAGAGTTAAGGGGTGTTCTTGCCTGCCTGCCTGCCTACTAGCTTGCTACCCTTATTTTTATTACACGCACATTTTAAGACCTTATTTTGGATTCAGAATTAAAACCTCAGCACAGTGCACTTTTTGGTTACTCAATAGCATCACAGCACACAACTCCATGTTATACTCATTCTTCAAAAAGAACTGTGTATGCGTCTACAGATTACTTGTGTGTTATATAATAGGCAGTGGCTATGCTACAGTGTAAAAGTTCCACTTCCTGTCCTTTTGCATTAACCATTCTATGGCAAGGTCCTATTGAATTGATAAAATGTTTCTCACACCTTCTCTGGGATGCTTTCCTTCCTAATGGAACCCACTGGTACCGCAATGTAAATAACATGTCCATGAAATTCGGGTACTTGCTCCCATCATCTCCATAGATGCCTGGCCCTTTGGCAAAGAGCACCAATGGATACAGAGCATTTGATAAAATATTTGGTAGTAGACCAAACTGTAATCCTAATGTCAGGCAGAATGGGGAAAACTTTAGGTTTCAAACTGTGGGTTGCATACACATTGTCCTAGGCTTCCAGACTGATCACTGTTTGTTTGCATTTGTATGAAGGTTTTAACCATTAAAATTTTTTTTTTTTAAATTGAGGTATAGTTGATATGCAACATTATGTTAGTTTCAGGAATAGTTGATTATTTGAAAATAACATGGAGGGTACCTTTGGCAGAACTGAAACTTGGCTTTCTAAACAAAAATGAGAGATGAGAAGGGTATGCTAAGGCACTTCAAGCATTTTATTAATGCTACTATCCTTCCTAATGCAGCTCTAGCCACATGCTCTCATGTCTGTAAGCATTCTGTCACTGACCACAGTGCCTTGCTTTAGAGCCCTGTGATTCTAAAGATTGTGTACCAAGTGCTGAAAGATTAACAAAACAGTTACTTCCGTTAAACCAAATGATGTGTATTTAACCTTTCAAATAGTGCATGCGTTTTCATGGAAATGGTACCTTTCCTGAACAATCTCTTTCCACATATTCATAATGAATTGTGAATTCATTTAAATAATTTTATTTAGATTATTTATTTAATTTATTTTTATGAATAATTATAAATTACAAATAAATAATTATATACAAATATAGAGAAATGATTCAAAATAATTATACCTACATGAATTTAATTCATTAAATAAATAATTAAATACATTTGAAATTGAATACATTGTGAACTTTAGGTGTTCACAGCCTGAAAATGAATATGTTGTGGCCTGAAATACCATGTGAATCAACCGAAGCAACAGCAGAAGGCTGTTGATGATGACGATCCCTTTTGTACGAGGTGGCATCAGGTCAAGTTGCGCACAGTCTTCGGAACAGTACCACTGGGTAGAACAGAGGCAGGGGGTGATCTGCTCCAAATGTAATGCTTTTCCTGCTACTGATAGAGAAGCACCACCTAACAGACGAAATCTTTATGCGTTTTTAGGGTGTGAACATTCTTCCATTCCTCTCCCTTCGCATCAGCAGATGATGGTCTACCAGACTTCTCCAGTAAATACTTTCCGAGCCGTGTCTTGTGCCCTGTCAACCAGATCTTGACCCTTGCTCCAGGCAGCTCAGATAACTTTCATGACATTGTATGGTAAATTGAAATGACATGTTGTTAGACTGCTCTGTGGAGGTGGTTTTTGAACTCGTTCAATAAAAGAACAGCAGTGTGGGAGTAGAGCATTTTTGGGGGTGGGGGGGAAGGTACCTCCTTGGTCAGCAGGAGATTTCTCACTGACCGACCTTAATTAACTCTGATGTCACATGAAAAGGAGCTGTGCACGGGTACAGGTCATTGGGAGGGTAGGCTCCTGATGGTAGCCTGGTGACAGGCCTGATGATAAATGAAGATGCCCTGTTACACCATGACCCCTGAGAGAATCCAGCGTCAAGGAAAGAGCTCAGAGATGTACACTGGAGACGCACCCTCATAAACACTGATAGTAGGAACGTCGAGGTTATTAGAGTACTTCTTTCTTGGTAAACATCTTAAACCACACAGAATTTTCTCTTTTAAGTAACTTATAAAGGAAAAATGAACAAAGCCAATAACTCATGGATAGGGTGCAGACTGCCCAAGTTCTGACGATTTTAGACATCGGTCGGCCATGTCACTTGCAGATAGTGTGATGTCCTCTGTGCCTTGCACTGCAAAGCTATTTACGGACTTTGCTGACTGACAGTTAAATACAAATTGTAAGACAGCTCTAACACACACTATAGCAGAATTATTCAAATGAACGTATCTCTAGGGTGATGCCAACACTAACTGCTGAAATTAAACATTTAATGACTTCTTGTTTTTTGACCCTTGAATTTAAGACACAAATTCTATGTAAATGACTATTTTAAATTTTCTAGTAAAGCATGGAGATCAGATGCTTGACATTTCATTTGGGGATTACTTTGGCAAAAACTCTAAAGCAAGAAGCCAGTGACTTCTAGCTTGCTACTGCCAAGTACGTGTCAATTTCCAAATCCCAGCCAAAAAGAGCTTTCCCTATGCCTAAAACAACGGAGAATACAATTCATACACCTCCCCCCAAACCTCTTTCCCTACTCTACCTGCTTCCCCTCACCCTTCAAACAAACTTGTTGATGTCTTCACAGACAGAAATCCAAATAGATAGGTGTGTCTATGTTTTTAGGTTAACAGCCTTTTTTCTTTAGGGTTTTCCTGGACCCAATGCTAATTGTTTTGGGGGAAAAATTTTTTTTTGAAAGCAAATATCATGCCTAATCATGGGGTTCAAGTTCTGCGGCTGCCATGCAAATCCCCGTGGCTTTCCTATCTTTGATGTGGTCTGTTGGTGAATGGAATATGAATCCTTTGGTCTTTCTCCATCATGCCACAAATGGGAACAACATGCACAGTGTAATGCCCCCATCAGAGTGGGTGCTGTCAGCTTAGCTGGTGATGTGGTCATCATAGAAGACAGACATTCTAATAGTGCATTCAGTTTCAATCTATACTTCGTATTAATTTACAAATACTGTAATAGAGGCACAACACAGAGGTTGAGACCAAGATCTAGCTTTTTACTAAGCACTAGAAGCACTGTAGGAATTAACAGCCCAAACCAAAATTGTGGTAGTTTCTAGAAATTTGGTTCACCTGCAGTTGCAGGTTTAACCTTTCTCCCAGCCTTGCCACCAGCCAGAAAGATTCTCTAAAATTTAGTCTGTGAGACTTAAGCTTTTAATAGCCTATGTCTTGGGGAAAGAATATCTTCTTTTATTGTGAATTATGTTTAATTAACCTCACACAACCTTGGTAAAGGCTCATGGTCTTAAAATCAAATTTTGGAAACATGATACTTGGGACTTTATATTTAAAGAGGTCATTTATCATGTAGGATTATGTACTATTGAAAACATGGTATGCAGAAATCAAAGACAGATGCATTTCGTTTGAAATAAATCTAATATACAAAGCTTTGCAATTAAAAAATCGGAAATCAATTTTAATATAGGAGGAAACACCAACAGGTTTCTTCAGGGAGCTCTAACAACATAATTTTTATGTGACTCAATTTGTTAGAATTCCAATTTAAATAGTTAAAATTCAAAATAGGCCATTAGAAATGACTTAAAATTAACATCAAATTAAATGTAGAAGGTTGTAATTTGGGGAAACAATGAGTTTTCTGCAATATGTTTGTGAAAGTTCTAATACATAGAAGAGTGATGTTACCGAGCATGGAGGAAAAATGATTTCTCCTAAAATCAGCCTTCTAAAGCTTTAGGCTGGAAAAATAACTAGTATAAAATCTAATACCGATGGGGTCACATGTGGCAAAGTGAAAAATAGTGAAAAGTGAAAAATAGTTCCATATTCTGTGTCTTCAACTTATCGCTGTGATTACTTAATCATTAAAAAAAAACCAGTTTAAAAAAAAAACAGTTTTATGGAGGTGGAGTTCATATACCATAAGACTCACCATTTTATTTTATTTTTTTAAAAGATTTTATGTATTTATTGGAGGGGGAGCACAAGTAGGCAGAGGGAGAAGGAGAAGCAGGCTCCCTGCTGAGCAGAGAGCCAATACAGGACTTGATCCCAGGACCCTGGGATCATGACTTGAGCCAAAGGCTGATGCTTAACTGACTGAGCCACCCAAGTGTCCCAAAACTCACCATTCTAAATTGCATGATTCGATGCTTTTTAACTGTATTCAGAGCTGGGCAACTGTCAACACTATCTCATTTTACAACATTTTCACCACCCCAGAAAGAAACCCATACCCGCTATTAGTCACTCCCCATCCCCCACTACCCCCAGCTCCTGGCTCCCACTAATGTACTTTCTGTCTCTCTGAATTGCCTATACTAGACATTTCATACAAATGGAATCATTCAGTATGTGGCCTTTCGTAATGGGCTGCTTTTACTTAGCAGAGTGTTTTTGCTTTGGGTTCTTAAATAAGAGAAATTGATTTTCTCATGGTCTGGAAGTTGCAAGTCCAAATTTAAGGTGTTGGCAGCTTTCGTTTCTTCGGAGGCCTCTCTCCGTGGCTTGTAGACAGCTGCCTTCTCCCTCCGTCTTCAAAGGCCTTTCCTCTGTGCACCAGCATATTTTCAAGAGTTTTCTAATAGTACCATGTATATTACTTTGTTCCTTTGTATTGCCAAGTAATATTCCATTGTCCGGATAGGCTACATTTTGTTTATCTGTTTGTCATTGATAGACATTACGGTTGTTTCTACTTTTTGGCTGTTAAGAGTAATATTGCTGTAGGTACACGTTTGTGCACCAGTTTTTATGTGGACATATGTTTTTAGTTCTCTTGGATAGATACGTAGATATCTAGGAGTAGAATTGCTGGGTTGTATGTTTAACCAGTATTTAACCATTTGAATAAACACCATACTGTTTTTCAAAGTGATGGTACCATTTTATAATCTGACCAACACCATGTGAGGGCTCCAATGTCCCCACATCTTCACCAACACTTATTATTGTCTGTCTTTATTCATTTAATCGAACCTAGGAAGTTTGAAGTGCTATCTTACTGTTGTTTTGATTTGCATTTTTTCTGCATTTTTTCCAGCATCTGCTCATGTGCTTATTGGTGGCCATTTACAAATCTTCTTTGGAAAAAGGTCTATTCAGATCCTTTGTCTGTTTTTTAAATTGGGTTATTTGTCCTTTTATTAGTTATGATTATTTCTTTGACGTGATTTCTAACTTGCACATTGGTATCAAACACTGTAATCTCAGGATCACAGAATTTTTAGGCTGGAAGGAATTCTAAAAATCTGAGGCCATCCCCCGTCCCCCGCCCCCTCATTGGCAGGGGGAGAATCTGAGCTTTAAGTGCATGCCCATGGCCACAACAAAGCCAGTAGCTGAACTGGGGAGACGACTGACTCTAATCAAAAAGGGGAAAATGTAGACGTTTCATGATTTATTTTTAGCTAAGGCCCTTTCTTACAGAGAATAACCCTTGGAGTTCGATGTAGTAGAGGTGACGGAAGGGCTGGCATCTGGAAGGAAGAGGGGCTAAGAGGTTTGTCTTGAAGTTATATTCAACCGTTTTTGCTTTGGTCAATAAACATCAGTTTTCTAATGACGCTTTTAGTCCAGCCCTACAGAAGCATCTTCTTTCAGTCTTAAAAGTGATAGGCAAGGCTGTCTGGTTCCCAGTGACTTAGGGCAAGTTTGCTCTGTCAGGATCCAGCGGGGTCGCTCTGAAGAAAGAACCCGGCTCATTTGGGTTTGGCTTTGATTGCAAAAGAAAGCTGTACTTTACTTGGAACTGTACTCGCTCTTCCCCCCGAAGTCCAAGACAGCACTCTGTTCTGCATGACGAAATGAAGGTAGAACGGAAAGCCGTGTTTTAGAACCGTCTGGATGTGGGCATTCCAGTAGAGGTTTGGATTGTGTGGGGAAGGACTTTTTGTCAAAGAGTCATAATGTTCTATTCTCTCTCGAACTGCCAGACAATACAGAACAGACTGACAGTGAAGAAAATATTCAAACAAGAATAATACCCGTTTCAGGGTTCACTGGATAGCTGATTCTAATTATTCTAAGAAGCATGTGGTAAAGCCCACTTCCATGGTCTGCATGGTTTTTTGTTTTGTTATTTAAATAATAATTCTCCTGACAGAAGGACATCTCTTTGCCTATCTTAACGACAGCAATCCCTCCCACCCACCGTGTGGTTTTGCTTTCCACAGTTTCAGTCACCTGAAGTCAGCTGTGGCCCAGAAGTCGTGATCCTCCTTCAGACGTAAGGTCAGAAGGTCATTAACAGCTGCACAGTGCCCACGTCGTCCCCCTTCACTTCGTGTCATCACTTAGGCCTTTTATCATCTCCCATCATCATCGGGAGAAGGAGAGTGCAGCACGAGAAAATATTTTCAGAAAGAAGCCTTCACATAACTTTTATTGCAGTATGTGATTATAATTGGTCTATTTTATTATGAGTTATCATTGTTAATCTCTTACTGTGCCAGCTTTATAAATTAAACTGTATCATAGGTGTGTATATATGGGAAAAAAACACAGTACCTGGAGTGTTTGGTACTGTTGTGGTTTTGGGCACCCACTAGGCATTTTGGAATGTGTCCCTGCAGACGAGAGGAGACTGCTCTATATTGTAGTGGACTTTGATGGAAACAGTGGTTCACAGACCACCTAATCACCAAGGGACAATTATTTGGTTCAACCAGACTTTTAGGCCACCATGGCAAACAGTAGAAAGTTCCGATCCCCATCTGAGCTTCACAGGGGGAGAACTCCTGTTCAATTCTAGCACTCCACCCTTGGAAATAAGTAACCTGTGGATTTGTTTCTAATTGGGCAGTGTGACTCTGAGCTACTTGCTGCAGAGAGCAAACTGGTTTTCATGTGGCTATGGTTATGTACATGTTTACATTTTACGTTTTTGCATAGATCACTACCGAAATGGAGGAAATACTGACCTACAGTAGATACTCAAAAAATGTTAGATCTTCATTACTCAAGTAGGGGTATGGACATTCAATTGCTTTAAAGAAATGTTTTAAGACCTAAGGTGACTTAAGAGCATTTGAGGAATAAATATTTCACTTTCCTTTTTCCCTATGAGTTTTCCTGTTAAACTGTAGTCTTGGCACCTCCATTAATTTTTATGAGATTCTAGTTTCCTATTAGTTGAAGAATGATGGTATACTCACAGTGTCCAGTTACTTGGAAATGGTTTCCTTCTACTTCTCCTTTCCTTTGTTTGATCAACTTCTTTAATCTAGCTTCCTCATTCTGAGTGCAAAATTCATTGATGTCAGTGGAGACTATATAGCAAAAAATTTTTCTTAGCATTTTCCCCCTAAACTTTCCAGTATTTTCTGTGTCTTATTTAACCAATCAGTCAGTTTTGTTGCTTTCTTTTGGTGGAAGGATGGAATGGGGAGTGCAGAGAGGAGCATGTGGATGGCTGTGATTTGGGTCTTTGAGGTCAAAGCTTCTTTCTGATAAGGGTCAGGAGTATTGGTTTTCTAGGGTGCTGATAAAGATTCATATGATTTGGAAATGAACTAGCAGGCACTGGGGTTCACCTCATGTCAGGAAAAGGGAGGCTTCTTTCCCCTGGCTTCTCCTGGATGAGAAAGCACACCATCTCCTAGAGACCTCTCTAGGTCATGCCAGAATTTTCTGCAGGGAACTTTGCTGGATTTTTTCCAGCACATGAACAACTACTCAATGAAATCTCCAGAATTCCATGCCATAAAGAAGGGCAGAAACTATTCTGGCCTGGAAATTTTTTCAGGATAGGTGTTCTCAGTTCCTGGCTGTGGCTTTAGAAAATCTTAGTGTTCCTGTGGATCACTAAGGTTGAGCTCTCTGTTGCCTCAGGAAACTCATAAAGATGAATAAAGTACAAAATGCTTTGCTGAGTACCTGAATGGGTTGACTTGTTTTCTGGGGTTATTTGGTGGACCAATTAGATCTATATGAAACGGTGATTTTAATTTAAATTAGTTAATATCAAGTCATTTTTTTTCCTAGCAGTAATTTGATACCAGGACCTATTGTGTATAAAAGTTACTTTTATGTTAATTTGTATCCACCAGCAACATCAGAAATGAAGCTTAAATTATCTTCGCAATTACATCTCAGCAAAATATTCTCTAGCAGGAGGTGGGGGAAGCAGTTCTGCTAGATGGCAGTGACTGGGCATCTCCCCCACACCAGGGCAGCACCCTTACTTAGAGGACCGTGCTCTGAATCCACACACCACGTCTGCAAGGTAGATCGTGGGTTTTCCGGTTTATGCCTGAAGATACTATGGAGCAACAATGAAGCCAGGCCAAGGCCAATGAGCTAGTAAATGGAGAAATTAAACTTCAAATTCATATTTTTAAAACAGAGTCTAATTTTCTTTACGATACTAGGACCCACAAGTAACGCTAGAGAGCACTGCTAGACTTAACTGTGGAATTTGACATGCGTATCTCATCTCACAGATCTGTGATCTGACATAAAAGCCTAGAGGATTCAGCTCAGTCTTCTATCTTGAATTCCACTGCATGAACCTATTTTTTAAGTAAAAAAGTATTCCCAAAGAATGGCTCCAGGATTGGTTTAACTTTTCTTCTAAGAATATCCATTCCCTCATGCTTGTGCCTGCTAATCCTGGGCCCCTGATCTCCTGCTTTTGCCAGGCATGTGCAGCTGCCTCCGTAGGAGGAGGGGGTGGGGGGAGGAAGAGGCGGGAGAGATCCTTATTAATATTTATTATGATGAGTTCATGCCCAAGGCTGCTTCAGGAGAGGATCACCCTCTATAGCATCCGTGGCTCCAAGATCACGGGACTGGAAATGTCAGAAAAGGAGTTAGGGATCCAAGGTCAGTTAGCCCCATCTCTCATTTTCCAGATAAGAAAACTGAGCTCTGGAGAGAGAGGTGGCTTGGCTAGTGTCACACAGAGTCCCTAGGGTGGATATTATTATCGTGTTGTATAGAGATGTGTAGATTTCCAGGCACTTTTGCGTGGCTTATCTCATTATCTCACAACATTCCCCATGAAGCATGCTTGTCAAATGTCACGTAGGGGTGATTAGTTCTCTTTTTCTCTTTCCATGATAGAGGGAACTTGGAGATTATGTAAGACAAACCAAAAGACTTCTAAAACTGATTGTTGGTCTATTATTGGTTTTCCGAAAGAGGAAACTGGTTCAGAAAGAGAAATGACTTGCCTAAAATATCATGGCCTTGCTAATCATTGAGCTATGTCTAGAACCCAGAAAGCTTCTATACTTTGTTTGTATTTGGAAAGGAAGAATCCTTTCCAAATCAGCCAGGCCTGTAGGACCAGATGACCCACCGTGGAAGAAGTTCAGTTTTGAATGACACTAAATTTAATTAGACATTTAATCCCGAGAGTTTTTAATGTTACTTTATATTCTTAACATGGCTGCATTTAGGAATATGTTTGAATCTATTAATGTTCTGGATCACTGGGTTTTCGGATATTATTTAAATGATTTGGTAAACTAGGATGTATAATTGTGAACAAGGCTTGGACTAGAAAAAATTGGTGAATTAAGACAAGTTAATATTACATGTACCTTTTTGCAAATGTAAGTAAGTTAAAGATTAAAAGTTGCCTTCACGGAAGATACGACTTTAAGAAACCATGAGAAGACAATTTGCAAATAATACATTTCCAAAATTTGTTTTCCAGGATCTAGTTCAGGTTCAAAATTAAAAGGTCCTGAACTGAGTTTAAAAGGCACCCAGCAGGTCATGCAAGCAGGCCAGACACTGTATCTCAAATGTAGGTAAGTGACGGTGTTGGTTTGGGGATAACCTGGTTGCCTTTTCTAAGGCCAAATCATTCCCTGGCAGAGTGGAAGGGGTTGCCTCTCAGAGAACAAAGGTGGGGACATAAGTAGTCTCTTGTACTATGCAAAGTGCAAGCCGCATGTATCCAGCTTCTCAAGGAGAGACTCACTCACTGGAGGGGAAGCAGGGAAGCAATGGCCTGAATGAACATCTTTGCATTTTTCTTCCAAGTTGTTTAAAAGCTTTCTAATATTTCAAGGCCCTCAGAATAGCGCTTCCTAATGATATGGATGCTTAGGACCTGGCCCCAGCCCTAACTGTGTTTTGTTTTCTTATCTGTGATTGCAGAGGGGAAGCAGCCCATTCATGGTCTTTGCCTGAAACAGTGAGAAAGGAAAGCAAAAGGCTGAGCATAGCTAAATCGGCCTGTGGAAGGAATGGCAAACAGTTCTGCAGTACTCTGACCTTGAACGCGGTTCAGGCAAACCACACTGGCTTCTACAGCTGCAAATATCTATCTGTACCTGCTTCAAAGAAGAAGAAAACAGAATCTACGATCTACATATTTATTAATGGTAGGGTTTCCATTTTCTACATTCTGTTTGTTACGCTTTGCAGTGGGTTATAAATCCGCCCTGTTCCCCTGGAAAGTGGGCATTCTTAGCGATGAAGGAAATGGGCCAAGAAAGAGCTTCTGCCCTGGAAACTGGTGGAATGCATTTTTAATGCATTTCTTAAGGGTCAATTTCAACCATGATTTTCAAGGACGCAGGGTCAATTGTGTGTTCCTGCAGGGAGAGACTCTTGTCTCTTGTCTGTTTTGCTCACAGATGTATCCATAGCACCTAGAACAGGGGCTGGCATGTAGCATAGCTGGATGAATAAATGAATGATAAGATTTTAGTTCTACGTCTTAATTATCTAGAAGAGCAAAACAGAATATAAGATTTTTTTTGTCCTTCAGCACAACTGCATTCACTTATATGTCAGAATTGTAAAATACTGCTCTTTCTACTAGATTTAAATATGTAATGTTGCTAACATCCCTTGAATGTTACAGAGTTGGTTCCAATAATGTTGTTGTATTTCATGTTCATTAAGCAACTATTATAATGACATAAGAACTGGCATATAACCTTATATTGTAGAAAGGGCAAAAGGCAAAACCGAATCATTTTCCAATTACCGTTTTTATGGTGCTCTTTTTCACTCCTCGAAAAATGAACATATGAAGCGATACTCAGAGGGAACAAATGCAAAATCCTTAAAGAAATATCAATTGACGGTAGAAATGGATGCCCAAGAAAGAATAAGGAAAATGGCCTGTCGTCTTGTTCTTCCTTGTTGATCAGTTCCAGCCAATTTCCAAAACTTAACTGAATGGGATTTTAAAAAAACAACCCAAAAAACCCCTGAGGCTCTAGACAGCAAAAAGCAAAGTTAGTAGGCACCTCAGGCACAAAATCAAATTAAAAAACCAAAACAGGACAAGCCACCACCTGTGTCAGTAGCCTAAATATACAATATGGTGGGTCTACTTCCCAGTGAAGCGTCCCATGGAAGGCAAAACTACAGAATTACGTTTTGGCAGGATTCTTTTTTTAGTTTTTGAAGTAAAGCAACTAGACAGTGTTTCACCCAAGCGTAACGTATAATAACCCATAATTCATGGGTGCCTGGGTGGCTCAGTCATTAAGCATCTGCCTTTGGCTCAGGTCATGATCCCAGGGTCCTGGGATGGAGCCCCATATCAGGCTCCCTGCTGAGCAGGGAGCCTGCTTCTCCCTCTCCAGCTCCCTTGTGTATGTTCCCTCTCTCACTGTCTCTCTCTGCCATAAATAAATAAAATCTTAAAAAAAAAAAAAATCCAGGGGCACCTGGGTGGCTCAGTGGGTTAATGCCTCTGCCTTCGGCTCAGGTCATGATCCTGGGGTCCTGGGATTGAGCCCCACATCGGGCTCTCTGCTCGGCAGGGAGCCTGCTTCCCTTCCTCTCTCTCTCTGCCTGCCTCTCAGCCTTCTTGTGATCTCTGTCTGTCAAATAAATAAATAAAATCTTAAAAAAAAAAAAAAAACACAGACTCAGAGCTCCTGTTTTAGGAGACAGTGGAGCAGCTGTATTGTAGGGTGCTGTCAGAAACCTCTTTTTAGCTTGTATCAGCCTGATCGAGACTAAGCCACTTTTTCTGCATTCTGTTCTTCCAAACTCCTGTTTTTACATTTTTTACCTTTCCAGGGTCGGGGATGGGGGTCAATTACAACTTACTAGCAGTGCTCCATCATAGGACCATAGTCAATGTGCTTGAAAGTCAGAGCGGGGGGTCGGCCTGGGATCTTGGCTTGGGGAAGTCAGCCCACGTCCATAGGAGGGAAGCGAGGGTGGCGGGCAGGAAATGGGTAGGATGAAAAAGGTGCAGAGCCGGACAGACCTCCAGACAGCTACTTCTGCAGCTCAGGGGGAAAGCAGACACAAAGTTTGATAGTGGTGAAAAAATCAAATACTCAGCCATCTGTTCTCTTTTTCTAGTTCCACGTTGTATGTTATATTCTTTCAGGCACTAGTGGAGGAAAGAAAACACTCTTATTCCCATCTCTCCAATGAAAAGAGGGAAAATTCATTCATACTAAAAGTCTCATAAAACTGTCTCCTGTGGGTTTATCAGAGTCTGACTTTCAAATCAAATACTTAAATGAGTAAAAAACAGAACAAACAAACAAACCAAATCTCTTTTATTTTATTTTATTTTTCCTAAAAAGGAGTGTTCAACTATTTTCACTTTTACCTTCTACATGCTTGTTGAACTGGGCCCTGAGTAGTAGTGCGGGTTTTGTGGTCTTTCTGGATAGTGATGTTGATCTCAAAACACCCTCTTCTGAAGTCCAGGGGAGCTGTGATATAATTTATTAAGCAACGGTAACTTTTTCAAATAGCCTAACATTTTATGCATTTTATGTTTTCATTATTGTATCAATTCCTTTGAAAAAAGTTGGTCTTTAAAAAAAAATTCATGAGAGACAGAGAGAGAGGCAGAGACAGAGGGAGAAGCAGGCTCCCCACTGAGCAGGGAGCCGGATCTGGGACTCAGTCCCAGGACCTCGGGATCATGACCTGGGCTGAAGGCAGATACTTAACCAACAGAGCCACCCAGGCGCCCAAAAAAAGTTGGTCTTATGCTTCCATTTTAATTGAATACTTACTACATTGCAAGTTTAATTTCATTCAGGGGCACAAAACTTGTCCCCCATGACTCACAATTGTCTCTGGTGTTGTTAAAACTCTGACCAGGTCCTGATAACGCAGCTGCTATTACTCACTAGGTACTAACTGGTTATCACTTATTTATTACTGTTGAATATTTACTTCAGAGCTCATTGTTCTGTTTGGAGAGTTTCTGCCCTGACAAGCATCTGTGAATGTATTGGCATTTCACTTTGATTTCCGTGAAGTTGAGAAAGTGTTAGATTAATCTTTTGAAAAAGACCTAGATTTGTAGTCTGATAGGGCTCCAAGAAAAAGAATCAGGACTGTATAGCTTTGTCTGTGTAGAGCTAGCACGTGAATTATAACCAAACTATCATCTAGTCATCGTTGACGGCCTGCTGGATAATGGGCACATTTCCCACCTGAGCAGTGATTCGGACATATCATCTGATACGTGATGTACAGAGAAATCAACCTCACTGCTTTGGCATTACAGCTTTTATAAAGTCCACCAAGCCTCTGACATAATACATTACATCAATTTAATTATTCAAGTAATTATATTTAACCACTTTAATTGCTGAATTTTCTGGTAAATTACCATTTCCTTTAATGTAATAACGTCTTACATTTGTAAGAAGTTTCGTTTCAACAAACGGTTTTGTTTACATTATGCCATTTAATTCCCACAACAACCCCGTAAAGCATCCCTCTCTTCATTTTACAAGTGAGGAACCTAAGATCCATTTCACGTTGAAGCTACAAGGGGGAGCGACCGCAAAAGTATTAGCCGCAGAGTAAGGTAGTCAGATTTTTCCTTTCAGAGTCTCAGTGGTACAAGGAGATCCAGAGAAGGCAAGGCAGAGGTGGGAAGACCAGGGATGGGGCTGTTGTGCTCATTGATGCAGGGGAGTTGTGATCCGAGGTCACTCTGAGAGCTGTGGGGAAGGAGAGAAGTTGTGGGGGTTGGGATTCAGTTGGCCTTGGTGAGCGATTGGGTCATGGTGGGTGAGGGAAAGGAGTCAGAGACCCTTGGAATTCTGGACGGGTGCCTAGGCAGCTTGTACCCATAGCCAAGTAGAGCTTTGTGTCCCTGAATTACACTGACGTGAAGACAGTCATCCCCCTCTTTTGGTATACCCTTGGCTTGTTCTTGATAAATGGCGGTTGAATGGCAGTACCTGAAAAAATATATACATTCTAGAAAATTGCTTAGCAAAATGAATGGAATCTCCCCATAACTACAGCTGCAGAGTTCTGGGTCATAAAGAAAAACAGATTGTAAAGCACTCCACCATGCTTTGCTAATTGCAAAACAGAGAGATTTCTAGATGAATAGTAATGTAAGGCCTGCTTAGGTGGTGTTCATCCCCTTTGGAGAGAACGAATGCTTTTGCGTGGCTTTTCTGACCCTCTGGTATACATGAGAAACTGGCTGCAGCTCAGCCTTTCCTAAAAGTTGGAGGATTTCTTTGAAATTAGTTTTGTAATATATGAGTTGTGGCCATAAAGTAAGAAAGCTGAGCAGAAGAGTTTTTAATGGCATCTCCGAAGTGTGTGCTATCTTGTCAGCGTCTGGGGTTTAGTTAGGAAGACCTTGAACTTAGCATGCTGAGCTCCCCACAGGGGGAAGTCAGCCTGAATTCCTCCTCTCTCCACAACCAAGCCTTTCAGGGCTCTTTAAAGTATAACGTCTTCTCTTAAAAAATTATAATTGAAAAGGGAAAAAAAATGTGTGTGTGTGTGTGTGTGTGTGTGTGTTATTATTGGGTGAATATCCTCTACCTCTTCCCTGTAAGAGAAACTTGTCTCTTTTTTTCTGCTTCTCTTTACCTGATTGTTTTTCCCTCTGAGTCTATGAAAGCAAAGGGGTTGGGGCATTTTTCTGACAGATTTTCCTTCACTGGTTCTCTCATTTGTGTCAAACTGGTAAGATGTACATAGCAGCTTCATTTTAGGTAAAAAAAACAAAAAACAAACAAACAAACCCAAAACTATCAGACCCATTAGGTACAACACTGAAAAGTAGTAGAGGTTCTGTTGACTCAGATATTCTGGGAGAGGCAGGGTGCCTGCCTGTCTCAGTCGGTAGAGCGTGGGACTCTTGATGGTGGGGTCATGAGTTCGAGCCCCACGTTGGGCATAGAGGTTACCTTAAAAAGTGTTTTCCAGGTATCCTGGGAGAAAATAATCATCATGCCTTCATGTAAATGAGAGAAAGCTCTCTTTGGCTGTGCGGTGGAGACATGGACCTTCTGAGAAGGGTCCTGTGTTCTCACTTGTACAGATTTTCCTAAAGCGCTTTTACATAATGATCTCTGAGATAAACTATGTTGGTATTATTTCTTCCATTTTATATACAAGAGAAGAGCCTCAGTGACCTTCAGAAGACAGAACTAAGAAAATGACAAGCCAGGTCGGGGATCTAGGTCCGATCCCTAACTATTTCTACTCTGCTCAAGTTCCAGCTACTGGGGCCTTCAAACTATGAAACTAATTGTTATTTTAATCTTTAAGAATATATATTAGTTATTAAAATTTTTTAAAATTTCAGATTCAGTATCT
Organism: Martes martes; assembly: GCF_963455335.1. NCBI lineage: Eukaryota > Metazoa > Chordata > Mammalia > Carnivora > Mustelidae > Martes > Martes martes. The sequence continues at coordinate 73,794,753 of NC_137890.1, forward strand.
TTTTTTTTTTTTTTTTTTTTTGAGGAATGATAGGTTAAGCTGGTGGCAGAGTGTTTTTCTGAGCGATGGACCTTAGAGCCACAAATCCCCATTCCAGAGAACTTTGTGTTGTCACTTGTGGGGAACAGAGCCCAGCTGGGGCCATCTGCATACACACTGTTCCACGGCTGTGTTCTAGCTCATGAGACATGGGAGAGAGATATAGCTCTCTCTATGTACCAAGTTGACTGGGGCTTTAAAAAATGTACATCCCAACATGATAATGGTCTGTGGAATCAAATTACTGGATTGTAATCAGCGTTAAAAAAAGAAGAGCAGAATAGAATGGAGAATATCCAAGTATATTGCAATAGGTAAGGGTAAGTATTGTTTGAGGAAGCATTTTTTTTTAAGATTTTATTTATTTATTTGACAGACAGAGATCACAAGTAGGCAGAAAGGCAGGCAGAGAGAGAGAGGAGGAAGCAGGCTCCCTGCTGAGCAGAGAGTCCGATGCGGGACTGGATTCCAGGACCCCGAGATCATGACCTGAGCCGAAGGCAGAGGCTTAACCCACTGAGCCACCCAGGTGCCCTGAGGAAACATTTTTTTTTTTTTTTGGAAGCATTTTTAAATAAAACTTGTGTTTCCATCTTACACACATATGCACACACACATACCCACATATAGGTAAAATACATCAGCGTGTCTGCGTGTGTGCATGTGTATGTAAGGTGGAAACAGAAGTTCAGAGGGTCTGATGTGAAATGTGTGTCTTATTGTGGAACTCAGAATAAATATGTTTAAAATTTCAAACTGATCAAAGTTTAAACAGGTAAATGTATGAAAGTGTTAACCTGGTTTAGACAAAGTAGGTCCTATCTGTACTTTTTATTTAGGAAAAGAGCACCAGTTATAGAAGCACTATGGTTGTTGTTGTTTTTTAAGATTTTTATTTATTTATTTATTTGACAGAGAGAGAGAGCATAAGCAGGGGGAACAGCTGGCAGAGGGAGAGAGAGAAGCAGGCTCCCCGCTGAGCAGGCAGGCTCCCCATGGAACAAGGGATCGATACGGGGCTCGATCCCAGGATCCTGAGATCATGACCTGAGCCAAAGGCACACACTTAACTGACTGAGCCACCCAGGTGCCCCGCACTGTGGTGTTTTTGGCACACCACTTCTAAAACAGAGGTGTGCAGAGAACTCAGTAGTGGGGTAAGCCCTGTCTTCCTGTTGCTGGCTCTGTGTCGAGGCTGTGTGTTCTGCACGCCACAGCCCTGAAATCGTGTTTCCCACCAATGGGTCTGACTCCGGAGGTGCTGTGGGCAGGTGGGATCCATCTGCAGAGGGGGCTTGCACACCTGCTAGGTACCAGGCCCTGTTGCTTGTTCTGTGCCAGCACAAATAGCAAAGTTGGGGGATCTTACGATTTTTGGGAGTCCCCATGGTCTAAGACCGTGACCCCAAATAGATTTGTGAGCACAGGTTTAACTTTTTTAGGGAATAACTGTTGCTCAAAAGTGGGTCTTTCCAAGGAGTAACAGGGACTCCTCCGACCCTCTTACTGAGGGTGCCCTGTGAAGCCTGCGTCCCAACACTGCCCTCCATCGGGCCCCTTCCCCATTCTCACACCCAGTGGGGCCCGCGCGACATGCTCAGTGGACACTGCTTAGCTGGGTGATGTCTGAGCGGTCGGTGTTTGTTGCCTCATTTGCCATCCTGGTAGGGCAGACAGCACAGCCATTGTAACAATCAGGGACATCCGTGGAAAGAGTAGCGACCTGCCCATGCACTTGGAGCCTCGCGGCTTCCATCTCTTCCACGGTAGTGATGATAACATTTGTAGGGGGGTGTGCACAGAGGATGTCAGCCCTTCTGCCTAACCTGAAAGGGGGTGTCTTCGTGCTTCGGACTGCATCAGCCAGACACACCGCCCCATGCAGGGCAGATCCGTGATGGGCGGGGAGGGCATAGCAAGGCTGAACGAACTTCCCGAGCTTCCAAAAACATTTCAGTGCAACCACCGTCATATTTTCGTGAAACTTGAAGGAGAAAATATTGTTTCTATTCATCAAAATTCTCCTCCAAGGGAAAAGGATGCTTCAACAGTTTACGTCTTGTAGGAAGAAAAAAATTCGAAACCAATTTAAAAAACAAAAACAAAACTCTTAGCTACATTACTTGGGTGAATTCTTTAGGTCTGGATTTCTTGGCAAATCTATGACATTATCTGCAATAATGTCTAGAGTCATCTCCAGGTTTAAGTGTCAGTTTACAACCTGTAGCCATTCTCCCCTCCCCCTGCCCATCCGAAGAGCTTCTCCCCACACCTCCCTTATTCACTTCATCTGTATCCCTAACTTGTGGCTCCTGCCCCTTATTTTCTGAAACTTGCATTTATTCTAACATGGCATCTTTCAGTAAGAATGGCTTTCCAGAGTTTTGTTCTGGGGGAAGTCTAAGATTCCTGCCCCAGTAGTCTCTCCAGCCCAAAGTTGTTGTGAAAACTTACCAGTCACCTTGCAGCACCAGGAAGCAAAGAATGAAGCCAGGTTGGCTGATAGATTGTGTTTCTTATTCTTTTTACATCGTTGCCTGATATATTTGCTCAGGAGACAGAGGAACACATTGAGGTGAACAGAGTTTGGACTCTCGGTCTTTGGAAACACAGGTGGGCTTCCTCAAACCACAGCGGTCTGAGGCTGGTATGCATTTCCAGAATTCTACTACAAATGATCTTCTGTAAAGAATTCCTAGGAACACTCTGGCTTGTCTCTGCATACAGCTTCATCAGAAACTTAGTGTGAGGCCAGGTTTTGCTGGGTTGGTGTTTTTTGTTTTTTGTTTTTTGTTTTTTTTCCCTTCCTTTTTTCTCATTTGATGAAGTTGTATAAAAGGGGAAAGAAATATTTCTAGGCTTTAAAATATACACTGATGACACTGTTGATTGGAATGGCAGGTTTTTCCTTGGGAAACAGACCCCTCTGCCTTCAAGCTCTGTACTCCCTCTAGGGCGCAAGGCATGAAGGAGATTATCCATTCTGTCTGTCACTGGGGACAGCTGATTAGGACCACATGGTGAGAGTTTAGAGAAGAGTAATTTAACTCTTATCCATTCTCCTTTCCAGCTCTGTGAAAATTTGATATAACACCTTCTCGGTATCTTCAAGCCCTGCCGTTTCATATTTCATTTCTAGAAACATTTTGTCATTAGATAGCAAGGGTCTTTGGCCGTAGAGAACACGTACGTGTGATTGGGATAGAAGCCACTCCTCTTGGTAGATTCGTTGACAATCGGGGGCATTGCACCTTCTTTCCTTGGTCCCTGCCCCAGAGCTTGTGTTCACCTAGCATATTCCTAGGAATTCAACTTTAGCCCTTGGTGGTACCTGCCAAACGTTCCAGCCCTGCCCTCAGAAAGAGAGCATTTTCTCACACTCCTTAGTCTCCCTACCAGAAAATTTTGGCATGCCAGCTGGCTAAGCTTTGCTATACAAGTGTATATCACAAGGCATTGAGTACAACTACAGAAATACTAAAAAATAATCCGAATGAACATAGTCTTGAATGAGCCATTTGGACACAACCTAAGACTTTGAGAAGTTAAAGACTGAGGTACAATCAATGAAATCTTCAGATGGCAGTAGAGTCCAAAAGCAATAAAACTGACCATACCCTCTCATTTTCCTTCTACAATCAAAAAGTGTGAAGAACAGTCCATCAAAACGTTATGGCTTTAAAGACTTTTAAAAATCTCCTCTAAGTGATCTTTTAAGAAGAACGAGCAAGGGACTTTTTCAGGAGAAATCCCCTTAAGCTGAAAAGGCTTTAAATTTCTGACATTTTGTAACTTTCTTTAACCATGGTAACGAAACGCCTGCTTTGCCTGGAGATCCAGAGGTCTGTTTTGATCTCTATGGTTCTTGCAGTTCCGACATTCTTACGTTTTCATTTACTATTTAAAATATTCATTGCTTTGTCATCTGATGCATTCTGCTGGGTTACCTTGGCATCGTCTTGGCTCACAGATGGCGCTTCTCAAAATGGGTGACTTACTAAAACCATAAACTCCCTGCCTTCCCTCATCAGATGTCAACCAGTGCGCTGTAGTTGAAACCACATGATCTGATTCAGATTAGGTTTAAATCCCTGTTCTGACAGATGCTAGGTCTTTGACTTTGTACCAATTTCTTAGTAAGAATAGTGGGTTAACACTGAGGTCTCACTCTGCTGGACACCACGGGAAGCTCTTTGCACAGGGTAATGGTTTTCTTTTCCTCTGCAGTGCTCGTTTTATCTCCATGTCGCAGAAAGGTTAAGCAACTTGCTCGCTTAAGGAGTCCTGGAACTAATACATGGTAGAGACGGCAGCGAAGTTCTTGCCCTTCGCCACCTCTAACAGTCAGGAGTTCATACCTGTGAAACATTTAGTCCCAGGGCTTGACCTAGGGCGTGTGCTGGGCGTTTATTGGGATGGCTCCTGCTGTTGTTAATATGATCTAAGCTTCAGAGCCTTAGCTTCCTCCCCTACAAAACGAGAAGAGGACTACTTCTCGGGGTTGTCAAGAGATGAAATGACATGATAGACAGAACACGGTGCCCGTACTTGGCAGGATCAATCAGCAATAATTACTTTGTGTGAAAGGCGCTGTGCTGGGCAGAATAGAAATGACAAAGATGACACCCTTAACTCTTGAGGGGCCCGCAGTTGTGGCAAATGAAATCTGTTACAATGAGCCAATTGCAAAGCACTTTGGGAAAGAGTAAGAGGAACATAGACTAGGGACGCTCTGCCTGGGACACTTGTCCCCTCCCCACACTTCCCTCCAGCTTCACCAGCTGACTTACTCTTCAGGTCTCAAGTTAAACATCACCTCCCCAGGCTCCCCCAAACTAGGTTTGGTCTTCTGCTGCCCTCCTGCTTTCACATAGAACTCCCTTCTCCCCGGCTCTGGGAGGACCAGGACTGACTGTGCTGGTTCCAGCACCCAGCACAGGGTCTTATACTTAGGAGGTGCTCAAGAATGTTTGTTAAATGAACGAACAAAAGAAAGAAACATGGGATTTTTCAGTTACATCAGCCTCGCCTCATCTCCTGGACTTTGATGAGGAAATTGAGGGCACGCTGAGCAAGCGAACAAAATCTGGGGGTAAAACTCACCTAACCTGTGGCAGAATCATGATCCAAAAAATTTCCAGCTGACTTAAACAGTAAACTAGGGTTAACAAAATGAGATTTGACAGGAGTAAGTGTAAAGGACTACATTTGGCTTGCAAAACCCACGAGCTGTCCTGCGACTGTCCAGGGGAGGCTGTGACTGAGCAAGCCTGACAGAGACTCCACATTGGCCAAGGCATAGGATCCTGTCTTGGACTGGCTTAATACGTAGCATTCAGAATAAAGGTGGTGCGCGTCTTACCATTTCATTTACGCTTCAAGACAGACAACAAAAAACAGGAATTCTGAGCATATTTTTCAACCTCTCTAAACTTTATTTTCCCCTCTGTAAAATGGGCACCGGCCTCATGGGGTTGTGAGCATCAAATAATTGGATGACTTTATTATCCCCATTGGCAAGGAACAACCAAAGAAAGGAACTGCAGTGTTTAAAGAAGTAAAGAATCAGGTGGGAAAACAGGAGACACTATAGGATCGTCTCTTTCAAAGTTTCCTTCTGTGATGAAGAGACTAAGCTTCTTTGTCTTTACGAACCTAGATGGCAGAAAAGTGTCATCTAAGAATGAAAGAAGTCAAGATATGCATTTCAGTTTGACAGAGGGAAACACTTCCTAATCTTTAAAGCTATCCAAAATGAACTGTCTTGGGATGTGGTGACTTCCCCATGTGTGTAGGTGTTCAAGCACAGGGCAGGTGCTCCCTTGGTGGGTGTAAATGAGATGATGCCTCAGGGTCTTCCCCCTGTTGGGATTCATCGAGGACTGGGTGTGTGTTGCTGTCATGTATTAATATCTGGCTCAGATTCATTTCATATATGGTCTCATTTCATCCTAACAACGCAATGGAATAAATTCCAATACAAGTCTCCTTTTACAGAAAAGTTGGCGAAATTCAATACCATGCTCAAGGTTGCACACTTTGTAAGTTACCAAGTCAAGCTTTGGATCCAGATCTGGGTGACACCGAAGCCACCACTCTTTCCAACACGGCCTTGCCAGGGCTTCTGCCCCAGCCCCCTCGGACCTTTGTGTGCAGGGTGAAACAGAGTGGGGGAAGGTGGAGTGCAGAGCAGGATCGCAAACGGGAAGTGTGTGGGGCCAGATTCAGCTGACATACATTTTGATTGGCAGGCAGAGTGGTTTTGGCTGCCAATATTTAATAATTGGAGGAGTTCACAGAAAAACCTGATTCCCTACTTATCTTTTAAAAACTGGAAAGTAGCCATATTGGCCCCTATTCCACTGGCTCCCATGAGCAAGGATTGCCTCTTCCAGACCTGGTCCGCACACTCTCAGTGGCCAACTTTCTCACCGTTTCTCATCCTGCTACTCCCTTCATTTGCCTTCTTGGCCTGGCCCCCAGGGGGAATATCAGCGTGCCGTGCCCAGCCAGAACATTCCAAGTGAATGAATGACAAAATCATAAGTTTGGAAATAGGAAGGTGCTCGCCGTGCTTTCTAGATGTGGAAGCTGAGTCCGAGGGAGACCCATGGTGGCACAAGTCGTGGGCGCACAGCCTGAACGGAACCCTGGCTGCCCGGTCCCCATGACTCTGGAAGGAATGTTTGCCTGGTAGCTGCTCCCTAGAGGAACCCATGTCCTGGCTGGGGAGGGGTGTGACCAAGCGTCCCCTGTACTCACCGACTGTACCCTTGGAAGGAATTCCGTCTCTAGTCACCATAAAACAGGACTTTCTCTGGTTTGGCTGCTCTTGGTCGGGGCGGCGGGGGGGATGTCACAGAGACCAACAAGGGATCACTGGCATTGTTGATAGGAGAGAGAACTAAGCTTGATTCCAATAATGAGAATTACTTATCAGTCTGTTGTTGTGTATTTCTGAGTTCCGTCAGAAGGACCATACTACTCCTGTGTCTGTGCCACCATTTCTCCCATTGGGGTGGATATTTGAAAGTGGCGTTGCTCCCAGGTCATTCAGGAGAGTCAGGGCCAGGTTTGGTGTGGTGAAGAGAGATGATCTAGAATCAAGAATCCTGAATTCCGTTTTGGCTCAGCCATTATTATGATTCCTGTGCTCCTTCTTTCTGGGCCTCAGTCTCCTCTTCTGTAACATGAGAGACAGTGTTAGGATATCAAAAAAGCCTCTTAACAGTTTTACAGTTCGATGATTCAGAGGTAAAACTGGAAATAATAGGACTGGGGACATGGCCAAAATCTTGATAGTAGAAGAAAGAGCTACAATAGTCCTTCAGAGCTGCTTCCTTCTTCCTCTCCTTTCTCCTTCATTTCTGCTTCGTTTCTTTCCTTCCTTCCTTCCGTCTGTCCTTCCTGCCTTCCATTTTTCCATCTATCTTTCTTCCTTTCCATCCATCCATCCTTCCTCCTTCCTTTCCACTCTTCCTCTCTCTTCCTCCTTAGCTTCCTTCCTCTCTCTTTTTCTTTTCTTTTTGAGATGCTTCAGGTGCTCAAGATGAAAAGCTGACTGAGGTCATTCAACTAAGCAGCTTTGCGTGAACACGCAGTCAGCAAGGTTCCAGGGCACGTGGAACGCCCGAGACTGTCTCTGCTTGCCTGGCTCTTAGAGTCTAGTCAAGCTCGCCATCTACTCAGCACTCCGCTCTTACTTAGATCTTCAACTAACTTATTTAGATCTTAGCTGTAATTTTTAAAAACTGATGTTCTGGGGCGCCTGGGTGGCTCAGTGGGTTAAGCCTCTACCGTCGGCTCAGGTCATGATCTCAGGGTCCTGGAATCGAGCCCCGCATTGGACTCTCTGCTTAGGAGGGAGCCTGCTCCCTGCCCCCCTCTGCCTGCCTCTCTGCCTACTTGTGATCTCTGCCTGTCGAATAAATAAATAAAATCTTTGAAACAAACAAACAAAAAACTGATGTTCCTCTTTTCCTTTAGGGCAACATTTAGTGTGTCCTTTTTCCTCTAATCAATCTGAAAATTCCTTTGTGTGGGAGGTATGTGCACTGACCAGAAAGCTGGACTATAGTAGAAGGACCTTGAGTTCACAGCCTATGCTTTATGGCCAGCACTGGGTATATAATATGTCCTGATTTCACCTTTTCTCTTGCTTCACCTGATATCTTCTCCATAAACATCAGCTGACTGTCTCCCATGTGCGCAGCCTGGGCTGGACACTGGGCTGAGATGGTTGACTACCCTGATCTGCTGCTCGCTGCCCATGTTTCAAGGAGCAAGTTCATAAAAGATGCAAGAGGAAGGAGTGATGGTGGACTGTTGCCTGTGTTTCCTGCTCTGCTTTCTAACTCTCGTCTTTTTCTCCTCCCCTGCTATTCAGTTAGCTGTTACCTTTGGGCCAGTGGGGTTCCAAGCGAGATAAGGCAAAACGATGTGTTTCTCTTCTGAAGAAAGGTGGCCAGGAAAGAGCTTTTCCAAAAAAGAGGCATTTCTTATTTTGTACCACACAAATAATACATTTTTAAAATTTGTAATTTGGGGAGAGCATCTTGGGGCTGGGACATGAGGACCTTTCTCTATTGGCCTTGCTCGAACAGAAATATCTGTGTGCGCTTGCTGTCTGTCTAGATGGCAGAGGCTGGCCGCCGATACCCCCAGTCAGCCACCCCGGGATTTTTCTCACTTTGGAATCTGGACGCTGAGCCACTAGGGGTAACCATGATTATATCTGTAGGGTTGGTGGTAAAGTGCAGCTGAGGTTTTACAATACTCGTTTGGAAAATCAGGATAACTCACTAGGAAATACCCACTTGTATACTCTGTGTAGACTGTCGTCCTCAGACACGTTAGCCAAGTGACTTCTTTAAACGAAGGTAGAGAAGTTCCTCTGGGCTCCTCACTGACCTGGGACTGCTGAGGGGAACGGAAGGACAAATCTTTTGTCAGGATGACTTTGTCACAGGGGAAAATGCCATTTTTCATGAGTAGCCCACCTGGATGCAAAGTGGACTGGGGAAAAAAGTTGCAAGGACCCGTAACATGAAGAGTTTGCACTGGATAATCTCTAGGAACTATTCTGCCTCAAAAAAACCAGCCTGTCACTCTTTCTAAGAAAGAGCCCCAGGGGTGCCTGGGTGGCTCAGTGGGTTAAAGCCTCTGCCTTCGGCTCAGGTCATGATCTCAGGGTCCTGGGATTGAGCCCCGCATCGGGCTCTCTGCTCAGCAGGAAGCCTGCTTCCTCCTCTCTCTCTGCCTGCCTCTCTGCCTACTTGTGATCTCTGTCAAATAAATAAGTAAATAATCTTAAAAAAAAAAAAAAAGAGCCCCAAGTTCTTTTTTTTTTTAAAGTAAGCTTTTGAGATGTAATTTAGATACCATATACTTCACCCATTTACAAGTGTACCATTTAATAGCTTTCAGCCTGTTGACACATATATGCAGCCATTACCACCGTCCATTTTAGAACATTTCCTTATGTCTAAAAGGACCCCCGTACACTTAAGCTATCCCCCCATTATCCATCCCTCAGCTCCCAGCCGGAAGCCACCACTAATATATTTTCTGTCCCTATAGATTTGCCTATTCTGGATATGTCATATAAATGGAAGAAAATATGTAGCATTTTATTGTTAAATCTATAAATATATGCTGGCTTTCTTCACTCAGTACGTGTTAAAGTGTGTCCATGTTGTGTTGTACCAAGTATGAGCATTTCATCACTTTCCGTTGCGGGATGATATTCCACGGTAGGGATCTACCACGTGTTAGCTATCCATTTATCCGTAGAGGGACCTTTGCATTGTTCCCACCTTTTGGCTGTGACATCCGTATCCAAGTTTTTGTGTGGACAGACGCTTTCATTTTCTTGGGTAGATACCTAGGGGAGGAATTGCCGCGTCCTTTGGTAACTCAGTGTTTAACTGCTTGAAGAAATGTCAGGCTGTTTTCCAAAGCTGTTGCAATTGTATGTTCCTGTCAGTGGTGTATGAGGGTTCCAGTTTTTCCGAATTATTGTGAGTTTTTGTGTATTATTATTATAGCCATCCAATTGGGTGTTTCCCCGATGATTCCTCTTCATGTCCTTATTGGCCATTTGTGTATCTTCTTTGGAGAAAGGTCTCTTTGGAGCCTTTTCCCAATTTTTAATTGAGCTACTTGTCTTTACTATTGAGTTGTAAGAGTGCCTCAGTGTTTTATTATTGATTTATATATACATGTATTTTATATAATTATATATTTAAATATTTAATAGCATCTAGATATAGAAGGTAGTGACACTTTTTTTTTAAAGATTTTATTTATTTATTTGATAGAGAGATCACAAGTAGGCAGAGAGAGAGGGAGGAAGCAGGCTCCCTGCTGAGCAGAGTGCCCGATGCGGGGCTCGATCCCAGGACCCCGAGACCATGACCTGAGCTGAAGGCAGAGGCTTTAACCCACTGAGCCACCCAGGTGCCCCAGGTAGTGACACATGTTATAGATATATGTGTATGTCTAGATTTTTAAAAGTCTAGATTTGTATAAATGTGTAAGATATTCTAGGTAAAAGTTCCTTGTCAGATACATAATTTGCAAATATTTTCTCTCATTCTGTGGATTCTTTTCACTTTCTTGATAGTATTCTTTGAAGCACAAAAGTTGTAAATTTTGATGAATTCCAGTGGATCAACTTTTTTCTTTTGTGCCTTGTGTCATAGTAAGAATCCAGTGCTAAATCTGAGATCACGAAGATTTATCCCAAGGGCTTCTTTTGAGAGTTTTATAATTTCAGGTCTTACATTTAGATCTTTGATCCATTTTGAGTGAGTATTTGCGTATGGTGTGATAGTAAGGTCTGCCTTCATTCTTTTGCATGTAATGTTACTCCACCAGCATGTGTTGAAAGCATATTCTTTTCCCATCGAACGAGCTTTCGCACCTTCATCAAAAATCAACTGACTGTAGACTCATGGGCTTATTCCTAGATCCTTAGTTCTACTCATTGATCTGTGTGTCTGTCCTTATGCCAGGACCATGCTGTCTTAATCACTGTTGCTTATAGTTTTCGTAGCAACTTTTGAAATTGAAAAGTGTAAGTCTTCCAACTTGCTGCTGCTTTTTCAAGATTCTTTTGGCTTTTCTGGGTCCTTGGCAACTTTGAAGTTTAGAATCAGCTTGTCAGCTCAGCTGAGATGCTGATAGGGATTGCATGGAAACTATAGACTAATTTAGTGAGCATTGCCATCTTAACAATGTCAAGTCATCGAATCTGTGAACACAAGATTTTTTTTCATTTATTTATATTTTTAAATTTCCACAATGTTGTTGTAGTTTTCAAAGTATAAGTTTTACACTTCTTGTGTTAAATATATTCCTAAGTACTTTTTTCTTTCTGATGGCTGTTATAAATGGAATTGTTTTCTTTATTTCATTTTCGGATTGCTCATTGAAAGTATATAGAAATATAATTCACCTTTGTATATTTTTCTTGGCTCCTGCAATCTTGTTGAACTTACTAGTTCTAATAGTCTTTTTTTTTTTTTTTTTAGTGAGTTCCTTAGGATTTTCTATGTGCAAGATTATGTCATCTGAAAATAGAGAAAAGTCTTACCTCTTCTTTTCAAATCCGGATGCCTTTTATTTCTTTTTCTTACCTAATTGTGCTGGCTGGAATGTTTATTGCATTATTCACAGTAGCCGCGGAGCTTCTAGTATAGTGTTGAATAGAAGTAGTGAGAGTGGACAACCTTGTCTTGTTCCTAATCTTAAAGGGAGAACTTCCAGTATGTCATCATTAATGTGACATTAGCTATTAGGGCTTTCTGGTTTTGTTTTTGCTTTTGGTAGATTTCCTTAACAGGGCGAGGAAGTTCCCTTCTATTACTGGCTTGTTGAGTTTTTATCATGAAAGAGGTTTGGATTTTGTCAAATGCTTTTACTGTATCTATCGAAATGATCGTATGCCTTTTGATTTTTGATTTTTATTCTATTCAAATGGCATATCAGTGACATTGATCTTTGGATGTTAAGCCTATCTTGCATTCCTGAAACAAATCCCAGTCCGTCTTGGTGTCTCATTCTTTTTATATGTATTCAGTTTGCTAGTGTTTTGTTGAGCTTTTTTGTATCCACCCTCACAAAAGATATAATCTGTGGCTTCCTTGTGATGTCTTTGGTTTTGGTATCAGGATAATGCTGCCCTCAGAATGAATCCAGAAGTTTGCCCTTCTGTTTTAGAACAGTTTTTGAAGAATTGGTGTTATTTAAATGTTTGATAGAATTCATTTGCCATCTGGGCCTGGTCTTTCCTTTGTGGGTAGTGTTTTGATTATTGACTCAATCTTTACTTCTTATAGGTCTATTTGGGTTGTCTGTATCTTCTTAGTTCTTGAAATGAACTCTTGTTGAGTTAGTTTCAGTAGCTTATGTCTTTCTAGGAACCTGTCCATCTCGGATCTAACTTATTGGCACACAATTACAATATTCCTTTATAATGTTTTTTTATTTTAGTAATGGTAAAATGCTGGTAGTAATGTCTGCTATTTCATCTCTCATTTGTTAATTTGTTTTCTCTCTTTTATTCTTGTCTTGGCTTGTTTGTTTAAATGTTTTCCAATTTGTTCATTTTTTTTTTAAAGATTTTATGTAATTATTTGAGAGAGAACATGAAAGAGAGAGTGAGCGAGCACAAGCCAGGGTAGAGGGAGGGCAGAAGGAGAGAGAGAGGCAGACTCCCTGCTGAGCAGGGATCCCACTGTGGGGTTCCATCCCAGGACCCCAGGATCATGACCTGAGCCTAAGGCAGATGCTTAACTGGCTGAGCCACCTAGGAGCCCCACCCAGTTGTTCATCTTTTCAAAGAACGAGCTCTTGGTTTCACAGATTTTTCTCTCTTGTTTTTCTGTTCTCTGCTTCATCAATTTCTACTCTAATCTTTATTCTTTCTTCCCTTCTGCTTCCTTTAGGTTTAACTTGCTATTCTTTCCCTAGAGTTCTGAGGTGGAAGAGTGGGTCATTGATCTGAGATCTCTCTCCTTTCTCAGAGTAGGCATACAGCTACAAATTTCCCTCCACGCAACTATAAATTTTAGCTCCATCCCATAAGTTTTGGAACATGACATCTTCATGTTCATTCATCTGTTTTCTCATTATGCTTTTCATTTCTTCCTTGTTTCATTAACTAGTTAGGAGGGTGTTGTTTAATCCATGGGCCTCTCAAGTTCGTTGCTGTTACTGAGTTCTGTTCTCATTCCACGTTAGAGAATACTCTTAGTATTATTTCTATCCTTTTAAATCTGTTGATGGTTGCTTCATGGCCTAGCATACAGTTTATCCTAGAGAATGTTCCACATGTACTTGAGAAAAATGTATATCCAGCTGTGATGGCTGGGGTCTCTTATGGGTGTTTGGCCTCACTGGTTATTAGCGTTGTTCGAGCCCTGTTTCCTTTTTCATTTTCGGTGTAGTTCTATTGAAATTGAGATATTGAAATCTTCATCTATGATTGTTGAATGGTCTGTTTCTGTCATTTCCCTCAGTTTTTGCCTTGTGTATTTTGCTACTCTGCTCTTAGTTGTAAATGTTTATAATTATTATATCTTCCTGATGGATCGACCCTATTCTTATTATGACATGTCCCTCTTTATCTCTAGTAACATGTCTTGTTTTAAAGTCTCTTATCGAATATTAGTATAGCTACTTCAGCTTTCTTATGCTTGCTGCAAAGCTCAGGTTTGAATTTTCATAGGCTTTGATGGGCACTGTAAATGAGTGAAGAAATTACCTCTTTTTCTTTTTTCCCCCTTCGTCTTTCAAATGAAATATTTTACCAGTCAACCAACTCTCCCTGAGCACGAAGTCGAGTCCCCCCACACAAAGCCCTGCATGATGTAAAAACTCTTGTGTCTAGATAGAACCCTATCATGGGATTGGTCATCCTCTTCACATCATCCTCAACAAATTAAAATCACATCCTCCTTTAAAACAGTGAGGTGGCCTCATGACCAGAACTTAGAGGTAAGGAACTAAAATTAAAGGAAAGGGAAATCAGGAAAAATTTTATCAAAATCAGAGGAATACGAAGGTGTTAGGAAATAAGATGTTTACTCTTGAACTCCTTAAGTCAGAATAGCTTCCCTGAATTCTTTGGGTCATTCACTTGCCCCGAAAGCAGTGGAAGAACCCCCAAGTGATGCTACTGGGAAATGGCATGGAATGAGGATGGCATACGGGACCTCTGTGTCTATGGGCCTTACTGTGCCAGAGTGAGTACAGATTTCAAAAGGAAAAAAACACGTTTAAAAAACAGGTGTAAGACCACTCAGCAAGGGCCCCTGTTTGATCATCCGCTGTGTCTGAGCCCACTTGCTGTCCTAGAGGAGGATAGCCCCGACACTGCCATTGGAGGAGCACACCTCACATTCGGTGCCAGTTTCCTGTCCCTGCTTTGAGCTCTAGGAGTTCAGAGAGGGGAGGGTGGCGTGACCTCTGCCTAGCTGTGTGTTGGCCCGAGTCCCTGGTGACAGTGTGTCTGCACCGCCAGAGCGCCGACAATCTTTGGAGCAGCTCTTCCTTGCTCAACAACCAGCCAGTTTGGTCTCAGGAAACCACTCTGCAGTGCTGGCTGGGTTCAGAAGTCATTTTTAATTTTGTGACAAAGACAAATATGTCCTATGGGAGTAGTAAGTGGTTTTACTGGTGATATTAATGGAACTGTGACCTCTTCTGTATCTATGGTCCTACAAAACAAAAAATGTTTGTATTATAATATGTCAGGCAAGTTCATTCTTAGCCCTTCCTTGAAGCAAATTGCAGAGGAAGTATACTATTATTAAGCCCAGAGCAGTGTGTGTGTGTGTGTGTGTGTGTGTGTGTGTGTCCGTGTGTGTGTGTCCACAGTCATAAGCTCATTGGCAAACATGGTGGATTTTAATGCAACTGCAGACTTGATACAAATGAGGTATCTTGAATTGGGTTGCGATGGGCACAATTCATTGCAGTGCTGAGCAGAATTGCAGGGGGCCCAGGGTTGATATTGGTATTGGCTTGTAAAGGCCAATAGTTGTAGTAAAATTCAAGTGTTGGGAGGCTCCAAAGTGGCAAAGGGGAAGGAGACATTCAAAGACACATCGAGCTCACCTCTTCTGTTTTCATTTGGGATGGGCATTCATTCGCCTAGAAATGACTACACTGATGTTTACTATTTCCCGCACGAACTTTTTATGCCAGTGTCCTTTGTTGCAAATAGTTGCTTAAGGAGACAGTAAATTAAATGTGAAGGATTTACAGTTTAGTTACATGAATTAAACCATTTCCTGGTGTTTGTGTTTACCTTGGGACTCACAAAGAAGACAAAAATATAAACTCACAGGAGGAAGGAAAGGAATGATCAAATCCCAATAGTTTCTGCCTGAACATCTAGCTCAGCAACTTTATTTAAGGGAGGAATTTTGTGCTGATAAGTGAATCTTTGTCTCTGTATAATTAACTTTTCCTCTCTGCATACATTGCTATACCCACTGAGCTCTCCAAATAGACATATAACTATTAACTATGCAATGTTCGTGTGTCATTCTATTGGGCAAAACTAAAGTAAACCAAATGCAGAATTGATAGTTTTCCTCAGGTAAGAATGGATGCTGCTTTATAATTTGAGACTTAAATTCAATATTCAAAATATTATAAAATAATACATGATCATTCTAGAAAATCTGACACACATATAAGAAGGTAAATAAGAAAATAACAACAAACCACTACTCAAACATTTTAGTGTATTTGTTTTTTTCCCTATGCCATATCCGAATATATATTTATGCCTTTTATAGTTAAGATCATGGGTATAATCTGTGATTTTCATATATCCCAACGCCCACTCTCCATAAGTTCAAATCTCTCCTAATAGTAAGTAACAGCCAACACATATCCAGCATTAACTGTCCGCCACGTACCATTCTAAGCGCTTTACATCTATTCCTTCATGTAACCCTCATCATAGCCCTTTGAACTGGATTTTGCAAATGAAGCACAGAGAGTAAAATGACTTGCCTGAGGTTTCACAGCCAGGAAGGGGCAGAGCCAGGATTCCAACCCAATTTGTAAAGTGTGAGCTCTGTGCCCCCACCATGTGCTGACTCCCTCTGACTCAGCCTTGTAACCGCCCTGTCCCCCAGCCTGCCCTCACAGCCCTCCTGCCCCTGGGTGATTGTCCTCTTGTCAGAATTTCTCTAAAACTAGACTGACAGGGCACATCCTCTCCCCACCACGTGTGTGAAAATCAGCCTTCATCTCTGAAGAGCAGTTGCCAGCTACAGCCTTTGTGGAGTGAGGAGGAGGCGGGGAGCTCCAGCCCTGAGGGTGGTAGGGGGAAAGGAGGTCAGGAGACATTGGCCTCCAGGCCTGGCTCTGCTCACATCACTTCACGCATTTACACCCCTGTCTTATCTGTCAGAGGACAGAGTTGTCGGAGAGGTCTTCCTCCATTTTGTTAGGTCATTCATTCATTCATTTACCACATGTCGGACTGAGATGAGTACAGTCTGTCTCCTCTCCTCTAGGAACTCATCAGCCGGTTTGCAGCCAGAGAAGTAACCTGCCAGTTCAATGTAGAGTGTGTGAAGTATTGTTATTGGAGAATGTGGAGAATTTGGGGAGGACCCCTAAGGCGGGGATGGAGAAAGGGTATAAGGAAGGGGCTGGCCTAGCAGGGCTTCCAAGAGGACAAGGAGGAATTATTTAGAAATCTAGGGCATATGAGCTAGGCTGCGATAATAGGGCCTTTCTAGTGTCCAGTGTGTGTCAAATGAGTGTGTCTTAAGCAGGCTACACCAATGTCACCTTTTCTTTTTTTTTTTTTTTTTTGATTAAACCTATAGTAATTTATTGTCTCACATTCTAGAACTGGAGGTTGAAATCAAGGTGTCAGTGGGGCCATGCTCCCTCTGAAACCTGCAGGGGGTTCCTTCTATGTCTCTTCCTACCTGTGGTGGTTGCCTTGGCAACCCCCACCTCGCACCCCATCACTCAGTCTCTCCCTGTATATTCATGTGTCTTCTCCCCCCACCCCATGTCCCTGACCCTGGGACACCCATACTGGGGTAGGTACCCACCCTCTTAATTCCACTGACAGCGGTTCCATTTGATCCAAACGAGGTCACATTCTGAAGTACTGGGGTTGAGGACTTCTGCATTTTGGTTTTTGGGGGGGGACACAGTTTACCCCACAACAACATCACAGCCACCATCTAGTCTAGGCAACCACTGCCTACTCGCTGCTCCGTGTCTCCATTCAGCATCCAGACTGAGCTTCCTAAAGCCCAGCAAGCCCCTGGGGGGCTCGTTGGGTCTTTCAGGTCCAGATGGAGAGAGTTAACAGCAGACTTCTTTCCATCTGGCTGTTTAAGGCTAAAGCCAAGGGCAGAAGGTGGCACAGTGACTCCTGAAGAGATCATGAGATATCAGTGGGTTCCTGAGCGTGAGGGCGTGGTAGACTGTGCGAATGTTTCTGAAAGATCTGATGCTGATTCTGGTCCCCAGAGGAACCACAGAGAAGCTGAACAGGTGGTTTGAATCCTCGTGGCCTCTGAGACTTGGCCAGATGCCCTCCTTCTGAAGGGTGGTATCTTAGTGATGATGTAAGCCTTTTCCAGCCCCCTCTGCAGGCGCTGGGACTTACTGTGCTGTTAGTAGATAACACTGCACATACTAAAGGAATCTAGTAGGCCTGGAAAGTCAACGCAGTCCTCAACGCGGCTTCTCCAGACTCTCCCCAGGCCCTGAGCAGCTCAGAGCTCCTCACTCCTTATGAGTCTGCAGGAAAGGTCTAGAAAACCTTTAAGTCAGGCTTCTGTCATTCAAATGCTAATCCCCTACAAATTGACACCTCTGCCTTACCTCTATCTGCTCTGAAGTCAGCTGACCATTGCACCCAGGGCCCTTGGACGCCTTACAAAGGCTCTGGAGGCTGCTTCCGGAGGCACTTAGCATAGTGGTAGGAAGAAATTTATGCAGAATATTCTCCTTTCTTTCTCCCTGCACTTTTATGGCTTTTTGCAATGGTGACCTAAGCCCGTTCCCTCCCCACCCCCCACATCACAGTTGCATCTTAGGGCATCAGGGGCAATCTGACCCAAGGTCAAGACCTGAATAAGGAATTTGGTTTCTTTTTTTTTTTTAATTAATTTTTTTTAAAGATTTTATTTATTTATTTGACAAAGATCACAAGTAGGCAGGGAGGCAGGCAGAGAGAGAGGGTGAAGCAGGCTCCCTGCCGAGGAGAGAGTCCGATGTGGGGCTCGATCCCAGGACCCTGAGACCATGACCCGAGCCGAAAGCAGAGGCTTAACCCACTGAGTCACCCAGGTGCCCCAAGGAATTTG
The DNA here is from genome assembly GCF_963455335.1 of Martes martes. Taxonomy (NCBI): domain Eukaryota; kingdom Metazoa; phylum Chordata; class Mammalia; order Carnivora; family Mustelidae; genus Martes; species Martes martes. Next base: position 73,813,154 of record NC_137890.1, read on the forward strand.
GTTTCTTACAGAAGCACTCTGTTTCTGGGCAAAAACAAAGAGGGCCAAATTCAGAGATAAGAATGCAAGTTTATGGATTATATTAAGGGGGACATGTGTCAGTGACCGTCTGCCTCACCCAGCTATGGTGTCTAGATGTTGATACAACCATTTATATATATATATGTATATATATATATACACACATATATATATGTATTTTTCATTTTCTTCTCATTCAGATACAGGTAGACCTTTCTTAGAGATGCACAGTGAAATACCCGAAATTATATATATGACTGAAGGAAGGGAGATCGTCATCCCCTGCCGGGTCACATCACCTAACATCACTGTGACTTTAAAAAAGGTAAAACCGAGCAATACTTCTCTCAGAAAATCTTTTCTGCAAGTGAGCACAATGAATTTCAAGTCCTTTTATCTCTCTGGAATGATTTTCTTACAGACATTTGGGTTGCTCAGTGGACTTTACTCGAATATCCTTTTACTATAAAGGATGAGTGCTAGAGGTCATACCCAGGCATGAAATAACATGACACATTTGTGTGGGCATAAATTGGTGTGAATATCATGAAAGAATGAAAATTGTGCATATGTTCATCTAAGGCCACAAATCCAATTGTCTGCAAATGTGAGAAAAACCAATTCTGTTGCTTATCCAAATTAGTAACTTGGCAGAGAGGGATTACTCCAGATTTTTGCCAAGGACAGAACTGTGAGACAGGTGCCTACAGCCACCAGCTTTTGTTTGAGTTGTGAAGTTCCCAGTAACAAAAGCTTATGTCCTGCTGGGCAGCCAAACTTAGCTGCTTAGGGAAAGGGGAAAAAAGTGGGGAGGGGGGCAAGAAAGCCTCACATGACATTTTTTTCTTCATATCATGTTGTAAATTATGCATGTGAAGAAAGAAAAAGATTTGGGATGGAACCTAATAAAGATAAAAACTAAAATGTGACATTCCAGCTAATTCATCGATGCTAAGAGTTTGGGAACAGACTAGGGCGAGAGGTGGACAGGTACTTCCCAAATGGAAAACAGTGGTGAGTCCTGAGAGCTTTGAGGTTTAAGAGGAAAAGTTTAGGCTGTCCCAAGGTAGCGTTCAGCACCACTGTCCCACTTAGGTTCTCAGGAAGTGTTTGGTGGTTGTAGTAGTGGAGCCAGAAAAACTTGGAGTGATTTCCGGTGTCACTGGTTGGCCTGAAATCCTGCAATATGTTGGAGGTGTCTCCTGGTCTCCTTCCCTTGCATTCACTTTCCTACATTATTGATTTGACTGAAGCCCTCAGGATAGTCCATCAGTGACAGGTTTTAGCTTCCATTATATCTGTGTGTCACCACCAGTAATTATAAAGCCGCTGTATTTCAGAGCTGAGAGCATCAGAGGATTCAAAACCAATGGCGGAAGGACAAACTGAGGTCCTAGGGGAATTGGGGAGTTGGGGACCTCCCAGACCACCCTGGGCATTGGAATCCGTATCTTGACTGCTTCCGTGCTCTTGCCACCTTTGCTAACGGTTTAGTTTGTGCTGGAGAGAGACCAGAGCGGTTAAGAACAGAGCCTTGTGCCATGCTGCGTGGATTCTGATCACCAAACCACTTAACCTGCTGGACCAACTGGCAAGTTATCTAAACTCCCTCCACCTCAGTTTCCTCATTGGAGAGATGGGAGTGGTTACAGTCAAACCCCCCTCACAGGGGTGTTAGGAAGTAACTGAGGTGATACAAAAAAACCCCTAGAACAGTTCTTTGTATAAGGTGAGCCCCATCAAGGGTTAACTATTATTATTTACCTAACAGTTTAATACCCAATACTTGATTTATTATCAAGTGATATTTACTATCAAGCGTGGTATCCACTCCTCTTAGTCTGAGGTAATAATCACTGTGTGATTAATATGGAACATGCCATGGGGCTGTGGAACGTCTCTGTTTTGGGCAAGCCCCTTGCCTTTTTGCTCTAGTGCAGATCATTTTTCTGTGCTAAGAAACAGTCCCAAATTCCCCCATGTAAAAATCTGAGGGGGGGAGCTTATTTTCTCTGTTTTTCTACCTAAGATCTATAATACACTTGAGAGAAAGAGAGAAGGAGGGAGGGAGGGAGAGAGAGAGTGGAAGAGAGGGAGAGAGAGAGAAAAGCACACTGTTCTCATAGGGATTTGGGTTTGCCATATACATATTGAAACTGTTCTAGTTATAAGATCTTTCCCTTCTACCTCTCCTCTTGTCCCTTTTAACCTGCCGTCCCTTCCTTCTCTCCCCCTCACCTACCCCCGCCGTAGGAGCTGTGGTCAGCTGGAGACAGCCTCCCTGTCCAGTCCTTTCTTTCAAGGCTGTTTCTCCCCTGCCTCTCTGTGATACTCATAGGCACCGCCATAGCTGATGAGCTACGTGGCCTTCTGCTAATTCAGCTCGAGCAAAGTTTCTTTGTCAGTAAAATACTGCTGGTGGCGGTAAGGGCAGATCTGTAAGCGAAACTTCCTCTGAAACTTTAAAGGAAACTTCTGTATATTTCTGAGTTGTGCTGAGGAAGTCCATCAGCAAGCCTTTCTTTTAGATTCGGTCCAGGCTTGGGGTCGCCTGTGTTCAAAGCATCATAGATCTCAATCCCTGACTGAAACTTGTCTGAGCTTTGCCCTTAATAATTGGTTTCAAGTTAGAGAAAGGCTCTTTTTCTCCCATTGGAGATAGAGCCTTCCTGAGCCTGTGGATAGAATCATGATTTACTAGGACATGAAATGCCTCCTTCACTTGCTTGCAAGTTCTTCGTAAATAGGGTGCAGCTCGTTTCAAAGCTGTGGGACATTCTGGTAACACAGACCCACACAGACATGCTCCCTGGGAGAGGGCGCTGGGGTCGCCTCACAGAGGAATTTCTGCCATGGAGTTGCAAATCCCAGCCAGATTAGGTCCTTCAACAAGCAGTATAAATAAGTGATAAACAGATAAGCAATGCCAGGTGCACTTTTTTAAAAGAAGAGGAAAAAGATCTGAAAGGTAATCTGATTCTCCACCCCCACCCTTTTCCAGCAGGGGGATAAGTCACAGTGGTAGTCAGAGATGCCTCTGAAATTGGGCTGGGAATCTGGCATCAGGGGAATTTGGCTGGGCCACTCAGTGGAGCAATAGCCCTTTATAAAGTCTCATCCCCAGGCGGACTGTTTCTACGATAGTCTTTAAAAATAAAGTCCTTGGCGTCCAGCAGAAGGCATAAGGGAAAATCAAATCATGGATTCCTTTCTTCTGTCTGGACTCACGGTATTTGGGAATACTTCTAAGAATCTGAGAACGCCTCACTCATGACAGTGTCTCTGGGCTCCACATCTGTTTGCAGCTGTCTTCACTGTCCGTCTCCCTGGACTTTCCCTCCCAGAGGCAGACTCGAGGCCCTCAGCCTTCCCAGAATGATAACGCCAGCAAGCACCAAGTGAGGGCTATGCGTCTCAAAGGACTGGGAATTACTTACGGTCCTCTGAAGACAGCCACCTCTTTACTAAATCATGCAAAATGGGAGGACAAGTTGGGAAGGTGACCTGGCGGACCCAGTGGAAAAGTTCCTAATTGGTTTCTCAGGCGGGTCCGTTACAAGGGTGATTCCCAGAGGCCAAGTGATAGGGCACCCCCCCCTCCAAGTCTGACAGGACAGCTAGGTCCACCCTGGGGGGGTGCTGAGGCTGATAATGAATTACCACAATTTATCCTCATCATATATATCTTGCTCCACGCAATGCAAACAAAAGAGCCAATAATGCCAAACTGGAGTTTTTACCTCTACCGTTTTCATTTTCGATGAAAACTGGGATTTCACAGACTACAAGTGAAACACTATTGTCACGGTGCTCCTACGATTTTCTTAAAGCATCTTCTTTTTTTTCTTCTTCCTTTTCAGTTTCCCCTTGACACCCTGATCCCGGATGGAAAACGAATAAGCTGGGACAGTAGGAAGGGTTTTATAATAGCAAATGCAACATACAGAGAGATCGGCCTTCTGACCTGTGAAACGACAGTCAATGGACATTTGTACAAGAGCAACTATCTCACCTATCGACAAAGTAAGTGGGGTTCCAAAGGCATGAGGACAGGCCAAAACGCTTCAGGGCTTCCTTGCATAATGAGACCTTGATTTGGGGGAAAAAAAAATCTCATTTCTTATGTTTGCAGCCAATACCATCCAAGATGTCCAGATAAGCTCGCCAAGCCCAGTCAAGTTACTTCGAGGTCACACTCTTACCCTCAACTGCACCGCTACCACTGCTTTGAACACAAGGGTTCAGATGACTTGGAGTTACCCTGGTGAAGTGAGTGGCATTTTCCTCTGGCTTCTGGAGGGCAGTATTTCTTTCTGTCAAGGGGCTTGCCACTGGGTTTTGGAGGTGGGACAAAATCAGCATCTTCTGACTCGTGTGGCGGTTTGAGCGAACAAGGAAGCTGTGGGTGTGGTTTCGAGGCTTGGCTCGTCTGATGTTTCATGAGTGTGTGTGCACAGATACGGTCTTTTGATGTCTGGAGGTTTTGTTTTGAAGTATATAGGCTGGTATTTCTATTGCATGACTCCGGGTGGAAAAGGGGATTGTTTCATCCTTGGAAACTGTTCTCTGGGATTTAGAGATGAGAGGGAAATTTATCACTCAGTGCCAGGCAGGGCCTATCTGTGGTAAGAACCACAACAAAAAGTTGTTGTCAGCGTGTTAATTTTAGATACGAGCAGACAGCAAGGCACCTGATTGGCGCATGTTTGGAAAAGATATTCCAAGCCAGTCGGCCAGTATTCCCTGTGTTCAGTGAAAACGGAGCAGTGCTGTCCTTCAGAAAAATGAGAAGAATGGAGACCGAGTTGGGGCTCCTTATTCAGTCCAAACGTCCCTGCAAACAAACAGTCCTGGTTTGCAAACGTGTAGATGGGGAATTGAAGATCAGCTGTTAAGAAACTTTAACTGTCACTGTGGCCCCATTGGCTGTGTGGCGGCATAATGGGGGGGGGGGTAGATCCCAAGCCCTGTCGTGTGTTCTGTCATTCAGATTGCCCAATCACAGAATTAACTGATGATTAAATTATATGCCAAAGATTAACACGTCAGCCCCGAGCTACTGTTGTTTCTCCTCAAACATCTCTTGCCATGGAAATAGAATAACTTGGCAACAAAAAAATGGAATGCGTGCCCTGAAGGACTCGTCCATCTATTTTCTAGAAAGTGATAGTGTTTCATTTAAATAAAAATGCTGTGACTTGTGGCAGTCGTTTCTGGGTTTTGATAGAAGTCAGCTATTCTTCAGTAAACAACAAGAGGGAACAAACTCTGATCCTGTTGGTGGCCGACTGCCAGTTAAACCTTGGAAAATGGCGCCGTCCAGTAGAACTCTGTGTGACTGAAATATCTTGTCTGACTTTTACAGTCACCACTAGCCACAGGTGGCTAAGAGGGCCTGGAGTGTGGTTCCTGTGACTAAGGAACTGCATTTCTTATTTTAAAAGCCACGTGTGGCTGGTGGCTACAGAGCCAGACAAAACAGTTGTCTGAAACCCAGGATCAGCTGTTTTCCAAAGGCAGAAACAATACCAATGTTACTTGAATTTGGGAAGGAAGGAGTTCTCTAACGGAGAAGACGGAAGTAATACCTACAGAGAGTGGCTGAAAATCCCTCAGGCTGGCATTTAAGGGACCACTGCTTTGATTTTATATATATATATATATATATATTTTTTTTTTATTTCTTTATTTGACAGAGGGAGAGATCACAAGTAGGCAGAGAGGCAGGCAGAGAGAGAGGGGGAAGCAGGCTCCCTCTTGAGCAGAGAGCCCGATGTGGGGCTCGATCCCAGGACCCTGAGATCATGACCTGAGCAGAAGGCAGAGGCTTTAACCCCCTGAGCCACCCAGGCGCCCCCGCTGCTTTGACTTTTGATGGTGGTGGTTGGCATCTTCTTCTGGTTACTGCCAAGAAGGAAGAAAATGGCCTCCCCATGTGTCTGTTCCAGCAGGGCAACATAAGGACAGGTGGGTAGAAGTTGCCTAAACATGGCACAGAAGAGAGCTAAGTTCAAGACCCAAAGACCAGTTCTATACTGCTTTCACAGTAGGTTTTTTTTTTTTTCCCCATTCCTCCTCAAATGGCAAGGATGGAGAGGGAGACATAACGTATTATGTGTTATAAAATGTAATGCTAAAAAAAGAGAGAGAGCAAGAGAGGGAGAAGGAACAATGGAAGGAAAAGGCAATGTGATCTCATCTTCCCAAAACCAGGAAGGAGGCATTGTGACCAGTTTACGCTGCTGAACCTTGGGGCCTGCTCCTGGTGTGCCGTGGGGCAAACAGAGGACCACGGCCCACCACCACCACCACCATCAGATGTTGCCTAAGCTTGTAGATGGCTTTGCATGGCCTCAGATCCATTCTTTGTGATTTAGCAGAAATTGGTAAGCCTTGCTCAAAATAGTGAAATGATAAGAGCAGGATTATTACACCTAAGTGTGTGGAGCCAGGACTCCTGATTTTTTTCCTTCATTTCTAGTAAGGGAGCAAAAGAAAACTCACGCTTAGAGAAACAGTGTCATGGAGTCAGGTACCAAAGATACTTATTGCCTGAGTTAGCCACATCTCTGCCCAGAGAGCTGGTTGCTGTTTAGAGAGGTGTGTGCTGGAGGGAAGGCACTAGATTTATATCCTCCAGAGACCTGGGTTTCCTGCCCATGGTGACCTCTGAGGCTTCAGCCTCTTCATCTCTAGAAGGGCAGTGATGCTGCCTATCTCCCCAGTGAGAAACTGCTGGGTTAATGTACGTGAAAGTCCATCTGGAGAAGACGACGAGCTAAGTGAATGCTCCCATGGCAAATATTGGAAACGCATCGAGACACAGTTTGAGTTTCTTTCTTTTCTTTTTTTTTTTTTTTTTTTTTTTTTTTAAGATTTTATTTATTTGACAGAGATCACAAGCAGGCAGAGAGGCAGGCAGAGAGAGAGAGGAAGGGAAGCAGGCTCCCCACTGAGCAGAGAGCCTGATGCAGGGCTCGGTCCCAGGACCCTGAGGTCATGACCTGAGCCGAAGGCAGAGGCTTTAACCCACTGAGCCACCCAGGCACCCCACAGTTTGAGTTTCTAAACATCTTGGTGTTAGGTGGGTTTGCTTCCCAGCATAAAATGTTGATCATCTCAGTGATGATCTGAGAAATGCTCCCACCTTGAGCGTGAACAATTACTACGTCCACCTTTGCTGTACATTTTCTTTCTAGACAAAGAAGAGAGCATCTATAAGGCAACGAATTGGCCAGCGCACCTCCGTTGCCATTGTGTTCTACAGCGTTCTTACTATTGACAAAGTACAGAACAGAGACAAAGGACTTTATACTTGCAATGTGAAGAGTGGCCCGTCATTCAAATCTGTGAACACGTCAGTGCATATATATGGTAAGCCATTCCTGCTCTGCTTTCTATCATCATGGATTTGGGGCGGGTTCTGTAAAAAAGTGCGTTTTCTTTTGGCCAAGAGGTACTCTATCATGAATGATACTACTTGGTTCCCCTCTTCCTGCTGCCAAAAAGCAAAGCACATTAAGTGTTGTTTAATACTTTTGAATTAGAGAATCTTTTCCTTGCCAGTTTATTGTGGTGAGTAATTCAGTTAGATCATATTGTAACCTATATTAAGCTCTTTTCTTAGCATTCCATATAAACAATACAGAAAAATATGACAGATTGACCTTTATTTCTCAGGTACTGCTGTGAGTTAGAGAAAAATGTGGTGGGATAAGTTATTTAGAACCGATGTGATTTTATCCCTGGTATTACTCTGATGAAATCCTGATATTGTTGCTTAACGCCAATAGGCAAATTCTGTAAAGAAAATATTTAAACATCTTTAGAATCCTTAAAAACCTTATTTATCTCCACTGTTGGGGAAAAAAAAAAACAAACGGCAAGAAGCAGAAACTCTTGAACTGTCCTGGCAGTGGCCTGAGATGTTCTTTTGATTTTCTCCAGTAGGGTTTTTTGGTTTTTGTTTTTTTTAAATCAGATCATTTGTTTTATGACGCCCAAAGGAACTTTCTCCTATCATACTCATCTCGGGCATGGTAGATTTTCAGAAGTCTCTCTACTTTTCTGTGATCGCCATACAGATATTTGAGATGTTCCATTTTCTGTGGTCCTGCCTCTGTTTTTCTGTTTTCCTTGCAATCCTTTCACTTGAATGTACCTCACTAGTTAGCGTGCTTCTGGATTATTTTATTCAGGGATCAGTATTTGGGCTCCTTGATAGTCTTTTTTTTTTTTTTTTAATTTTATGTATTTATTTTGACAGAGATCACAAGCAGGCAGAGAGGCAGGTGGGGGTCGGGGGGGTGGGGAGCAGGCTCCCCGCTGAGCAGAGAGGCCAATGCGGGGCTCGATCCCAGGACCCTGAGATCATGACCTGAGCGGAAGGCAGAGGCTTTAACCCCCTGAGCCACCCAGGCACCCCGGGCTCCCTGATGGTCTTGATCGGAATTCTCTGTTTGTTCACGGCTTCCACCCTCCTGGGAGGCAGGGGTTTGGGCTGGTGTTGCTCTGTTAAGATAAACAGGGCCTTTCCTAATCTCTTCATCGCCTTTCCTCTCCAAGATAAAGCATTCATCACGGTGAAACATCGAAAACAGCACGTGCTGGAGACCATAGCGGGCAAGCGGTCCTACAGGCTCTCTGTGAAAGTGAAGGCATTTCCCTCACCAGAGGTTCTATGGTAGGACCGTAATTATTTTCCTATCAGTTTAAGATACGCTTTGTGAGTAGGAAGACGCAGGAGCCCAATGATGGGAATTCCTGAGAAAATATCAAGAGAAGTGTCCCCAGACCCCGGTGGAAAGCCAAGAACTGAGTTGATTTCTGGGGGCTGGGAGGCGGGGTTGGAGGGGAAGGGGATGTCCCAGGATGGAGTGGGAGATGAGGTGTTTTTGAGTGCTCGGTTCAGTTCAGCCCTTCACACGCTGTGACTAAATTTCTGCATCTCTAAACCTCCCCCATGATGTCAACATCCTTTGAATGGAGTATGTTGGGCAATGAGTAGGAAGCGTCTTGAATATCTAACATGCTCTATTAACCCTGAAGAAGTGGGCCCTTGTAATGAGGATAATAATTCTTTTATTATCTGAAAATAATTCTTTTATATACAGCTGGGATGAAAGTTCCAGTCTTCTTGTAAAATTAAACAAACATTAAGAGAGACAAGACTTATTCAGTTGTAGGGGTGGAGGAAAGGACCTACTTGAACTAATTAAGTTTTTTTTTTTTTTTTTGGCTCGAAGTTTGCATATTCAGAACCTCCCGAAGCAGGTCCTTTTTTTGTTAGTACAACACCTGATGTAAAACAATGTAATCTGTTTATAATCTGCAGTCATTTTATTAAATCATTTTTAAATGCTAATATCTTTGGCTCAAACCATTACATTTTAAACAAAGAGTACGGTACAAAACCCATTAGGAAAACAACCCGCACAATATGGAAATGGTACCATTGTAGAATCACCTCCACCAGCCCTCATTTTGCTTACAATATCACACGATTGCAGTGTTTGTTTTCAGTTTCCTCAAATAGTTAACAGGGAGTTAAAGAGAAAATTAAACTTTGTGCTGCGCCCCTTTGTGGCTTCACGGTAGAAGAGAGGTCTTTTTTGTTGTTTTATAATGTATAAAAAGTCCAATAGTAAATTTTTCCTGTGAGTGTACATTAATTCCTTCATTGGAATGTAATCAGTCCAGGCTATACATTCCCTCCTTCAAAAGGGTCTGAGAGTATCCCCATCTATTAAAGAGTGCTAATTTCTTTAGTAACTAAGCAGGTAGGACGTAAAACACATACACAATAACTCCATCCATCTTTGAAAACACTGACTTGTTCATGAGAAATTCAGTCAATTAAGATGACATCTGCAGTCATAACATAGAGCATAGTCATTTCAACTGCTTGGGAACCAAGACCCATTAGTGATGGGTATTTGCGTACAGGACAAGGTAATGTTTGCATGGATATGAACTAATACCATTTCCAATATTAAAACTTCCTACAGAACACAGTAAACTCCTAACAGATTTAAAAAGACCCAGCTAAAGAACTGTGCAATTTAATGAACTTAGACTTGTAGCATTAAATCTTTGAGAAGCTCTAGAAAATTTGGAGCAACTGAGGCTCACACAGATAAGCACAGAGTGGCAGAGCTAGGACAAGCGTTCAGGCCTCCCGGCTCTCAGTTCTGTATGCAACTGCGTGATATCTAGGCATTGATTCTATATTTAAAGTTAAAAAGAATTTTTTTTTTAAGTTTTGTACCTTTTGTTTGTGAGTTTTGTGCCTTAACTGTTCTTCCTCAGGGGAAAAATCTTGATAATCTTGATTTTACTATAGCTTATGAAAGGGACAACTGGTGTGACCATTTATACAACTAATAAGAACTCCACATGAGACCACAATAGGAAAGTCTATTTTTATTTTTATCTGGAGAAGTGATCTAGTTGATCTGACTTACAATGGCCCTTGTATTGCTGATGAGGCCTCACGCAAAACTGAAAAACATCTCGATGGGATCAGCCAGTGCTGCTGGGTGAATTCTTAAGTCACATGGGTACCTTAAAACCCTCGCTTTTCTTTCTCTCTTCAACGTACTTCTTCGACCTTGCCAATAAATTGAAGCATTTCTCCGTTTAAAAACCACACCTGGATTTACTGAAAAGTTGGTGTCTACATTCGTAAAATGAATGTGGAGGACTAAAGGCTTGAAGCGTCTCAACTTGAGCTCACAAACGTAAATGACAGTGTTAGAATGATCTCTGAGAGGCCGTGTGGAATGACTTCCCGATCACACTCTTCACCACAGGTTAAAAGATGGGTTCCCCGTGACTGAGAAATCTCCTCGCTATCTGGTTCATGGCTACGCATTAATTATCAAAGATGTCACTGCAGAAGATGCCGGGGATTACACGGTCTTGCTGGCCATAAAGCAGTATGGCGTGTTCCAAAACCTTACCACCACTTTAATTGTAAATGGTAAGTTTGTTGTTTGTACTTTCTTCAGGAAAATTGGGGAACCAAAAGTCCATAGAACAAAGTCAGAAAGAACACACTTTTTTTTGGGGAGAAAACACACTTTTAAGTAATGGTTTTAAAAACTTCACCCGCCTCCATTGTACTGATTTCAGGTCTGCTCGTTATCTTCCATAAGCAATATGATTTTTTAATCATTGTAATCATGATGTACATACCATGGAATCAGTTTTTTACTGTTATCAAAACACTTCTACTTTAAAAAAAAGAAATGGCCATAATGACAACAGATATGTGTTTGTTTCGCTGACATCACCACCAGGAGAATGCGGTCCTTCGTGTGGTAGCTCGGGAGAAAGTTACTGGACAGCTCTTGACTTCTGTCCTGTTCATCTTCCTTCCAGTGAAACCCCAGATCTATGAAAAGGCCGTGTCATCCTTTCTAGACCCGACTCTCTATCCTCTGGGCAGCAGACAAATCCTGACTTGTACCATTTATGGTATCCCTCAACCTACAGTCATATGGTACTGGCGTCCCTGTAACCATAGTCATTCCAAAGCAAGGTAAGGACCATTTGTTTCCTGACGAACTTTCAAATACTTGCTAAACTTGGACTCAAGATTCTTTAAAGGACATAGATGGAAGTTGACAAATGGGATATGCAGTTATATTTGGGGCAAAGTCTTTCCCTCCCAAGGGAAAAAGTAGGCAATATTTACTCTTCTTCCATACTCATTTCTAACCATTTCATAATTTTTCTCTTTAGTTGATAGTTTTAGGAGCGCGGGGACAGAATCAAGGTCACCTTGTGAGCCTTTTTTGAAACTCAGGTTGGAACTCCAGTCTTGTTTTCAAAGGAGAACCTCCAGACTGGAGCTAATTCAGCTGCAGTGGCCTTCCCATTTGTCATTTTGTGACCATTGGATAGGATAGAAGATCTTCCCTGCCTGGGGATCACTTCCTGTTGTAGGCTTTGCTCGTGCTCTTCCGTTCGTCTGAAATGTGCTTCCACGCATTGGCTGCCTCCTGAGAAGTCCTTCCTTATCCTCCCAGGCTTAGCTTCTTTGCAAACTCTCCTGACTGCCTCCTTCAGACTCCTTTCCCCCTCTTCAGGACGAACCACGCCTCATTGACACCTTCTTACTTTTCTGGGTTTGCATACGTTTGCATGCATGTGTTTTGTCTCTAACCCCTGAGCTGATTGAGATCACCTCTGTATCTTCAGGGGCTGGCACGCACAGTAGTAGAGGCTTACCGTGTACTTGCTGAGTGGCCGTGTCCCTACCTTCTGTCATTGTGCAGCATTTCCTTGCATCCTGTTGATGACTGAGTCCTGTTTACTCTTTTCCCATTTTTGTTTAGTCTAGAGGAATGATGCTAAGGACAGTTCATGAGAGCTAATTCGAAGGACAGGAATAGAATCGATAAGTGCAACAATCAGATACTATTGAGACCGCCCAAGAACAATCACTCTGCCATAATAATTGCCTTATTGCTTTTAACTCCACTTGTAGAATGTTGGGGGAATTTGCTATTTAAAACCAAAACAAAAACAAAATTAGCTTGAGAATAAGTAAGACACGACTCTAGCATGAACAGAAGTGGCTGTTTCGGTTTCTGGATTGTTCCTGCCATTTCAACTCTTCATCTTGTGTTGTAATCTTTTGCTTAAGGTCTTTCATTCTGATAGTGAAAGCTGCTGGTGAGTCCTGGGGTTCCTGAGAAGTCGCTATTTCCACACTTGTCCCAATTTCTCATGGGAATGTCATTTTCTAAGAATAGAAATATGGAGAAATTGTAAAGCTTGAAAATCTTCTTTACCCTGTGGATGCTTACCCCAAAGGAAAGTGAGATCTACTGAGATTTTGTGTGACTTTCCTAACTTCGGGGTAGGCATCCATATTTGGGGCTCCATTCCCTTAAGGCCTGGATATTTGTGCTAACCTAACATGCAAGTAAGTGAAAAATAACTAAATAATTTAAGCTATTTGGAGAAAAGTGTAAAGTTGAATTTTCAGGGAATAACATAGCCTTTTATAGATGTTTTTAATTTCTGTTTTGACAATAGCAAATCTAAAATTTCAATTCCAGGGGCACCCGGGTGGCTCAGTTGGTTAAGTATCCAACACTTGATTTTAGCTCAGGTCTTGATCTCAGTGTCGTGAGTTTGAGCCCCTCATTGGGCTCCATGCTGGGCATGGAACCTACTTAAAAATTTTTTAAAAAATAAAAATAAAATTTCAGTTCTATTTAGGGAAGAGCTAGGAACTCTGTTGGAAAATAAGAATTATGAGTGAGGGAATATAATGTTATAAAGTTGGGTTTGAATAATGCTAATAAAATATGGTTTGGGGAATGAAGTCATTGTAAGTAAAACTTTGGAGACATTAGCTCTCTTTTTCTGATTTCTTTGTGGTACCTGGGATCCTTGTCCTTGTGTCACAGAGTAAGCTTGCCAAGGTCTAAAAAAATGCCTAATTCCTCTTCTCTCAAGACTCAGAGCAGTGCCTCAGGTCTTCAGGAAATGTTTGTTGACCATTGACTTATTCTCTCATCAAGGCATTTTTTTAACCAATCATAAGACATAGAAAATGCAAGCTTTAACTTTTTCAGTGATGCTTCATATAAGAAAAATATATGTTGTTGCTTGAAATTATCTGATACAAAATGTGCATATCCATAAGAAGTTTTTTTGTTTGTTTGTTTGTTTTTTCCCTAAGTCAGCATACCGGTTAGCCTACCTGTGTCAGGCCCAAATTCGGTGCTTGGTGGTTAAATCAGTACCTTTGATTTAGAAATAGTTCAGAAATATATATAGGACCTTTGTGCTCTAGGACACAAATAGAATAATTCTACTTCACCCTGTCAGAGAGAGAGAAGCTAAAGTTGACAAAGAAATGGATCCTTCTTTAATTACTAGAAGTTTTCAAATACATCTTTAGGTAAATGTATTTCATATACTTAACACCTAGATTCCATTGCAGATAGGAATTTCAGTGAATGACATTTGAATAAAGGAGGCTCTGTTGCATGAATTTTCAGAATCTTATTTTGAGTTACATAGTGACATATTTGTTTGGTGGTATCTCCATGACATGAGAGTCAAAAGAGATTGAATGATAATATGTCATTACTCGTGAATATATAGACTAATTCTTGGTATTTAAATTTTAGGTTCTACTTAAAGGGCATATCTATATGTGGACACAACTGAAGCATTAGGTTAGTTTTGAGGTTTAATGTGTTTAAGTAGCTCAGACTTACTAATTGGTTTAATATGGCCAACTGGTTCATGTGTCTAAGTTAAAGAGGTTCAGACTTAAATTGCATAGTTTTCTGGAGTCTGGTAAATACCTAAATATATCTTAAAGCTGTCAGGACTATTGTTCAAGTAGTCCACCTTTGTGGAAATTAAGAACCATAAATAAAATGACCAGGAATTTCCTCCTGTGATATACTGCTGAGCTTTGTTTCAGCGATGCTTCTGATTCACCTAGAGTTTGTTCTTGTAAAACATTAGGAATGAAAGAAAGGAGGAAAAAGGTAGTTACTTTTCAACTCACATTCCTAATGAGCTGAGAAGAAATACAGCAGAATCTTCTCCCCTTTTGCTTTTCTGCACCTTTGGGTGGTAAAGTAGTAGGAGAGCTAGAATATTTCTTTTGAATTTTTAATAGCATTGAAATAATTCATCAATACCAAATGAAGTGGGATTTTGGATTTTTCCTCATCCTCAGCAACTAGCAGAGAATTACAAGTAGATACTCCTTAACTCATTCCAGGTTAGTGGGGGCATAACCAAGGGAGTGTGCATAAGGGCAGTTAAGCACAGAGTACCTATCACGCGTGTGTAGTTTACAGCTTCTGTTCATGTAGAATACAGATAATTCCACGTACTTCACAGAGACAATATGAGGTTCAAATGAGGTCATGTATTTGGGAGAGGTACGGAGTGCCATTGAAAGGCAAGGTTGTGATTACTGCTTGCAGTGGGATAAAAGTGTTTAAGGCTCCAAAACTTTTTTTTAAGATTTTATTTATTTGACAGAGATCACAAGTAGGCAGAGAGGCAGGCAGAGAGAGAGGAAGGGAAGCAGACTCCCCACTGAGCAGAGAGCCTGATGCAGGGCGGGGCTTGATCCCGGACCCTGGGATCATGACCTGAGGTGAAGGCAGAGGCTTTAACCCACTGAGCCACCCAGGCGCCCCCCAAAACTTTTTTTTAAAGATTTTATTTATTTATTTATTTGACAGAGAGATCACAAGTAGGCAGAGAGGCAGGCAGAGAGAGAGGGGGGGGCAGGCTTCCTGCTGAGCAGAGAGCCCGATGGAGGGCTTGATCCCAGGAGCCAGAGATCATGACCTGAGCAGAAGGCAGAGTCTTAACCCACTAAGGCACCCAGGTGCCCTAAGGCTCCAAAACTTTTAAGGAACTTGAAAAGAATGTTCTGCCTTCTATAGAGCTAGTTTCACAGAATTGACAATTTTTAACCTAAGGCTTCTGAGAAATGAACACAAGTTGTGGAAAATAAAGTGTGATTTTTGCTGTGCTTGAGAAACAGAGATGTAGTAGGTGTGGGCTGTAGACTCGAGGAAAATATAACACAATTTTTCAAAAGAAGAGAGAGGAAGGAAATACAGATGAGTTAGGCAAAAGCAAAAGGAAGATGACACAAAACTGTGCAGCGGGAGACTAAAGTAGTCGTCCCAGTTTGTGCGGCCTGCCTCACCCGCTCATTTCCTGTCATGGGAGGAAGTGGTTCTGACCTGTGCATTGGCAAAGACCAGGGTGGGGCAGGGTGGGGCAGAGTGGGACGTGGCATAGCCCATTCCTACTGAGAGAGTCCATAGTAGATTCTAGAACTCCTCGTCCCCCCTGGATTTTGAAGCACTAAGCGAGAGTACATGCAATGAGCTGGTCTTCCTCACGTAGTCCTTTGCCACAACACTGGTTCCATCTCACAGGGAGTCATGTGGATGATGATGTCCACTGCATGGAGACTGGTCTCTAAAGGGAAGAGTAACCGTCTTGGACTGGAGGGAAGGGACCCATTCTTCGGGAAACGGAGGAGATGGATTTGTGGGGGCCCTGGCAGGAAACGGGGGACAACATCCTTGGCTTGAGGCTGGTACTCCAGACCACCAGTTCCATTTTTCTCAGGAAGAGTCTGAGATGTCTCAAGACTACTTTAACTGACGCATGCTTGAGCACCCAGGAGCCTGGCCAGTGACTGACTGGAGAATTTCAAGCCTGGCTGGGTCATTCACTCACCGCAAACAGGAGGGTGGTGAGTGGGCCGCTGCTGGGTCATCCTCCCTGATGCTCACCGTCAACCCATTAACACAGCTTGGCTTCCTGTCCATGTCCAGAGTCTCCCCAGTTGTTTCCGAGGTTGTCTTGTCTTCCTTCTAAGACTAAGGGCTGCTTTCCAAATGTTGAATGTGTCTGGGTCTTTTCTCCAGGGACGGTGGCCACTGATGACTCCAGCTTTGTTTTTAGAGTGCGTGTGCTTTCCATCACAGTCTACTTTAATTCCCTGTCCCCGGCTAACTATCGAGGTCACAGATAACACTGATAGATGATAATGGAGTGACCTTTAGTGGAAAAAGACTGTTATGTGTATTGAGTTCTTTGTGAAAATCTCATTTTCTTCATCAGCTCTCTGTGGTGACCAATGAGAATACACAGAAACTTCAGCTGCTTCTGTGGCATTCACACTGTTTGCATCTTACAGATGTGTTTTGCACATCATCAGGGTTCAGCCCAAATATGCTATCACCCGTCTGTTCATCGCACTGACTGTCGTACACCATTAGCCTTCAGCGTGTATGTTTTAATGATACACCATCAACCATAGCGGGCCGTTACTTATTTTCTCTGTGTGTGTACCTGGAGAATATCTAATTCCCAGTCTCAGGGATAGAGACCTGGGAAGCAAGGAAGTGGGTTCTATTCTTGGCACAGGCCTTGACTTCTGTGTGACCTTGGCCAGTTATTTAATCTGTGCTTCAATTTCCCCTTCTGTAAATGGTAACGGCCCTGCTTCCCCTTTCCTATAATACACAGCTATTCATGAGTGAAATGAGAAAATCTCTTAAAATGACGTTTTCTTCATTCAAAAAAGCTTGAAATAATTTCCTAGTTGTGGCACACGGATATTTCCCTTCTGCTTCTTACAAATTATAAAGCAATTTGACCTGAGGGTTAACTCTGAGGGTCAATGCCAAATTCACTGAAAAAAAAATCGACCTGTGAAAGTTGAATGGCTATGAGAAGTCTTACATGGAAGTATGTATTCTGTGGTACAGAACTGCCTCAGTAATTATAATGCGAGTAATCACCCATTTAAAAAAACAAAATAAAAACAAAAACCCGCTGCTCCTCCACTGCTGGTGTCAACCCACATTTTCTTCAGGGCTGAGCTGGA
Organism: Martes martes; assembly: GCF_963455335.1. Classification (NCBI taxonomy): domain Eukaryota; kingdom Metazoa; phylum Chordata; class Mammalia; order Carnivora; family Mustelidae; genus Martes; species Martes martes. The sequence goes on from NC_137890.1 coordinate 73,830,582, forward strand.
CTACCTTTGCTGGTCTTGGTCCAACCCTCCAAGCAGAAGTATCATTCTTTGCCCAGTTAGTCCTAAAGCCTTGCAGGCTTTATTTGATCTTTTGCCAATGAGCCCCTTTAGAATGCCAAAAAATGTCATTGGATTCTCTGCTCATGGCAGGTGAAGGGGGGGTGAAGGGTATTCGGTATTACTTTCTTAGCCAAAATGGTGGATTTGCTAAGAAAAAACCCGATAGGCGTACATGGAATTTCCGGAACTCTAAAGCTGGTCAGATTTGGAACCTCAAATAGTTACATGCTTTAGAAGTTTCATAGGATATAATCATCCCGCCACACAATTTGACATCCCGTTCCTGGACTCTCTTTCTCTGCCCGGCAGTAGAGGACTGGGGATTGGGTCTAGGGAAAGCCGAATGATCCAGGACCAACTGTGGTTTGCTGGGCTTCCTTGGGGGAAGTGGGGTGGGAGGTAGCCTACAAAATAAGGGAAGGCAGAGGCCTCTAGGAACTCTGAGAAGGGCTTGCTTAATTGCATCCCTCTATTGTTTACATCAGCAAATTGGCAAAGAAAGGAAGGCCTGAATCATTAGGGATGTGTGAGGGATAGATCATCTGAGAGAAACGTAATTTTACATACCCCACTGATGCACAAAACTAACAGGACCAAAACAAAACAATTGTTAACGGTAGTTAATTAGAAATGTACTCAAGGACTTAATTGACTGCCAGCATGAATGTCTGTTATTTTTTTTTTTTTTCTGAAACAATTTTATGTTCCCTATTCTACTATCTATGAAATGAAAGTGTTAACAGTGTAAACATTGAAAAAAGTCAACATTTCCTGGGGGCTAAACATAGGTCCGATGTCAGAGGGAAGCATAATTTAAGAAGACCTCTTCTTTTGGAAATATCACGAACTGTGTGTTTTAATGTTTATCACATTCCTCCTAAGGGTACATATAATTTGTATCCACGTGTCTCTTGACATATTTTCTGTGCGGGGTGCATAGGGGTCTGTGGACCCAAACCAGACATGCTGTCGAGAATTTTAATTCGCCATATGCAACACCTTGAATCAAAATGGGGACTTTAAAGAAGACTCATTCTCCAAAGACCCCCTTTAGCAGGACTCTGAGCTTGAACAAACAAGCTCAACTAAATCTGGCCATCTTCTCCAGGAGGCTTTCATCACAAGCAGAACGTGAATGTTCACCTACTAATGAGAAACTTCTTGCTTTCTGTTCTGTAATTGCTGGATGAGGAAGTCCATGCTGCCCAATGTGAATGTTTGGACGCGGGCCCTTATTAATATTTCATACAAAGTCCTGAGAACAGAGCATGAGTTCATTTGCCAAATGCCTCCCTGCCACTTTTCTCTGCTTTGTGAGATTTGCCTCTTTTTCCCACTCCTCATGGTAATACAGCAAGTCTGAGGAATAATTGTTTCTAATGAATTAACTGTCTCCTGTAATTGCTATCAAACATTTCATTGTGTGTTTAAATTAAACCAAAAGGCTGAGTCATAGGAATGGTTTTTATAGGGATCTTTTGAGCGAAATTCAGTGTTGCTTCCCAGGATTAGGAATGCCAGAAGGTAATGACACATGGTTTGGGAAGATTCCTTAAAGAAGATTGGCAGAACTTCTCGCATTTTTCTATGGCCATATTCACAGATTTCTAAAAATCAAATGGGCATTTTCATGACTAAATCTAGAAACTAATGTCCAAACACAAGAGCTTTAGATAATGGGGAAATAGGACAAATCACTTATAAAACGTGCACCTGTTCTTGGAAATCTACATTTTAGTTACATCTTGACTTAGTAGACTGCCCCCGACCCTGCCCACGTTGCTGTAGCACAAAAAATGAAATCGGTAGACTGTTTCCTGAAATATGAACTCTGGTCTGTGGTTTTGATGTAACCTCATTGCCTTTTTGGGTGAAGAAGAAGAGCCTGGTACATTAAGAAGATAGAAAGGATGTAATGGATTTAGACCATGGCCAGCTGGTGCCTTATAAGCACTTCAAGTCACTAGAACTTGTTTCTTCATACTTTCTCTCGAAACTTCGGGGGGTGTCTTATCACCTTGAATGCCACTGTCTACGTAATGATAACCAATGTAATCAATGAGCCCTTCCTAGTGTCAAAGTGTCACCCCTTTCTATGCACTACCCCTAATCTGTACAATGTTCCAGAATGGACATAATTTCCCCATTACGAGACTGAAGCTCAGTTATTTCTCAGGTGTCTTCAGATCATGAAATAAGAGAGGCTAAGTAGGTTGGCATTTCAGAAGGATTTTCCCTTGGTGTCCCACAGGACTCCTCTAAGTACACCCCTGTGCGTTCCTAGAGGAAGGCACAGAAACCCTTGAGGGGGATGGGTTTGGGGAGGCTCTGGCCGCTGGATTTACTCTTGTCACCAGTGATCGTGCAGAGTCCGCCTGTTGAATCAGTTGCCCTGAGGATGGGAGGGGAGAGAGGAAAGAGCAGCTGGGAGCATTCGACTCAGATTTCACAATTACTTTGGGAACTGGTGATGACCTGCACTGGTTTAGGCCCCAGACCTGCAGGTAGGAATAGCCCCTTGGAGGGGATATAAACCCCGATGGGATGAGCAGGTCTAAATACGACCAACCTGAGGAGGGTAGCAAGTCATTCAGTCAGTTGGGCGCTTGTGCTGGGTGGCACTGTTCCTCTCTGTGACTTTCTCACCTTGCAGGTGTATTTGGTGTCTTGCCAGAAGTCCCGTTCCCTCCTCTGTTGCTCAGGATTATTTTTCTGGATTAGGGTTCAGCAAGCACTTGGGGCTCAGGGGCTCACAAAGCTGTGGATTTTTGCAGGAGAAAAAATGATCTGGGGGTGGGGGTGGGGCCCCTGGGTGGCTCAGTTGGTTAAGTATCAGCCTTCCGCTCAGGTCATGATCTGGGAGTTCTGGGACTGAACCCACATTGGGTTCTGCTTAGCAGCGAGTCTGCTTCTCCCTCTCCCTCTGCCCCTCCCCCGCACCCCTGCTCACGTGCATGCGCACACATCCTGTCTCTCTCCCCATTTCCTGAGGCTTTTAATGTTCCATATGCCTTGTCTTCCTCATTGAACACTATGTAAGAAGATCACTGATGGCTCCCTTATTGAGAAATTCTCTCGCGTGAAAAAACCTTTGGTGAGGTAAGGTGAGGAAAACAAGAATGAATGTTTGGAGACTGCTTAGAGCCAAACAGAAGGTTATGTCCCGAAGAAGATCCTATGGCCTAAGATTTCTATTTTTCTTTCTTTTGTAGCTGAAAATTATTGACCATGTATCTATAGGACATTATTGTCTAATTTAATTGTCACAGAACTTCAATGAGGCAGATCCTGGGATGATTACCTTTACAGAAATTTTAAGTACCTTGTTAGGAAACCAGCCCTGGTTGGGACGTGTCAGAGTGGCCTCTCACCCATCATCTACCAAGCCCTTCATTTTCCCTCCTAGCATTGGCTCTGGAACAACTAAATTAGACCTTAAGTTGAGTAATTTGGGGACAAAGGCTCATGATCCGGAAAGCAAATGTATTTCGTGAGGCCTGTGTAAATGACATCAAGAAGCAATTTTAAAAGGTGTTAGAATGCAGAAACATCTAGCCTCAAGTTTAAGGTCCTGGGCTCTGGAGCCTGAATCCTGCCTCCACCTACCACCATCAACTAGCTTCTGGGTCAAAGAAAGGACCTCTGGGTGTCCAAGTTTCCGGTCCTGCATGGTAAAGAGAGAAATTGCACTGACAATCGTAGGCTGTTCGGTGGACTAAATTAAGATACAAGAAGTATTTCGCTCCATGGCTGGTGCATTGCGAGCACTACATTTGTTTGCTGGAACTTGTCCAGTATTTTTAGGTCATTCTAGGATTGCCCACTGCAAAGCAGCTTCCCTCTGACGTGGCGTCATACACACACTGGTGTCCTGTGGAAGCTGATCGTAGTGACAAAATGGACAAAAAAGGAAACATGCTTGCATCTTAATTTTTTTTCAAAGATTTATTTATCTGATGGGTGGGGAGGGAAGAAGGGGAGAGGGAGAGAGAGTTCCACATAGACTCTGCATGGAATGCAGAGCCTGTCCCTGGGCTCGATCTCCAGACCCTGAGATCATGACCTGAGCTGAAACCAAGAGTCAGACATTTAACCGACTGAGCCACCCACTGACCCTGTGTTTGCATATTTAGACAGGTCTTCTGACTATGGTGATTTACTCCAAAGAGATTAAGATGGGACCAGAAAGGTAGAATTTTCAGATTTTTTAGGAAATTAAAGGAGCTATAATATCTTGTATCTACTTGCATTTGAGAACTCTGCCTCAGCATTCAAATGTGCATTGACCCAAGTCTTGTCCAGTGATGGTCACATATGGGCTCTTGATATCTTACTTGTTTGTGCTCAATTATATTCTGACTTTTTTTGGATATTTTGATACATGAGCATGTATTTGATTTGTCTCTTTGATAAATGTATATGTTCCTTAATAACAGAAGGAACTGAATCCTCTACTTCTTTTGGAGGACATGATTTTACTTCCTAAGTGGAATATGTATGAATGTGTATTAGCATCGTAAAATGGTGCTGAGGATCATGAGCCCACATTTTGGCCTACCCTTGAGGAAAGAAGAGGATGATTGCTAGCTGGTTTTCTATTTTCTGTTAGACCAGAAGATGCTTCTTCATGTGTGAGCATGCCTAAGTTGAAATTGCCCATGACTGTCAGTTTGTCAGATATGGATAATGCTGTGCAGAGTAGGTCCAGGTCCCAGTCAGACCCTCTGTCTGTATTAGTACTCCTCACTGTGAGTAGACAGGCCCTGCTGGCGGTGACATAGTGCTTCACTGAGGGGAGATGTGTGAGGTCATTTGAGGGTCAGTAGTGTTCTTTTTTCAGCATGTGGGAGCTAAATGATGGATGGTGGGTTGACGCCTGACATGGGGTTGAATCCACATCTAGTCAGGCCATTGTCAGGATTCACTCTTCTCATCAGACAGTCAACTGAGCGAGAGATGGGGATGCTTCTCCTCTGTTGACCAGGTGGTTGGGCTAGGCCTGAAAGTTATAATAGTGAACAAGAGACAGGCCCTGCTTTTTTTTTTTTTTTAATTAACATATAATGTATTATTAGTCCCAGGGGTACAGGTCTGTGAATCACCAGGCTTACACACTTCATAGCACTCACCATAGTACACACCCTCCCCAATGTCCATAACCCAACCACCCCATCCCTACCCCCTACCCAGCAACCCTCAGTTTGTTTCCTGAGATTAAGAGTCTCTTATGGTTTGTCTCCCTCCCCAGTCCCATCTTGTTTCATTTTTTTCCCTCCCTACCCCCACCGACCCCTGACCCTGCATCTCAAATTCCTCATATCAGAGAGATCATATGATAATTGTCTTTCTCTGATTGACTTATTTCACTTAGCATAACACTGTCCAGTTCCATCCATGTTGTTGCAAATGGCAAGATTTCATGGGGGTTTTTTGATGGCTGCATAGTATTCCATTATATATATAATATATATAGTGTGTATATATATACATTATATATGGTGTGTGTGTATATATATACATATATACACTATATGTGTATATATGTATATATACATACATATATACAGTATATATGTATATATACACATATACATATACATATATAGTATATACTATATATACACACACACACTATATATGGTATATATATATAGTGTGAATGAGAAGGCAGGCAGCTAGCTGTATATATATATATACACATATATATACACATACATATATACATACATATATGTATACATACATATATTTATGTGTATATACATACATATACATGCATATACATATACATACATATATGTATGCGTATATATATGTGTGTGTATATATATGTATGTGTGTATATATATGTGTGTATATATATATGCCATATATATATACACACCACATCTTCTTTATCCATTCATCTGTTGATGGACATCTAGGTTCTTTCCATAGTTTGGCTATTGTGGCCATTGCTGCTATAAACATTTGGGTACACGTCACAGACCCTGCTCTTAGATAGCTATCTAGTGAGATAATAAAATGACAACTTACATTATCTGTCTACAGTATGTTGGGCACTGTGCTAAGCACATTATGTAAATTAACTCGTTTAGTGTCCCCGTGATGTTCACCATCATTGACGGCAAAAGACTCTTCTGTAAATTATTTCCCTTCTGTTTGTCTTTTAACTCCTATTATAATAACTAGTAAGACATGGTAACATGGGGTTACTTCTTCCGAGTTGGCAGTGTTAAGAACACATTCATTTCCCAAAGAATTCGAGGCAGTTCACAAAGAGTACAATAAATAATTCAGCAAATCTGAATGAAAGGAGAAAATGTCATAAGGCTAGTACAGAGATATGGCCCATATGCTTTTACTTTCTAGTTGTCGAGAGAGACAGACACATGAAATAGACATTTGCGAGCTGAAGGGGCACATCAGATAAAAACAAACCAAGATTTCAGGGAACTAAAATCCAAGAAAAATTATATCCCCTGTCATAATACTTGGGACATAGCACATACTATACACAAATTCCTGAACCACATTTCCACTACAGCAAGTGTCACGGGACAGGAAATCATCACATCCCTTAGAGGTGATCAGTGGCCTAACACCAAAGCCGAATTTATTAAAAGTGAAATGATCCAGGGTGATTGGGTGGCTCAGTGAGTTAAGCATCCACCTCTTGATTTTGGCTCAGGTTGTGATCTCAGGGTTGTAGGTGGAGCCTGGCAGTGGGCTCCACACTTACCACAGAGTCAACTTGAGACCCCCTCTCCTTCTGCCCCTCCCCCGCTTGTGTGCACATGCGTGCTCCCTCTCTCAAATAGATAAATCTTTAACCAAAGTTCTATTTCAGAACTACTCAAAGGATTGAAAAGACTGAGTCCTCTGAGCAATGTTCTGTGACTGTGACTCTCACAGTTGGACTTTTGCTTATCCAGGCTTACAAAACTGGGAAGTTGTAAAACTATGATTTGGACACAGGTCAGGCTAGGTCTGTGTTCCTAATGCCAAACTTTGATCGCCCACCCACTCCCCCTGAAGGCTCCCTGGACATGTCAGCCTTGACAGCAATATAATAAGCCATGTGTTCTCTTCCTTTCCATGACAACAAAATGTAACCATAGCTTGAAATGTCTAGAGTTAACACCCTAAGGCTCCTTGAATGGGTTTAAGGATATTACTTGCAGCTCCTTTTGAGATTTCCCTGAAGAATTCTAGTTTATCAAATCACCCTTCCTCAGCTGATTAATCTTTCACTTAGAGGAAAAATGAATGAACAAAATAGGTGTTCGTGTAAAGAGCCACATGTGGGTGTGGCCAAGTAAGTATCCATCCTCAGTCACCCCAGTGACAGGGTGGCAAGGATGCCTTGGCCCTTGGCTCAGATTCTGTACAGGAGACAGGGGCAGAGTCCTGGGTAGCTTGGGAGAGCGGAGGAAGGAAAGCAGAGGCTGGGAAGACAGGCCTTGTTCTGAGTGTGAATGGACCACGAGACCCTGGAGGGCAGGAAGCAGCACAGGCCAAGACGCTCACGGAAAAGCTCTTATCGAAACAGAGGTGGCCAGGGCGCTGGATCACCTCCACCATTGTCCAGGGAGCTGACCCAGAGCCTTCAATCCCCGAAAAGCCTTCTCCACTCCCCCCTCTCCATTCAGGCAAGAAGTAGTTTTCATTATGGGCTCCAAGGCGTCACAAGGTCTCTCCGTGCGCAAGAGAGTCACTCATCCAGGATCCCCTCATTGTGACCCTGTGACCAACCCGAAGGCCCAGGCCCTTTTCCTGAGGCAGAAGGAGCAGGAACCATTCTGTCTAAACACCTCTTCCAACTCCACACCTTTTTCTGCCAGCGTCCCCTCCCCTATATTGTTTTATTTGTTTTGAGAGAACGGGAGAGGAGGGGAACAGAGAGTGTTTGCAGATTCTATTAATCTGATGGCTCAGGCCCACTGTCACTAATGTTTTGACACAACACCCACGGTAGCAGGGGAAAGTTTCCATCAGGCCCTGCTACACGATCGTGCGCCATCATGGGGAACCAGCCCCGGCCGCCGTGCCCTCTGGCAGGCTGCCAGGTGGCCCTTTTTTTTTTTTTTCCTTTCTAGTTTTTTAAAAGACATTTTATAGCCTTGATTTGCTTTTTATTATGGCTCTCCCTCTTTGTTTCCTAACTTGAAATGATTCAATATTCTGTACAAACAGATTCTAATCAGAGTTAGCACGTGCAGTCAAATCCCATTAAACAGATAAGCAGAGTCCACACCAGAAGTTCTCAGATTTCATCATCCAAAATAGAAAAAAAGGAGGGGGAGGTTAGTCTCTGTCTAGAAATCTAGAGATTTCTAGAGCCTCTTTTCCAGGTAAATGTGCTTTCATTGTAAATCGATATAGACCTTCATTCCCAGGCATGGCTCAGTCTCAAGTAGGCAGCCATTGGGTATTGGGTGCTTGGCTCACCTAGTGCACCCCCACCCACCCCCACCCCAGAGGTCCTCTTTAAAGTCTGCTGCCTGCTACCAGTGTATTGGGGTTCATAATAAAACAGGCGAGCTTCATCCCAGAACACGTCCAGGGGTCGTGCAGATGCAAGGAAGTTACAGGGAAAGACAAAGATTGTGATAAAAGTTGGATTTGTTATTTTGTTGCAAGATTTTTTAAAAATGATAAAATTCCAAGAGTTCCTATAATTTTAGCATCAGGACATCATGATGATCCAAACAAACCAGAACTTATGTCAAAAATGTAATTATAAAATATGCCCCTCCCTTTTCCCCTCCACCAAAGGACTGGGTGCCGCTTCTCCTCTTGAAAGCTTATTTTTCACTTTCTCTTGGTGTCTGACTTTGTACCAGTTTGATTCAGAGGACTCCCAGAGATTTCCTCTAACCTGTGACTCTGAGCCAGACTCACCCTGTGAAGCATGATGATAAAGGTTTGGGACAGTTCTTGGGAACAGAATTCATCCTGTGTGATGGGTTGAGTTCTGGTGTGGTAGAAAGAGTGGAGTGTATCTGGGTTCTGATCCCAGGTCTCCTGCTTTCTCTGTGAGTCTGAGCAAGGCATTTGTTTTTTCTGAGTCTTGGTTTTCTTTACTGTAAAATAATTTTTGAAATGGGCATTATAATGCCTGCTTCACTGAAGGGGGACGGTGAGAATTAGTTGGACTGTGAGAATTAAATATGTATAGCCCCTCCCCTCCCCACTCCAGCCCAGGCCTGGCACATTACTAGTAGCTCAGAAACAGCCAGTTTCCCTTCAGCCAACCAAGAGTCAGGCTTTAGCAGAACAGAAATATTGAAAGAAAGATCAGCTTAATATAATTTATTACAGGATGAAAGGCGAGCCAGAAAAAAGAAAAAAAATCTCTCTTTATCCTGAGATTCAGCCTATGGAGTAGACCATCTAGAATTTGCTAGAAATCATTTAAGAAATGAGAAGTCCTACTGGATATCTCCAGGAGATGTGGGTATCCTAACAGGCACTAAACAGATGGTCAGTTTCCAGAAAGGCTCAGTGAAGTGTTGAACTATTCTAGAATGCTGCTTCAAAGAATACACAGACACTAACCATCAATGGCTGAAGCTCACCCAGCTGGAGGCTTCCTTCTGATTCCACCAGAAGCAACCACCCATCCTCTAAAGAAAAGAAAGTGTGAGCTCTGCATTTGTGGTAGGGGGAGGGGAGAGGAAGGCAGGAGGACTGAACAAAGTCTGAAAATCAGAATTGTTCAAAGCCAGCACTAAGTAAAAGCACAGGGAACACAAAAGGTTACCTTTGGGTGCACTGTACCCTGCATTTCCTGTAAAAGGGATCCAGAGGACTTATGAAGGTGAGTGGGAACCTGGTTCGGAGACTAGGATGCCAAAGGGAGCTCTAATTTAAATGGTAAGTGTGCAACCTGCACTTTGAGTGCTTAATACATTTTGGTGTGTGAGGAGAGTTGCTTGCCATATTTTGGGAGGAAGTTTTATTCCAGAAAGGGCTAAAAAAAAAAAAAATTTTTTTTTCCTACATGCAAAGAAGCACTGAAGTGTAATAATCTCTCATATGTGATCATAGTACATGGATATTATGTTGCATGTGGGGTAAGGGTTAATGCACAGATTCTGGAATGAGCCAGAACTGGTGACAAATTCTGCCTCTGCCATTTACTAGCTGTTTAACCTTGGGTAATTTACTTAACCTCCCTAATCTTTAATTTCCCTGTCCCTTAAAGGGGGGGGGGGTTTGGCGATAGTACCTACTTTTTAGGTGGTTATGTGGATTAGTGAGATAGAGAATATGAATCACTTATCCTGGTGCTTGGCGTGTAGAAAATACCATTACAGGAGAGTATAATATTGCATGGTGTAGATTACAATTATTCTAGCCCATGGCTGGTTAGCGTGTGTGTGAGGACCCCAGTCAAGATGGTAGCTTTGACCTCAGTGTTGGCTCTGCCTCTGTCTGTGGCCCCAGGCTGCCATTATCTGTCTTTCGTCACAGAGGAGCCAAATATTTATGATTGTGAAGGGAATAAGGCAAATCCATCACGAGTACAGGAAAAATCAACCCAAAGCGTCGTCCGTCTATGGAGGGTGGCGTTTTCCCATTATGTGTGGAAAGCAGCAGCCTGGCTGCTTAGACCAGAGTCCCACAGACAGCTTCTACCTGGGGTTTGACCGACACGTCACATGTAGGGTCTCAGTGTTGGATTTACAATTGGCTGTTTTGTTTTAACGTGTTTATTATCAATTCTAGTCCAAAACTAATTTGTTTCAACTCCAGGGCAATTGACGAGATGACACGGAGTACACCCTAACCCCGGAAATTTTTTGCGTCTCAATGGTTATAAATACCTCCTTGCTATTGTATTTGTCGCGCTGTATGCAAATGGAGGTAGGAATCCGAAAGCTCATTAGGCAAGGGACAGAGGCTTGGAGCATGGAGAGGACCGAGTGGAGCTAAAGCTGATAACGGTGGCCTTGTCCAGAATAGTGCCTGGGAGCTTTCTTATCTCCCTTTGGCAGGAGGTGCTGTGGGCTTCCTGTGCGAAATCAGGAGTGAACGCTGCTTTCCTCTTGTTGTTCGGCTTCCTCCCCCCTCAAGACGGTTCCCAGCACAGTGATTATCTTTGCATCTTCAAACATGGCACAATCTACTTCCTTAAGAGCTTGATGTATTCTTAAGGCTTAGGCAAATTCCCCTCCCCCTAAATCTCTTTTCAAGTGCTGTTATATAGTCAGGCTCCTAAATGACATTCTATTTTTATGGTTCCAATTACAAAGAGGGAAAAGGGAAAAAAAAAAAACAACAAAAAACAGTCCCCAAATTAGAAAATGGCCACAGACTCTGTCCTTTGCACTGGGAGGACATTGCCATGAGTCTAGCCTATAGCTTTCATACTAGGGTTTTTGCCACCAGTGGCCGCCCCTCGGGGCAGGGGTGGGGATCAGAGGCTGACAGCCCCTCGTGAACTTGGGCAGCGGACTGCACTTCCCTCGGAAAATGCCTAGACTCATTGTACTCCAACATATTTCTTTGCCTTTCCTGCAGACCAAGCGTATGCAATTAAGGTCTTTGAGGCATCCGTTTATCTTTTTCACTTCTTTGAGGGGGAAAGGAACACAATTAAAAGCGTCTTTTCCAGATACGAGAGAACTTCAGCTGTTTGACGGCATAAAGCCAAGTACACACGCACGTGTCCCATACAGGTGTGCACGTGTGTAATAAACTCCCTCTACATGTAAGGCATATGTGAGCTGATATACTCATACGTGTCCTGAGCGTGTGTGAAGGACGGGAGGTCACACGGAGGTTCAAGGTATGGATGGAACAGTCCAGAGAACAGACAACAAAAAACAGCAGAATGACTTAGGATTTCAATAGCATGACAATGTTTCAAGTGAAGGAGACAGAATATAATTTCTCTTGGGTTCATTTTCCTCTACTAATCAATAACAGTTTAGACATTCACTTATTTTACCTGATGACTGGAAAGAATATCTAGTAGAAATTGCATAAATTCCTTAAAGAATGGCCAGTCCTTATTATTCTTTCTTAGTTTAAATTTTATAATCTAACTGTAAAAGGGAGACATTTTGCCAGCATTTGGGGAAATCTGATATATGGAGCAGGTACAATGAGGTGTCATGATGGCATTGTTGTTACCTTGGAAAATGTGCATTCTTTTAGAGATATGCGCTGAAGTATGTAAGGGTGACATGACATCTGAGATTTGCTTTTAAAATATGTCACAAATGAGAAAGATGGAAAGAAATAAGGATAGACCAAACCGCTGTAGCAAAATCTGGATAACTGTTAAGTCTGGGTGATGGGTGTATGGACCTTTATTATGCTAGGGCTGTACTTACAGAGATGTTTGAAACTAAAGAGCAAAGAAAACCAATGAAAGCTCTTGCTAGAAACAGCGTATCGGTCCCCGTGCCTGTGTGTATATTAATAGGTGTTCATAGAGTGCCGATGACATGCTCGGCCCTTGCTGTGGTGTGAGGACAGAGTGTGTAGTAGATGTGGCCCTGCCCCTGGAGCTGCTGGCCCACTGGGGCCACTCAGAATGTGGGGAATGTTCTGGACCGGACATGATAGATCAGGGCAGGAGACCACCCAGCAAGACTGGAGTTCCTTCTCAACTCAAGGACCAGAGAGGGATAATCACAGAACATCTTCCAGGTCATCACAATCCCATCTATCTTACCTTCTTTCTTGACTTACTTTATTCTCTTGCTGTCATCTTATGTAAATCAAGATGGCCATTGGCTGCCTAGGATCAACCGCTTGCTCTCTCTGGAAATTGGGCTGTGAAATTCCTCTTGGTTTGAAAATCTCCATAACCTGACCATGACAAATACACATGAGAGCCCAGAAGTCTCTCTTCTCACCACAAATTCTCAGAGGGAATGGACTATGAATGGCCCTGAGTGTCAGACAATCAAGTCTGGGCTTTAAAAAGTTCAGTACAGTCGCTGGAGCTTTGGGAGCAAAAGGGATTCCACTAAAAACCAGAACATTCAGAGTTTGGTCTGGGAGCAACTTTGTAGGTGTTGAGATTAATAACTATTTCCACCAAAATTTGAGTAATAAACCATATGGAAACAGAAGCTTGCTGATAAGAATGGGTGTTTGAGAGAACATGCCAACTCCTCTCTTTAAAATGGTACTCTACCAGCTAGTTTTATATAATAAGAGATCTAGTGGACTTTTAGAAACAGAAAAGATCATTTTATAATTAAACACTTAAGGTCTGAGCAGTTAAAGGGCTTCTCATGATACCCCAAAACTTGGAAAGAAACAGAATGTAGTAACTGCTTCATGCTGTGTGTTTCCATATACACTTGATTAGCCCTGGAAAAAATTAGCTGTATAATGGAATATTCTGATTAAATCCAACTTTTTATAGATGTGAAATGCGATTATTTCCTCAAGATTTCCATTCATTAAGATAACTTATCCCCCACCCCGTGTTTGCATGTTTCCTCCACTAGGAACTAATTAAAATCTAGATATTAAATTTCCTAATTTTTACATTTTTACTTAGTATTTAACCTTTAGAACAGGAAGGATGTATGGAGATACACTGGTGTGGGCTGCTTTCAGAGCAAGCAAAATATATTTTCTATTTCTAAGTTGTGGAGATGACTGTGCAGGGAAAAATCTAAGGAAAAGAAGAAAGCGTGTCTTGTTATCTCTGTTATCTCAGGACTTACCAGTGATTTTTATTTCACCTGTCACTGTGGACCATGCTACAAAGCAACATAATGATAATTTTTTTTTTTTTTTAATAAAAGGTATGACTTTTGCTCCAATAATGAAGAGTCCCTAATCCTGGATCCTGACAGCAACCTAGGAAACAGGATTGAGAGCATCACTCAGCGGACGGCAGTAATAGAAGGAAAGAATAAGGTATTGTCTGCAAAAATAAGGGCTGGCATATTTATGTTATTTTTCAAGATTTTATTTATTTATTTGTGAGCAAGAGCATGAATACAGGGAGGGGCAAAGGGAGAGGGAGGGAGAGAGAGAAGCAGACTCGATCCCAGGACCCCAAGATCATAACCTGAGCCAAAGTCAGACGCTTAGCTGACGGAGCCACCCAGGTACCCCTGGGATATTTATTTTAAAAACACACACTTGGCTTCCGGTTCTGGGTTCACTAGAACCAGAAGTAATTGAAACGCTCAAACAAACATTCCGAGAGAAGACGAGATCTGAGAGGTGTCTTCGTGGAGCGCTGCCCTGAACTCTGTTCTCCAGTGGCTCACCAGTTCCCAAGGCCTGAGTACTAGGTCCTAATGCAAGAGGTGAAGCGGGCTCTCACATATCAGTGGCTTTCAGTCCTGCTGACTATCAGGCTACTCCACCAACTATTATTACATTTGAATCTCTGGAGTAGAGCTTGGGGTTCATGGAAGTTCCCTGGGAGGGAACTTTCTGCCCAAGCCCAGGACTGAGAATCTCTGACATACAGAAAGTAGGGTGTCGATAAGCAAAAGCTAGTGTAAGACTTAGGGCTAAACTGGAATATTTTCCGTCTCACAAAATAGCTTGTTTTCCCTCTGTCTTTGCAAGGGCAAAGCCTAACTCAGGGTAGGCAAACCCCTACAGTGTATCAGGTTTCTCTGACCTAAGGAATACAAATCAAAAACACAGTGAGATCTCGCCTGACACCTGCTGGAATGGCCACTGTCAAAAAGACAAGAAGTCATAAGTACAGGCCAGGGTGTGGAGGGAAACTCGGTGCACTGTTGGTGGGTTGTAAATTTATACAGCTGTTAGGAAAAACATGGAGTTTTTGGAGGTTCCTCAAAAAACTAAAAGTAGAACTACCCTAGAACCCAGCAATTCTCCTTCTGGGTATATATCCAAAGAAAACAAAAATACTAACTCAAAATTATCTGTACCCTCATGTTCATAGCAGTGCTATTTATAATAGCCAAGATATGGAAGCAACTTAAGTGCCCATCGAATGAATGAATGAATGGAGAAAGTATGGTATATATACACAACGTAATATGACTCGGTCACAAGAAAGAATGAAATCTTGCCATTTGTGACATGGTTGGACTTTGAGGGCATTATGTTACGTGAAAGAAAGACAAATACCATATGATCTCACTTATATGTGATATCTAAAAGAAACAAAACCCCAAGCTTATAGGTTACAGAGCACAGATTTGTGGTTGCCAGAGGCAGGGGGTATATAAGGGTTGTGAAAAATAAGTGAAGGGGGTCGAAAAGTACAGTTTCAGTTATAAAATAACTAAGTCCTGGGGATTATTGTACAACATGGTGAATATAGTTAATAATACTGAATTGCCTATATGAAAGTTTGCTAGGAAAAGATCTTAATAGTTCTCATCATAGGAAAAAAATTTGCTTTACTATGTGTGATGACAGATGTTAAGCGGACTTATTGTGGTGATCGTATTGCAATATATACAAATATTGAATCATTTATGCTGTCTGTACATTTGAAACTAACACAATGTTATATGTCAATTACACCTCAATTCAAAAAGAAGAGACTTCTAATCAGAGGGAAAAAAAGGTTCCCTGACCTAATGGGGTCAAGCAGACCTCTTTGCTATTACTCCTTTCAGTGTTAAATAATTTTTATTGAGATACGATTGACATACAAAGAGCTGTACAAATTTAATGTGTACAGTTTAATAATGACTTTGCAGATAAATATACACTCATGAAACCATTGACACAGTCAATACTACAGACGTATCTATCACCTCCAAAAATGTCCTCCCACTGAATGTAGGAATGTGTGAATGAGTCCATGATAACGCATAGCAAAGGTATACAACACAGCATTCTTCACTACTAGTACTATGCTGAACAGTGGATCTCTAGGACTTACTCATCTAGCATCACTGAAACTTTGTACCCTTTGACCAATTTTGGAAGATTCAACTTAGCTTCTAAAAAAAAGGTACCGAGAACTGCGAAGCTCTGAGATTGAACCCTGCTTTCAGGCTAACAGGTAGCCCTATCCCAGTTTTATGCTTGGTGGTTGAAGACCTGCTACTTACTGGTCAGATACAAGGACTTTATCACTCATAGCAAATCTCTCAGGTTTCATGTTAGCCCTGGGCCCCTTGCCTCTGAGTGCCTGGGTAGAAACTGCAGGCAGTGGATTTGCACAGCAGCTGAGGGACCCTGAACTTTGGGAACCCACATTTTTTACCATGGGCGGCCTTTGTTGCCGCTCTTGCCTGCCATTTGTTCTCTGTTTCCCTGACCTCCACTGAGCCTTATTAGCTAATAGCTGATGCCTTGTGAACTGGACATACCTCGTGGACCTCAGACTTCTCTTTGGTTGAATTTGGGAAAAATACACTTTAAAATCTCCTATTATCAGGCACAGGGGTAGTGCTGCTTTAAAAAGTAAAAACCTATCAACCCCTTGCCAAAATGTCTATTTATATGTGCATATGTTGACTCCAAGTGGCTCGTTAGTATGGGTGCTATCTGCTGGAGTGTGGTTATGCTCGTATTATCTGTGTATTCAGCTGTATTCTTTGCATTTGGAGGCAACAAAGTAGATGGCATCATTCCCCCCATCCCCCATGAAGGATTGAACAATGATGACAGAAAACATCTGAATTCCTCATTCTGTAAAACTTTTTGACATATGCTCGTATCAACATCATTCTGGCCAGCCAGAGTGGCTATCTACTTTTTAAAGATAAGAAAATCAGGGGTGATGAGAGGAATTCAAAGCCACACAGCCTAAATGTGGCGGACGAAAAACTCAAAGCAAAGTCTTCCTAGTCCCAAAGCCACGGCTCTACCAACTAGGAGCAGAGATTAAAGTGGTAACGATTTGCCTGAAAATATAAACAATCACTTGTCAAGGATTTACGAAAAGTTTTTCTGACTACCGCAGGGGTTTTCAACTCTTGTTCTCTCTAATACAAATGAACAGTAGTTTGAAACGTCACATGATGGGTAACCATTGGCAAGAGCAGTTCAATGAAATCCTTAGGAAAGAGGAAATTCTATGAACTTGAGAGTTTAATTTGAGTGACAGTACATTTTTTTCTAAGAAAGGAAATGCCTCGCAGTAGAAGGCAAGTTAGTTGTCACAGAACACTAGAAAACTTCAAGATGCCACTAAATGTCTCAGTTTGTTTTACGTTCTCCTGACCACATCAGGGAGATGTACTGTTAATTGCTGGTTATTAAAAAAGAATTTATGAACTTGATTCCAATGGTAAGTTTTGATTCTATTCTGGCTTCCTAGCCCCAGAAATGACAATGGAAAAGAAAGTGGAAAATGAAAAAGCCAGGCGGGGTTTCAGATTAGCCTGAAACAGAAAGTAGCAACCTGACTCCGTACAGAATTACCTGGAGAGCACAGAGGGAGTGAAGTCACAAAACCCGAGTGAGATAAGGAACTTCCTTGATTTTTTTTCTACACGGCTTGAAATGAGTTTATTGTCTTGTAATTCTGTAGTTATGCAGAGGTTTTAAATAGAGACCTCTAGACGCAGCGGGCACATATGTCGGCCTGCAGCCAGGTGCCCTGGGGTCCAGCTCTGCCATTTGTAACCACCTGCAGATGAGTCCCTCTCTCTGAACGTGTCCCTCCTCCAAATGATGGCGCTCATAATCCTTGTGCTCCCTCATTTGCCCATTCTCGTAAGCATGATTGTCATCTATGCCCTAATGCAGTTCCCAAGCTGATTGTGATCAAATGCAATGAAGACTGTTTGTTCAATAACTATCTGCATTGAAAAGCTTTTAATACTGTTTCTCAACAAAGTTGATCTCTGTGTATATCATGTAAAAGGGACACAGCCTCTTGGAAGCTGTAACTGTAGTAGATTCTCCTTATTCATTTCAAGGCCTAACTTTAGAAGCATTTACCACTTCTACAATTTGGGCATCTATTAATTTATCTGTGTACATAGGGAAAAATCTACGATGATGACAGATGGGGGTTTGGCTATTTCAGAATTATTTACAGTGGTCATGCCTTTACAATTATTATTTTTTTAAAGATTTTATTTATTTATTTGACAGAGAGAGAGATATCACAAGTAGGCAGAGAGGGGAAGCAGGCTCCCCGCTGAGCAGAGAGCCCGATGCGGGGCTCGATCCCAGGACCCTGAGATCATGACCTGAGCAGAAGGCAGAGGCTTAACCCACTGAGCCACCCAGGCACCCCATGCTTTTACAATTAAAACTGCTTTTCTTTTCTGTCCATCTTTAGGAAGTATATTAAAGTCCCAGCTTAGACTCTAATGACTGTTTTAGCTACAGTCACATAGTTAGTCTGCACAGTGACACCCCCCCACAGATCAGGGGAATAGAGATCCCACTGGAGCCCCCGTTAGATTCTAGGAATTTCCTTTTTCTTTTCTTTTCTTTTTTTTTTTTTTTGGTTTTGTTGTTTTTGGTTTAACTCATAGAAGGGAGCAGAGGACAATAAAATTTAGTTTCCTCATTGGCAAGTTTTGGCCTTGATTTGTGAAAAATGAGTCATCAATTGGAGTTGCTAATAGCAAATGTGGAGTTTTAGTATTCTTTAATGGCGTTGCCAGACTATTGGGTTTGTAGCTATGGAGTAGGAAGTAGAAGGAACCCTGGGTTAGAAAAAACACTCAGGAAATACATATTACAGCATTCATTCTGTGAGGCGGGAGAATTGTGACAATTTTAATGCTTTAGCAGCGTTTCCATTGAAATCATTCGGATGTTCCCTTGAGGAGTGTTACCATACGAGACCAATCCATGACAGAGGCCTTAAATCTAATGACAGAATTACAGCTTGTGTCTCATTTCCCACACTCCTCAATTTTTTCAAATTCTCATGTTCTATTTTCCCATCACTTGGCTCAAAAATGTGCCACCCGAGGTTAATTTTAGTTTCTTCCATGACCTTTATAGATCTACTTTTATGTCTCCCTGACACACTTGAAAGGAAACGATATTAGAAACATCCCGAGATTAAAATCACGGGTCCATATTTAGACCTTTTAAAACTCGTTCTGGAAATTAGGCTGAATTACACATCATCCCCTCCATTCTCATCCACGAGGTTGAAACCACATTGTGGTAGGAAGTTACTAATGCTTAGGGAAAGGGAAGGAAGGAAGGGGTATGAATAACTTCCCAACTTACAGTACCTGACGACAGATTTCATCAGCGTCCCTGGATCATACAAAAGAACCCAGAGAATGACTTTCAGGGTCTATTTCTAATATCTAAATCTCTGGGGTCCTGGCAGGGCAAGTCAAGGCACCCCCGAAGTGTAGGTTCAGAGCTAAAAAACAACTATGGCAAAAGAGAACTTCTTCTAGAACGAAGACAAGCAGCCATCCTGGAGAATTTCTTTTGGTACACCTTCTAAATGATTATAATTTCAAACACATGTAACGACTCAAATTCTTGGCACTTCCTCTTTTAAAGTATGAAGTTAATATTTGGTGTTCCAACTGTTAGGCTGTTTTCATTTTCTCACCCTTTGAAACGACAGTATTTGGTTACGAGCTCTGGGGAATGGATTTGTCCCTTTTACTCGGAAGACTTTGGTGTTCAGCCTTGCTGTCCTACAAGAAGTTTTCTCCTGTCCCGAAAAACCACACTCACCTACAACTCACACTTGAGCTCCTTTTTCTGACCCTATAGTGTTTATACTTCAACTATCGAATAGATATCTTTTGTTTTTCATGAAAATATGTTTTAGTTTCTAAGTTTAAAACATATGCTCTGGAAAAAGAAGTGCTCTAGAAATGTTTAGCAAAATTGGTCATAGGATATTAATTTCCTCTTTTAAATTTCCTTCTTTAATTATGACTTTTTCATTCATCCATCATATTCTCAAAACTTATAACAATGTATCAGTTGAAAAATAGCTTACAGCTTATGTGAAGTAAATAAGAAAGAAACTAGTATTTCTGTACATACTAGCATTTTAGCTTATGTGACCCGTCTCGGCCAATTTCAGGATGATTCTTAAGAAAGAACTCAATGAGAAGAGTCGATGGGACTCTACCCATAGATGTGTGCCATCCAATCTGAGGAGTTTTAAAGCAAGAAGCAGTCTCATGTAGAGATCAAGGGTAATATACCTACCTCACAGGCTATAGGAAGGAAGTAAAGTCTCAGCTTAGACTATAATGATGCTTTTACCTACAGTCACATAGTTAACCTGCCCAGCAACAGGTTAGATAACGCCTCACGCCGTCTGGTGCATAGCATAGCAAGAGCTACCTAAAGGCACCCAGAAACAAAGAAATAATGTAAACTCCGATCAATGTCATTTTCTCGTTCAATTTTAGTAGAAACTTGGGAGAGGTGAGTTCTGGAGAAGGCTTGCCTCTGGGTAAGCTCTTGATTTGGGAAGGGGTCATTCAAGCAAAATAAGAGAGATTCAGATGCATTCATCTCTCCATGGCTCACCGGTGACCTGGACCCCTTTCAGGTCTAGGTATGTCAATTTCATTCTCCGATTATACAAAAGTTCTGAACTCTCCAGCTGTTGGAATCATCCCAGATCGCCTGCAGAAGTCTTAGCTGTGGCAGTTGTCCATATCTGAATTGACTTTCCCTTACCATGAAGCCCAGTGCTGGTGCTCACTTGCTTTGAGTCCAGTGAAATCAAAGCAGTTTTAACAGAAATGCAGATGCCAGACTCTTGGGTGGCTCAGAGGGTTAAGCGTCTGCCTTCGGCGCAGGTCATGATCTCAGGGTCCCGGGATCGAGTCCCGCATCAGGCTCCCTCCGAGCCTGCTTCTCTCTCTTCCACTCTCCCTGCGTGTGCCCGCTCACTCTCACTCTCTGTCAAATAAATAAATAAAATCTTTAAAAACAAAAAAGAAAGAAATGCAGATGCAACTTTCAGACTCAGGCAGTAGTTGTCCCTCATATCAAAATCCTCCAGAGAAACAGAAATGCGTTTCTCACTTACTTACTGAGCAACAAATCAAAGAATGTAGATAAGACTCTGTTGAGACCCCTGAGGATAAACATGGGCGAGCTGACGTCATAAGAAAAGCAGTGCTTGAGCTGGGGGCCTTCATGGGTGTCCCTTGGGTCTGAGCTTGTTGCATACTGCTTCCAAGCATCTGAGCTCAAGCTTGCAGAGACCAAATAAAGAAGTCAGAGTCTGACTTGATGGTCTGAGTTGTCCCAGCGGCCACGAGCTAACACTTCCTTTCACATGGTTCCCTACAAGCTTCTCTTCTAACTACTACCACGGCTCTTAAGCGGTGGGTACAGTAATTGAAAGAAATATTCTGGCTAGCATTTCCTTGTATTTCCCACCTCTGCTAAAAATGATTAATTAACATAGGGAAAGAGAGCCTGAGGTCTTCCATGATCTCCTCTATTGATCATTTGCCTCCACGTGTGTTTCTCTGCAAAAGAGAGAATAATACGTATTTGATCTTTAAGCGGGAAAGTCTTCTCTGTCAGCTTGTTGAATAGTCCAAGGACTATTCAAGGTTAAGAATAGGGATTGTGTCACACTCACCATCTCTGTTTCCCCTACAACATCTGCTCAGTGCCTTGATACACGCTCAATAAATGTCTGCTAAGTTGAATGAAACTTGTCATGTATTGCAGACATTTCATTTCCAGTAATTTCAATAACTCAGGACAAATGAGAAGAAGCAATTAAGCAGATCCAAGAGACACAAGAGGAGACATCATGTAATGTGCATGATACCATAGTGAAAATTACAGAGAATTTGGAGAAATAAGCTTGTTGGCTGAAAAAGTGAAGATTATATTTTTCAGTGTTCTTGATCTGCAGATTAAAGATAAATCATTTACTGGCTGGGATTTGAGAACACAAGTAAAGAGCTTAATTAGCCCATTACTTAACAATTCAGAAAAATGCTGGGACCCTTTGTAGAATCCAGGTTCATCCTCCTAGGAAGCCGACTGTCACATTTCCACCTATATATTTTGTTAGCCTGTAAGGCACTTGATCTAATTCGGCTTCAGCTAGGACTCCCCGTTGGTCTAGAAGCATCAGCAAGCCTCTCTAAGTTCAAAGCCAATGACCAGTTACTTGTGTTCTAGGAGATGAGCGGCAATAGCTTATAAATAATGGGATACACTTTAAAAAATAAGAGAAACATAACTCCCCTTTTCATTTGTTTCATAGAAAGGATGCATTGCACTTTTGCAAGGCTGGACTAAATTTTAAAATTCTCAACAACCTGTTTCATTTTACTGATTTTTATCTTTACAAGAAGACAGCAAAGCGAGTCTTCACACCGTACAGATTTGTGTTTCATTACTCTCTGAGACATCCCAGTTTAGAAAGTGTTTTCCAGCTCCCACAAATGTGACCACTAGTGTTTCTTCAAGGGCTCATGTGTCAGATAGCAGCACGAAAATCCTGTGTCTGCGTTTTCTACATTGGAAATTGGCAGACTGAGAGATGAAGTCATTCACAAACACACAGGACAGCCTTAGAGAGTTTCCAGAGCTTCGGCACCTTAGGAACTGCCGTGCCCTATTCTTTGAGTACATAAAAGAAATGGTCCGGCCAACCTTTCTCTTCTGTCCTTGCTCGCTTAACACACCCATTACAGAAGCAAACAGCAAAGAAACCTGTTACCCAGTGGCATCCCTAGTCTCAGGTCATCCAAACAAAAGGGAAGGCCTCAGCCTCACCTGTTCCTCTCATTGACGTGGAACCGACCACCTCATAGAGCAGGACGTGCAGTCCCGCATCTCCGCTTCAGGTCTGTAATTGTTACGCCAGCAGCACGAGATAAATAAGCCTGAAACCCTCATACGCGTCGGATGTCATAGCCCCCGGTCTCCTGAGGACCTGCTTTCCTGTTATTTTTCCATTCTTGCTGGGGCTCGGCGAAGGGAGCGCCTTCTGGTAACCGTCATGCGTGCAGTACTCCCCTTGTTGAATGAATGGAACAGCTGAATCACTCCGACCCTTAGAAGACTCTTCGGGGTGTTCTAGTAGTTCTTCGCTCCAGCTAAAGTTTCCTTTTCTTTTACAGACGGCTAGCACCTTGGTTGTGGCTGACTCTAGAATTTCTGGAATCTACAGTTGCATGGCTTCCAATAAAGTAGGGACTGTGGAAAGAAACATAAGCTTTTATGTCACAGGTAAGCCGTATATCCCGTACTCCCGAAGAGAGCCTGGTGACCTCGCCGTCCTTTCAGTTCTGTTTGTCCTTAGTGCGCTTAGGGCCGGGAGGATTTTTATTTTTTTAAAAATCCCACAGAATTGTTAAACTTTGAGCACCTTCATCCTTGCTCTCAGTAATAGTATTCTACAGTATTACCGGATCTCCAAACGAGTTCTTTCTCTGAGGTCCCGTTTAGAGCTAGGTGTGTACGTCTCCCTCCCAGGCTGGATTGTGAATTTAGGCTCTTGTCATGTTCATTTTTGAGCTCCTTTCAGTACCTGGCACAGGGTCTGGGACGTAGCAGTTGTTCGGTAACAATCAAGGACACCAAACCTGTGATGATATGTTTTTGGTTTTGAAGCCAAGAAGCTAATTGTCTCACAACTTAAGTCATTTCTACTTTTGAGGAATGAGGCTCTCCTACAGAAATCTGAAACGGAGTTTGTTGACAGTAATTAATGTGCTGGGTTTTTGGGTAGCATTTACCCATTTTTTTTAGCCTGAAATATGATGGTCTCTGCAAATCTTAAACTTCCAAGGTACACAAATGGCACTCCCTAGGTCCCTCCGCGGGTACAGGAAGGAAATAAGTAGCTCAAAGTATAAAAACAATTGCCTGGCTCCGCACTCCCCCAATTTTCTGAGGAAACCCGGGCAGTTTGCCAGCTTTCTGGAAACTTCGCACTGCATGGGGCAGGCTGCAGCAGTTGCCTAGAATTCTCCAGAAAGAAATAGGTAGGTCTGATTGTATGAGACATAGCGGTTGTCAGATCGCAGGGAGCCTTCCGGCAAGTTAGCCAATCCTCAGAGAAACTGTGTTGTGGGAGATCTCCTGAGGTAGATTCTCACGGAATGTCAGAGCTGGAAGAGACTGGAGAGGCTATTCAACAGGACAGCCCCCTCACTTTGCAAATGAGGAAAGGGATTTGGAGAGGTGCAAAGGGACACAGCAGAGCCACCCGAGACCAAGTCAGCCCCTGTCCTCTTACATCCGAGGAGCGGAAGGGAGATCATCTCTGCATCCCTTCCAAGTAGGAAAAGTCCTTTATTTAGGGGAGGATTTCACACATACTGGTTCTCTAACCCATCTCGGGTGATTTAGACTAATTAGGAACAAAGGCTTGGACTGTCCTTTTTATTTGGTTGCAAGCAAGTTCCTATCCAAATCCATAGTCACTGTATGTATGATTGCAAATATAAAAGATGTTCAGAAGATTCCCGTTCTGAACATTCAGCAAGTTTCTACAAGTTTAAGGAGCACTAACTGTGAAGTTAGAACAGTTCAACTCTGCACTGAGCCCTTGAACGGATTACCACTGATGCCTTGTCTTTATAGGAAGACAGTTTTAACATAAAGGAGTGTTATCTGTACCCTAATATCAAAAGGCATATGCAGAAGTAATGTGGCAGATGAATTTACCAACGCCAAGCCAATGCTGTCCAATGGAAATATAAGCCACAAATGTGATATAAAATTTTTTAGCAAAACTATATTTTAAAAAATAAAAGTTAATTTTATTTAACCCAGTATATCCAAAATACCATTTCACCACGCAATCAGGGTTTTTAAAATATTACCCTGCATCTTTTTTAAAATTTTAAATTAATTGAAATAAAATTCATCAAATAAAATTCTGTTCTTCAGTCACACTAGCCACATCTTAAGTGCTCAGTAGCCACACATGGCCAGTGGAGAGTATGTATAGAGCAGAGCTCCAAGTCTCTGAGAAGGAAGGGCTGAGGTGGTCCTGGGGGAGGAGGGGATAAAATTGGAAGAGGTCAAAAGAAGAGGACAGGCTTGCCTTGACATTTTCAGAGCCAAGGCAAGAGTACCATTAGAGGCCCACAAGCTCTACACCCAACCACCTCACAAATTCTAAATGAAACAAACAAGCTGTGATGTTTCAGCTTCTCATGGGCAAAAATACCTCCATGATGACCTGAGGTGAGGTGCAAATTTAGAGTTTGGGGACTACTCACAGCTCCACAACAGAAAGTGACAATGTCTGGCGGTACAGAAGGAACACCCCACCCCACCCCCACCACCATCTTCTCCTTTGGCTCCTGGTTCTGTCCCACTACTGCACCTGGGTTTATGGTCTCCACAGCCCACATATCCAAGTGCTGCCCACACCCCTGACTAATAGTCTTCCCCGAGATCTAGAAGTGTGCACATGAATGGGTGATCTGACCTCAGGAGGACAAACCTAGGAAAGAGGTCTTTGACAGTCTAGAAGCAGACTGAGGATCACCTTTACAGAGAATTGTGGGATCCCAAGCATCTCGAGCAAGATATGGAAGTGGGGGAGGCATGCTTTCTTGACCCCACAGACTCTATGCTGTGAGGAGGGAGATAGCCGGAATAGAGCCTTTAGATGGGTCTGCTTGCCTGGGTCTGAAGGGAGTACTGGAAGTAGAGGTACCAAGAGTAGAGGGGGATGCTGTGCTCATTTCCTTATTATTCAAAGTCCCCAAGAAAGATGAATTGATGCCCAGTCTTAATTGCAACACCAATACCTAGCCTACCCCCACTGAGCTTTGCATTCGCTGCGTGTCTGTCTGTGTGCAGCGGTATTACTGACAAAGCTGATCACCTGTTCAGTGTAGACAGAGATGCCCTCCTACCTCCTACCACACTGTACAATGTATAACCATGGGATGGTTGAAACCGTTCCTAGATTTCAAGACTTGTCCACAGAAAGGAGCTATGAGAATTCAATTCAAACACACATACTTAAGGGTTACAGTGCTTTTCCTCTGGAAATTCAAGAGCTTTAAACATACACTGAAACGGAATGTAATTACTCTGAATTCTTTTCTGCCAATCCTGAAAAGGTCAAGTTTTTGGTAATCATACATTAATTTGCTTACATGTATTACTTTTTTAACGAATGACTACCCTTTTCCTCACTTAAATCGTTGTCATGAGATTTATTCTCACTGGAGATAAAACTAGACAGTCTTAAGGATGTTGCTCCTTACGTGTGTATTTTCTGCAAAGTGAATGTACGTTCACTCGGTGTTTATGCTTGACCTCGTGCAAGGACTGCTTTGAGAGATCTAAGATTCAACTGTTCTAAATCAAAAGATCTAGACCAATCTAGGGATCCTTATTGATCTTCATGTCATGCATGTTGCCCGTTCCTTAAAATACAACAACAGCTCACACAGGTTGCCTTCCAAACTGATGTAACCGAGTTAGTGGTGGCCTTAAGAATTCTCCACTGCTTCTACTCTCAACTTTGGTATTCCCTTGTAAACGGTATCTACTTAAAACAAGCAAAACTTTCTAGGAAGCACTCACCTCTTTAAGAGAGAATGTTATTTCTGTTCTTCAATAGAAGGAAAGCCTTCTTTATTACCACCTGACAAATGAGACCCCTCTCAGCCGGTTGATTTCTATGCTTGTCTGTTTCATGAACTTAATTCACATGGTTTGATCTAACCAAGCCAATATGCCCCCCCAGTATATGCACCTGTGTAAGTAGATTACTCCTCCCCCCAACCCTAAGTTGAATGTCTCTTCTGAGCAAAGAGGATTCTTCTCCACGATACCCCATAAGATGCTGTGAATGTCTATGCGTTAGGAGTGTTGGTAGGCGCCGGTGAGGATTGTGTTAAATCTGCCCAGATACTTAAGTGTGGGAAGATTTCTTACTTTCACTTTGTTAGAAGGCAATTCTTTGGGTCTGTTTTTGTACTCAGGCTGTTTAAAAAAAAAAAAAAAATCCACATGAATTAGAAGGAAAACTCCCTCTGGATTCATTAACTAGCGTTAGGACATTTTATTTATCATCTTCTATGGCTCCAAAGAGAAGGCCAAAGGGGTTATCCTGAGAAATGGACAAGCCTCTCTAAGAGGCCGTCCAGGAACACGAACCAAGTCAACTTCACGGACAGTGTGCCCCATATGAGAAGCAGACCTCAAAATCCAGTTGGTTCTTTTCTTTTCCTACGTGTGTGTGTTTGCTGTTCGCTAGCCCTCCGCATGACCATGGGTGTGTTAGCAATTACCGACGGTGACACAGGAACGGCACTGCCTTATCTCCCTGGTTTCCCAGTGTCACTAAATGCATTTTATTTTGAGATTCCTGGTGGTGCTTGGCAAAGATAAACAAAATCTTCCATCAGGAAACCTGTGAGCTATTTCCACAGGAAGTTTCAAATCACTAAAGTAAATAGAAACTCTACATGATCTCAATGGTGTTACTTGGGCTCGCTTGGGTTCTAATCACCAGGACCGGACCTCAAAACAAATGGAAAGCTTGTGGATGGTCTTTGAAGAAACGATTTGACCGCAGTCAGTGCACAATGCTTCGGGTATCTGTGTAAAAGTTGACGGCTGAGGTTTTACTCTGCAGGCTTGGAAAAGGTCCCAAATATAAAAAGATGCTGAATTAGAGGGGCTATTTCTGACACCTTATTGTTATGTTAAAAATGACTGTCAGCGGCTTCTGCATCTTCTGGCACATTCTTAGATATTCATTTTAAAAGCAGGAAAACCTCTGCTGGTCTCCTCTCTCTCCAGCCACTCACGGCTTCATAAGCCGCTGCTACCCCCTGCTCCCAGGTTTCAAATGAATACTTTGGCATTTCTTCAGACGTGACACTTTATAATAAAGCCAAAGCCCAGAAAAATCAGAAAAACAAGCAAAGTCAGATTTAGGAAAGAGTTGATATGATATCTAATTTTGGACTATTGTCCCCTTAAGGTTTAAAGGTTTCTTTATAGCTTTGTGTGCAACGGATAATAATAATAATAGCAGAACATAGCGCTTTTCATCTTCAAAGTACTTTGTAAAATGTTGGCCCAAATTCTTTGCTCAAATACAGATACGCCACTAAGTAACAAGCAATGGGAGGGTTTTGGGAGCAGGTCAGTTCGGGGCCAGCAACCAATTTTTTTTTTTTAATCCTCTGGGGAAATGGTCCAAAATGAGACTAGGGAACTCTGAGTACAAAAGCTAAGTGACAAGTCCAGAGTAAGAAAGCTGAGGGGGAGAGCTCATGAGGTGTTGCTGGAGATGGCAGTGAAGGTTAGCTGGGGATTGACAAGAGACAAATGGCTTTTTTTTTTTTTTTAAGACTTTGTTTATTTGTCAGAGAGAGAGAGAGAGCACAAGTAGAGAGAGTGGCAGGCAGAGGGAGAAGCAGGCTCCCGCTGAGCAGAGAGCCCAATGTGGAACTCGATTCCAGGACCCTGGGATCATGACCTGAGCCGAAGGCAGATGCTTAACCGACGGAGCCACCCAGGTGTCCCTACAAATGGCTTTTAATGGCATATTCACTTTTCAAAAACCTTTACTGTTTTTGAGAGGAAAAGTGATTTTTAAAAAAATTGTTCTCCCCCTCCCCCATTGCCTCCACTTTTGAAATCAGGCAACTCTTTCAGATTCGTTGGCTGCCTGTTGTTCTTTGACCTCTGAGTAGAATTATGTCCGTGAAAGGGGACCTAAGCAAGTACTGTGGCTAGTTTCTACCCACTGCGCCCACCAAGAGCAGGCAAGGTGATGGCACAGTAGCAGGCAGGGATACTGTCTGTCCAGTGGTTGGAAACTAGGGAAATCTGGTTTTTGTTTTTGTTTTTTTTTCCCCTGGAGAAATTTAGGATTAAAGTGGTAGCGACTGGCAGGACTGAAGTCTCCTGCCGTGTACTTGGGACTTCCCCTTCTCACCTGGTCACAGTGTATTTTGGATAAGTCTGACCGTAACACCACCCTTGGTTTTTAGTACAGATCCCTCTCTTAGGGCTTCCCTATTTCGCCCACTCACCCACCCGTAGAAGTTCCAGATGTATTACAGAAATGGGGAACATGGCTATCACCCCAAGATGTAAAACAAATAGCACTTTGAAGAGGCACTGGGGCAACTAGGGAAAAATGTGCCCTCCTAATAACCAGCTTGCTTAGTACCTGCTGCCTCGCTCCTGACGGAACGGACTTAGTTGGTTCCTACCTGGGTTTGATCGGTTCCCCTAACACGAAAAGAGAAGTATTCACCCTTTTAATGCCGACACTGAGAGAATGTGTCGGAACGGTTCTTAAGATCTGTGATGATCTCCAGAGGAGACACTGATTTTTCTATGGACTGAAGTTCTCTGTTCTTATTTTATAGACGTGCCAAACGGATTTCACGTTAACTTGGAAAAAATGCCTACAGAAGGAGAGGACCTGAAACTGTCTTGCACAGTTAACAAGTTCTTATATAGAGACATTACTTGGATCTTGCTGCGGACAGTTAAAAACAGAACGATGCACCACAGCATCAGCAAGCAGAAAATGGCCATCACGAAAGAGAACTCCATCACTCTCAATGTCACCATCAAGAACGTTTCCCTGGAAGATTCAGGCACCTATGCCTGCAGAGCCAGGAACATATACACAGGGGAAGAAATCCTTCAGAAGAAAGAAGTTACAATTAGAGGTGAGCACTGCAACAAAAAGGCTGTTTTCTCTCGGATCTCCAAATTTAAAAGCACAAGGAATGATTGTACCACACAAAATAATGTAAAACATTAAAGGACTCATTAAAAAGTAACAGTTGTCTCATATCATCTTGATTTATTGTCACTGTTGCTAACTTTCCGGCTCAGAGGAGATGCTCCTCCCAAAATGAATTTGGAGATGATAGGAGTGATAATGAGCTCCCGAGGTCCCAGCTCTGGGCTCCCCACTCGGGCTGAGGGCTCTGCTCTCTGGGGCCGACTTGGTGCGCCTTTGGATTTGGAGGATCCCTGCAGTGCATTCTCTGTTGTTCTGCTCTTTGCTGTCTTCTCCTGCCTGATAGACAACAACTTGGGACTGATCCTTTCCTCCCACTTTGATGCCAACCTCTCTGTGTTTTTAAGTTTCGAAGCTACGCAAACTGAATAATTTAAACCAATGCTGGTTTCTGCCAAAGATGGACATGAATAAGTTAATTTGCCAGCTCAGAACGAGTACAGCTGAATTTGAGACTCTTACCGGACCTCTGCCTGGTTTTATTTTGTACTATTTCATCTGCTCTCGATTTGTAAATAGCACCTGGAAGCAAGTGATAATGCTTATTTATTTGAAAATGCCTTTTTTTTTTTTTTTTTTTTACATTAAGCGCATTAATCTTAAACTGGAGCTTCTAAAATGGGCCCCAGGAGTGCAAGATGTTGGTGTAATCCATAGGTAATTAAAGCTTTATCACAGTATGAATTCAGAATGCCCACCTGGGTCAAGGTCACGTCCTGGCTCTGTGCACTCTGGGTAGCCAGCCGACTAGCCAGGGCAGGCTTCCCCCTCACTGCCTCTGAGTGGACTATCTAGCTACTGACCACATCCCCAAAAATGGACATCATGCCTTCATCTTACTTAGATTATATCCCCTGGTTGTTCTTTTAAAGAACCCTCTCCTATCTAATTGATGGCATTCAAAGACATACATACCACAATCAGGTCATCAAGGAAATCAAGGCTCTTGTGACCCATGGTTGAATGCATTCTTCTAAATGTAAATCTAGGATTTGGCCATTAAAAAAAAAAAAAAGTCCACTTTCTTAATGGGATTTTTATGGGGATTAAGAAATGGCAAAACTACAGAAGCAGCATTCAGAGCCTTTTAAAAACCCACCTCATTTTGGAATCAGGAGAGATGGAAATCTCCTCTCTCGAGCTTGCGTTTGAGGGGAAAGTGACTTTTTCACCAATTTACTATGCATTGTTCTGTTGTTTTCATTTATGATTGATCATTATATGTGCCTTGAGTGAACTATTGGAAAACAAGCCACAGTGACCGAAATAGCCACGGCTGAGAACACAGTGGCCGGGCAGCCCGATAGAAGGTGACAACTTCTCAGGCTTGGGAACTCACCAGACTGTTTCCTCCTCTAGGTAACAGCCGCTGTCCCACGGCTAAACTTGTCTTTCACGTGGGAATTGCTTTTGTCAAGTGTGAAAGAGTAAACAATAGTGTTTCCCCGGAATGCCAGTTTTATGGCGCCCCAAATGCTCTGAAAACAATTAGTAACCTGGAAGTTGTCAGCCCAGAGGAAAGAATAATCAATTGTATCTGGAAATGTTACCTATGGCTCTTTTGCCTGGCGTCTTTGTTCATTCTAAGCCAGCATGTTCCTTCAGGAAACAATGCCTTGGTGCCACAGATCGTGGGGACTCCATTTTCACTAAAGCCGAAAAAGCAAATGGGATGGTTGAGGGATTGCTTCTGAAAAGATGGTGACGCAGACATGCAGAAGCTATCATTGCCTTCCCCCTTGAAACCGCGCCTGCAATTTTGCAGGGAGGGGAAGGGTGTTAGTATTCCCAGGGGAGGATTTTAAGTACTTCCAAGAGATGATTTTAAGAATTCCACAAAGTAATTGTTTGCTATGTAATTCATCTCTCCAGAGAGTTTCAAAAAGAAAAATCTTTTGGGTGGGTTCTTTTTGTTTTGGTCACTCTTTGGGGTGTGGAGGAAGGGGAGGATCATGGGGGGAAAAAAGAGAGGAAGAAGAGCCTAATATGGAGAATGTCAGAATTGGAGTAGAGGGCATGAGGCTGGTTCCTCAGCCCCCAGCCCAAGTGAAGAAGAGAAACTATGTATTCAGGAGACCTGGCAGATCCTTGGGGCCATAACACTAAAAGCTGAAAGAAGAACCCGGTAGGGAGCTATCTTTGGCTATTGATAACCAGCAGAAATATTCTGTTAATTCTGATTTTTTCCATTTGAAGGGATCAGCTCCACTTTGTTAAGTTTGGGAAAGCAGCTACCTATTTCCATCAAATAACTTGGGGTTAATAATAAGGGTTCGATGTACTTTTCTTACCTAAAATGTCAACAGGTTATAAAGTATAAAGGGGAATTGATACAATGATTCCTTGATCAGTCATTGAGAAACCAGTCAAAAATGAGATAGTTCGCGTAGGAGAGCTTTTTTTTTTTTTTCTTCCAGAAATGGGTACAAGGAAAAATATAATACTGTGTGTTTCAGACATGTTTATATGAACTTTGTATTTAATTGAGAGTCCTATGTTTATTCTGCAGTCTTTTTGCTGCTTCTCTTGTCTGAAGTTTGTCTAGGACAGATAGGGCCTTTGAGAGTTCTCATGACATTTCTGTTAAACCGTTCTCCTTCATATAAGTGTTTGCTAGTACACCTGTCAGGGAGGTCAAATGCTGTCTTTGTTGATGATGCTGTAGTTTGTAGCTATGAAAATAATTTGGGTGTTGTAGGCCCTATATTCAGGCTTCCTTTTTATAATAAGGCCCGTGGGCAATGATTGATCATTTTATCATATTTACAGCATGGGAAATAGTCACTGTGATAGGGAAAGCTCCTAAAATAGAACTCCATGAACTGTGTCTGAGTTTTAAACGAGATATGTCGAATTTGGCTCGCCACTGTAATGGACATTACATGGGAATATGACACTGTTCTTCATTATCTCATCCTGTTGCACTGATCCTTTTGGAGTCTTTACTGTGTAAAAATGTCAAGATTGTAACAATCAAGCTTATGAAAAGTTATCAGGATTCAAGATTTTGATACCCGGCTGCATTTGCAATTAGGAAACACCATTTGACAGACTGCACAGAAGGCAAACAGAAATGTTGAAATGGCTCTGCCTGGTCGTGGAGTGGGGTGCAGAACAGACTAGAAAGATACACGGACAGAAGGCAAAAGAGCCGTTGTGATCACTCATTCCACGCTCTGAAGAGTTTCTAAATCAGGGCCCTCCTTTCAACGCTCTTTTTAGCCTTCCGATTTCCTTTTGTATAAAACGAGGAAAGAGCTAGGGATGCGCTCTGGAAATCAAAATTTAATGAGAAAGCTGTTCCTCCGTGAAAGGTATAGGATACTATACTTTTTAACCTGAGATTTTGGAATTGCTCAAATGAATGCTAATCCTGAGAGTTTCCCTGCAGGAATAAAAAGAGAAAGGTTTGGGGCGTCGGCAGCAACCCTGTGGGGACACAGGGTCAAGCCACTGCACTGTGTCACCTCTCCTAGCCTTGTAATCGCTCCTAAACTGCTTTCACAGTGTTAGTACACTAAGATGAGGAAATCCGCAGTGGTCGGAGACAGCTCAGACTGTAATTGAAGCCAGTGGCACAGAATGTGTAAGTCATGCCAAACGCCTTTTGATTTCTGTTCCAGGATGCGCAACAGGAGGGGGTGAAGACGGTGACTCGGGAGGGTGGGAAAGACGTTAGGAGTTGTCTTTATTCTTTTTCCTTGGAAGCTCCAGCTGCCAATCCAGCACTCGCCTAACTAGAATGTATCCACATCAGCAGGACTGACTACTTTGTTAAATAGAGACACTGTACTCAACTGGGGCCTCTGGGGGTACTGCTGTTCCGATGTGGGATTTTAATGTTGTAATGTATTGCATCCTAATGTATGAAATTCATTTTGTTGTACTATATTGGTTGGCATTTTATTAAAATAAATTGTATTGTATCATATTTGTATGTTTTAAGAGAAAATAATATAAAATACAATATTTGTACTATTATATAGTGCAAAAACTACAAACCTATGCCTCTGCCTCTTGAATTAATCCTTTGGTTGCTCGCACTGGGGAAGGGAATGGAGGAAGGAAATAATCAATAAAGCTTGCAAAGTTCAAGAAATTCTCCTGTTTGGTCTGCTGCCTCACACCTTAGGTGACTACAGAGAGCTGAGTCACACAGACATGGCCTCACAAACACATCAAGAAAAATACGTGCAAAATTACATTAAGCTCATCACTCTAATAGGATATCTTTATGTAAAAATTCACTCTAAGCCTCCAACCAAAAATCGTGGTTTTCCTGTTTCGTTCCTCGTAGAGGATGCAACATCCTTAGGTCTCGGAAAAGCTGCTCTCACAGAAAGGAAGAGAACTTGTTGGCCAGGCGAAACCCATGCTACCGAATCCTATAGCACTTTGTTCTCGATTTTACCGTGTGTTCTAACAAACGTCAGTACACTAGAACTTCCTGGAGATGACGCAGGTTACGCAGAGAAGAAACATTGAGGGAGCAAAATAGGAATGAAACCGTATAGTGGAGTTTTGCTGTTTGTATCTGTGAAGTGTTTCTGTGCATGTCTAAGAAGGGAACACAGGTGACGAGGATTAACCATCCCCTTTCTTTATTCACTAGATCAGGAAGCGCCACACCTTCTGCGAAACCTCAGTGACCACACGGTGGCCATCAGCAGCTCCACCACCCTAGACTGTCACGCTACCGGCGTCCCAGAGCCTCAGATAACCTGGTTTAAAAACAACCACAAAATCCAGCAAGAACCCGGTAAGAGAGCTTGTTTTCCGTGACGTCCTCTTTCTCATCATCCTTTCCTTCCCTCCACTGTCCTCTCACCTGCCTCTCGGACCTCTAGAACCTCTTGGCAGTAGAGCACTGGTTCATGCTGAGAGCAGCTTTAAGTGAGGGATGTTTGAGCCCGTTCTTCTGCACCTTGCAGAAAGATCTGCTTTAAAGGGTGCCTTCGTAAAGAGATGCTAATAGCCCCTGAGACAATGTGTCTGTTCAACTTGACAACAGGGAAAGTGAGGAGTGCGCTCCTTGGTTTGAGCTATGGCAGAACTTTGAACAGCTGGTATAGACAGGAAGTCCAGAGTTGTTTCATAATCTTTTAAATGCACTTATTATCAATTTTCATGATTTGGTAAAAAGAAGAATATTTTAAATGAGAGAATACCCGTTTAAACAAAACAAAACGAAACAAAACAACCAGTGAAACTAATGGTCACGTGTTAATTTTCTTTCAAGAAAAAATACATCTAAGAACAACTAGGCTTAAATCAGTAAGTATCAACGCTCTCTGCTGCCTGCTTCATGATTTTGTCATGAAGATTAGAATGAACTTCTTTATAATCTTGCTTGATAATCCCATTTACATGAAAAATAAAAGTGTATCACTTATTCGCAATATCCCAACAACCTAAATCAAATGACGACCTTGAATGGTCCTTGAATGTGAATTCTCTATGCAAAACGAAATCTCCACTGGAGGATGAGGCACAGAAAGCGCTGGTGGTAGAAGAGCTCTGATTTTAAGACGTCTTAGAAACGCCTCACCCTAAGCTGATGCCAGACTAACCACATCACGTCCCTTTTCTCCACCGAGCAGCGCTGTTCTGTCATACTGATGTCATTCACTTCATCATCCAAACCAGAAGCTGCTGACCTCCCCTTCGTCCTTCTCTCACCTGTCACCAGGCTGAGCAGGTTATGTCTACTAACTACGAAATACTTCTCAAGTCCCGCCTTCCCTCTGCTCCCCTGCTGTCCCTCTGTGGGTTCAGGAGCTCACGATCGGTCTCCTGAACGTCTCTGGACTGATCTCTCTACCTCTTTTTTCCTCTCTCGGAATCTTCTCCGCACAGCTGGATAAGATCTTGGCAGCTGTGACCACCCCACTTCCCTGTTTCAAGTCTTCCCCTGGCTCTCTATCCCAAGACCAAGTTCAAGCTCTCTCACAGACAAGGCCCTCAACAACCGGCCTTCCCTACTTCTCCAGCTCTATGCTTCCCCTCCCCTGTCTTGAACCTTATATTCTAGCACTTGCCAAACCCTTGTGGATCACGGTACACACGCTTCTTCAACCTCTCTGCTGTTTTTGTTCCCGTGTCCCCTCTGCCTGGAGTACCTTCCCTTCATCTAACGCCTGCCTGCCCTTTAACACCCAGACTGGGTGTTCTTCTTCTAGAAAGACTTATTCGGCCACAGCAAGGAAAGGGCAGATCCTCTAGTGGTCTTTATCATTTATAAATGTTTCTGTTCTGTCTTACTGAGTTATTTTATAATCATCAGTTCATCTGTGTATTATCCCTGCGTACTTCTACTGCTCTTTTTCCGTACTGTATCCCTACATGTTTATCATCTTACCATGCCTCATCCTGAGGGCAGACTCTAGATCTTTTATCTGTTTTATCTTATTTGTATCTAATTTCTCTTTTTATCCTCAGAAACTGGCATAGTGCTTGGCAATCAATCAATGTTTCATGAATGAATAAATGAATGAATGAGAGTTTTTCAGAAAATCTTACTCTAGCCTTAGCAAGTTCACCTGGGAGCATGAATGCCTACACTTAGGGGTGGTTGGGGAAGCTGTATCATAGAATTTTTAAAGCTGAAGGGATCTTTGGGATATCTTTGGTCCCATTTGTAGGATAGAAAGTTTAGGCCCAGTGAGGTAAAGTGATTTGCCCAAGATGACACACTATTAAGATGGGCAATTTCATAGAAAATGAACGCTTGAGGTATTATTCCTGAGGCATTCTACCTTGATGTATTCTACCAAAACCAAAAGATGAATACAAGGATAAATAAATAAAACGGTTTGTGTAACAGTACCTGTAGCATCCTCCCTTTAGAGGTTCGGAGTTCACATTAGTATGTTAAAGATGCCAAGAAGCGGGGCACCTGGGTGGCTCAGTGGGTTAAAGCCTCTGCCTTCAGCTCGGGTCATGATCCCAGGGTCCTGGGATCTGCCCCGCATCTGGCTCTCTGCTCAGCGGGGGGGCCAGCTTCCTCCTCTCTCTCTGTCTGCCAAATAAATAAATAAAATCTTAAAAAAAAAAAAAAAAGATGCCAGAAGCCGTATATTAAAGAAATCAGGTAAATTGCTTTAAAGTATTCCCACAAATAACTTGATCATAAAATACATTTTATGAGATTAATGTAAGGTGCTGGGTTCTTTGAAAGAAGTAAATTTGGCTTGTGTTCAGTTTTCATACTTTGGATGTGGGTTAAAGAATTAGGGTTGAGGGGCGCCTGGGTGGCTCAGTGGGTTAAAGCCTCTGCTTTCGGCTCAGGTCATGGTCCCGGGGTCCTGGGATCGAGCCCCGCATCGGGCTCTCTGCTCAGCGGGGAGCCTGCTTCCCTTCCTCTCTCTCTGCCTGCCTCTCTGCCTACTTGTGATCTCCGCCTGTCAAATAAACAAATAAAATCTTAAAAAAAAAAAAATAAAAAAGAATTAGGGTTGAGGAGCACCTGGGTGGCTCAGTGGGTTAAAGCCTCTGCCTTCAGCTCAGGTCATGGTCCCAGGGTCCTGGGATCAAGCCCCACATCCGGCTCTCTGCCCAGCAGGGAGCCTGCTTCCTCCTCTCTCTGCCTGCCTCTCTGCCTAGTTGTGATCTGTCTGTCAAATAAATAAATAAAATCTTAAAAAAAAAAAAATCAGGGTTGAACCAGTTTCAAAAGCTCATGGCCATTCTGGGACTAGAGGGTAGACAAGGCAAGAGGGAATGCTAAGGCAGTTACTACAAATGGAAAAAGATTATGAAGTGTGTGGGGCGCCTGGGTGGCTCAGTGGGTTAAGCCTCTGCCTTCGGCTCAGGTCATGATCCCAGGGTCCTGGGATCGAGCCCTGCATCTGGCTCTCTGCTCAGCAGAGAGCCTGCTTCCCCCTCTGTCTGCCTGCTGCTCCGTCTACTTGTGATCTCTCTCTCTCTGTTAAATAAATAAATAAAATCTTCAAAAAGAAAAAAAAGATTATGAGGTGTGAGGGAAGGATTGAGTCCTACCATTGCCCTCATGGGTCAGGGAATTTGGGCAACTCACTTATCCTTCCTCTCTGAGCCTCTGTTTCCTTACGTATACAATTGGGAGAATACTGACCACAGAACCATGTGGCAAGGTTTAAATGAGTTAATATCACTAAGCCTGCCCCTAGTTATGGCTAAGTAAATGCTATCTTCTGACCCACTTCATTTACATAGAAATTGGCCAATGAGTTGTCCGAATTTGTTGGAAAGTATCAGATGAGTTAATTAGTAATTCAGCTCAAAGTGAAACACTTCTAAATCCAATAAAGATCTCTTCCTTCTAGCTTTCTTTGATCTTCAGAAGGCCAAGAGAAGAATATCTAAAACAAGTCTTACATAAATACTTATGTAAAATCTTTTATGAATATCATTATACTATGCTATTGTTGGCATTTATGAAGTTCAACTGTACTAAGTCATCCATTTTCTCTTCTTTTACTCACTCCTTAAAACTGCTATAGCCTTTTGGAAAAGAACTTTTTAATTCTCTGGAGATAATCTCTTACATGATTGTAGTATTTATAAATTTTCATATATAAGATTTCCAATTTGAGGCATCAAATTCAGCAGCCAACGCAATAGGCTCTATGACTATGACCCGGTGACTATGCATGGGGACATCTTCAGAATTCTTTTGCCAATTCATCTTCTACCAATTCTTTATTTATTTATTTTTTAAACCTATGGGCAAAGATTACAGGTAACCAGAGTGACAGTCCTTGACTCGCTGGTTATCCCAAAGCTGAACTGGGAAAACACCAAGATCGCAGCCTAGAAAAGACTGAAAACTAGTCCATTTTAAACTAAGCCTTTGGAAAGCCATATTGGGAATAAATTTTAAATAAAGTTTAAATAATTAATTAACTATATATTTCATGCGATATCTTTACAAATACCAAATATAGAATTAAATATATTTAATGAAATATATCATTATAAATATATTTCATTTATGAATATAAATGATAGAATTAAATATAAATAAATAATGGTTTAAAATTAATTAAGCTACTTATTTAAAGTTTAAAAATCCAGAGAATACACGGCCCATCCTTGAAAGAGCTGTAACGCATGGCAACTCAAAAAAACTGATATACTGAGAGGATTTTAGTGGCCTTGGGTCTGGGATGGGATCTGGCCCATCATCATTGCCATTTGTTAAATGACAACTTACCCTATTCCAAAGAAAATAGGAGAGAGGAAGCAGGGCACACATGAGGGCTCATGCTCGGGCCAAGGGGTTATAAAACGCCTACCGAAAGACTTTATGGGAGAGCTTTTCTCCTCCCTCCTCATTTCCTTTCAGGAAGCCCTTCGGTGGGGCACAGCCATTCTAGAGAAGAAACGCAGCTTCAAGAAAACCTTATGAAAGCTGCTGAGTAGTGCTTTCTTGGGCCAAAGGGCATCCGCAGGAACCAGAGGGAGGCTACGCGCACAGGCCCAGGAAAGCATGTGCACGGGGGACACGAGGCAGTCCCCAGCAGGGCACCCCCCGTAAGCCGTGCGGCCCCGCGCACTGATAGGTGGCCCTCCCGGCCCCCGCGAGCACCTGCCGGCTTTGGGGGCCTCCACGGAGCTGCGCGCTGTCCCGCGCGTTGCCATTTCCGCCTGCAACAACCCCCCCCGCCCCCCAAAAAAAGAATCTTTGCTTCTCGGCCAGTGGACCCCAGAGGCTCCCTCCACTAGGGATCCTTCTTTCACAGTCCAGTACATGGAGACCCTTCCCTTCAAGAGCTGATTTATTTACCATTCATGCCATAGACTGTGTCACTTACTCCCTTGCTTTATGTGGGCTTGTTTGGAACACCTTCGAAGATAGTGATAATATCTTAATAGGTCTTCTTTATTAAAAATAATAAAAATGTATTGAGCCCTCCCCAGGAACCAAGGCACTGTGTGAGATTTACAAATATCTCATTTACTTTTCACGACTGTCATCAGAGGTAGGTACTGGGCTTCGATGGCGTTTCGCAGAGCTAGTTTAATTCAGCAAGCGCTGAACTAGGTACCTGGTCCTGTTCCAGGCATTTCACTTACTCATCATAACAATCCTAAGAGGTTTGATAAGTTATGATGCCTGTTTTACAAAGGGAAGAATGAGGAAGTGTAGACGCAGGAGAAATAGCAGACTAGGTCACGGAGCCTGCGCCGAGCGGTCTGAGGCTAGGACCAGAGGGTGGGACACCACACTCTGCGCGCTGAGCATGGGGGCTGACTGCTGGTGCACATCGCTCCCAGGAATACACAAGCACCACTTTTTTTTTTTTTTTTAATAGGCTCCATGCTGAGCATGGAGCCCAATGTGGGGCTTGAACTCAGGACCCGGAAATCAAGACCTGAGCTGAGATCAAGAGTCGGTGGCTTACCTCACTGAGCAACCCAGGTGCCCCTAAGCACTTTTAAATTACCTCATGGGTGCTAATAAGCATATTTTTAAAACAATGGATATTTTCTCATTTCTAACCCTTAAAGCTTAAGCTTCCCAAAGACTATAGTTTATTTTTTTAAATGTTAAAAATTTACAGCATATTAAAAATATTTAAAGCACTTTTTTTAAGAAGGCTTGCCCATGGAGCACCTGGCTGGGTGGGTAAGGGGACTCTTAATCTTGGGGCTGTGGGGTTCAAGCCCCACCTTGGGTATAGAGATTACTCAGAAATAAAATCTTAAAATAAATAAAATGCAATAAAAGCAGACATGCCCTGTATGAAGTTAAAAATTATTTTGAACCCAAATCCAGTTACTTTTACGTTTTAAAAGGTTCAGAATTTATTCCATAGCAGCCCAACACTCTCTTAGTCACTGAACAAACATTTGTAAGGCAGTACTTCGTGTCTGGTGCTGTGTAGCCTCTGCCAATACAGCAGTGAATGAAAAAGCTAAAATCTGAATGATCAAATATCTAAAGTAATTAGTTTATGTAGGTGTT
The DNA here is from genome assembly GCF_963455335.1 of Martes martes. Taxonomy (NCBI): domain Eukaryota; kingdom Metazoa; phylum Chordata; class Mammalia; order Carnivora; family Mustelidae; genus Martes; species Martes martes. The sequence goes on from NC_137890.1 coordinate 73,871,207, forward strand.
TAAATGAACACAGCCTCTTCAAGCCACTACCACGTGTGTCCATTTTCTTCACAATCATTGAATAGTGAATAGTTGGGCACCAGAGTTAATGAGTCTAAACGTGGAAAAAGGTGAATTAATAAATGGGACAAGTCGAAAATATGTCTCCATCACAGGATTAAAATATCTTGGAATACATTAGCTAATTGAAAAAATACATCCCCTCTGCTTCAATTTTCCTACTTTCATGCGGCATATGCAACAATATTCCTTGTTCACTGAATATGCAGAATGCAAATGAGATAAAGAGGAACTAAAGGCAGGAGAACTTGCAAATTAGACTGAGGGAAGAAGCCACTTGGAACTTTTAGGAGGGGCTGATATGGTGCAGAGCGTTGAAGAGAAAAGTAGTTTGAGGCCTGTTTACTTCGAAGAGACAGGTGAACCAAGAATTGATCAGCTAAAGCGAGTAGAATTTCAAGGACTGGGTGGGGAAAAAAATGTCATATGGAAGGCCCAATAGCAAGTTGGAGATGGATTCTATTGGCCAGTGGCTGCTTGGAGCATGATTGGATTCTTAGGGGTATACAGAGAGCAAACTCCTCTAAGAAATGTCCCTTTCCTTTGGGTTAGACACGTAAAGCGTTTGTACCCAGTCTTGGAATCATGGTGCAAAGTCATCTTGGAGACCGCACGTATGACCTCCTGGGTGTCATCGTTACTTCTCCGGCCATCTGCCCAAGGGACCTGCATTCCTCCAAAATGATCAGAACGTTGCCTTTCTATCTCCCATGCTTCCCAGATTCTCCACCGAGTTCCTAAAAATGTCCAAAACTGCAACAGATCTGAGCAGGTGGGGCCATCGGCAGCAGTGTGGGGACACTCTACAGACACCAGGGCTGTGCGGAGCAGATCCGCAAGGCCTACCTAGCCTCGTGTTGCTTCCACACAGGCCAAACCACCTCCCAAGTGATTGGGCAGAGTAAACGGGGTTTCTGAAAAAGTCATTAAAATGCCGGAAAAAGTAACAAACTTTCCTTTGAAAATATTTAAGAGGACAGAAAACAATGCCGCTCTGAGATGGTTTCTAGTAAAGATTCCCTAAACTGTGAAACCATCAGCAAACTATTGCTTAAACTGAATTTCTATGCAAAACCTTTCAGAATATTTTAAGATCAGAGCACTACACCTAGGGGAACAGCAGAGAGTTTAGAAGGAGTAAATTCCTTCTTAAATAGCCTGAAGCTGGAGCAGGAGAGAATTGCTCTGACCCCCTATTAATATTCCTTCCTAAATTGGATTTTGGTCGCTAAGACCACTTATCTAACGCCCCGAAGGGGACAGCTTCCCTGTCACCACTAGATCACAGACACCAAATACATGTACCTGTAGAGCATATTCAGACTGAGGGGACCAGCTGTCCTTGTACTGGGGGCTGGGGGGGTGGGGGGCGGCAGAATGACATCTGAAGGGCAAAGTAGCTTTCAGAGATCTAGGAAAGACCTGAAGGAGGGTAGAGGAGAGAACGAAAACGGATGTGAATGCCTAAGGATAATCCTAAGGATAATCAAGTGACTCCCTGTCCCCTTCAGGCTGCAAGAATCAGCAGCTTCCCTTGATTGCTTGGTACTAATAAACATCAGAAATGTCAATTATCTTTTGCAAAACTTGAAGAGTAATTGCCTTCTCTTTCTTATGAAATCCACCCTTGTGGCGTATAATGAATGAATATGTGTCCAAGATTCCTGATATACATGGTGCATGGGAGGGCAAGCTGGCTGCGCTCTCTATCACCCCCACTGAGCCCCATCAGTCCCCTGATGTGACTGGCTAAGCAGCTGCTCTCACCGTTCCTTTCTCTCCAGTATGTCTTTAAGGTAAGGGGTGGGGGGTCCATGTACCCAGACCAAGAACCCCCAAGCTTCACACATGGCTATCCCAGGAGTTCCCCTCCCTGGCCAGAATCTTCCAACAAATTCTCAAGGCTTAGTTGTGCCCCCAACAATATAAGCATAGGGGACCTTCTGAACATGTAGAACCAAGACTCTGTTCCTTTCTAAGGATAAACATCCATTTAGAAGGTGAGGAGAAAGGAGTGGCGTTAAGGAAAGAGTACAGTGAAGTAACAGCAGGGGAAACGTTTCCTTGGTTGGCACTGCCAGAGTTCAGAGCTGCAAGCCCAACGCCAGATGAAAGAGGAACCCTGACTTTCACCATGGCCTCGACACGGTGGAGAAATCAAGGCTGTCACTACGGACTTCTGCAATTACTTGCCGATGTCGGGCAGGTTCAGTGAGACTGACAAGCACGGCTATAGAGCTCTCTGGTTCACACTCAGAAAAGTGAAGTGACCCGTGGGTAGAGTCCCATTTTGTAATGAAAATCACTAGAAGTTACTTATGGAGAATCAGTCCTGACACCCCAATCTATCTGTGCACTGAGATAACATCCAGCTTATTTAGGTATTGTATGTTCTTTAGATGTAGCTAATCCTATCCTAATGCTTTGCCCAAAGAAAATTTCTTGGATGTGCTTTCCACCAGCCCAGAAAAGCCTCCAAACACAGACCGTGTGTGAGCCACAGCAAGACCCCACTGAGGGAATCAGACACACTAAGTTTGCATAAGCCCATGCATATAAATGGCGGGGCTGGTGGTTCAAGTTTGGTTTTGTGCCTTTTAAGAAGTCCTCTTGATTTTCAAATGAAAAATTTAGACCATAAGAGAGGGAAAAGAACTGGAGAATGTGAGCATCGTTTTAGAAAGCGCCTCTCACCCCCTTTTCTTTATTATGGCAAAATGCACATAACATAAATATTATCACTTAATCATCAACATGTACAGTTGGGTGACACTAAGTATCAACCATCAGCACTCTCTAGTTTCCGAACTTTTTCATCACCTCAAAGAGAAACCTTATACCCATTAAAGCTTTTGACTGTGAATGAAGCTCAATTTTTTATTCTTTTGTGACGTCTCATGACCCATGGAACTGTAGTTTGAGCATGGCCAAGGTCAGCAGCCTGTTTTGTCTGCTGAGCATCTAGGGCTTGAGGGACCAGTAGCAGAGAAAAAGAAATGGGGAATGAAGAAGAACGAAGAGAAATAGAGACATGCAGGTGTATGGTGGGGGAGGACAGGTGGAATTCCCTCCCAGCAGTCACCCCCAAAGATCCTAGAGATCTCAGGGCTGCACCTTGTCCAAGGTCACTAACCCCAAAACTAACAGCCACTGTCTGGGCACTTAAAATGGGAGGCATCTCCATCCCCAGTCTCCAGTTTTCTGCTTACACCAAAGACCACCTGGCCAAAGAAGGAAAAGCCATACTCTGCCTTAGATCATACTGTACCTCCATCTCTTAGCAGAACAATTAAACGAGGCTTTTCTACTCCATGTGTCCAGAATTTGCACTGCCTCCGCTTCCCCCCAAGTACAAACTTGAAACAGTTAAACCAGGACCTGCAGTGATAGACGGCAATGCATCTGGCGACTCCCAATCCAATTAAGGACAACATGCACACAAATAAATGTCTTCACAGATGACCTAGTCAGTGGACTTGGGCATGGCTTGCATGACTGCATCGATGCTGATAAAGTCAAACTGAGAAAGTCCATTCCTCCCCACCCTGTGTTCAAGTGCTTCACTTTTGCATTATCTCCGGCTAGTAAGCAGCCTGAAGCAATTAGGTTACATGTTAGTTTAAGGAGTTATCTCATTCAACCCAGTCCTAAAATAAAGCAAACCAAACATATATTGTGTACCCCAACACACACACGTGTACACACACACACACACACACACACACATACACACACTCTATAGGGGGCCAGTCTTCTGATGGGATGGATTTTGGTTTTGCCTTAATCCAAAATTATACAATTTTAAATTATAAAATTATAAAATGTTATGAATTAATAATTAATTATAATTATAAAATTTAATTATAAATTATTGTGAAGTACAACTTTTCTCCAAAAATATTTCATCATTGTATGGCCAAATATTATGAAACTTTGCAAATGTCTAAGTATTCGGAGACGTATATATCTTTTAAACTTTTATTCAGTGGCTCTTTGCTGATGGTCTGGAGGACCATCGTTTCATTTTTCAAACTACCCTTTTTAAAAATTAAATAATACATGAATACATTTTCATCATAAAAGATCACACAGTTCAGAAATAGCATGTGCTAAAAAAATTTCCTTCTGGAGAATTAATGTAGGCCAACTGTTTGATTTGTATTCTGTCAACAATTTTATCATTTTTTTTAACCTAGATATATGCAGATATATAGGTTGGGGCACACATAGATGTGGGGCAAATAATAAATGGGATTCAGTCATTCATTCATTCAACAGTTATTCACTGAAAGCTAGCTCCGTACCAGGAATATAGGAGGTGCTCGGAACCAGACAGGACCTTGAATCTACACTCTAATGGAAAAGCCCAGGTAATAAATTTAACAAACAGAACTATACACATATTGCCTACCATCAGATAGTAGTAACTGCTGTGATGGACAAAACAATGTCATAGATCATAGTGAGGGACCAGAAGAGGGGTCACATAGGACAGGCAGCCTCTCTAAGATAAATATGCGTTGAGGTCATGCTATGTGTTTTGTTTTAGGACTTGCTTTGATCACAGTGTACCTTGGAGCTCTTTCTATGTCAGTGCATAACATTCTGCCTCGTTCTTTTTAGCCTCCGTATACTATCATGTGGTATGCATGCTCATAATTTATTCTTCTGCTGATGGAAAAACACATTCTTGACTTTAACCTCTATGCAACGCAGTACTAATACTAAACTGGTCGTAAAAACACCTCTTCGCTAGACACAGAAAGGCCACTTCGAATGGATGGCTCTGGTCCGCAGGATACGTGCACCCAGCCTCACGGAGCAACTACCGCAAATCTGAACGGAGACAAGAATCTATGCAGCAGGAATGAGTGCACGTGTGTGTGCACACACGTGTGTGTGTTTACGATGTATACATATGAACCATGCAACCTTAGCTATCGACTATGTATAACTATAGACTTAGCACCGCTGGACACGTTTTTTTAAGTGCCTGAATCATCTTGAAATACTTCATTAGAACAAAGGCAAAGTTCACAGTGAAAGGGCACAAGAATGCTTTTCATTCTTAAATGTTTAGAAATACATGTGTGTTTGGCACAGTTTCAAGGTGCTCACTTCAACTACAACCCCTTCAAGTCAGCCAGTTTACAATTTCTTGACAGCTTTTGGAAACCATTCTGTTCTCATAACCCAGTTTTGTAAGTCAGGATTGTGAAGCAATAGATATTGTCCCACATGAAAAGACCTTCGTTTATGGCTTTTCCCTTATTTGGTGGTTTCATGAAGAGGAATATTATACAGCATTTTCCACCACTGGTCTCAATCTTATTATTACTATTTTAGAGGGAAGGCAGAGGCAGGAAGGGCAGAGGGAGAGAGAGAGAGAATCCCAAGCAAGATGCACACCCAGTGCGGAGCCTGACACCAGCTCCATTTTACAACCCTGAGATCATGACCTGAGCCAAAATCAAGAATCAGACGATCAACCAACTAAGCCACTCAGGCGCCCATCAATCCTATTCTTCTCTAAGAGCTCCTCTTCTCTCTTTTTCATGGCTAAAGAGCCAACAGTTTCACAACGGATCCCATTTCCCATCAGGTCTCCTTTAGGCCATGTGTTTTAAACATCTCATAATTCTCTTCCAACATAACACGTTACTATAAGGCTGCTTTTCACTATGTCTCAAATTATTCCACCGCTCGCCAACTTTTATTTTCTTTCATGTGCAAGTGCTCTGCCACATGGCTTGACCTTACGGCAAAATTCTCAGCAGAGAGAGCAGCAGCCCAGTGGCGATCCTTTGGAAACACTGGAATCATTTGCATTTTTAGGGCCATTGAATGAGTCCACCATTGCTTACTTCCCAAATTTGTCAGTCTTTGTAGCTTACCAAACTTGGATGTCTCTTCCCCGTAGTTGTCCAAACCTCTGAAGTTTGACTGGATAAACACAGTCTCCTCTGTGTTCTTTGTGGAATGTTAATCAGACATCCAGTTTCTAGTTTTCTTGGGTTGCATTAGTCATCTTGAATCTATATTAGGCTCTGCTGGTCCCTTGTTCAGATATAGCTCTTAGCTTATCGATTCCTTTAAGAGGTATCACTCTGCAGGTACAATTTATCATGTACCTACAACTATAAACATCATCATCCTCATGGCTTCTGTTTATCAAAAATATATCATGTGCCAACTTTAAAGAATTTATCATTTCATTGTTATTCTCATAACAAAATTTACTTTTATTAAACCTAACATCTATAAACTACCTAGTCTATGAGCCAGAGAGAAAATGAAAATGAGCAAAACTTAGCCCTTACTCTTGGAAAACTTAAATATAATAGGTACAAGTCGGTTTGTAAGTACGCAATGTGAATGGTATAAAATTCCATGAGCTACAAATTGGCACCTCCAATTGGAGTGATCCAGGGGGGCTTCATGGAGGTGGTGTCATCTGAATTAGAATCTGATGGTTGAAGAAGAGTTTTGATGCTGACAATTAATTTGGCCAAATTGCATGGATATGTTCTCTAAGTCAGGAGTACAGATACTAGGCTGAGCCACGAAACAGGAATCCCTGGTCAGATTGGCAGGCCAATTTAGGAAACAACAAGCAGATTTTTGTGGAAGGAACAGGAAGAAAACACATGGTGTGCATTAATTTAGTCAAACAGCTCAATTTAAAGATTGACAGATTTATTTACTCAGTGGTGAATTGGATTAAAGTTGTTTCATGCCCTTCTCTGGACAATGTGGCATTTATGTATAAAATGCCAAGACTGTCTTTTACCTTATGGTATCACGAGAAGAAATAAAAGTGTGAAAATCCCTTGAAAAGACTAAAAGCTGAAGGAGGTGCTTGTATGTGGAAAATGTAGACTGCACCCCATGGATAAATATATAGACCAATGTTGTCAAACTCTGATCTAAAACCCCCACCAGCAGCCAACACGATAGATGCTTCAAGTTCTTACACTGGTACTGTCACCAGATTTCCTTGAAGTACAAGTTCCTACAAAAATAACTCCACATCAAATTCTACTTAAGCCTTTGAGGCTAATGGTTTAACACAGACCCATGAAACTACCTGAGTCTGCATCTCTAAGCTCAAGGACCCAAACAAAGCTCTTGAATCTTAAGATCATAAAATTAACTGACATAGAACTTGACAGACTGGGGAGAGCTGGGTATGTAGGGCGTCAACGTGAGCTACCACCTTACTCAGCTTCGGATAGCAAATGCTACAGAGCTCCCTCCTTTCCTCGCCCCCTAAATTCCATTTTCCATGGTCTTGGTTTCTTTGGCCATTTCCTCTGTTGCCAAGCATCTGCTGCCTGCTGGCACAGTGCTAGACACTGGGGCTCAGTAATAAAAAGACAGTGGAGCACGCAAGTGAGAAAGTCAGCAAATTCACTACAAAATGTTAAGTGTTGGAGTAGAGGCAGGCGTGAGGTGATGCAAGGATAACAAAGAAGGGGCACAAGGACGTCAGATGCTTTCCAGAACATCCACATTTGCCTTGAGCTGAATATTAGGAAGTGAATGCCAGCTAAGTGACAGGTCAAGAGAGTCACAGGCAAAGTCATGGAGGCTTATCATGAACCGTCAATAGACAAGGATGCCTCCCACCAAAGATGCCCTTAGGGGTGCAGCAGTGACAGAAACTGGGAAAAAATAGGCAGGGGCCAGATCATGGAGGTCTTTTCTTCACGAAATAAAATAGTGTCATCCATGTACATCTTCTAAGTCAAAGTTATATCTACTCTACCCAGCACACATGCTTCTGTTGGCCCTTACAGCATATTTATGTAGGTTGCTTTGGTTGCCAACATTTGGAAATCATAAGCTTTAACATGAAAAATCCAGATTTCTGTCGATGGAACTAGAGAATATTATGCTAAGTGAAATAAGTCAATCAGAGAAAGACAATTACGATCTCACTCACATCTGGAATTTAAGAAACAGAACAGAGGATCATAGGGGAAGAGAGGAAAAAAAATGAAACATAATGAAATCAGAGAGGGAGACAAACCATAAGGAACTCTTAATTGTAGGAAACAAACTGAGGGTTGCTGGAGGGGAGGAAGGTGAGGGGATGGGGTAACTGGGTGACAGGCATTAAGGAGGGCACGTGATGGAATCAGCACTGGGTGTTATAGGCAACTGATGAATCACTGACCTCTACCTCTGAAACTAATAATATGTTATATGTTAATTAATTGGATTTAAATTTTTAAAACACTCAGAAGATGGGGCACCTGGGTGACTCAGTCAGTTAAGCGTCCAACTCTTGCTCTCAGCTCAGGTCTCGATCTCAGGGTAATGAGTTCAAGACATGTGTTGGGCTCCACGCGGGGCATGGAGCCTACATTAAAAACAAAACAAAACAAAAGAAAAAGCTATAACCCTCAGAAGACAGCACGGGACTCAAATTCCCCGACTCCAGTTGGTTGGAGCTAAGTTAATGCTTCCACCTTGAGATAGGAGACAGGCTTTCTGCACTGCACAGACACAGTCCCCCTCCCATGATCTCATCCCCAACTCATTTATGTTATGTGCCCAGCCCCTGAAGACATCGACACTTGCAAATCCTGCTCTGTGCCCTGTTGGTCCAATCTGATACAACTTCTTTCAATAAAGGGAAATAAATAATGTTTTAACAGAAATTGTTATGTTTTTAGTGGTTGAAAATTACTTAGGGGATCCCTCTAAAAGCAAGCAGATCTACAATTAAATGGTCTCATCTCAACAACACAAAGTAGAGCACCATGTTTCTAAGTGAGTTCCACTTGTTAGTTTTAATGATTAACATCTACAGGGAAACAAAATTCATTTAGGGTGACTCTTCAAAGAACCCAATACCATTTTGCATAACAACAAAATTATAACCTATCTAGGAATAAATATAACTGAAAAGATATGTAAAGAGAAAATCATAAAGCTATCAAATGACATAAAATAATGCCAAAATAACTCAAAGATATTTGATATTCTTGGAAGGGAATATTTATTTTTAAAAGATTTTATTTATTTATTTGAGAAAGAGAGAGTGTGAACGAATTTGGGAAGAGGCAGAGGGAGGAGAGAGAGAATCTCGAGCAGACTCTTCATTTAGTGCAGAACCCAACATGGGCCTTGATCTCACAACCCTGAGATTATGACCTGAGCCAAAATCAAGAATCAGCTGCTTAACCGACTAAGCTGCCCAGGTGCCCCAGGGAATAATTATTAGTGGAACAATTTTTGAGCCATTTTTGCTCATTCTGCAGGTCAAAAATATTGGCAATTTCATTTGTTTCAACCTAAAAAAAATATGACGATTTCCCCCAGATTAGTGCATAAATTCAATGACATTCCCAACTATATCCCAACAGTGCTTCTCACAGAATTTGACAAGCTAAACCTGAAATCCTTATGGACGTATAAAGGGCCAAGACAATTCTGAAGAAGAAGGGGTCATACCAGAGCAAATATGACGAAGCATTATTAAGCTATCATAACTTGTGGGGGATAATAGGTTATTGGAAATAGGGAACCTAAAAACAGAACCACAAGTATATGGGAACATAGTATCTGACAGAACTGACAGCATAACTCAGTGGGAGAAGAACAGATTATTCAGTAAATGATGCTGGAATAACTGGCTATTTATAGGGTAAAAATTAGATTAAAAATTTTTTTAAGCTTTTATTTATTTATTTGACAGACAGAGATCACAACTAGGCAGAGAGGCTGGCAGAGAGAGGGGAAGGGAAGCAGGCTCCCTGCTGAGCAGAGAGCCCGATGCGGGGCTCAATCCCAGGACCCTGGGATCCTGACCCGAGCCGAAGGCAGAGGCTTTAACCCACTGAGCCACCCAGGTGCCCCTAAAAATTAGATTTTTAACTCACGCCTCACATACCCCTCCATAAAAACAAATCCAGATGGATTAAAGACCTAAATGGAAAAAACCAGTCTCTAAATAAATCTTTTTAAGATGTATATTTTTTAATTTTTAAGAGAAAGTATATAATCAGAGTAGGAAACCATCTTTTTAAAGCAAGCAACAGGTGCACCTGGGTGGCTCACTCATTTGAGAAGCTGATGTGATTTCAGCTCAGGTCATGATCTCAGGATCCTAGGTTCGAGCCCCACATTGGGCTTCGCACTCAGCTGAACTCTGCTGGTGGATTCTCTCTTTGCCTCTGCCCCTTCCCCTGCTTGTTCTCATTCTCTCTCTCAAATATTTAAATAAATAAATAAATCTTAAAAAAAAAAAAAAACAATTAGCAAAAAGCACAAAGGATAATGGAAAACACAAATAAATTTGACATTAGAATTTTAAGAGCATTTGTATTGACAACTCACCATAAACAACATTTAAAAGACTATTTATAGAATAGGGGAGGACTTGCAGCATATTTAACTAACAAAGGATCGTTATCCAAAGCATATAGAGAACCCAGGATCATCAAGGAAGAGACATATAGGTTAATAGAAAAATGGGCAGACAACATGAAGAGGTAATTCATAGGAAAAGCAGTCCACATGGCCAATAAAATTGGAAAAAGATGTTCCATCTAACTAGTAATCAGAGAAACATCTGTTAAACCCACAGAGAGATGCCATCTTACACCCACCATGTTGCCATCAATCACAATATTTGTAGTACCAGGTATTGGGAAGTATATGGGGGAAGGGGAGCTCTTCCTCAGTGCTGGTGAAAGTATAAATCAGTATATTTTGGAAGACAATTTTGTAATCCTATGCATAGAGCTGAAATCTGTGTACTGTATAACCCAGCACAGGGAGATCTTTGCAGAATCTTGTATACATAGCTTCGTCAGATGTGCATTGCAGCTTTCTTTGTAACAGTAAGAATGAAAGCTAGCTTATAGTAAAGAAGTAGACCTTTTTATACCATGAAGTGTTTTTTGTTTTTTTGTTTTTTTAAGATTTTATTTATTTGACAGAGAGAGACACAGCGAGAGAGGGAACACCAGCAGGGGGAGTGGGAGAGAGAGAAGCAGGCTTCCTGCTGAGCAGGGAACCCAGGACCCAAGAACCATGACCTGAGCCAAAGACAGACCCAGGTTCCCCACCATGAGTTCTTTTTAACATGAGTTAAAAATGAACTCCATCAGGGCACCTGGGTGGCTCAGTGGGTTAAAGTCTCTGCCTTCGGCTCAGGTCGTGATCCCAGGGTCCTGGGATGGAGCCCCACATCGGGCTCTCTGCTGGGCAGGGAGCCTGTTTCCCTTCCTCTCTCTCTGCCAGCCTCTCTGCCTACTTGTGATCTCTGTCAAATAAATAAATAAAAATCTTTATAAAAAAATGAACTCCATCTACCTGTATCAACAAGGATACATATTAAAACATCATTGAACAGGAAAAGCTGAAAATAGGTATATACTGTATGGCACCATTTATTTAGAATTTTTAAAGCCACAAAACAATGTTATACATTCTACAGAGGTACATATCAGTGTAGCAAAAGCACAAAAACATGCATGAGAATGAGACACACCAACTTCAGGATAGCAGTACCTCTGGGGAGAGAAGGAGAAGGAAGGGGGAAAAGTATCTACACATTTTATTTATATAAAAGAGACAGGGGGGATTAGAGCAAATATGGCTAAATGATGACATCTGATTATCTTCATCGTGGATACATGGGTTCTATTTTTCCTGCACTTTTAAATGTCTGAAAGGAATCATAACGAAAAAGTTAAACTAAGAGCACCCTTTGTAGAAGATGAGCTCCTCAGTAGAACAGCGCTTGTATCATACGTATAAAGTGAGTAGCAACAAGCTAAGGCATTAAAAAGAAACAAGAGCACACAACTTAGAATAAGGACAGGCAGATCTGAGGGCTGAGGGGAAGAATAAGGGTAGTAACTGGTGAATGTCTGAGAGAAGGGAAATTGATAGCGAGAACAGACAATGAGCAAGTGCCCAATGAAGGCTTTGAGTGTCCTCCTGATGGTGATGCATTGACCTCTGTGCCACTGGTCAGAGTGTAGTGTGAGGGCAAGTCGGGAAGAAGGGTGTTGCTGGTTGGCCTGGGACACCCTCTCACCCCAGCTCCTCCTCCACGTGAAGGAGAGAGGACACTGAGCCAGGTGATGTTAGCTCATGGCATCCTTGGCACGATCTGCTCACCTTCACCACTACAGCCCTGTCTCCTTGGGTGAAATCCCAGGCCCTGGGCTTTATTTGTTTGTTGTATCAGCCTTAAACCAGGATTGGAGTGATAGAAAGTTGGCTGAGGGTCAGGTCTACTGCAACGAAGATGATGGTGAGTAGCAGGATAGCTGCTACTAGGAATGATCACTGCCCTTGGCCACCTGTTCTCCAGCCAGCTTTTACTTTTTGCAATTGCCATGTATGCCATATCTTGCACTTTCCAGAGCTTTCTTTGAAATTATCTCAATTGATCCTCATAGCAATCCCATAAAATAGGCAAAGGAGGTAATATTCTCAATTTACAGATGGGGAAACAGACCCAAAGACATTGAATGATTTAACCAAGTTTACAGGGGAGAGTCTCATGTTTCACCCCATTACCTGGACTTAGAATATCAGAATCACCTTGCACTCATCTCTGTCCATTCTGCATTGAGTAGGGAAGCACTTCCTGTAGATTGTTTCTACAAAGTACCCATTTGCATTTTTTCCTCTCCACTTCCTTTCCCACCATCCAGATTTGGATCCTCAGCATTCCTTGCCTGAATTACAGCTAGTGAGCTGGACTTCCAGATGCCTCTTTTCCCTCATTCCAGTCTACCCTGCATTCTCATTCTAGACTAAACTTCCTTAGACATTGCTTTCATTATGTCATTTCCCTGCTCAAAAATTTTTGTGAACCCCTCTTTTCCTTCTGCCCTGAATAGAGACTCCTCAGCCAGGATTTCAAACCTCTCCTTAATCTGAACTCACCTTTTCCAGTCAACCACTCCAAATGCGTGCTTTGAAAGTAAAAATGGCTAACAAGTCATCTATCAAATCAGCAGAGGTTTGTGTTTTCTCTTTTTTTAGATGATCCCATAAAATAGTCTCTCAGCCTTGCTGGTAGACATGTTCACGGGTATAATCCTTTTGGAAGGCATGTGGTTATAAGAATCAAGAGCTTTTGACCTAATAAATCTGCTTCCAGATATCTCTCCTAAGGAAGTAATCTGAAATACAGAAAAATCTTTATGCTGAAAGATGTTAATTACACTGTGACTTAGAGTTATGAGCAGTTAGGTACAACCCTCCTATGGCTTTCTTCTGTGCTTAGAATAAAACCACAAATCCTTACCATGGCCTCTGGTCATACCTGATCGAGCCCAGCCAATTCTCCTCTCTCCTGCTTGCTAACCAAAGTCGACATGCTCTTTTTACTGTCCCTTAAACAAGTCCATTCCTGCCCCAGGGACTTTATAGTCGCTACTCCCTATGCCTCCAATGCACCTTTCAGATCTTCAAATAGTTCTTCCCCATCTTTGAGGTCTCTACTCTGATGTCACCCTTTCAGAGAACCTTCCCTATGCACCCTCCATGCCCTGTGGTCCCCTTACCCTGGTTTCGTTTCTTCACAGGTTTTGTTCCTTGAAATTACTTATTTATAATTCTCCCAAACTAGAATTTAAGCCCTTTGTAGGCAAGCATTCATTTGTCTTCCTTATTATTCTATCACCAGTTCTAGAATAGTGGCTAGTAAATGGTAGGAGCTCAAAAATATCATATGAATGAACAAAATGTGTTAAAAAGTCCACTTTAGAAAGAATAAAGGGAAAATATCTGGGAGGAAAAACTGTAGGTTTGTTTTAAATGTTCTTTATGCTTTCCAATATTTCTCAAATATTTCTCTGTTGAGGGTCTTTTATAATCAGGGAGAATACAAATTATTTAAACGAAATATAGCCTGTAGTCTGGCCAGGCCCATTTTATCACTATTCCAGAACAAGAATTCAATGCCCATTCATGTCAGCAGCAGGGCTATTCTCTTGCCTGCTCTTCTCCCTGCACCTCTGATAATCCTTGGAACCTCAGCTCAAGGCCCACCTCCTCCATGACGCCTTCCTGAGTTTTCCTATTCCTTACCAATCTCCTTCCCATCCCAGGCTTTGCATTTAATTGGGTATGTCATGCTACATTTATTAACTCTCATTCACAAAACACTTTCTGTTTGCTGGTGTGTGCGCGCGCGTGTGTGTGAAACATATATATGTATATATATGTGTTTGGTAGGAATTCATTGTCCCTCCTTAGCAGATAATGGGGTCTTAGCCTTCCCCCTCCCCTAAAGTCTAACATAGACTACTATCGGAGTCAGTACTCGGTAAATATTTGGTGATAGTCCTTGGTGTTGAGGCTACTAGGTCTTCAAGCTGGGTTCTGAAAATTTTTGGTGCTCCTTCTATTACGTGATGCTCGGTAGTAACCCTTTAGCTCAAATTTACAGAGCACTTAACCCTGTGTCCTGCGCTAGCCATTCGTGTTCCTGTGTACCTGGTAGGACTTGCTTGCATTTTCTTCTTAAGGTTGGAGAAACTGAAACAGAAAGGTGAAGTAGCTCGCCTAGAGAGACAAAGCTGGAAGGGCTAAGACCTGGACTAAAACACCGCCCCAGCTCTTCCCTTCTCCAGCCAGTGAAGCAGGACTTCCTCTGGCCCCGAGGCCACAGATGTGTGTCCGTGCAGCTGTGGGCTCTGGGTCAAGTTACTTAACCTCCCCAGATCTGTTTCCATGTTTGTAAAACGGAGACCCTAAGACCTTAAGGGGCGGTTGTCAATGTCAAGATTCGAAGTGTCTGTAGCAGCCTCGCACGCAGCTGGCGGTGAGTGGACAGTAAGTGTCATCATTAGGCACGCTGCCCCCTTGACATCTGCTCCCGAAAGCGGAGTCTGGCAGCCCCATCTCGTTGCCCTCCACACCGTGAAGGGCCTGGGTCCTGTCTGCATCTCCAGAGCTGGGGTCCGAGCTCCGCTGTGCGGACTGAGAGAAAACAAATAAGCAGCCCAGCCCAAGGTTACCTAGAGCTCGGATTTCCTCGTCTGAACGCATAATTATAGGAAGAGGGTTGGATTACAGAAGTAGCTGTTTTTGTGTGTCACCCAGGCCCACTAATGTAAACATCTCTCACCCCGCAGGAATTATTTTAGGACCAGGAAGCAGCACGCTGTTTATTGAAAGAGTCACAGAAGAGGATGAAGGGGTCTATCACTGCAAAGCCACCAACCAAAAGGGGTCCGTGGAAAGTTCCGCGTACCTCACTGTTCAAGGTAAACAGCTGCTGCAGAAAGCAACAAGAAACAGATCAGACGTCTATTTCCCTGTTTAACTTTCCACCTCCCGGTCTCCTGCTGCCTCCAGCCTGTTCCTTTCTCTGACCTCCTCGCCCCTTCCCCTGGGGCTCTGGGAAGTGACCCTCTGAGGGGAGAGGGGGCTGGCAAGGCCTAAGGGGAAGACACTGGCAGGGCCACCCACGCCCTCAGGGCCACCATCTGAACTCCATCCCTGCAGGGAAATATTTCCCGGAATGGACCATGTCACTGACCTGCAGAGAACGACCGCAGTGGCCACGCTTGTGACAAAGAAATCCAAGAAGGCAGAGGCGTGTAGAGAGAGGGGAACACCCACACGTTAGAAACTTGTTCATTCTTTTTCCTTTTCCAGTTCCCCAGAGTTAGACATATGCTGCTCTCCTGAATGTTTTCACAAACTGTTTTTGGTTTTGTTTTTTTTTTAAACATGGAGCAGGCTGCAAAATATCATCAGGGAGAAGCCACACATAAAAAACAGAGCATATTTGAGAAAACTATTCCAAGTGCTTCCTCTTTGTAGACCTCAGACAGTTTGTTGAGCAGCAACATCCAAAGCAAATCCGAGCCAGCGCTGTGGCCCTGGGGCTCCCATTTGAAAAGTAGTTGAGACCTCAATTTCAGTCCTCGGGTGCCAGGAATCATCCAAACCTCCCATGTACAGTATCATAAAATATCAAATTGGCATCTCTTGAGATGTAAAGAGCTATGGCACTTTGAGGTTTTACATAAAAAGACACAATTTGTTCGGTAGCCTGTTCCCAAGGGCTCCCCGGGAGACAACAGAATGCGCAAGTATGTGTTCCTGGCGGAGAAACGACATAGAAATCAGTTCTTCCGCCCTGGAAACTTGCACTGCTCGAAGAGTCTGACTCTGAGACTCCAGACTCCTTCAACACAGAGCATCAACCCCATTCTTTGCCAGGGAGACGATTTTAGAGAGCCTGCTGAAAAATCTAAAAACTGTACTTCCACAAATGTATCCTTTCGGAAAAAGTCGAGGGTAGCATTCCCCCAGTACTTAGAGTGATGGTCCTGTTTCTCTCCCAAAAGGTCCTGTCTCTAAGGATTCTTTCAACTGGTCTGCTTATGCACAGACAAAACAGTTAGCCATGGAAAAAACAATTATGAACATCTCTCTTTAACACCTCCTTCTTCAAAGGATGGGTGGTTTACCTTCTAACAAGGACTCCAGATGTGGCCCTCAGGGAGTCACTGAATCGGGCCAGGGAGGTTGCAGATCTGAGAGACGGGCAAGGAGGTTCCGGATCCTCAGTTCAGAAGGCATTTTCCCCCCATATCCTCCAAAAGATGCACAGAGCGGTTAGGAACTCCCAGACAGGAATGAGATGATTGATCTAAACCCGACAGCCAGGAAATGGCAGACATGCCTGAGAACTGGGTTCTTCAGACCCACTCCAGCCCCCCAATACCTGCCTTCCTTGTGGTCCATCCCCACGACCCCCATTCTTCTCTACCAGGGCATATGGGGCTGTGTCTGACCCAGTGACTAGGCAGCTTGGGACAGCTTGAGAGAAGCCCTTGCTTGAAGCAGGGGTATTTCTGCGAGTTTGCAGCTCTCCACAAAGACTTTACTTCCTTTCCCTTCACCTTTTCTGCCAGACTAGTCTGGGGTTCTCAGAAGCCAACTTGATTCATGGCTTCTGCCCACAGTCATGACCATCATCCTTCTATTTGCCGTAAATCTAGACTCCGGGAGTAGTCTCTCCTGCTGGGCTGTGTTTGCTGTCCAGGAGCAGAGCAGCAGCCCTGGGGAGACCCCCAGGCTGGACCAGACCCAGTGTGCTGGCCATCAGACCACCTGACTCACCATTAACCCTCCTTCCCCCATGGCCAGTTTAGCAGTGGTCCTCCAGTATGAACAGTAGACTCAGATACTCATTCTCCTGCCTGCCCTCCCACAGCATGACTTTTGGATCATCAGTCAGTACTTATTTTATCCTGCTTTTTATTATTATTTGGGGATTGACATGCCTCTCTTCCCGACTGAATTGTAAATGTTTTGAGACAGAACTGTGTCTGAACTGTCTTTGAATCCCTTAGCCGTGCCGCACACTTAGCAAGAGGCTATTTACTTAGTACCTTTCCGTGCAGACACTTCTAGACAACTGGTATACCTAATCCTGTGAACTTCACAAGAACCCAAAGAAGTAACTAGTATTATCTTCAGTCTACAGATGGGAAAATGGACACTCCAGAAGGGTTAAATGATTTGCCCAGAGTCCTACAACGAAGTCAGCGGGAAGGCTGGCCACAGTCCATGTCCTGTAACCTGTGGAGGGTCCACTCTTCCTCCATCCGTCCCACTCCCTGAGATGCCGTAGGAACTTGCCCTTGAGGCCTTAGTGTAAATTTGAGCCTGCAGACTTTTTCAGTTATCCTGTCATTTGGTTTTCTCTCTACCTGGTTCTAATTTCCTACAGTGATTCCTTTTCCCACTAAATGCTTTTCTGATGTCAGATAGCATGAAGAATATGGCTGCCACTGATCATTTCTACACATTTCTACACACTCTACATTTCCATCAGGCTGTGTCATTTGTTTCTGAGGAAAGGGGCGACCATTCTCACCTCAGTTGCCCATGTTGGCTGCCACTACAGACATCCTGACCCTGTTATCTCCTGACATCATCTCTCATCCTCCCAAACAGTCCACCTACTTCTCTCTCCTTCCATCCTCTTTCAGTTCTAGAGTGATTTTTTTAAATGACTAATCTTATGACTCGTTACTTCCCTGCTTCAAATTGGCAGTGGTACTGGATCGCCTCTCATCCTCATCCAGGAACCCAAGGTCCTCCCTGGGCTCCTCCTGGGGCCTTGTGGCTTATCCCTCCCTTCACCCCTGACTCCCCAGCTGTGCAACTGCTCATGACCCCCTGAATGCACACTGCCTCTCCTCTCATCTTCTGCCTACACAGAGCGCCTTCCTTTGGTCTCCACGGCCTTCCTTCTTCCCACCTCATTCTCCCCCTGGACAACGCTACTCATCCTGACAACTCATTTTTGCTTGCTTCAGGTGTAGAGGAAAGGACCTCCTGCCTTCCCATCACTGTCCCCTCCATAATCCCAGAGTACTTGACGTGAACGTTTAATGCAACGCTTACCACAGCTTACTCTTCACTCCTCTCTCCCTGAGCGTTCGATAAATGTGTTTGCCAGATTGATCTACTTAGAAAACCACTGAATGTCTGAAAAAAGATGCATATCGATAGATTGTTTAGGGCAATAGAGATAAGCTAAATTCAATTTGTTCTTAACTCGACAACTTAGTTATGCTCCTGGGACTGTGCAGCATGTCAAACCTCAGTGTGCTTTCAGAACCTGGTTGGAGCAGATTAAGGTGCACATGAAACAATTAGAACCAGATCAGTAATAATTTTAAGCTCCTCAAGGCACCTGGGTGGCTTAGTCGGTTAAGTATCCACCTCTTGGTTTCGGCTCAGGTCCTAATCTCATGGGTCATGGGATTGAGCCCCATGTCAGGCTCTGTGCTCAGCTGGAGTCCGCTTGGATATTCTCTCCCTCTGCCCCTTCCCATGTGCCCCCGCCCCCCGCCTAAATAAATAAATCTTCAAAAAGACAATTTGAGCTCCTCCTAAGGGTAAAGTAGAAACACTAGTTTGTATCAGGCAGACCACACAGTGCTGCTGACAAGAGCTCAAGGAGTTCAGAGAGACAAGAAAGGCCATGGGGGGCAAGCTAAGGTATAAAGGAAGCCTCAGAGTCTGCTGGGTCGGCAAGGCAGAGGGGGCCGTGAACCACGAGGCAACTGTGAGCCTTCTACGCTGGTATCTCCCTTGGCAACAACAAAGTCAAGGTAATTTTAAATATTTCCTCTTGTCTAGCCACTGGCTCTTCTGAGAAACTGGTACTTTTGATTCATGACCTCTTTCCGCTCGTGTGGCACGAATCTCCAATAGCACTTGGAGAAATGCTATAGCTTGCAACGTGGTTCTTTCTTTTCGACTCGTTATTGTCCTCAACTGCCATGCTTTTTGAGTTCTTCTGTCTGCTTTTTATAGTTTTTCTGCCTTCTTCCTGGCTCGGTTTTGTAAGTTTTCCTCCCCTTGCTCTGGCCAGGACAGCTATATCCAACCTCTCTGCTTCAAAATTGTGGATAGCTGAGAAAACAGATCCCCTGATCTGTATTCATCAAACTGCCTGAACTACTGTACCCATTCAGAAGTCCATGCAGCCGTATCCCAATACGGTCACGATGAAGTAGCGCAAGGAAATGAGGATGTTTAGTCTAAAAACTAAGGAGTGATATTATTGTTTTCCTCAAATATTTGAGAAGCTTCAGATGGAGGGGACCTTTCACTCCTTCTCTGACACTCCGGAAGAGATAAGCAGAACCAAGGAAGGGAGATGGGGGTGAAATTTCAAGACAGGTGTCAGCTCCATTTTTGTTTGGGATAAGGAGATTTTTAAAAGTGGATCTTATTAGTTGGACACGCTATCTTGAATGGATGTATTTGAAGCTCACTGAATAAAAGTTGGATCCTTAGATGCTCTTCCAAAGTGTTCAGTGCAGGACATGGCTAGTAATCTTGTTACTAAAATTGGATCCTTGCTCTCTCTGGTGGCTCTCAATCTGGTGGCCATGGAACACCCCCTAGCTTTTGACTTGATTTCCCAATATCTGCATATAGACCCTTAACGCTGACCTATCTTGTCAGGTTGAGTTTAGGAAACGAAACCAAGCAAATGAGTTGTGTCTGCGGCTATGTTTAACAGATTTAAAGAGGTTCGTGAATTAGCCAGGAAGGAAACTGTCTGCTCTTTTTATTTCCCTTGAAAAAGGATTCTTATACTCATAGATAAAACAATGTGTTATTTTTGTATCTGAAAAGGATGAGTGGACTGTGGAGTCAGAGTGGCTTCTTTAAATAGTCACAGGTCTTGTTTGGTTTGGACTGCACAGGAGCACACGTGGAACTCTCAAAGGGGAAGCTCTAACGTTAAAAACAACAACACAAAACTGTTCGTAACCAAAATAATTTCTGAAATTGACATAGCGCTCAATAGTCCATGCAACTCAATGGAATGGTGTCAATGAAAGCGTGGCACATTCTCGACCAAGGACTTGAGATAAACTAGACTTTATGATGGCAAGTCAGAACCGCAATTATATATAAATACATTCTTCTAACAGATTTAAGGCCTTGCTATTGAAATACTATTTCAGTAGGCTTTATAATTACATAAGAGAAAATAAGACATTAAACCTTCTTTTGGGGATGACTGATGGATACAGAAATCCTGGAAAACACAGGACTGCCTTAGGGTCCCACAGTCTAAATGCTTGGAGTGGTAGTAGAGGTGACATTTGTAAAATTGTGCCGTGATAACTGAACATTATTGCGTTTCAGGAAAGGACCCATAGAGCAGGAAACTTACACTGTATTCCTTCATCAATTCTGAGTGTAAAAAATAGGAAAAGCCCAAAACTGTCTTGGATATGCAGCCACTCCCTCGTATCCCCCTTGGCCAGGCCAGCTTTTGGGTTTCATTTCTTTCTGATGTTCCTCCAAGCCCAAGGGACCCTCCACATTAGCTCCTCTCTTCCTCAATCCTGCCCCAAATTCACTCCCCTGGCTCTCCTGGCACTGGGAAGGATGTGCTAAACTAATTCACGTGAAGATGTTGGTGACTGATGTCACTCCTCTCCTGGGTGTTGGCAACTCAGAAGGGCTCCCAAGGAGAGACCAGAGCTGCCAATGGTGAAGTGAACTTGTTACTCACTAATTTCACGCAGGAGGGCTGGGGGCAGGATATGCATGCCTTTGTACTTCAAGTCTAAACAATGACATAAAGCTGGCCTTGATCAAGAATTCAAAAAATGGTGATGGAATTCAGTTCTAATAGCTTATGCTCACTGAACATGCATTAGTCTACTCAGCTTCTGTGACAACCCAATGGGGTTTTTTTTTTTCCTATGTGCGAGTCAGAATCTAAAGCACAGAAAGATCTAGGACTTTGTTCAGGGTTACAAAGGTAGGAGTGGCAGAGCGGAGAACTGGATCCATGTTGAACCATTCTGCCCTGCTGCCTCTCTGCCCTAAGAGAGCAGAGGACCCCCTCTGAAGCCAGGTGCATCACTGCCCCTGAGCTGCGGCCCCGGGCCGGTTATTTACCTTCTTGGTGCTTATCTGCCAAATCGACGTTAATGATGGTATGCCCACCTTACGGGGTTATAAGGATTAACACATTAAAACCATATCTGGTCTATAATAGAAACTTTTTAAATATTAGCTAACATTATTGTTTGTTAATATGATAAACCATATGAACTTCAACAAAACTTCCTGTATTTTAGTTTTCCTACACTTAAGCAGGGAGTTACCCAAATGGGGTTCCAAACCACGAAGTTCCTCTTTGTCCTAAGGATTTAGGTCAAAGGATTTAGCTTTACCAGCTTTAACCAAAACGTGTCCTAGACCTGATGGTGCATAATAGCAATTTTAAGTATCTTTCCTTAAAATTATTCTTGAAAACGTACTTCCAATTTAATATGAATACAGTATTTCTATGTCCTTAAGAGGGGTTCCAAACCGGTGTACAAAGATTCCCAAAAGGCTTCAAAAATAGTAGAAGAGGCAATTTGAATATTCTTGTGAGTCTTAGAGAAATTATGTGATAAGGTTAGCTGGATTATTGGTTATTGGATTTTAGATAAAAGGTGGTAGCACTGCTTGACTAGTTCATGTGGAAGATGAGGTCTAGGTGTGTCTGATTCATTTGCTTTTCATTCTTATATAAGTATTTGTTGAGACTTCCACTGGACCAGTGCTGGAGATGCCAAATGAACACGAAACACAACCGTCTCCTGATGTCTTGAGAATTCAGTGGACAAGTAGCCCACATAAACTGTTACCTCAAATTAAAATAATGATCGCACCAGAGAACACCACCTAAACCACCCTGGGAGGTATGAGGCAAATTTCTCAGGGAAAGCAGTTCTGTGAAAAACAATCGGTACTTGGCCGAAGTCTGAATAGTTTTAGAAAGAAGAGACAAACTGTGATATTTGCAGTAGGTTTGGATGAGAACCAAATTATCTTGTATTTGAAGTCCAAAAACTAATAAGGATTAAAAAAAAAAAAAAAAGGCAGTGCTGGGTTGGGGGGAAACTTCAAAAGAATCACTCCCACTGGATCACACATTTCTCCTGTGAGCTGAGGTGCTGTTGTTACTTCCACATGTGGAGGAAGATGGGGCACAGGGTCCTTGGTCTAAGACATGGCTGCTTGCTTCCTGCCCTTTCCTGGTGAAACTTGGGCTCATCTCAAGTCAAGGCAGGTCCCAGAGCCAGAGGCCCTGGTCTTTTGCTTGGGGGGTTGTTCCTAACTCCTGGGAAGAACCCCCGGTTCCATTGCGAGAGCTGAGTTTCCTAGCTCTCCTGCTTGTTGATTCGGGCAGTCCGGGGCCACACAGTGCCACATGTCAGGGTGAGTGGGATGCTGCCGCAACCCAGAGTCCAGCTGGGTGCCTACTGACCCATCGCAAAACCTCAGAGCAGGGTAGCCAGTCCCTGCAGTTGCAAGGGCTCTAGAGTAGGCACATCACCCCTCAGGACTCAGTGCCTCCCCTGGGGGGCATCTGCCCTTCCTGTCCCAGGAGGCGTGGTCTGAAGCCTGAGAGGGTAGCTGACCTGGAAAGCTCTGTGCAACAGGGTTAGTAGTCAGTAACTAAAAAGTAGAGTCACCCTAACTCTTCAAAGGGGGCACATTCTTGTCACTCGCCCATATAAAAATAACCTTGCCGCGTGACCCGAAGTAGTCTTGCACACACCACCTAGGAGAGCAATGTCCTGGAGCCCCAGCGCTCGCGCCTAGTTAGTGTCAAGCCCCACCCACACTTCCTCTGGCCTCCGTTCCCCCTGCCACGGGCAGCTGGGCCATTTCACAGACTGAGCTCGTCAGCTGTCACCAGCCAGTTGAAGCTGGGTCTAGTCAGACCCGTGTGGGGAGGTTTGACCTCTGAGAAAACGTCCAAGAGCTGCATAGGAGATGCTGCTGACCTAAGTCGGTCTCCTCAACATAAGACTATCCTAATGATTACTTTCCAAATAAAGCAAATAGGACAGAGAGCGAGCGAGCGAGCACAGAGACTACATGATATCCTGTTAAATTCCTAGTCTAGTTTTCAGTAAGCAGGAATAGAACGCGAAGGAGATCTTTCCACTGTCATAGATGTTCGTCTTGAAGATGTTTTTTAATAAGTTGACTCTTTATTATTTTTTTTACGTTGATTCTTTAAATGTATAAGTGCACACAAGCCCATTTGGTCCCACCGAAAGGAATCTTGCCTGAGTAAGAGCTGTGGAATTACTTTGGGGGTCAACTTCCTGCCCCGTGGAATGCAGTGGGAACATTCCCACGATGGGAGGGGGCCTCTCCCAGGGCATTCCAGCCAGGAGGCCTCTGCAGAGGTTTAATGCAGACAGTATCGTGTCCCAAGATGCTATCAGCATCTCCAACAGCCAAAGGCCAGAATGGCCTGAGCAGGTCACAATAAGATTCCACAGAACTTATTTGCAGCATAAGCAGAGAAGACTGTGAGTGTGAGTGAGTGAGTGAGTGTGTGTGTGTTTGTGTGTGTGTGTGTGAATACAACAGGGAAGCCTCCGACCTTTCACATGGGAGAGGAAAGCCAACCTTCTATTAACTCGAGCTTACCATATTCCCATCAAGGGGATGCATACTGAGAGAAAAACTTATCCTTCGAAACTTCAAGGAAGCTGTTCTCAGTCCTGTGAGGGTCAGGGAAACAGCCGCAAGCTAACAAAGCAGCAAATGAAGCCAAACTCATCCATTTGCTCACCCACTAAACTCAGGATGCCCACTCAGGGCCAGACATGCTTCCAAACATCAGAGACAGAGCGGTGAACAGAACCACAATCCTACCGTCTGCTGCTCCACTCAGAACTTTGAACCTATTCACCTGGTCAGAGGTCAATGCCAGCCTGTGAACTCTAGACCATACCTTTCATCTACCACCCTATGCCAGCATCGAGAACAGAGCCTGCAACACAGGTGGTGTTCCATGTGTTTATTGAATTAATGCCCATGAACAGGAATTTGACCCTGAACCCTTTAAAAGCTTCATGAAACTCTCCGGTGACAAAGCCCATCATAAGTTACCCACTCACTCACCCAGACCGAGGAGCAGGGACATAAAGATGAGGGGGATGTGGCCGCAGCCCCCGGCAGTCTACGTTCTGGTAGAGAAACAGCGAGGGCCGAAGCACGGCCATGCAGAAGGGCTGGCCGATCTAAGAAACTCCAAGGATTTTGAGGTGACTGGAGCCCATGGGAGGATGGCAGGAGATGAAGGTGAAGGGACAGGCAGGGTTGGGCACAAAGGAACCAAAGATTAGGATTTTTCTTCTGCCAGCCACAGGGACAGAGGAGGGCAGGGATGACATCTAGACAGAGGCAATGTCACGCTGGCTCAGCGAGGAGGAGAGTCCTGGGGGGAGTCAAGGCTGGTTAGGAAGGTAGTGCCGTGGTCCAGGTGAC
Source organism: Martes martes (assembly GCF_963455335.1). Taxonomy (NCBI): domain Eukaryota; kingdom Metazoa; phylum Chordata; class Mammalia; order Carnivora; family Mustelidae; genus Martes; species Martes martes. The sequence goes on from NC_137890.1 coordinate 73,896,098, forward strand.
AGCTGGCGGGGACTCGAGGTAGGTGGTGAGAGCCTGGCAGGACAGGAGGTGACAATTTCCTGAGCCATGGGAGGAGAAGGGGCAGGACTTTGTGTCAGACTGGATGGAGAGAAAATGAGCCTTTCCCCTCTAGACGAAAAGACCCGCTGTGGCAAGGATCGCGGCCTGCAGGAAGCACGCGGGTGAGAGGGAAGGATGCCGCCGCTCTTCTTTCTAGCTTGTGCATTTGCTGCTCTTCAGAGAAACTTCCCTGGCTCCAACTGCTGGCTCGCAGCACGTAGTTTAAACCCTTCACACAGATGCTCAACCTCTCAGTGGTCAGGTCCTGGCCTGGCCTTAGACTGCCATGGGCACCCCGTCATCCCAGCTCTGGGTCCCCGCTCCTGCTGCCTCTCTGCCTCCATGCCCTCTGCCTCCATGCCCTCCCCCGCCTCATCTCTGTAGGCCACCATCCATTTCAAATGTCGCCTCTTTCAAAAAGCATTAGGTTCCCTCAACCCTCCTTTCTATTTGCCTTATGTCTCAGTTAGGTTGGGCGCGAGTCCCCAGAGCATGACTACTTTCTCTTGCTCCTGTTCCCATCGCCTCCAGACTGACAGTCACCTGCAGTAGGATTCAGTATCTTCTTGCTGAGTTGAAACAAAGAACCCACAAGATGTAGTGCTTTGTCTAGGAGATGGGAATGTTATTGCTACCTGCTTCGTAAGGGGGTTCTGAGGGCTGGCCACATATTGAGGGCGCAATGATGCCATTCATACCGTTTCTAAAAAAGATTTCATTTTTGAGAGGGACAGAGACAGAGCATGAGCAGAGGGAGGCAGAGGGAGAAGGAGAAGCAGACTCCCCGCTGAGCAGGGAGCCCAACACAGGGCTCAATCCCAGAACTCCAGGATCATGACCTGAGCCGAAGGCAGAGGCTTAACCGACCAAGCCCCCCAGGCGCCCCCACATCATTATTTCTAAAGAGAGTAAGTTCCATTTGTTCTTCCCTAGCTTAACATGAGGGCTCTGTCTCCTTATAATGAGGTTAAAGGATAAGGCATTACTTTAGAATTCTCCAGAAATTGTCCCCTAGAGTCTGTAAGTAGGAAACCACTGTTCTGGCCCCCTGGGGGTATTCCTTTCCAAATCCCAAAGATCTTCCCCTCTGGAGGCTTCTCCTGAATGCTTTGGGTGGTTTCTTCTTGGCGAGGAGGAACTGATCAGCTTTTGACTCTGGGCAATTGGGAAAGACCCCCTTAGCATCCCAGCCCCTGCAGGCCAGCTGCCGCTGCGAAGGTCAGAAATGGAGCCAGAAGTGGGGAGCAGGAGGTGGGCAGTCTGGCCCGACTGTTCAAAAAGAAGCGAGCAGGCAATTGTGACAGTCCTTGAGTTTTATTTTTATTTTTAAAATCAAAGTAGAAGAACTTTGCGAGTCCCAAAGGAGCACTTTTATGTCATTTTAATTTTTTTTTCCTTTTCTTTAGAATTTCCTCTAAAACCCACTAGGGAGATTTCACGTATTCCAGATTTAGCCCTTGAATGGGCTTTTGTTCCTGCCTTAATTTTTTCCTTTTTAAAAATTTCTCCTCTGATTCTTAATTAGCTATTTCTGGGATTATAGAGTCTGCAAGCTCAACCGCAGAATTTCTGGAAAGCCTTTTCATTTCTGTGTGAGTTTATGACAGTAAGATCACGCACCCTGCTTGACTCAGAAGGTAAGAGAAGACCTGTCCCAGACTAACTCTTACGCCAGCAGACCTGGTTCACCATGACGAACCGTTTAGGGGCACTAGTCCTGTTTTCTAGAATCACAAAGACTCCAAGTTGGATGGTGCCTTTTGAGGGTCATCCTGATGGTTTTCTCTCTGCAGGGACCTCAGACAAGTCTAACCTGGAGCTCATCACTCTGACGTGTACCTGTGTGGCTGCAACCCTCTTCTGGCTCCTGTTAACGCTCTTCATCCGAAAACTGAAAAGGGTAAGAACATTTCAGATGAAGTTCTAGGCTTCTTTTTACAGAATGTTCTAAAATGCTAGCCTCACGTCTAGAGCACGCACTAAGCCGGTGTCAGACTCCAGTCCCCTTCTTCCTGGCTTCTGATTCTGGTCTGGGGAACACCAAACATGAGTCATTAAAATGCCTCTCAACCATCAAGGGGAGTATTCAAACCAAAACCTAGAGCAATGAACAGAGGACTATTTCCTAGAAACAGAAGGGATGTTTTTGATATAAAAATAGGTCATAAAATCTTTAAAGTCAGCCTAAGACCTGCAAAGTCTTATTCTCTGCCAAGAAATGAAAAAGCAAAAGCAAAATAGAGACCCACCTCTGACTTACATCTCCTAATGTCATAGGAGGGCACACAGGGCACAGCGGTTCCGGCGGTTCCAGACGGAACCCTCTTCTGAGCCCCACCACACAACTACATTCTTTGCTGCAAGGTTCAGCCTGAACACAAGATATCAGCTCTCCATCATTAGGCCTGCAGCCCCCCTCGCTTCTCTGTAGTTCCAGGGAGGAGAGTCAACATGCACTCATCCATTCATTCACGCCTCCAACATTTACGTACCTGCTCCATACGGAGCGTCAGGCTGTCGGGTGACAGTGGAGAGGACATGCAGAGGGTACAGTCAGAGAGGAGCCCGGCTTTCACCAGTTACACACGCAAACGTGAACCTGCCACTGGAGGCAAGCTGGCTGAACGTTGTCCTGTAAGGGGGCAGTCGGGCGAGAAGGGAGGGAAAAGTGCTTCAGGCAGAGGGAGAGCCGGTGCGAGGCTGGGGCAGGACAGGGACACTTCGGGAACCAGAGCCTGACAGAGGCCAGTGTGACTGCCATGGAGAGAACAAGGTAGGAGGTGAGGTAGGAGAGAAGAGGCAGCAGAGGCTGGCCACATAGGGCCTTGCAGGCTGCGGTAAGAAATTCAGTCTCCGTTCTGGAAGTAAAAGAAAGCCTGGGGGCATGGGGGCGGGGACCAGTATTGTTAAGCAAAGGAAGGCAATCACCAGTGAAAGAGAGCTGTGTCTGGAAGGAGAATTTTGGCTTCGGCAGCAAGAATGGACCAGAGGCAAGGGTGCATAGAAGAACCCACCAGAAGACTTTCTAGTAGCCCAAGTGAGACATGGTGGTAGCTCTTAGTCTAAGCGATTAAAATTCAAGACGTATTTAGCAGGTTAAATCAACAGGACTTGAAAAGTGTCAAGGAGGCCTCCTCCATTTCTAGAGATTTCTTAGCCCTCATTATCATGCCAGGTCCTATGATGAGCTCTTCATGTACTATCTCAATTAATCCTTCCAAAAATGCAAGGAAGTAGATGTGTTAGCATTCCTACTATAGAGAGAAAGAGAGGTTCAGAGAGGTAAAATAACCTGTCCAAAATCATAAAGCTAGCTGGAGTTGGAGTGGAGCATTGAACCCAGGTTGTGTGACCTTAGGCTTAGTAACCAAACCAATGAGGTGTCCTTTATGGGGTCGGTATGAGAGGCGAGGCTCAGCGGGCATCCTCTGTGATAATACGTAACATCAGGCATGGGCTGTGTGGAACGACTGGTTTTGAGATGTGACAGTGAAGGCCACTGCTCTAGAACGGCACAGAGGCCACACCACCGGCATCTTAAAAGGGGAGACAGAGCATGGAGGGAATTAGGTCTAACACAAGCAAAGCTTGCGAAATCTAGAAGGGAGGTCCAAAGCCTACGAAAGAGGGAGGGGGAGAAAAAACTTTAGAGAAAATGAAGTTCAGAGAAAGAGTTTGAAGGCTGTGGCAGAAAGGAAAGGAACAGAAAAACGCAGCCCACCCTCCTCCTTCCCACGGCCCAGAGGAGGGAAGGAACACCCAGGAGCAGAGCGGAAATAAGGCTGGAACAGTGAACCAGGACATTGAAGGTGGCCCTAGAACTTCTAAAAATTTGAAATCTTGATGTCAATAAGAAAGGAGGAGAGCAAACGTTTAATCTCTCCAAAAGAGAATCCTTAGAGAATTTGATGAATTGTGGGAGGCAAAGAGATACAGGTCCTCAAAAACTATTTCCATGTGGTTTCTGTAACCGCAAGTGAATTCCTCATTGATAGGGACTGGATGCTATCCTTGTACCCCCACGCTGCACAGGCCAGCGTTAGGATGAGAGCGAACATTGATGGATGCTTCCTGTGTCCCAGGCCCTGTTCTAACAGCTTGACATGGATGGTTTCATGCAATATTCACCACAGCCCTAGGAGATAAGCACTGTCATTATCATTATTCCGCAGATAAGGACACCAGGTTTAGAAAGGTTAAGCCACTTGCGGAGGTTAGGTGCTGGTCCAGAGCTGATCTGTGACTCCGCGGAGCCCGGCAGCCAGCAGCCTCAGTGCCTGTGCGCTGAGGCACTTTGCTGTGTAGCTTCCAAGCCAAACACCTGGTAGCTGCTCAGTGTTAATGTCAATCGGAAGAATAAATATTTGTCAACTAAGATTCTACTCTCTAACTCTCCTCGAGCCCTTACTTGAGGCTTGTCTGGTGTTTCCTCTCATCTGCCTTATTGAGATAAACCATAAAATTCCATAGGGGGACTGTCTTTCATTGCCTGATCCCCCATCTGTCTCAACACCTCCACCAGCTTTCCCACGTGTGCTCCCGAAACTGACACGTTCCTTGCTAGGCTTCCCCTAGCCTGTGCGCTTTGAAGATTGGAGGTTGTTTCTCATGGCCTTGCCTATAATGGACATAGGTTTTATGACATAGTCATAAAACCTACCCCAGTGTCTCCTTCAGTGCACACCCAGGACCCTGGAAAAGGAATTATATTCCTTCCCAGTCTTCTAGACTCCCTCGAGCATCCGATGGGCTGGCCCTCACAGATTAGCACCAGTGGCAAATGTAGCTCAGGACCAATGTGCTCCGTGTCTTTCTCTGGTTTCCACTCCCTGTGGAGGCCAGGCCGATCTTTCTGCTTCGAGCTATTTGTCACACATTTCAGTGATAATTTCTGGGAGAAGGATACCGATTGCAAGTGATGGATGAGGTGAGCTGTGACAGCCCAGAACAGGGTGAGTAAGAGCTGAAGAATGCAGGCGAGCGTGAAATGGTGTGTATGGAGAGGGTGACTTCTCTCCTGAACTCTGGTCCTGCCTAGGGAAGGGCAACGCAAGAGGCTTCCAAAACTCATTGACATGAAGCTGATGTAACTTCCAGGCAAGACTTTCCAAAACCCACCTTATATGGGTAAGCAGCCTTCTTTTCCCGAACTGCCCATAGAAATGCCAAAGTCACTTCTACATCCAAATTAACCAGCAACACAACTGTTGATATGAATCTAAGACACTAAATGTAAATCCAGTTATCTATGCTCTGAAATAAAAGATCTTATCTGGCCTTGTTGTCCATTACCAAGATAACATAAGTACCTGAAGGCAGATGCTCGCCTTACATATTTGACAATCCCACTAATGGCCAAAGAGCTCAGGACACAGCTGTGGGGTGTGTGTGTGTGTGTGTGTGTGTGTGTGTGTGTGTGTGTTTTAAAGATGCATTTATTTATCTATTTGACACATCACAAGTAGGCAGAGAGACAGGCAGAGAGAGAGAGGAAGGGAAGCAGAAAGCCCGACGTGGGGCTCGATCCCAGGATCCCGGGACCAGGACCTGAGCCGAAGGCAGAGGCTCCAACCCACCCAGCCACCCAGGCGCCCCCACAGCTGTGTTTTAAGTCCCATGCCCTATAGACTCCTGGGGCGTTGAAATAATCTATTTTTTATTGAAGGTTAATCTTACTCTGTTCTCACCGAGGGACCCCACAGTGTTTCCAGGTAGCTGCAGGAACCAAGGAGCCAGGCCCTCTGCGTATATTTAAATACTCCACGTGAAATATGCGTCTCAGCCTTCCCGGGCTCCAGGGCTCACTTCACCACCTCTGACCTTTCTTGCAAATGCGGAAAAGCCATAGTGACACTTCTCACTGTTGGCCTGGCTTGTGACGTATATCCCTGCTTGTACAGAATGGCCATGGAAAGTTATTTTCGGCCAGTCATTTGGAATGATTTTATAAAAATGCTTTGCATGTTTTGGAGAAGGACTATCATCGGATCATTGTCTGAGAACAAGCAACAAGGTCACCAGAGAATCTGGGTGCATAGTATTGGAGACAGTATGGCCGAACCAGCCTATAGAAATGCAGCATGAGAAGAGTGAGGGGCTGTTTAATGGGAAGTGTGTCCTTCTGACGTGTATGCAGAGGGGTACTTTCTGTACCCAACCACATGGTTTTGACCGAAGGGACCAAAATAGCAGCAGATGCTGCTGGATATTGTTTTTTAAGGGTTTTTTAAGCTGTTTTCTTGTTGGTGACTTTGAGATCTCTTTCCTTCCCAGTCTTCTTCTGAAATAAAAACAGACTACCTATCGATCATAATGGACCCAGATGAAGTTCCCCTGGACGAGCAGTGCGAGCGGCTCCCTTATGATGCCAGCAAATGGGAGTTTGCCCGGGAGAGACTGAAACTGGGTAATGTATCAGCAGATCCCTAAATCTACACCAAGCACCTACTACATACAACACACTGTGCCCCAAGGGCTGCAAAAGTCAACTAGACTCGAGATTCTCCCCTCCAGTGCTCACAGACTAGCAAGGGAGGTGGGCACAGAGGGAAATAATTCTAACAGTATGCTGGGATGCCAGTACAAGGGGACCAGGGAGGGGAATGCCAGGGTGGCTCAGTTGGTTAAGCATCTGCCTTGGGCTCAGGTCATGATCCTGGGGTCCTAGGATCGAGCCCCACATCAGGCTCCCTGCTCAGCAGGAAGCCTGCTTCTCCCTCTCCCACTCCCACTGCTTATGCTCTCTGACAAATTATAAGTCAATCAAAATTTTAATTTTAAATCAAAAATTTAAAAAAAAAAGGGGAAGACAGGGGCCCCCACTTATTCTCACCACGTTTCTAAGCACCTCCTTTGAGTAGCAGACACCCGTCTAAGCCATGAGGCTACACAGGTGTCTGAGTGCCTTCCCTCCAAAGGTGGAGGAGATTGCCACAGAAGGAGATAAGTGAAGGGCATGGATAGTTCCACCACCGGGCTTTCAAGTACAGGCACTCCTAAACAGGGACATTTTTGAGGACTTAGAAATTTGTGACCTAGAACACAATTCAAGATGGCAAGGAACAAACAACACAGCCAAACATGTGGTCAGAGCGTCAGCACCCTTTCAAGGCTGTGGACCACATAGACCCGTCGGCACAAATCCACAGATTCTATACGCTCCATTTCTGTGGGTGTTCGAAATGTCCAGATAGAGAAGAAAGCCCCAGGGGTCTTTTAAGTTTCATTTCTGAAGAGCAAGAAGGGTCGTTCCCCCGTAAACATCAGGCAACCGTGCTTTCCTCCAGCTCAGACATCACGATGCAAATGAATCTCCAGCCTGGGGTAGCACAAAACAAAAGGAGCCTCAGTGACTCTTGCCCAAAATATTTGGACTGTGGCTTCTGAAAAATTTCTACTCACTCCTGTGTATGCCAGAATCATTAATAGTTGGAATCGACAACAGAGATCGTGGATCCAGTGTCCTGGATCTCGTCAGGAAAGAGCCCATCGCTCCAAATTCGACGGCATTGCCTCGCCTCCCCCAACAGGCAGACTATATTGGAGTGGGGGTCTGAGGGGACGGTGAGGAAGAAATGGTTCTTGCTGTTCTCTTGGGCCTTGAAATGACTCTGCTTACGTTTCTTCTTACACGAGAAAGAATACTTGGCCCCGAGAGTACATTCTGTTTGGCTTGGGGAAGAAAATTGGAAATCAGTAAAAAGCTGGAGAGACAGGCAAAAGCCAGCAATGGCTGCTGACAGGGGAAAAAAAATCAACTAAATTTAGAGTAGTTAAGGGCAGGTGGTACACTAGATGAGTTCCTTCTGCAAGTCTAAATTATATGGCGGCTAGCCCAGCCCCTCCATGACCTTGGCAGGGAACTGGGATAATTTTCCCATAACCATAAGCCATTCTCAGGCCACATTGCTTTCCAGAGCTATTAGTCACAATCAAACATGCCTCTTCCCGTATAGGACATATGAGCTGTTTGTCCCATCTCTTCACTCCTTCACCGAGAGTCCCTGTGCTCCCTATCACACCGAGGGACACTGCTAATCCTTCCACCAGATTTCCTGTGGGGCCTCCGTGGGTTTAGATAATCCCATTTCAGGAGGTTCTCCTTGTGGAAGATCTGTCTTATGGTTCTTTCCCTTCCTGGACTTGCCAGATGTTATGATTTGGCTCATGTGCTTGTGAGTGTCTTTGATGGGCGAGAGAATGGGTGTTAAGTCAGCTCACTCTGTCTTTCAGTGCAGAGCCCGGCTGTGAGGGCTAGAGGAATGCAACTCCTACTAGCATGGGAGCCCAAGATTTGGGGGGGGGGGGGTTGAGCCAAATAAATGACAGAAAGTAATCCTAAGTAATGTCTGGCAAGTGAAAGTAACCAAGATTATGTCTGGATGGATGGAGAGAAAAAGCTGGTTTGATGGGCAGAGTTACAATGGGGCTATAAATACCCAGAAAAGCACACTGTGTAGGGAAATACACAGACAAGTGGCATCCAATTTCAGCTTTTTGTACTCGTTGGTTCCTATTAGCAGCCCTGTTGAGAGAAGTTGGAATTTATAGTACCTGATAGATGGATACAGTAGGAGTTCAGGTCAAAAGTGTTGCTCCCATTGAAATTCCTGCAATCCAGGAAGAAAAGGAATCTGTTTTGTTAGTGCTTCCTCACTAAACCTAAGGGAGATGTCAGCTCTTGTAAATGTATCACAGAAGCTGGGATAATGTCAGACAACACAGCTTTCTATTGCAAAACAAAGTCAGAATTACCTAATCTAGGAAACAACATGGGGAAGGTGGAATTCGCAAGTGGACGGTTGCCTGGGCTGGTGTTGCCTCTTAGAAGTCCAGCTCTGCACGTCAGTGCTGCCGGGCACTGTCCCTGGAGTGTCCCAGGGACCCTGGTCAGTCAAGGACATTCTTGAAGGAGATTCCAATAGCCTTTCATTGTATAGCCATGACCTAGCACTTTAACGAACCAGTCAGTGGCGTGTAGGTAACACCAAGGAGGATTTTAAGGGAAAAGAAGGATCAGGCAAGGTCAAGCCCAGGGTCACCGGGCTCCCCTGAAACTGGAACAGTGGGTCTGCCAAAGGACTCCAATGCATCAGATGATTAAAGAGCCCATAATAGCTTCATGCTGTTTTATGAGGCAGCAGTCTGCTTCCCAGAGAATAGATGAAAAGGCCGAGGGAAGCCAAGTGAGAACAAGCTTATTCTCATTGACAGAAGCAAAATCCCCAAACACTAGTTAAAATCAAGTGTGTTGTGCTGACAAAGAAGGGAATGTGTGGGGGCTGAGGGAAGAGGATTCTGCCTGCCCCCAAACAAAGCAAGAGTCTTCGTGGTATGTGGAGAGGTGTCCTAAGATCGAGATTATTACCTGGAGAGGTGTCCTAAGATCGAGATTATTACCGGGTTATTTGTCAGGCTCGGGACACTTTACCTCCCAGGCACTGCAGAAGGAAAATGTTCTTTTGCCCCAAAAAAGCAAGGAATGAACCTCCAACCAAAATGCCTGATCTCCACAAGTCTGCTTGTGTTCTTTCCACACGTGATTTCCACACTCACTACCTTCTGGGTCTGCCCAAGGCACTTTTATTTAAACCTAGAGTCCCCATTCTGGTCTGTTTCATGGACAGTTTTATCCAAAGGGGGAAACAGAGCCCGTACCCCTGTCCATGGTGCCCACTCTGGGAGGAATGACCTCTATCAGTCACTACCCGTCCTTTTGAGAAAAAGCATGTGATGTCACCAGTGTTCCCTCCTAATGAAGAGGGAGTCCCCAGGAAGCAGATATGAAGAGACATCTACAAAGAGACTCTGATGATCACATTGATAATTGAATTCTTCCTGTGTCCTGACTGGATGCCTGGGATGGTTGGTAGTGAGGGGACAATACTAAGCCAAGCCAGGGTGACATCATCTTTGTTACTGAGTCATTGCGCAGACAAGTATAAAGCTGTAATATGATAAGGAAGCAGGAAAGCTTCATTATCAGCTTTGCAAGAATCTTGAAAACAAACAGAAACCTATGTCTTTGCGGGGAAGGGATGGGAATATAAGGGAGGGAGGAAGGGAGGAAGGAAGGAAGGTAGGTTGGTTGGTTGGTTAACTCATTGAAGATCCCTTATCAGGACAGTCTGAGAAAGAGGACTAGGCTGGAGAGGAGGGGTCGTGTCAAGTTAACCCTCTTAACTACCAGGATTTACTTTTGACCAGAGGCTCTGTGTTGGCCACTTTTCCTGTCAGAAGAACCCAGCCAGGGGCACCTGGGTGGCTCAGTGGGTTAAAGCCTCCGCCTTTGGCTCGGGTCATGATCTCAGGATCCTGGGATCAAGCCCCGCATCGGGCTCTCTGCTCAGCAGAGAGCCTGCTTCCTCCTCTCTCTCTGTCTCTGCCTGCCTCTCTGCCTACTTGTGATCTCTGTCTGTCAAGTAAATAATAAAATCTTAAAAAAAAAAAAAAAAAAGAAGAACCCAGCCAGAGTGACTTCTGTGGCTCACTCTTCCTTTTGCCACATCATGCTTGAGGTGCATTATTTCTCTCGGTTCTATTTGGCTACCCGTGCCATGATATAAAAAGGACCTGAGGTTTTCCAGGGTTGGGGGAATGCCCTCTTCACAGAGCGTCACCTTCACGGTCTCCAACCCAAGGGTTCCTCTAGGTACCCATAACTGTATAAGACTTGCTGTGAGCGTCTCACAAGTTCCCAAATTGCTACTCTTCCTTGTGCACTAAGGCCCGGAGCTCGCTTCTGGGAAGAGTCAGACGTGGTTATCTCTCCCTCCGAGTCACGTGGTCTCATGCGAGGATGAAGAAAGAAACATGGTGACAGTGGTCACAGAACATGACAGGGGCCATGAAAGACACCTGACTTTGTTATGGCATTTGGCAACCATGTCTCTGGCTGAAACAAATTGCTACGAGGAGTTGCTAGGTTCAAGTGCTGTGCCCTGGAGATGTGGGCAACATGTAAGGGCATGTTAGGATAGCTGGGAGTACGTTGCCTCAAAGGAAGAGCTGAGAAATGATTTAGAGACTTTTGTGTAGCTATGGGGTGTTATTAGAACCAATAGTAGTGAGTGTCATTCGGTTTCTTCCTTCCTGTTGAAAACAGATCAGAAAGAGGGGCACATGCGTGGCTCAGTTGGTTAAGCATCTGCCTTCTGCTGAGGTCATGATCCCAGGGTCTTGGGATCGAGCCCCACGTCGGGCTCCCTACCCAGCAGGGAGCCTGCTTCTCCTTCTCTCTCTGCCCCTCGCCTCTCTAGTGCATTCTCTCTCTCCCTTTCTCAAATCAATCAAATCTTAAAAGAAAACAGCTCAGAAGAAATCAAGAAAAGTGGCTTAGGTTAAACAAAGGGAAGTCTTGGTCGTCATGTTGTTAAACAATGGAAGAGACTCCCCAGGAGGATTTGGTGAGGAGGAAACTGGTCACCCACCCACAGCAAATGCCTTCCCGGGGCCCAGCCTAGTTGTAAGGGACAAAGGCCCCTGAGAAGCCCAGTGAAGAGGCAGAAGGAAGATACCCAGAAACGTGTCCCTTACTTTGGCTCTTTGGGGCTGAGCTTATTGGGGATTCCATTCAAAGTCTACATGGCTCACATGCACATAGGACACCAGGCACTTTCTTCCTGAACGAGACTTAACCTCACCCTGCTGGCTTGGCAAACAAATGAATGTCGTCTTTTCATTGCAGGCAAGTCCCTTGGAAGAGGGGCTTTTGGAAAAGTGGTTCAAGCTTCTGCATTTGGCATTAAGAAGTCACCCACGTGCCGGACTGTGGCTGTGAAAATGCTGAAAGGTATGGGGGCCATAGCTTGGCTTTCAGCAGACTGGTTGCATTCCTAAAACCCTAGTGCAAGCTCGATAGGGCCTAGGAACAGACGTGGCTATTTCTGGCCACATAAATGGTCTTCCGCTGCTGGAAGAAGGCTTGGCTTCAGGAGTTTTAGATCAGGCCAGTGAGAGCTCAGAATAAACATTATAAATGAAACCACCCAGCACTGTCCACGGGAAAACGATTTCTGTCACCTCAGAGATCTTTCTTGTCTCTCATTGTGGCCTCTAAACTACCAGGGACTCAAGCTCACTGCAACCACAGGTTCAGAGTTTTGGAATGATCCATTATGACCTTGTAATGGGAAATTAGCGACCTTGTAATGGGAAATTAGCTGTGTATCATAAATCCCGGAGGCTTGGCTGGGGCTTGACCTGACTATAAAGTATAATTATGAAGCTGCAATAATTGAGATCATCAGAACTCTTAACTATTTTATACTGTCAAGTCCCACCCACAAAACATTTCCTCTTTAGAAATTAAAATAGATATCTATCTTTCTAGTGTTGACAAATACTACCACTCTCGGAAGCCCTTGGGAGGTGGAGTCACATGACAAAGTGATTTATGACCCCCACAGGACAGATGAAAATGAAAATAGGTGGAAAGTGCATAACCCAGACTCCCTAAAGAGGCAGGTGTCTTTTAAAATATGGAAAATACTTCATTTCTTCATTCACGGTGGAATTTTCATGTCATTTTGACTCATTTGAAGATTCCAAAACCAAAAAGTACTGGAAACCCCGAAGGACATTTTTCTAGCTTTCCGAGCTCTCTGAGATAGGACCAGAGGATCCTGGGGCATAGGGGGCTGTGAGCCCAGCCAGGCAGATCCCTAGGAAAGGCTCCAGGAGAAACGACCAGTCGCATACAGAGAACACGTCCTTTCTTCCAGCATGGATGCCAGCATTACAAGAGCCCCATGAAATGATATTTTCTACCCCCAAAAGGCTGTCCTTGTCAGGCAAAGGCTCTGATAAAGCTCTCCAAGGAACCTGACCATTCTACCAGAAAGTAGCCGCGGAAGGAGTCTTAGACTCATGAATCAGGACTAATGCTCGAAATGGACTGCCCCGATGATGGCAGGCCTTCCTGTGAGAACCCCCGCCCTCCAGCACCCTGACCCCACCCTGGCCCCAGATGCTGAAGGGAAGAGGCATCACCATGTCCTCCGTGTGAGAAAGCACCAGACTAAGTACTTTCACGTGTGAACCACATGAAATTGCCATTTTTCTGATTTTTCTCTCTCCAGCCTTGTGAGGTAGGTATTATTCTCCCAGTTAGTAGATGAGGAAACAGGGCCCATAAAGATTAAATCATCTCTGCAAGGCAAAAGTCCCCAGTGCAAAAGTCAGGGTTTGAGAGCAGCCCTCCCCCCTCCCCCCATCCCCCCCACCACAGCACTACACAAGAGGGGCTGCCGAGACCGGTCTCCGGGAAATGGCCCGGTGCTCCAAAATCCTTACGTGATCCTAGCCCAAGTTACGGAGGCAACCTAATATCCAACCTTGAACGAAGTTGAAACTCCGTCTGGAAGCATCTGCTTCCTCAGCTGGTCCGGTTTCCCGGCTGACTACCACACATCGTCTCCCGGAGAGGCGGGTCTGCTGCTCATGCCTGTCTGTCCTGGATCCAAGAGAACACCTGCCTGGAAATGGAACAATCCAGGCAAGGGAGCCTGGTTTCCCCACTCTGTGCCAAAGGGACATAGAAGCGTGCAGGGGCTGTTGAGTTTGAGGGGGACGATGCTGACTTGACAATTTTTAAAGGCCCAAAGAATGTATTCTTTGCAATATAGAAATAGCAGGGCACGATATCTTTATAAATCCTCGTCTTTTTTAAGCCACGAGCCTTGATTTTTAAAAGATGGCCAAATCACCCACTCCATAAAATTCCTAAAAACCATTTTCATTCAGCTTTTTTGCTCGAATTGGTTGGCCATCTGTTTCTAGGAGAAATTGAAAAGACAGAATGTCAGACATAGGCCGTGAGTCAGAAGCTCCTTCAAAGTGCCCTCGAGGTGGACCTTTAACCTTTTTTGGGCCTTGTGCCCATGTCTGAAATGAGAAGAGTGTTCATGGTGTTTATCTTTCTAACAAATATTTGTGAAGCATCTACTATGAGCTAATCTTGATCCCATTGAAGAGCTTCTAGAGTTTATCTGGTTATTACTTAAAAAAATAATTTTAAAAATGATTTGTGCTTGTGAAATGCCATGCACATGTTCTGGCCATTTCCCAGACTGTTCTACAGAAATACTCGCATCTATGTACAAAGATTACACGTTGGCTATCTACTACAGCGTTATTTGTAATGGCAAAACACACACACACACACACCCCAACTGGAGACAGTTCAAATGTCAAGAATGCTACAAGAATGGGAAAAGTCTCTGACATACTAAAAAAAAAAAAAAAAGCAAATTTTAAAAAAATACAGAGAGGATTCCATTTATGCAAACAAAACAAGAAGACCTTTAAGTGGGAGTATGTGTTTATAAATACATAGAAAAAAGTCTAGGGAGGTAAGTGGCTGGAGTGATTCTCACTTTTTACTCTGTATACATCATATTGTTAGAATATTTTGCAAGATTATATGACTTTATTTTTTTTAATTTTGTAAATGTCTTATACGTTAACCAGTAAGAAAGACACCCCCCACCACCCATTCCCCACCACCACCAAAAAAAAAAAAAAAAGAGTGAAAACAAACAGAACAAACTTAATTTAGGCTTTAGACTCTGCTAAAACTTAGAGTGATGTTGTTTATCTCTGCGAATGAAGTTGAAGTCAGATGCTTATGGATCCTTACAACTCGAGATAACCCTGCAGACTCCAGGGAGGAAAAGGTTATAGGGAGAAAATAACACATTGCAAAGATGTTTACAGAAGCGGCCATCCCACTCCTGCAGACCCCCGGTGCTCCTTCTTTGTAACTCTTCAAAGAGGGGAAAGTGAGAAAAAGAGGGGAGGTGTGGGCTCATCCCCTGTCTGGAAGGCTCTTGCTGCGCCTGGTGCTGTGGGGCGGAAGCCTTTGGAAGGCGCCTCCACAAGGTGCCCAGCTCTGAGTCAGCGCATTGCTGAGCAGACCAGGTCCACCAAGAGGAAATGCCCAGTGACTAACCCCACCACTGCTTCTGGGCCTTACTGTAATCAAAAGGATGTCGGCTCAGGAGGGAGGGAGTAATGAAAACAGTCTGGAGACCGGGTCTTTCTGCAGAATGTGGGGAAGTCAACGAAGCCACCGGCCGAGCATTGGCAAACATGGAGGGCAGGAATGCCGCCTCCAGCGGAAAGAGCCCCATTGTCCTGTCGCCCTGACTCTTCCTTGTTTCTCACACAGAGGGGGCCACAGCCAGCGAGTACAAAGCTCTGATGACTGAGCTCAAGATCTTGACCCACATTGGCCACCATCTGAATGTAGTCAACCTGCTGGGAGCCTGTACCAAGCAAGGAGGTAAATGAGGAGGGCCTGCTCCCTTTTCCCCGGTCCCATGCCGACAGCAGAGTCGGACATACAGCTCCTTCTCCTGTTCCTCCTCACCTCCCGAAAAAGGGCCTCTCAGTAGGTCCAGAGGAAACAATTTGTCCGCTTATGGAAAGGCGCTCCCGTCCTAGAAATGCCTTCCTTGTACAGTTAGTTGAAAGGTTCTAAAGAGAAGGATTCCCTTTGAGATTTCCTTCCACGGGCTCCAGGTCAGGTGGAGAGCATTTTTGTCTGAGAACGGCTTTGAAGGAGTGTGGCCGGAGCTAAGGTAACGGGTAGAAGGGTGAGCTTTCCCTGAAGCTTCCTATAAAGGAAGGAGTCACTACTGGTGGGATCTCAGGAGGAGGGGATGTAAGGGACACCCAGAAGGGCCCTTCTCCTCAGACCGGTTTTCCTCTCTGGGGCAAGTGGCCGGGACAGGGCTGTGGTTATGACTCAGGGCTCCGGCGTGTTCCTGAAGACCTGTCTACCTTCCCCTGCGGCAAGGTTAGCACTTGGGTATAGGTGTGTGATTACTGCTTTAGCCAGAAAGAAAGGTGCAGAACACCTGTGCAGTCAATGTTTTCCAAGGTCAGCAAACGTAGTAGAAATGAAGGGTCGTCGGGAAGACACTACCTGTTCAGAGTAGCAGTGGGTACAGAAAGCAGGTGAGGGCTGGGAGGCCCCAACCAGAGTCCTAGAGATCCAGCCTAGGCTGCCTGCTTCTCCCTTACCCTTACCCAGACAAGCCATCTGTTTTCATGCAGGGCCCCTGATGGTGATTGTCGAATATTGCAAATATGGAAATCTGTCCAACTACCTCAAGAGCAAGCGAGACTTATTCTTTCTCAACAAGGTAAGAAATGTAGGGGGTGGAGGTTTAGGCTATGGTGGCATAAAGCAAGAGAAACCCACATGTTTCCACTAGCCACTAAGCCCCTAACCCAATCTCTGCTCTTTCCTTCCATGCTAATATATCACACTTTTTGTGGGCAGAGCAGAGAATACGTAATCCCAGCATATGCAGCAACAATTAGAGGTTAAAATTTCAAGTCATCTACCTGACTACCCAACCAAGCATCTTGAGCATTTTCTTCCCTTCTCTCTCTCTCCATATATACACAGACACCCGCCCAAAGCAGTTACTTGTTTCTTTAAAGAAGAGGATAGTAAGTATAATTGTCTCCATTTACTAGAGAAAATAAGGACTCAACTGAGTGACTTTGCCGTGACCATGAAGTCAGTGACGGGGCCCAGGAAATTATTTTCTCCTCTTGCTGTGCCCTTTTCTTCACCTTCCCCAGACCCTCACCACCCATGTCAACCCTGTGCTAACACAGAACCAGCCTTACCCAC
This sequence comes from Martes martes, assembly GCF_963455335.1. Taxonomy (NCBI): domain Eukaryota; kingdom Metazoa; phylum Chordata; class Mammalia; order Carnivora; family Mustelidae; genus Martes; species Martes martes. The sequence goes on from NC_137890.1 coordinate 73,912,806, forward strand.
TAAAATAAAGCCATGTAACAAAAGGAACATGTAGGTTTAAGTCGTGAAGGCAGAGATTACTGAATGGAGGAATAAAACTTTGCCGATGTGACCCGTCCTACCAAGGTTGTGTCCTTCTCTGTGCTGGAACCGCCCAGGGAGCAAGGACTCAACATTATTATTACCTGATAATCAGCAGTGTTGGTAATGAGTCCGTGCATTGTGGTGGTTAAACACGCAGACTCAGAATCAGACATCCTGGGTTTAAATCCTGTCTCTGTCACTCAAAATCTGGGACCTTGGGCAAGTTACTCAATCTTTCAGTCTCAGTTCCCTCCTTTATTAAATGGAGGTACTTACAGAGCCGAAGTCATGCCATTGTTGGCAGAATCACATCTTTCACCGAGTTAAGCACTCCAGGCATGTTAATGGTCATTGTCACGATTGACCCACTGAGAGAGAAAGACTGGGAGAGTCCATTGTAATGCCACTGATCTATATGACTGTACAATGGATAAAGTGCAACACTTCCACGAATTACACCCATCTGTCACATAGTAGTCATGGAACATACAAATAAGAACCACCGGCCAACTGGCCAGTTCTCTCATGCCTCCAACTTTGGCCCAACGAAGACACAGGTGGTCTACCCGACTTGGAAACATTTATCGAGAACTTATTGTCTCCCATTTTACACCATGCCCTCCAGTAGTTAGAATCTTGAAGCTGAAGGGGCACCTGGCTGGCTCAGTCAGTACAGCATGGGACTCTATCTCAGGGTCCTGAGTTCAAGTCCCATGTTGGGGGTAGAAATTATTAAAAAAAAAAAAAATCTTGAATCTGAAAAGGACCTTGTGTTCAGCTAGTTCATGCTCTCACATTATAGATGTGCCCAGAAAAGTCAAGTGAGAGATTGCCTTAAAGACACTCACTTATGCAGACGTGAAGTCTGGGAGAGAAGAGCCCTGCTCTCTTGACGACTGTTGCAAAGCTTTTCTGGGCCTTATGCTGGATAAGGAAAGCAGAGTGGGGGCAGGATGGGGGAAACACTATTAAGAAAAAGGGGAAAGTGGTGGCCCGGGTTGGGAGCAGTGCAAAGTCCCCTCAGTCCTGAAATTCTGGATTGGCTTCAAGAAGAACTAAGGCGGCAGCATACCCCAGGGACCTGGGCAGGATGGAACGTTTGGGTTCGTGCGTCCTTTGTTTAGAAGGCTCTGCTTCCTCCTCTGGCTATATTTAATGATTCACCCCCCTGTTGGTGGAGCTCAGTGTTTTCATGGAAAACACATGGTTGTATTTCATATTTGGAACCTAAAGGAATATAAAGAGAAAGTGAAGGAAAAACTGAAAGCCTAAATAGAAATGGGATATTTCGTTTTCCAAATAAATGTAGCAGGATCTCTCAATACTATTTGTAATAAATTTACCACATTCTGCCAGAGTCTTGAAAGTTCCATACATACACCTTTATTTCACAGCGGTGGTTACCAGTAAGCCAAGTTGAATGCGGCACTGATAGGGAGTCAAGGAGGGGGGTGAGGGAGCTTGAGTTATGACCTCTGCAGACGTGTCCAGGGCTGGGACCCCTTGGGAGGACAAGGATGAAGGTGGCCTGGAGAGCAGAGAGCATGGATTGTCACGGGCTCAGCCGTGAGCAGACCTGTTGAGCACTTTCCTCCTCACACCCTTGCCAGTGCCTTTTCCCTGCTGCCTTGTGTTCTGAGCCGGGTCTTGTGAAAAATCCAATTCCAGTCCCCAGCTGAGCAGAACCAACTCTAACTGCCTCTGGGAGACACAGTAACAAAGAATTACAGTTTACCTCTTCTCAGGTAGGTCACGTGGGGTGGCAGTGGGGGTCTACGCTGCGGCCTGCCTGTCGCCCGCCCGTGCAGGGCTCCTGGGGGGCTATGGTTAGGAGGCAAGAGCCTGGTTACCTCCCACCTGAGTTTGTCAGGCTGTCCCTGCGGTGGCTCCCTCCTGTTCTCTGCTTACTCCCACTGCGCCCTCTAGTGGAAGGATCTCTCCTAACGTGTGACATGTCTGGGGAAAGCCAAGCAAGGCCATGCTGTGTGGCTGGCGAGTCCCAGCTCTGCCACTCCTGGCAGATGCATCAAGGGCCCCAGTCCCTCTCAGCCCCTTCCTCAGTACAGACAGCTCGTGTGACTGAGCCGAGGTCCGTGCTCTACCAGCACATGGCCACGAGGCCACTGGGCACGCCAAGTTTGTAGTGTCACAGTTACCAGGTGAATTACCGAAGATGATAAAAATCTTTTCCGGTTCCATGCAAACACTCAGAACCAACACATCCTTTCCAAGGAGACCAAATATCATAAGATAGAGCTTTTCCAGGAAGGAAAATGAAACCCCAAAACGGAGGTAACTTGCCCCATATCACGTAATTAATGAAAGAGCCAGATTACACACCAGGGCTTGGATGCCCAGTCCAGGATGAAAGGCCTTCTCTACTCTTACCAGGATTCAGCTGGATCTTTGTTCTGAATGGGTGGGGGGGGGGGGGGACGACAAAGAAATGGTTGCATTCCCTTCTTCTCCAAAGATACCAGAGAAATCGGTAAGTATGGCCGTCTCTCATTACTCACAGGCATTATGCCAAGGGAAACCCCAAGTCCACTAGGGGTTTGTTTCTATTATTCGGATCATCTTTCACAAGGTGGCATGTGGTATGGAAAAAGTGGTTAAAGGCATGGACTGGAGTTGGCCAAAGCTGGGTCTAAGTGTTGCCATTTACTACTCGCACGTGACTTTTATTACTTGCCTCCTCCGAACCTGTTTCTTCCTGTCTCAGCAATAACTACTTCATAAAATTGTTACAAAGACTAAATGAGAAAATGTCCCTAAGAGTCTTAATATACTGGTGACCCTGAGCAAGCACTCGGTGAATACCAGTGACTGTTAATATTTCTTTATCGTACCTAAGGTGCTATCTTGAAATCCACTCGAAAGTCCAACAGACTCCAGAACCCCGTGAAGAGCCAGGCATCTGAGCCCTAGGGCCCTTGCCACCAATTTACCACCTGTCTTGTTTAAGGACATTCTCCCAACTCAGGCGCCCACCCCTGGAGGGATTAGTTTCCCCCATCGCTGTCCTGAAACTCTCTTTCCTCTGTGTCCCTTCTCGGTTGGTCCAAAGGATGCCGCATTACACGTGGAGTCTAAGACAGAAAAAATGGAGCCAGACCTTGAACAAGACAAGAAACCAAGACTAGATAGTGTCACCAGCAGCGAGAGCTTCGCAAGCTCCGGGTTTCAGGAAGATAAAAGTCTGAGCGATGTTGAGGAAGAGGAGGGTAGGTATTAAGTCCTTCCTGTCCTACAGTCTGAGATATTTTTACAACATACTGTGCATCTCTGACATTTTTTTCTTATTTATCACCCTAATAAACATCCGTGGGAGACTTGAAGGGTAATGTCCTGAGGAGATAAGATTTGAATTAAGATTATTTACAGAGTTACTAATTTTGACAGGGAACTGTGCAATTGTCTCCCCTCAGGGCTTTTTGTCCAAACGGATCATCCCCCCACCTCCACCCCATGCTTGGGGAGAATGGGCTGGAGGCCTGGAAAAATCTCTGATATTCATGTTGAAACTCCAATGCTCTTAAAAATGAACTCTGATCTACTTGTTGGTTTTATGTTTTGCTAACATTGTTCCAATAAACTGGGATTTGGTGGAATAACAAGAACCATTACAAACAGTTATGGTTTTAATGCTTTCCAGACTCTGATGATTTCTACAAGCAGCCCATCACTATGGAAGATCTGATTTCTTACAGTTTCCAAGTGGCCAGAGGCATGGAGTTTTTGTCTTCCAGAAAGGTCAGCCTTGCCTTTTACTGCTTCCCTTCTTTGCGAGACCCGGACATGTGGACATTCTATGGACCCACGTTCACTGTGGCTCTAAATCTGCCCTTCCTAGTATTTGCTTAGACTTATGTAGAGGAAACATCACACCAAGTGCCTCGATTTGTCCTGATAGGGACAGAGAAGCCCTGGATACCCATGAGTAGACCTGGATTCCAGGGGAAAACCTCCCCAGGCTTCAGACCAGACAAACCTGGCCACCACTGTCCACATTGCCCTCTGGCATGTTTTCAAAACTGGCCAAAATTTCGGAATACACAACTTCCTGGGAGAGCTCCTGTTAATTCATCCATGTGGAGCGCACCCCGAAGTTGCAGCCGGATCATGATCTGACCTTGGTGGCTCAGGACTAAAGGCAGGGGCGGGGTTGATGGGATTTTGCTCACTGGGAGCCATCGATGGCCAGCTGGGTTTACCAGGAACGCTGTCCTGCCGACCAGTGGCAAAGCGGACTTGGGGCATTTTGTGGCTTTGGGGCCTAGGGAGGGTTGGGTGGGTGCCTCTATGTAAAGAAACGCCTTCGTGTTTATGGTCACCCCGTGGGCTCTGGAAGTCGCTTCCTTCATGTAAAGGAAGCATGTGAAATGGATCCTCCAATTAAGAGGAATTGGGACACCGAAAAGGCACAGGGCAACGGTGGGTCAGATTAAGGAAACGCAGTGATGACGTAACTGTTTCGTTCTAGTGCATTCATCGGGACCTGGCCGCAAGAAATATTCTTTTATCTGAGAACAATGTGGTGAAGATTTGCGATTTTGGCCTTGCCCGGGATATTTATAAGAACCCCGATTATGTGAGAAAAGGAGATGTAAGTCAGTGTGGTGTTTCTTTGACTCATTTATACCCTGTCATCTTTAAACCACAGACCAAAGCCCTGGGTAAATATTAACACACTCCCTGCAAATGTGCTTTCTGTGCAGACGCGCAGCCCAGATGGGCTGCGTATCAGAGAGCCCTCGCGGGGGTCTCAAAAAGACCCCCATCTCTTGGTTCTGTTCTCTCCCCCATTGCTGGCTTGGTACCTTTTGGGCAGCACTGCAAGAGCCTGGTACCCCGAGAAGTGTTCAGTCCAGTGGGGGCCTGGGAAGACCCCCCTCGTCGCCCCCCTTTGACTCCTGTGGGAGTTCCCTGTACTCTGTACAGCTGGAAGGAACAGCTTGGACTCTTTTCCTCAAATAAACCCCGGGTGATTGATTCAGCAGGTGTGGATAGCTCAGGAAAGGGTGGGGGAGGGTGTCAGTCTTATCTCTCGGAGGAGGAAATGGTTTACCTCCCATGCCTGCCTTCCCACCTAGCATCTCCCTGCTGGCTCCCACTGGCTTCTCTTCCCCGCTTGTTTTTGAACAGAGTGTTATTTTTCACCTTTGTGGGTGACCTCCTGTGTCCTCTCTTCTCCAGCCAGAGGGCTGAAGCCTGTGTCTGGGCTCTGAGGGGGACTGAGGGAGCAGCTCTCCAACTTGAACGTGAACACACCTCGCCTGGAGGGCTTATGAAACCATAACTGACTGAGCTCTGCCCCCCAGAGATTCTGATGGGAGTCGTGGGTGTGGTCTGAAGGTCTGCCTTTCTAACCAGTTTCCAGGTGCTGCAGACACAGCTGCTCCCGAGACTAGTCTTTGAGAACCACTGCTCCACAGTCTCTTCTTATAAAAGAAGAACACCAAACCTGCCTCAGGAGCGCTCATTTCAGAAGTCTGTCCCTATTTCCTGTCATCTCTGTCTCTTCCAGCCTCTCCCACTTCTGTTTCCCCCAGCCCCTACCCCCCACCGCCACGATCCCATAGTTCCTGTCAAATCCCATCCATCTGTAGTGAGGGCCTAACCCTCCGGGACTCCTGCTGTCTGAAGAGATGGAAGATTTGTCCGCACACTTGAAAACTATCCAAACAGTCTCCTCAATGATCTCTGATCTCTCACCTTCCTTCCTTCCAGTGCCTTTGCCCGCTCCCCGATTCAGTGACTTTTAGAATCCTGCCTTTCTCACACAGGAATGCCTTTCAACATCCTCCTTCTTAAACACCAAAAACCAAAGCCCTGAAAATCGTCGACTTTTCTGGATCTAATTCAGATTAGCCTTTGCCAGGACCCCGTAGAGCACATGCCATTTGGCGGGGAAAGGGCTTCTTCCAGAGTCCTGGAGGGAGGACAGGCTGGATACGTGGGAGGGGCTCACCAGACATTGTCTGCTCTCTCTATCAGTGTGACAACGCGTGTTATGAGAGTTTCCTCCATTTTAGGAAGCCATAGCTGTTCTAGGAAATGATTTGTGGGCCACGTGTTATCTGGGAGGTGACCCTATGGGCGCTTGGGTTGAACATGCTTTGTTTCCAGTCCTTCTGCTCAAGGCCCCCCGCCCTTTTCTAGACTCGACTTCCTCTGAAGTGGATGGCTCCTGAATCTATCTTCGACAAAATCTACAGCACCAAGAGCGACGTGTGGTCTTACGGAGTTCTGCTGTGGGAAATCTTCTCCCTAGGTAAATCTGGGGGGACGGAAGGGAGCAAAGAAATGGCCCAGAACCAAAGGTCTGCATCCTCTGTCGAGTGTCCTCTGGATAGACCCACCCTGAGATCAGCCTCTAAAAGATGCCTGGGTCCTTGTAGGAGCTCCCATGAGGAACGGTGCACATGTGAGTGCCCTGTACTGGGAGGACACTCTGTAGGAACACACACGGGCTTCGGGGGGTGCGCCAGCATCACATTCGCCGGTCTAACTACTTTCCCTCTCCTTCGCTCCTTCTCCTAATTCCTCAAACCCCCCAATTCCTAATGCCTTGCTCCTTCCCCCCCCCACATCACCCTCCCCTCTTTAGAAAGACCCTAGCAAGCTCAGCTCACCCGGCATCACTGTTAGAAACGGGCCGCAGCTCATTTCTAGGATGCAGCTGGCCCTAGACGCTGGTTTACCTAGGATGAGCAATGGGAATATGGTTGCATTTATTTTGCTTCCAATAACATCCATACTGGGTGGTGAGAAGCCCTGTTCAAGGCCCCAGGCACACAGATGTGCACAGGGCCCACATCTGCTCACAGACACACACTGATGCTCCGAGGCCTCCCAAGCATGGGGTCTAGCCAACAGTCTTTTGACTTTGCCAAAAATTTGCCTTTCAGAGCAAATAAAAGTCACCCAGTAACATCCCTGGTTTCCTGTAATGTGTGAAAATCATTCCCCTGCTTTCGATGACAGACACCTGTTGCTTCCAGTCCTTGAAAGCAGCTTGGCGTCCGCAGTGGCCCCACAGTGACACATGGCCAGAGCCTCACGCCTCCCAGCTGCTTCCTACCAGCCACGAGCACTAGAAAGTGCAGACAAACACATGTCGAGAGAGACTAGATGCTAGGTCTGCAGTAGAGCCGGCCGGGAGGCCGGAGTTGCCCTAGCTCCAGCCAAGCATCCCCCTGAAAGGAAGGGTTATGTGGGTCTCCTGGACGGTAGAACTGGCAGAAGGCAGAGTCGGGCCCCCCTTGGGCACACTCCAGCCCACAGACACCCTACCCCGTTCAGCCTCGCCCTGGAGCTCAAGGTCCCCCTTCCCTTGGGTCGCTCCCAGCAGCATTCACAAGACAGTGCTGAAGTAAAGCATTCTCACTGAGGTGTGAATGACCCATGACTATCCAAGCCCAGGTCCACTGGGGTTTTGAAAAGATTCTCAGTCACCCAAGGTAGGAGTCTCAGATGACAGGCTTTCTTGAGAGTTCCTTGTGGGGGGAGGGGAACGCCCTGCCGAGGACACACCTTCCTCTGACATGGGAATGGCCTGGGGGCCTCCGACAGCCAGTACCACAGGACCCACCAAGCAAGCCTGTGGTACTGGCTGACCAGGGTCTGCAGAGCCTCTCCGAGGGTGGTACTGGCTGTGGAGATCCATTCCATGGGGGATATGGTCCTAAGCCATCAGTTTAAAGGGAGGAGGCAGACATGAACTCACGTCCCCCCCACCTCCCCACCCCGTGGTCTTCTGCATCCTCAGCCATGACAAGCCCTGTGCTTCCCGCAATGTCTCCCGCAGGTGGGTCTCCATACCCGGGTGTGCAGATGGACGAGGACTTCTGCAGCCGCCTGAAGGAAGGCATGAGGATGAGGGCCCCCCAGTATGCAACTCCTGAAATGTGAGCCCCCCAACTTGCTCCCTTCCCCGCCCAACCTCACTCTCCCCACCAGCACACCTCTGAAAGGGGACGTCCTGCTGACGTTCAGCCCCTCTTGGGCCCAGCTGTGCTGGGAGTACTTTCTGGAAGCGGGACACACTATCCCTGACCTGTGCCTCCATATTTCCCCTCTTGAGCATGGACATGACTTTTCAAGGCCATTAGCTGGAACTGAACTCAGAAGTTGAGCTTCTAGGCATGAACGCAGGCACAGTGAACAGACCACCCAGGCACAGAACACAAGACCTTGTCCTCATTCCCAAAGCAGGAGCCAGATGAGCTAAGCAGCCCCAGGGACAGAGGGCTAGAAGCCTCTATGGGCCAGCCAGTCCTCCATTCACGCTAGAGACCCATGAGGGGTTTTCATGTGGAGTTCAGGGGAAGTGGTGCAGGAGAGGGAAAGGGGACTCTGCCGAATGAAGTGGTAATCATCCTCCCCAGAAGGCTCTGTGGGCATTAAGACTTCTCAAGACTCATTCTAGGAATTGGCAGCTCTGTGGAACTTCTTGAGGGGGTCCCTGCTTACAGTCCTAGAGTCTAGGCTCCGTGTGAAGGCATTCTCCACCATGCAAACACTTGCTGGCCTCCCTCAGACACCCTGCTGCCCCTGAAGCTTTGTGGAGGTTTTGCGCTTCGAGGTCTAAGCAGGAATGGGATGACACCGGGCAGTTCCGTCCAGCTGCTGACAAGGACTCGGACCTTCCTGCGGCGGCACCACCTTTCCTGAACCGGCAGGCGGCCCTCCCTGTCCTACCTGCACAATGGGGTCTTGTCAGAAACCCTGGGATGGCCTCTGGGGAGGAGTCAGAGGGAATAAAGGAAGTGTGGGCTTGGCCAAAGCTCAAGGTTGCAGTCTCTTTCCTTAAGCATCTGGAGACAAGACTAGGTCAGGCCCCGGATGGGGGGATGGGGGGATGGGAGAGGGAGACTCAGGGCCTGTGAAGGCAGCGCCGGGGAGGAGCGTGAGTGCAGAAAGGAGCTGGGGCGCCTGTCTTGTCAGGCTACTGTGGGGTCTGGTCAGGAAAGTCCAGAGACCTTGATGCAGGGCTCCTGAGACCTGGGAACGAAACTAGATTAGCCCCCAGGATGACATTTGGGCTGTGGAACCTGGAAGGCACAGAGAGCTTTTAATCGCTTGCTTCCTTTTGCTTGGTGGAGAGGGGCAACCGCCAGGAGATCTGGAGTGAAATGAGATTACTTTGAACTTTATGGTTTTCTAAGTGTTTCCTCCACACAGTTCCATCGAAAGCTCCCAGCAACCCTTGAGGGGCAAATAGGCAGATGTTGTAATTTGAATTTGATGAGTAATGAGACTAATCCTCTCAAAAGCAAAGTGATGTGTCCTCCATCAACTAAGTAGCAGAGGAGACGGTTAGAAGCCTGTCTTTTAGATGGATTTCCCTACATCCCAGGACTGTTAAATTAGAAATATACCCCACATTCCTTAGGAAAAAAAGGTTTCTCTAATATGTCCACTCATGCTTTGAATATTCCTTCCACTTTTTGTATAACCTGACAATCACGGAGTACCTGGGTGGCTTAGTTGTTAAGCGGCTGCCTTCAGCTCAGGTCATGATACCAGGGTCCTGGGATCGAGCCCCGCATTGGCCTCCCTGCTCAGCAGGAAGTCTGCTTCTTCCTCTCCCTCTGCCCTTCAGCTCCTGCTCTAATAAATAATTCTTTTAAAAAATCTGACAGTCACAAGACTAGTTCTCAACTACTGAGTAACATTTAATATTTTTTAAGTGCTTAAGATATTTAGTGCTTAAGTGCCAGGCACTGTTTTAAGGGTCCTTGAACATATACTAACTTACCTAATGCTCATAACCACTCTATAAAGTAGGTACAGTTATTCACGCCATTTCACAGGTGAGAAAACCAAGGCACAGAATACCTAAGTGGTCTGCCACATGGCTAGTAAGCATGTCTGAGCCCAGAGTCCACAACACCAGGCTACATGCTTGCAGAGTCTAATACCTGTCCAGATTCCAGTCCAAAAGGACAGTAGAGGTACAAAGTCATATCAGTTTTGGGCTGAAAACCCCCTTGGACCTTATCAAAGCTTTAAGTCTTCACATGAACCCACTCCAGGAAACCCCTGTAAACCATGCAGCCTGTAGACAAAAGGATGGTTCCTCAATGCTGGGGAGTTATAGAAATGGCGAAAAGCAGTGGCTTTGTGAAATGTGTACGCAGAAGGCTAGAATCCAAACCATCAGCCATTCTCAAGAGTTCGAGAGCTGGTGGCGTAACTCGCCTTCTTGTTTGCTCCACAGCGGGAAGCCTGGGTGGAGGACAGAGTACAGCTCTCAGAACTGGCCCCTGTGACCTGAACTTGGCCTAAAGTGCCTGCACTTGGGGACTTGGGTGATAGCTTGAACAGGAAGCCCTTCCCCCAGCTGGTTTCAGGGAGGGCTGTTGGGTTGGGTGAAGCTCGAGTGTCTTTACTGTGCTCAACCTGTTTACTTAGTGATGTAAATGGTTTGACCCTGAGTGGCTGGTTCCTTGCCCAGGGCCTGTTTAATCAGATGTCTTTCAATAAGGAAATAAGCAATGAATGTTTTGATTTTTTTTTTCCTTTTCCTTTGGTGTTTGCGGAGATGATTTGCATTGGATTTTAAGCAAGAGGAATGGAAAGTAGAAATCAGAAACCGAGAATCAAAATAAAAACAGCAAGTAGTTGTAGGTGGTCCCTTCTGCTAGTTTGGGCAGAGAGAAGTCAGGGAGAGTCCTCTTCACGGCGGTGTTTGGCTCAGCAGGGAAAGGGTACTGACTAAGAGAAGCCAAGGCCCCCAACAGGACCATCCCCCTTTTTTGCCTGGTTCAAGCCTTTCTTGCTTTGGTTACCTTTTACATTATCCGCATATACACTGAATGTCCTTCCAACAGCCTCCAGGACTGCTCGTTGTTAGAACGGCCTCAGCCTCAGGCTGGTAAGATGGAAGCAGGCCAGCCTTCATCACATCACAGCCAGTGCAGCCAGGGGATGTGGGACCACGGGCTTTGGCCAGTGACCTCCTGTCTCCTTGGTAAACATTTTTGCACCCAGCTCAAAAAACTGGTCAACCGTGTAAACTTAGTAGACCGTGAGTTCCACATAGGATCGGGCGGATGGTCTTAGGCCCCTTCAGACCTCTGGCCACTAGCAGGCTGGCCTGGGTTGCCTGGACAGAGCAAGTGTCCTGAGCCCTGGCTCGGAGGCTAGTGGTCAGGGATAGTCAGGGGCCGTGGGCACTGCAGCCCCTGTCCTAGGTCTCTCAGACAGTGGGGGACAATAGGCCCCGAGTTGGAGAGCCTGTGTTCCCCCTCCTCACCTCAGTCTCCTGCATGTCTGCAAACTGAGCCTTGTAGAGTGGTCCTTGACATTGGCCTTCCCAGCTCTTGGGACCCATTGAGCCCCACCACACCCCCTGGGAGTTAAGTAAAATGGGTACAGTAGATGAAATACACGGACGAGAGGGAACCAGAGTCATCTTTGGGGAAGCGCCTTGACCCATCAGTTTGGACAAAGTCAGGAGAATCTGTGATTCAGATAAGTGATCCTTAAGAGCCCCAGTCCCTTAATCAAAGACTTAGAAGAGGTGCTCGCTGGGCACTTAAAAGTACGCTCAACTCCACCATCTAGTAGAGGAGCTTGCCTTTGAAGACCAGTACCCATGGAGGGTGTCCAAAGACCACATGGGGCCACCCCTGCCCTGGGGACCTGAGGAGACACAGCCCGGACCACAGTGTCTTGCTTCTCAGAATCGTTTTTCCGGAGTGGTACTTCTGCTGTTCAGGCTTTGGCCAACACTGAAGGACAAGGTACAAGACAGTCCCATGAAGTTGTTATTTCCTAGATGGAAATGACAGTGTTGAGAGGCATCTAGGACAGCTTCCTTTCGGTTTTCAGTTCTAAGAACATCCGGGCTTCTTCCAAGTATCTGGTCTGTTTTTAACTTTTGCCTTATGTGCATCACATAGTTACTCCTCCTTTTCTCCAGCTGCCCGGAAGCTCGGAGCACTGCGTCTATCCCGCTCCTCAGTCAGGATATATATTTTGCAGATCAGCAAAATCTGCAAAATCTCCCAGAGACCAGTCTGACTTCACATCAGATGCTGGAGTTCTTTTATGGAATGGCCTGAGCTAGGCGAGGGATGTGGAGACATGGCCCCTGCCCCCATAGCGCCAACAGCCAGGTTCTGATCGGGTTCCAAATTCTGAGGCCATTCGGACTTTGCTCCGACTTGGTCAGAGAACTCTCGAGCCCAGATGATCTTCTGAGAGAAGAGATTACAAAGAGTAAACAGCTCTCAAGGAGAGCCAAGACCCAAGGAGGGTAAATCTCTAAGCTTCTGGCCTGTGTTCTGCAGAGGGGGCGGGGCAGGCTGAGACCTTCGTTCCTTCCAGCAAGACCAAGAGAAGAACCCAATACCTTTCCAATCTCCAAGGTCAGAGGAGAAGACTTGTAGGGGAAGCATGTTGACATTTAAATCCCAGGACACGATCTAGCTTCTGTGAGATTAAGACAAACATGTCCATACCTCACTCAGTCCGTACCTAGCACCTTGAGAGGTGAGGGAGGCCCGTTGGTGATGGCAGCTTTGAAATGTCGGAGCTGGGCAGGGGCGGGGCGGAGCCACATGCAAGAACCTGCAGGCAGCCCAAGGAATGACCCACACTCTACACAAACGTTCACCTTCTGGAAGGGACAGGGGTCCTGTAAACAATGCCTTCTCTACCCATCTCCACTGCTGAGCTCCATCATGGAGCCATGAGGCTGTGGACACACAACGTGCTTCTTTAAAAAAAAAAAAAAAAAAAAGATTGACTCAGGCTTCTTAACAACCTGAGACTAGAAGTACTATGAACAATTTGCCCATGGATATTGGTGTCTATGTGAGCCTTTACCTTGAAGGGACATTGCCCCGCTTTTGAGAGCAAGGGGAGGAGCGCTCCACCGCACAGCGAAGTGCAAGTCCGTGTTGGGACTTCCTTTCGCAGGAGCCCAGCTTTATTCAAGAAGAGCTCGCGCCTTCCCTCCCACAGAAACGACCAGCACGCCAAAGAACTTGGGTGGCGATGGGCTCCAGAGTGTTGGTTTGTTAGTCTGCCTTTGTAGACGTGCTTCCCACTACTACAGGACCTGGTCCCAGCAGCCTTGCATGGGAGGGTGTGGCCTATCCGCGTCCAAACGTGAAGGCAAACACGATATGCTACAAGAAGCCTAGTCTGGGTCTACGGGACGACACGCATCACTTTGCTGATGAGCATGGGGCAATTTACATGATTACCACTGGTCTTCAGCTACTTCTGTTGTGCTTCCCCCCCCCCCCCCCGGCCCCGACAGCTACCAGATCATGTTGGACTGCTGGCACAAAGACCCAAAAGAAAGGCCAAGATTTGCAGAACTTGTGGAAAAGCTAGGCGATTTGCTTCAAGCAAACGTACAACAGGTAAAGCTGAGTTTATCTTGCATATGAGAAGCCCCAAATGCCTTTGAATAGAAGTCAAGGGGGTGTTTTGTTTGTTGTTTAAGAGCTATTAATAGCAGAGATTAGCAGTTAAGTGTGTGTGCATGTGTGCAGTGTGTGTATGGACAATTATCTTCCTAAAACACAACAGAGATGGCAGAAATGACACAGCTGAAGCTGGCCTATTTCCCAGACATGGGTTGAAATAGAAATTTGTATAATTAGAGCTCTATCTTTGGTATTTTAGGACGGCAAGGACTATATCCCACTAAATGCCATACTGACAGGAAATAGTGGGTTCACATATTCTCCTCCTGCCTTCTCTGATGACTTCTTCAAGGAAGATATTTCACATCCAAAGTTTAATTCAGGAAGTTCTGATAATGTCAGGTAAGATTTCCTTCTTTTCCCAGTCTTATATTATAAAATTTTCAAACAGTAGACAAACGAGTCTACCTCCTAAATTCAACTGTAGTTAACATTTTGCTCTATTTTGTCTCTATGTATAGACTTTATAGGTGTATTTTTTTCTTTTTGCTGAACCAACTGAAGGAGAGCTTAAGGCATTATAACATTCTACCCCAAAATCTTGTAAGAAGGTCGTTCTCCTATGTTACATCAAAATGATCACACCAAAGAAACGGATAATTCCCTTATTAAATATTCCTATTTCCTTAAGTTCCCCTAATGTCTTTTATACCTTAAGAAAAAACAAAAGACAAACACAGGATCCAATCAAGAATAGCACATTACATTTTCTTCGGTTTTATTCTAGAATGCTCCTACATCTTCCTTCCTTCCCCATGATTTTTTTTTTTTTAATACAGCCTTAAACTTTTTTTTTTTTTTCTTACTTGACACACTAGCCTATCTCTCATTACTGCAGAGGAATTTGAAGAGATACAGGGGGAAAATACTGATTTAGTGTCGCTACTTGGGGGGCAGGACTTGACTCTTGGGTACTATTGATTACACGTGTATCACACATGTTCGGCACAAGTGGTTACACATGTATCAGCACGTCCTTAGTAGTGGTTACACACACATCACACAACAGTCCTAACAGTACATGAGGATGTTCACCACTGCTAACGGTTCCACGTGTTTCGTACACATTCGGTACTAGTGGGCACACAGACACACACTGTGTGTGGCCTGGCCCTGTGCCTGGCTCTTTGTGGACATCAATTCCTTTAATGCTCTAAACAGTACTCTACAGTAGGTATTATTAGTCCTGTTATACAAACGGGGACATTAAGGCTCCATGGCAGATGGCTTGCCAAAACGGTGCATCTAGGAAGTGCCAGATTGGAGTTTGTAACCTGGTTGGATACTCGATCCCTGTTCCCATGCGATCAGAGCAGTTTTTAGGATATTTAGACTATCCTGTGGGCCTTGTGGCATCCTTATCTGCATGGGCACAACCCTAGAGCTTTGACCCCAGTTCAGCCAAGGGAGGCACGGCTAAGGGTTGGGGCAGTCTGAAAGGACCGATAGCCATCTCTGACAGGCCTAGAAGGCCAGCCCGGATCTCTGGTTGTGGGTTATAGGTCAGTGATACTTCTCACACTTCCCAGCCCAAGAGGCTGACACAGATGAATCACTCTTTTTTAAGATTAAAAAACCAGCCGGGATGAGCGATATCCGATTGTATCAGAGATGGGGGAGGGAAGTTGTCAGTTATTTTTGCCTTTTTTAGGATGCTGCTTAGCCTTAGGCCAATAAGTAGCTTATGTAAGAAATTCGGCCTTACAAGTGATGATGGGGTTTCAGATGGAGAAACTCAGTCCATAGGTGAACTTGCCTTAGGAGGAAGCACATAGTGCAGCTCTCTGCCAGCCTTCCTAATGGATCATCAGCAACAGACCAGTAGTTATAGGAGAAAACACAACAATACTACCCATTTCTCCCAGTCTGGAACCCCAGAACAGAATCTACAGGACTAGCTGTTAAATGAGCTGTGTGACCTCATTTCCCTGGTCTCCTCACACCCTTTGAGAAGTAGGCAACTCTACGTGATCAAGTCCTATTCCCTTCTCTGGGCATCATTTCTCTCCTTTGTAGGATAGGGTGTTTAGACCGCATGAGGATTCAGGTTTCTTCTAGGCCTGACATTTCTCCAGTTCCACAAGGGACTAGAACCCCAACCACTGAGGTGTCTCTCAAGGGTCCCTCTGGGGTTTTGCTCAAAACTATGCAGTGTGGATTGACCGCCATGGGAAGACCCCGAGGGGAGGACACAGCAGGAGACTTTCAGCCTCAGGAGCCAGGGGATTCCTGTGGGACTGTGGTTCACCTCAGCTGGGATACAGTGCCCGTAGTCTCCCAGCTAATGAAAGCTGGATGCATTTTCCTGTCTTGACTATTCTTTCTGCTTCTTCATCAGATACGTAAATGCTTTCAATTTCATGAGTCTGGAGAGAATCAAAACCTTTGAAGAACTTTCACCAAACACCGCCTCTATCTTTGATGTAAGTAATGGGATTCACGTACTCAAGGCACCATGCCAGGACCCTTTTTGCAGTCTCTATCCAAACACAAACTCCGGTAGTCTGGTGGCTCTCAGTCCGTGGGGGTCAGTCATGAGTAGTGACTGAAATGATAATTTCAGGGGAGTGATAAGACTTAGCTATACAGACTTAACAAGACTTAACTATACAGAGCTAACCTGAAAGCAGGTAATTCTATAGTTTGACAATGACCCCGAATTCACTCCAGGGCCATGTCTTCACCTGGTCATAGTTGAGTCCCTTAGGAAACCTCATAGTGTGTTTCTAAGCTTCTTGGCGATCAAAGATGGAATCCGGCTTTCAGATTAATGGAGGAACTCAAAGCTGTGAGTGGCTGGGTCTTCAGGATCTAACAGAAAGCTCTCCCTTAAGAATAGCCTTGCGGTCCTGAGAGAAGGCGACCCAGGCCTCATGCTCCTTCCCATTGAGGTTCTAGAAGCTGATCAGCCACACTGGGAGAAAACAGTGCAGCCCGGCAAACCCAAGGCTTTATCCAGCTTGTCCCTCTGAAACTCTGGGATGGGAGGTTGAGACAGTAAGGGGAGGAGAGGGAGGCCTGGGCAGGAGTACCCCTCTGCCACCAAGCCCCTGACACTTGAAGTGTGATCTCCAGATAAACACCGTGGCCACTAAGCGGGCTAGAAATGCCAAGTCTCAAAACCCATCCACACTCACTGAGTCAGACTTTGCCCTGTCACGAGGTCTCCAGGGGACAGATGTGCATGGCAAAGTTTGAGGGGCACTGGTAAGGCCCAGGTCCCATGAAAGGGCTGGGAAGCCCACCCCCATGGGAAGGTGATGACTGCAAACACTGTGGCCTTGAGACCCAGCACAGTCACCATTTAGAAAGCACCAGGAGAGTTTCAAACACACTAGAGAGGACAAGATGACTGGAACATTGAAAAGCATTACAACTAAGCCACAGAACACAAAAGAAAAGTAGCTGGAAATTTTGTTTTTCTGCTTCTTAAGCCGGCTTTAAGTGCCAGGAAGCGATAGTGAGCCAAACACAGAGGATTCCTGTCCACCTTACCCTCCCCAGCCCGATACAGTGGGGACCACAACAGCTCTTTGCTCACTTAGGCTTGCCTACTGGTGAGTACACACATGAACACAGCCCCCCCCCCCCCCCCCCCGTCAGAGACTCAGAGGGACAGAGTGTGGCATCCACACACTGGGAACGCAGAGTACGCAGGAGCCTGCCTGGGACTCCACGCTAAAGCTGAACCAAGGAGAAAATGGAATTGTTGCAAACCGTGACCATGGAGGGCCCCAAAATTCCGTAGGATACACACACACACACAAAAAATAATAATAATACACCAGGTCTTTATAACGTCTCGCAGTGTTTGCATCTTAGGCAGGCCCCAAATAGCAGCATACTCACAGACAACAATCCTCTGCCGTAATTCGCTTTCATAGCTTTATACAATCATTTGCACCCAAGTTTACTTTGAAAAATGCTCTCCTGTTACCTGCAGCTTCCCCTTTTGTTTAAAGGTATTTTTGTCACCTTTAGGAAGAAGGACCTCAAAGTCACAGGGTCTTGACTGGTAGGTTTCACAAGAAACATAATAGGCGTTTCTTGCCACTGACAACACTTTGATTTGCCCATGCGGAGAACATGCTTGGTCTTAATAGGCAGGGGAGGACAGAGCTTGGAGGGACTTCAGACGTGCATCCCAGTATCACGCCTCCAGATCGGACCTCTCTGGGTCAGCCAAGGAGTGACATCTGTTTCCTTCCTCCCTCCAGGATTACCAGGTGGACAGCAGCACCCTGCTGGCCTCCCCCTTGTTGAAGCGCTTCACCTGGGCTGAGAGCAAACCCAAGGCCTCCGTGAAGATTGAGTAAGGAAGCTGGGGGTCTTTTCTGTGACCAGCCGAAGGAGGGAGGGGTGTGAAGGAAGATGCTGGGGAAAACTCAGTGGGGACATTCGAGGACCACTCGCCCTCTTGAACTACAGTGTTTGGGCATTGCAGAAAAGCACTTTTTGCCCTCAGATGGGCAAGAAGGAGGGTATAAAAATCGGAGAAATGAGCACTAAGTGCTGAGAAGGATTTGAGAAATGGAAACGTGTGGATAATTCTAGCAGGACAGGCAGTCCAAACACATGAAACACAGTGTCTCGGCTGGAAGGAGCCCGATTCAAGGCCCAACTGAACAGAGCAAAAGTCAGATGGAGACATGCTTATGGGGGCAGGGAGGGCAGCTGGCCCGTGATTATACCCGGGGCTGGCAGCTTTGGTATGGGAAAGCACACGGTCCTGTTTTCCCAGCCTAAGACATGCCATCCTGAGAAGCCAATGCTTCCAAGAGAAGGCTGCTTTCCTGTTGGCTCCTGGCACCCCACCCTCCCTATGGTGGCCATTGGCAAGTGCTGTTGGAATTACCTGGACCCTAGCTTTTTACATGACCGGACCTATCACCGCAGCTTCTCTGTGCTAGTCTCTACCTAGGGATCGTGCTGGACAGGCAAAGGTTGAGCTGATCTAGAAGGCATTCCTACCTTTCCCAACTCAATGCCTGCCCATCTCACTCAGAGGGAGAACGTGCTCCTCTTTCCTCTAAACCAGGGGTCAGCAGACTTTTTCTTCAGGAGTCACATAGAAAACAACTACTTGGGGTGCCTGGGTGGCTCAGTCAGTTAAGCCTCTGCTTTTGGCTCAGGTCATGATCTCAGGGTCCTGGGATCGAGCCCTGCATTGGGTTCCCTGCTCAGCAGAGAGGCTCCCTCTCTGGGTCCTCCTGTCCTGCTCCCCCTGCTCATTCTCTCTGTCTCTCTCTCTCTCTCTAATAAATAAAATCTTAAAAACAACAGTAGTTACTCAACTCTGCCATTGTAGGATAAAAGCGGCCATCACCCATCTATAAACAAGGAGGTGTGGCTATGTTCCAGTAAACTTTATTTACAGAAACAGATGACTGTGGCCAATGAGCGCATGAAAAGTTGCTTAAGGTCATGAGTCATCAGGGAAACGCAAATCAAAACCATGACGAGATACCACTTCATACCTGCTAGGATAGCTAGAACCAAAAAGTTGGCGTTGATGAGGATGTGGAGAAATTATAAGCGTTGTGTGTTGTGATGGGAATGGGAAATGGTACAGTCACTTTGGGAAACAGGATAGCAGCAATTCTTGCAAAGGATAGAGTCACGCAATCCCCCTCCTTCAGTATATACCCAACAGAATGAAAACGTACGGCCGCACAAAAGCTTATTCACAAAAGTTCATGGCAGCAGCATTCATAATAACCCAAAGTAAAAACAAGCCAATTGCCCTTCAGTTGATGAGTTGATAAAAACGCAGTCCACCCGTACAAATATTATTTGCCAATAAGAAGTATGAAGTACGGATCCATGCTACAGCGTGGACAAGCCCCGGAAACACTGTTCAGTGAACGAAGCCAGTCACAACAGACTACATAGCATATGAGACCATTTATGTAAATGCCAGGAATAGGCCAATCTATAGAAACAAAGTCAGTCGGTGGAGGACTAGGGCCGGGGGTGGGAAGTGTGGGAGGAAGGGTAACTGGCTATGCTACTGGGTATGGGTTTTGCGGGGTGAGGAGAATGTTCTAAACGCCATTGTGTTGATGGTCGCGCCATCTGTGAATATACTAAAAACCTTGCAGCTGCACACCTTATACAGGTGAGCCGTATCTCAATAAAGCTGTTTAAAAAAAAAAGGAAACCAAGCAGCCTGTGGCCAGCCCACAGGCTATAGTTCACTGACCTTGATCCACATCAAAATGTGGCCCCAGATGCCCCTCAGTGACAGAGTTAGCACAATTTAACCACCACAAGGAAGTCTGAAGGGGAGGCACAGTGCCAGGCAGACATCTTCGCACTTGTTTCCTTTTAACATGAGCACCGTGATGGTACCTCCCTCAGAGGGGAGCGGGTTAGGGGACCCTCACAAAGACGACGTGGATAAGGGAGAAAAGAAAGCAGGCTCCCAGCAACCTTTTGTTCCCTATTTGGAAACACTGACTCTAGATCTCTGTGAAGGAAAGCCATCATCTCGCCCTCGACTCTGACATTAAAAATACAGAGAATGCGGGGGAGGAGTCAAGATGGCGGAGAAGTAGCAGGCTGAGACGACATCAGGTAGCAGGAGATCAGCTAGATAGCTTATCTAAGCATTGTGAACACCTACAAATCCAACGGGAAATCGAAGAGAAGAAGAGCAACAATCCCAGAAACAGAAAATCGATCACTTTCTGAAAGGTAAGACCTGCGGAGAAGTGAATCCAAAGCGACGGGAAGATAGACCCCGGGGGGAGGGGCCGGCACCCGGCAAGCAGCGGAGCGACGGAGCACAAAATCGGGACTTTTAAAAGTCGGCTCCACTGGGAGACATCGCTCCAGAGGCTAAACTGGGGGGAAACCCAGGCGGGGTCAGCATAACCCCAGGACCCGCGGGGTCACAGAAGGACTGGGGGTGTCTGAGTGCCGCAGAGCTCGCAGGTATTAGAGCGGGGAAGCCGGCTATAGCGACAAAGCCGAGGAGTGAGCTCTAAGCCCGGGGTTACCTTGTGCCGGTCGCAGGCTGGGTGGGCTCGGAGCGCGGCCGTAGGCCGCGGAGACAAAAGCGACCCGGCGCTTTTCTCCAGCTCCAACATTTGACTGCTTTCCTCGAGGCGCGACCACAAGCCAGGGAGGAGGGGCTATTGGGCGCTTTGCTCTGAGAGTGCACTGAGGAGCGGAACCCCAAGCTCTCAGCTCCTCCGGGCCGAGAGATTGGGAGGCCGCCATCTTCATTCCCGTCCACCGGAACTCTACGGAAAGCGCTCAGGGAACAAAAGCTCCCGAAAGCAAACCCGAGCGGATTCCTTAGCCCGGCCCCTGGCAAGGGCGGTGCAATTCCACCTGCGGCAAGGACACTTGAGAATCACTACAACAGGCCCCTCCCCCAGAAGATCAACAAGAAACCGATCCAAAACCAACTTCAGTCACCAAGAACAGAGGAATTCCACAGCAGGAGAAAGCAAATCCTACCTGGACAAAATGACAAGGCGGAAAAACTCACCTCAAAAAAAAGAACAAGAGGCCGTACCGAAGGCTGGAGACCTAATCAATACAGACATAGGTAGCATGACAGATCTAGAGTTCAGAATGACAATTCTCAAGGTTCTAGCCGGGCTCGAAAAAGGCATAGAAGATATTAGAGAAACCCTCTCCGGAGAGATAAAAGCCCTTTCTGGAGAAATAAAAGAACTAAAATCTAACCAAGTTGAAATCAAAAAAGCTATTCATGAGGTGCAATCAAAAATGGAAGCTCTCACTGCCAGGATAAATGAGGCAGAAGAAAGAATTAGTGACATAGAAGACCAAATGACAGAGAATAAAGAAGCTGAGCAAAAGAGAGACAAACAACTACTGGAACACGAGGAGAGGATTCGAGAGATAAGTGACACCATAAGACGACACAACATTAGAATAATTGGGATTCCAGAAGAAGAAGAAAGAGAGAGGGGAGCAGAAGGTATATTGGAGACAATTATTGGAGAGAATTTCCCTAATATGGCAAAGGGAACAAACATCAAAATCCAGGAGATGCTAAGAACGCCCCTCAAAATCAATAAAAATAGGTCCACACCTCGTCACCTGATAGTAAAATTTACAAGTCTTAGCGACAAAGAGAAAATCCTGAAAGCAGCCCGGGAAAAGAAGTCTGTAACATACAAGGGTAAAAACATTAGATTGGCAGCGGACCTATCCACAGAGACCTGGCAGGCCAGAAAGAACTGGCATGATATATTCAGAGCACTAAACGAGAAAAACATGCAGCCAAGAATACTATATCCGGCTAGGCTATCATTGAAAATAGAAGGAGAGATAAAAAGCTTCCAGGACAAACAAAAGCTGAAAGAATTTGCAAACACCAAACCAGCTCTACAGGAAATATTGAAAGGGGTCCTCTAAGCAAAGAGAGACCCTAAAAGTAGTAGATCAGAAAGAAACAGAAACAATATACAGTAACAATCACCTTACAGGCAATACAATGGCACTAAATTCATATCTCTCAATAGTTACCCTGAATGTTAATGGGCTAAATGCCCCAATCAAAAGACACAGGGTATCAGAATGGATAAAAAAACAAAACCCATCAATATGCTGCCTACAAGAAACTCATTTTAGACCCGAAGACACCTCCAGATTTAAAGTGAGGGGGTGGAAAACAATGTACCATGCTAATGGACATCAGAAGAAAGCTGGGGTGGCAATCCTTATATCAGATCAATTAGATTTTAAGCCAAAGACTATAATAAGAGATGAGGAAGGACACTATATCATACTCAAAGGGTCTGTCCAACAAGAAGATCTAACAATCTTAAATATCTATGCCCCTAACATGGGAGCAGCCAACTATATAAACCAATTAGTAACAAAATCAAAGAAATACATCGACAGTAATACAATAATAGCAGGGGACTTTAACACTCCCCTCACTGAAATGGACAGATCATCTAAGCAAAAGATCAACAAGGAAATAAAGGCCTTAAATGACACACTGGACCAGATGGACATCACAGATATATTCAGAACATTTCATCCCAAAGCAACAGAATATACATTCTTCTCTAGTGCACATGGAACATTCTCCAGAATAGACCACATCCTGGGTCATAAATCAGGTCTCAATCGGTACCAAAAGATTGAGATCATTCCCTGCATATTTTCAGACCACAATGCTCTGAAGCTCGAACTCAATCACAAGAGGAAATTTGGAAAGAACGCAAATACATGGAGACTAAACAGCATCCTTCTAAAAAATGAATGGGTCAACCAGGAAATTAAAGAAGAATTGAAAAAATTCATGGAAACAAATGATAATGAAAACACAACAGTTCAAAATCTGTGGGACACAACAAAGGCAGTCCTGAGAGGAAAATATATAGCAGTGCAAGCCTTTCTCAAGAAACAAGAAAGGTCTCAAATACACAACCTAACCCTACACCTAAAGGAGCTGGAGAGAGAACAACAAAGAAAGCCTAAACCCAGCAGGAGAAGAGAAATCATAAAGATCAGAGCAGAAATCAATGAAATAGAAACTAAAAAAACAATAGAACAAATCAACAAAACTAGGAGCTGGTTCTTTGAAAGAATTAATAAGATTGATAAGCCCCTGGCCAGACTTATCAAAAAGAAAAGAGAAAGGACCCAAATAAATAAAATCATGAATGAAAGAGGAGAGATCACAACCAACACCAAAGAAATACAAACAATTATAAGAACATACTACGAGCAACTCTATGGCAACAAATTTGACAACCTGGAAGAAATGGATACATTTCTAGAGATGTATAAACTACCACAACTGAACCAGGAAGAAATAGATAACCTGAACAGACCCATAACCAGTAAGGAGATTGAAACAGTCATCAAAAATCTCCAAACAAACAAAAGTCCAGGACCAGACGGCTTCCCAGGGGAATTCTACCAAACATTTAAAGAAGAATTAATTCCTATTCTCCTGAAACTGTTCCAAAAAATAGAAATGGAAGGAAAACTTCCAAACTCATTCTATGAGGCCAGCATCACCTTGATCCCAAAACCAGACAAGGATCCCACCAAAAAAGAGAATTACAGACCAATATCCTTGATGAACACAGATGCGAAAATTCTCACCAAAATACTGGCCAATAGGATCCAACAGTACATTAAAAGGATTATTCACCACGACCAAGTGGGATTTATTCCAGGGCTGCAAGGTTGGTTCAACATCCGCAAATCCATCAATGTGATACAATACATTAATAAAAGAAAGAGTAAGAACCATATGATACTCTCAATAGATGCTGAAAAAGCGTTTGACAAAGTGCAGCATCCCTTCCTGATTAAAACTCTTCAAAGTGTAGGGATAGAAGGCACATACCTCAATATTATCAAAGCCATCTATGAAAAATCCACCGCAAATATCATTCTCAATGGAGAAAAACTGAAAGCTTTTCCGCTAAGGTCAGGAACACGGCAGGGATGTCCGTTATCACCACTGCTGTTCAATATAGTACTAGAAGTCCTAGCCTCAGCAATCAGACAACAAAAAGAAATTAAAGGCATCCAAATCGGCAAAGAAGAAGTCAAACTATCACTCTTTGCAGATGATATGATACTATATGTGGAAAACCCAAAAGGCTCCACTCCAAAACTGCTAGAACTTATACAGGAATTCAGTAAAGTGTCAGGATATAAAGTCAATGCACAGAAATCAGTCGCATTTCTTTACACTAACAACAAGACAGAAGAAAGAGAAATTGAGGAGTCAGTCCCATTTACAATCGTACCCAAAACCATAAGATACCTAGGAATAAATCTAACCAAAGAGGCAAAGAATCTATACTCAGAAAACTATAAAGTACTCATGAAAGAAATTGAGGAAGACACAAAGAAATGGAAAAATATTCCATGCTCATGGATTGGAAGAACAAATATTGTGAAAATGTCTATTCTACCTAAAGCAATCTACACATTTAATGCAATCCCTATCAAAATCCCAGCCATTTTTTTTAAAGAAATAGAACAAATAATCCTAAAATTTATATGGAACCAGAAAAGACCTCGAATAGCCAAAGGAATATTGAAAAAGAAAGCCAAAGTCGGTGGTATCACAATTCCAGACTTCAAGCTCTATTACAAAGCTGTCATCATCAAGACAGTATGGTACTGGCACAAAAACAGACATATAGACCAATGGAACAGAATAGAGAGCCCAGAAATAGACCCTCAACTCTATGGTCAACTAATCTTTGACAAAGCAGGAAAGAATATCCAATGGAAAAAAGACAGCCTCTTCAACAAATGGTGCTGGGAAAATTGGACAGCCACATGCAGAAAAATGAAATTGGACTATTTCCTTACACCACACACGAAAATAGACTCAAAGTGGATGAAGGACCTCAATGTGCGAAAGGAATCTATCAAAATCCTTGAGGACAATGCAGGCAGCAACCTCTTTGACCTCCACCGCAGCAACTTCTTCCTAGGAACATCGCCAAAGGCAACAGAAGCAAGGGCAAAAATGAACTATTGGGATTTCATCAAGATCAAAAGCTTTTGCACAGCAAAGGAAACAGTTAACAAAACCAAAAGACAACTGACAGAATGGGAGAAGATATTTGCAAACGACATATCAGATAAAGGGCTAGTATCCAAAATCTATAAAGAGCTTATCAAACTCAATACCCAAAGAACAAATAATCCAGTCAAGAAATGGGCAGAGGACATGAACAGACATTTCTGCAAGGAAGACATCCAGATGGCCAACAGACACATGAAAAAATGCTCCACATCACTCGGCATCAGGGAAATACAAATCAAAACCACAATGAGATACCACCTCACACCAGTCAGAATGGCTAAAATTAACAAGTCAAGAAATGACAGATGCTGGCGAGGATGCGGAGAGAGGGGAACCCTCCTACACTGTTGGTGGGAATGCAAGCTGGTGCAACCACTCTGGAAAACAGTGTGGAGGTTCCTCAAAAAACTGAAAATAGAGCTACCCTACGACCCAGCAATTGCACTCCTGGGTATATATCCTAAAGATACAAACGTGGTGCTCCGAAGGGGCACGTGCACCCGAATGTTTATAGCAGCAATGTCCACAATAGCCAAACTGTGGAAAGCGCCTAGATGTCCATCAACAGATGAATGGATAAAGAAGATGTGGTATATATACACAATGGAATACTATGCAGCCATCAAAAATATGAAATCTTGCCATTTGCGATGACGTGGATGGAACTAGAGGGTATCATGCTTAGCGAAATAAGTCAATCGGAGAAATATAACTATCATATGATCTCTTTGATATGAGGAAGTGGAGATGCAAGGCGGGGGGGGGTTGGGGGGAGGTAGGAAAAGAAAAAATGAAAAGATGGGATTGGGAGGGAGACAAACCATAAAAGACTCAATCTCAAGAAACAGACTGAGGGTTGCAGGGGGGAAGGGGGACGGGAGAGGGTGGTGGGGAAATGGACATTGGGGAGGGTATGGGCTATGATGAGTGCTGTGAAATGTGTAAACCAGACGATTCACAGACCTGTACCCCTGGGGATAAAAATACATTATATGTTTATTAAAATAAAAAAATTAAAAAAAAAAAAAACCTTACCAAGATCTTAACCTCCATGTTAAAAAAAAAAAAAAAAATACAGAGAATGCTTGACGTGTTAGTCCAGACCCCATCGGAATAATGCGGTAACACACGAGGTTTTCTCGTTCTCACCCCAGCGTGAAGAAACAAACGAACATGAAAGGACAAGAGCAGCTTTTCTTCCCCATGTATCTGTCTCAGGCTGGATGTAACAGAAAGAACCAGAAGCCAGTTTCTCCTCCTTGGAGCCTTGCTAGCGACAGTCCCCTAACATCCATTTTCTAGAACACAAACATG
The DNA here is from genome assembly GCF_963455335.1 of Martes martes. NCBI lineage: Eukaryota > Metazoa > Chordata > Mammalia > Carnivora > Mustelidae > Martes > Martes martes. The sequence goes on from NC_137890.1 coordinate 73,939,185, forward strand.
GTAGGGAAACAGCTGTACTGACCTGTTTGTCTGAAACGCTGTTTGTTTCTTGAGGCTGTTGTGACACATCCCCACGAAGTTAGAGGCTTAAGCCAAGAGGAAAGTCATTCTCTTGTACTTCTGGAGGCCAGAAGTCCCAAACCAAGGTGTTGGCAGAGCCGAGATTCCTCTGGAGGCTCTGAGGGCGAATCCTTTCCTCGCCTTCCCAGCGCCCGGTGTCTGTCTACGCACTCCTGGGCTTGCGGCCGGGCCTCCCTGCTCCGCCTTCAACCGCCGCCTTCTGCGTGTGGCTGGGAGTCTCCATCTGCCTCCCTTATAAGGACCCGTGTGATTGTATCTAGGGCCCACCTGGGCTGTTCAGGCTCTGCTCCTCCTCTGAAGACCTTTAGCTTCATCACCTGTCTTGCCACATGAGGTACTGTTCAGTCTTTTGTCAAAGCACTATTCACAGGTTCCAGGGATTTGAGATCAACGTGTTTTGGAGGCGGGAGCGTTTTTCAGCCTACCCCGGTAGCCAACTGGCCCGAAAGCAGGGGAGGGCTATACCCATCTTGGAATTATTTTCCACCCGGGATTATGGATTTGCAGTATCTATTCACTCAGTCCAGTCCCTGGCCAGAGGAAGGCATCTCTCTGCCCGGTGCCCCCAAGCTAGTAGTAGAGAAACAGCGCATGGCCCTAGAACAGAGCCCCTGACCTGAGACGGAGAAGGGGCTCAATAACCATTAGCTCTAGAACAGTTATGAGCCAAGACCTAACAGGGAGGAGTGGACGTTAGTGTTTGTTTTCAAGCAATCGGTTTTGCATATTTATTTATTTTTTTCTTTTCTCTCTTTAGCTTGAGAGTAACCAGTAAAAGCAAGGAGTCGGGGCTTTCTGACCTCACGCCGCCTGCTTTCTGCCCTTCCGGGTGTGGGCACATCAACAGAGGAAGACGCAGGTTCACGTATGACAATTCAGAGCTGGAAAAGAAGATTTCGTGCTGCTCTCCTCCCCCAGACTACAACTCGGTGGTCTTATACTCCACCCCGCCTGTCTAAAGTTTGACACATCACCTTCTTTCTAGAACCACACAAGTATTTATGCCCCCTGAAAACTAGCTTTTGCCAGTATGACACATATATAAATTTACACCTTTACCTTTCCACAGGAGCAAGCTGCCTTTTGTGATTTTTAATAGTGCTTTTTTTTTTCTTTTTGACTAACAAGAATGTAACCCCAGATAGAGTAATAGCGATAAGTGAAAAACACCACTGGTAAATCCTCACATTTTTCAGTGTGTTAGAGAAACCCTTTCTAAGCCCAATGACTTACCTGCTCCTACCCCCAAGACCACAGGGCATTTGATGATTCGGGAGATGCACTGATCCCGCAGTGCAGTATGGACTTGATAGGGCCCAGCCCCCTGGAACCGGGAGGCAACCAGCCCCAAGCCGGCCTGTGCAATGTCTCTGGGGTCCTCTAGCAGAAGCAACATAGGAGGAGGAGAAGGAAAGAAGGGAGAAAGGAAGCAGAGAGCAAACAGGACAGAGCACTGTAGGGAATTTGTGCTGTCCCAGATGGGAAGGGAGTAGGAGAGGGCTATCAGCCATGACCATGCTGTGGCTTCCAAAGCCCGACCGAACCCAGTCCACATGGAGAATTCAGCCAGGGAGCAGGCAGGACAGAAGGACGAGGGGACATTTTCCGGATTCTGGCAGGCAAGAAAAGGATGAACGAATTTTTTTGGAACTACAGAACAAATTTTAAAATCTTACCTATGGGACTGGATCTATGTCCGTTCCATGGCACATTTTAAAATTTCTAGCACTGAACTTGTGCTTAAATCTGAGCCAAGACTGCAGGCCCCTCTAGCAAGATACACTGAATACTCACCCTGAGCTAAGTCGGCTCTGCGGCGTGATGGCCTCACACTTAGCAGGTTCCTTGCTCCGAGTAAGCTAATTGGAACGAGTTTGGCCTGTTAGGGTTACCGGTCGGGCTTTAAGCCACATGTTCCAAAATATTGTCAGATTCTATTTTGAGTCTTAATATATAATCAAGATACTTCACTCCATTTTTTACATTAACCTGTTTTGTCCAGTTAGTTATAAAAGGAAGCTGAGGAGGATGAAAACGAGTCTTGCGGATGGTTTCCTCTATACCAAAACCAGGACAGATGGAGCCAAAACAGGATGAACAGAGTGAAAACCCCATCTCTATACCAACCAAACCAACTCACTGAAACAGTTGGGACCCAAAGGGTAGGAAGTCAACCATGTTTCCTTTTTAATGGGGATTCTACTGTCTCATGCTAGTCTACTGGAAAGATGTGGAAGAACGTTAACCAATGTTTATTAAGCACTTTATGCTCCTTGAGAAAAAAGGTGATATGTAATTTATGCAAGATACTTTTAGAATTGGGACTCAGGATATTAGTTAATGAGCCATCAAGAGGAGAAAAGCCTCTTTTCATCTGCTTTGGACCTTGCCTTGGGTCTGAGGATGATGGAAATAGGGAGACAGGGTACACAAGGGTGCCGACGTTTCAGGGTCTGAGGACCCTGGCTCTCTCAATAGGCTCAGTTTGATGCTATGTATTTAGGATGTATGCACCTTCTAAAACCAGTCAAGGCTGGACAGACAACAGTGACCTGCTGCTTCTGGTGGTAGAGAAGAGTATGCTTCCCTTTATGCAAGGAACTTAACTCTAGAACCTGAAATATGCTAGAAGAATCTTTGCTTCCTTCCCTGTGTGTCACACTCTGGTTTCAAGTTTCTTAGTATAAAGAGCTGGGACGGTCAGCACACCCCAAGCAAGGCGGCAGGTGCACCACTGGTGGCTCTGCTGGGGAAACCTCTGGCCAGCAGAGAGGTGAGGCAGGCCTCTCCACCAAGAGCCCAGGGCCAACAAAACCAGGCCAGGGCCAGAATAGGGGATGAGCTTTGTTCTTCCTCTTCTTTGCACGCACAAAAGCGCCTGGGACAGCCGGCAACAGTATCAGTCAGGGAACCAGAGGGAGGTTGAATAGGGAAAATAAAAGAAGACCTCAATCAATTCTTTCATGCTTTCAAATCAGACAAGGAGCCAGCAGTGAGTGAAAACAAAAACCTTCACTACAGGTACCGCATCTTGATTTCAATGATCTAATTCTGGATTGTTCAGACTTTAGTAATGCCATCTTTCCAAAACAAAAACAAAAACAAACAAAAACATATACTAGAACTGTGTTAATTCAGCTGCTTCAAAGACTCAGGTTTATAGCCTCCACGAGTCCATCAGTCAGCAATGGTTCCATCTAGAGTCTTAATGCAGAAAGAAAAGTGGAAGCTTGCAGGAATGGGTCTATCTAGTGGCAAAGGGCTTGCCACAGAATGGTTTGTTTACCGGCCCTGAACATTTATTAAACAGCACTGAAAACTAAAACATTAATTAACCGATGATATTATTGGAACCATTTGCCATTTATGACAAAAATAGTTGGCACTGACAAGTAAAGCAGCATTTCCTTTCAGGATTTGTGAGACCATGTTATGTGTAACAGTGTGGGTGGAACGGGACTGAAACCATATGCAAGTCTGTATCTAGTTAGTCTACGAAATGATGCTCAGACCTTCGTTTTAGCCCATGGGACAAATTCGTCCAAATCCTGAAAAATGTCATGTAGGTCTTCTAGCTGTGCCTTGTCTCCCAGCCCGTAAGAATGTCAGACATGAAACAGATACTTGCCAGCCCCTTTTCACTGGTGAAAGGAGGAGTGCATCTTTGACAGTGGTAGTAACTGTATGTGTATATATGTGTGTGTGTTTTGTGCGTAACTATTTAAGGAGACTGGAATTTTAAAGTTACTTTTATACATACCAAGAATATATGCTGCAGATATAAGTAAGACTTAATTTGGTCCTACATCTCTAGTCACTATGAATGTATTTTGTATGCTATCTTCATATAATAAAATTAACTTCTAAAAACATCTACATATTTTCTCCAATTTACTTATACATGAAAAAATGGGTCATGGGTTTCCTTGGGGGTGGAGGACTGGTGTTCTGAGAGCTTTCTCTCTGTGCCGCAAGATGACGGTTCTAAAGCATCAGTAAATCAAAACCAAACTCATGCTAGGCACATGGCCCGGAAAACAAAACACTAAAAAGAACACGGAGTAAAATGTACACACTGAGGGCAAGTGCTGGCTGCAAATGGAAGTGCCCTCAACTTAAAAAGAGGTGGGTTTTCCCAGACACTGATTTTCAGCTAAGAAATGATGACCATAATTACAGGATGTGTGTGTGTGCATTTACGGTTGAGTATTAGAGGTGGTGTGCAGGGAACCATACAAAGTAATTAGACAAAAGCCTAAGACACAAGAGCTTCCCTAAGAAAAGTACACCAGCCAAGTGTCCTTTGCTTGTCTTTTGGTGGATTACATCCTAAAAAGAGAAATAATTCAGATCATCACTAATAGACATAAGTGACCAACACATCATCTTGGAAAGTGCTCTTACCTCACCTTCCTAAAAACATGAGGAAACTAGACTGGAGACATGTAAGGGAAATCAGTCTGATTCTCTTGGGTACAGAGGCAAGAAAGAGGAAAAATGACTCATCCCAGTAAATGTGCGGTTAACTGAAGAGGGCATGAGGCATTTTATCTTCATGAATCTGAAATCCTTCAAAAATATTACTGATTTTCATAACATAAGAGTAAAGTCACTCATCAAAGCACATGACTTGAAAAATGCTCGAAGAATTGGTGTCACATCATTGTTTTGAAATTTTCTCATGACTCTGGAAACTTACAGGACCTTTGGGAATTGTTGTGGGTTTTTTTTTCTTTCTTTCTTTCTTCCAGCAGAAGGATGGCCCAGTAAGGTTTACTGGACTCCTCAGTGTTAAACATATTGCCAGACTTTTGGGTTTCACAGGCCAGTAAATTTTACAAAAATATCCTGGATTCCAACATAGGGATGACTAGCGTTCTATTTTTTGAACTAAGGATATTTTAAGAGAGAAACAAAACAAAACAAAAACAACTAGATGCCACAAATGTTCTATTTCTCAGTCTGGGTACCTAGGTGTGTTCGCTTTGTGATAATTCAGAGTTATATACTTATTTGCGAACCTGTGTGCATGTGTGTGCTATTATTCAGTAAGAGATTGTTAAAAGAAAAAAACCCATTTAATATGACAACTTTTCACAGAAGACCCATTTAAAAAAGATTAAGGGCTTAATCTCAGACGAAAATAGATTAACTTCATGAGCCAGCAACTATGCTAAAGTGCCTTAGAGGAATAAACTCATTTATTTTTCAAAGCAATCCAACGCGACTGTTAACATTCATTGTACCCACATCAATGGGAAGATTGAGGTAATCAAGAGAGCTTCAAAATCTCACCCTCACATCTACCTGCCTGCCAGCACCTGTGCTCCACAGTCAGCCTTCTCTTCTGGATGGCCAGTTCGAAACACTTCCTCATGCAGCTGGGTTCCTTCCTAGGCTCAAGGACACGGCTTCAGAAACACAGCACTCCCTCATGCCCATCAGCTGGTCCCTTTCCCACTAGATCAGACAAACACGCTATTTTCTCTCCCTACAAAACAAAAAAAACTTCCATCCTTCTTTCCCCTCTACCAATACATTTCTTTACTCCTCTTGACAGCAAAATTCCTTGAGGTGGTTAGTCTCTGTTTATGATCCCTCCCCCACCAAGTACTCTTCACTCCTCTCAAACCTAGCTTTCTGTCCTGCTCATGGACACCGCCCTTGATAAGGGTATCGGTTTTCTGCAAAGTGCTAAATCCAACAGCCAATTTTCAGTCTCAGTCTTTCTGGACTCAACAACAACTTGCCCCTTATTCCTGAAAATACCTGTTTTAACTTTGATTCCAGGACATTGCACACTTTTCTTCCTAATTCACGGGTCATTTCTGTCTCTCTTACACATTGTTCCAGTCACCCTAGGGCTCTGCCCTTGGACGTTTTCCTCTCCTCCATCTATACTAACTCCCTTCATGATCTCAACCAATCTCAGGGCTTTAAATGACATCTATATGATGACTTGCAAATTACATGTACAGACGAGATCTGTCCCCCAAGCTCCAAACTCACACACCTGCGTGTTAAACTGACATCTCTTGATGCTGTGGCAGACTGTATTTTCCAAAAATAGTGGCAGTAACATCTCTCATCCCACATGACCTTTGGCAATGTGCCCTTGCCACTTCCCCATCAAATTCCTCTCCCCTAGAATCAGAGACGCCTTTGTGACTCACTTGTAATCAACAGAATGTGGCAAAAGTGACACTGCATGACTCTGAGGCCAGGTCAGAAGGGATCATGCCCTTTCCATCCAAGTCTCTTGGTATACTCATGCTTCAGAAGCTCCCATTAGAGACCCAGTCGCCAATAATTGAGAAGGCTGAGCCACAGGATGGGGCCACGTATAGGTGCTTCCACTGGCAGTCCCCAGCTGACCCCAGCTTTTAGGTCATTCAGTCCCAATGCCAGACCAGATGATTTCAGCCCCCAGCCATTGGAATTTTCCCAGCAGAGGCCCCAGACCTAATGGAATAGAGATAAGCCATCCCAGCTGTGCCCTGTCCAAATTCCTAACCCACAGAATTCCTGAGAATAATAAAATGGTTGTTGTTTTATGCCAGTAATTTGGAGTCATTCATTACAAAATAAGTAACCAGAACAAATGTGTACTGAACATCTTAAACGTAACAGGCCCCACACCAAACTCGCAATTGTCTTTCCTCGCTTCCCCATCCTTCTTGCCCACCCTCCAAAGAAACCCTTGTTTCCAAGTATCTTTCAATTCAGTAGAATCCTCCTTCCTGTCAGCATCACTTCAAAATCTTAACAGTGATTTTGACTTCTTTTCTCCTCCATATCCAATAATCAGGACATCTTTTTGGCTCTACTTTTAAAATATATTTGGAACCCCTAATCACTTCACACCACCTCTACTGCTATCACTCCAGTCCAAACCCCTATCATCTTTTGCTCAAAATACTACAAGAGCTTCTTACTAGTAACCAAAGAGATCCTTTTTAATTATATCAGGTTTTTCTCCCACTTAAAATCTTCCTGCAGCTTCTCCTTTCAATGGGAGCAAAAGCCAAAATGGCTCTAAAATGGTCTCCAAAACACAACCCTCCTTCCCCATTACCTGACTTCCCTTCCTTACTCTTCTGTAGTCACACTGGCCCCTTTGCCTAGAGTTCCATTCCATTCCAACCTGGAGTTCTTCCCCCTCAGATATCTGCATGGCTGGCTCCTACCTCAAGTCCTGCTTGACTAGCACCTTCTCGGTGAGGGCTACTACCCAGATCATCCCACTGGAAATTCTAGCAGCACCACCACATTCCCCACATCTCAAGTTGCAAGATGAAACACAGGGATATCCAAATTCAAATTTCACATAACCAAATTAATTTTTTAAGACAAGTATGCCCCATGCAATACCTGAGACATACTTATGCTAAAAAAGAAACTATCCACGGTTTATCTGAAATTCAAATTCAACTTTGTGTTCTCTATTTTTATTCGCTACATCTGGTAACCCCACCGCCATCTTTTACCCTACTTTCCTATCTTTCCACAGCCATTAGTACCACTTATGCTACTATGTATTTTGTCTTCTCCCCACTAGAGTGGAAACTCTGTAAGAGCAGAGACTCTGTAAGAGCAGAAATATTTGTCTGTAGTGGTCAGAGTTGTTCTGTTGGTTCCTCTCGAGCAATGCCTGGCATTTAACAGGCATTCAATAAATATGTAATGAATGAGTGAATCCCAATCATTCAACTGTGCGTAGGTGGTTTCCCAAGATCACAGAGCTCTAGGTAGTACAGCCACTATATGAACTCAGGCAGGCTTGTTCTGGCAAGCTAGTTTCTTAACCATCATCCAGACTACTTTAAATAAATGTTAAAGATGTGTGGTTTAAAAGTCTTTCTTCATTGGTGTGCCCAGGTGGCGCAGTCAGTTAAGCATCCAACTCCTGGTTTCAGCTGAGGCTGTGGTCTCAGGGTGGTGAGATGGGGCCCTGTGTCGGGCTCTGCGCTCAGTGTAGAGTCTGCTTGGGATTTTCTCTCCCTCTCACTGCCCCTCCCATTCATGCACTCTTTTTTTCTTTCTTTAAAAATAAAGAAGTCTTTTTTAAAAAATAAATAAATAAGTAAATCTTTCTTCACTGTACTCCTTCCCCCCCACTTATATGAAAGATATTTTACAGATGCACCCCTACGAGCGCATTTGCTCAAGGTGGAGGGAAACGCCTGTTTTCGATTATTCAGAGCACAGGAGATATAAGTAATAAACCCGTGTGTATGTCCATTCACTAGAGTGTAGGAGATGTTAACATTGGCCTAGCTTTAACGGTATATTTAATGTTTTCTCTTACGAAATTTAAATCTGAAAGACCCCCCAAAACATCCCCTATTCAAGGCAGACTAGTCTCTCTTCTCAATGAACCTCCAATGGTCATTTTAATTTGCCATCAAATCCATGTTTGTTTGTTTTTCCCCACAAGGAACTTCTATACTTATTCTCTCTCTCTTTCTCTCTGAATTTCTACAAGCAATTCAACAGTTCCTTCAGTGAAAATAATCCCTCCTTCCTCTTTACTCTAGTTACCCTTCACCTAGGTCTCAAGTCCCTTATCACCCTCTATTCTGCATTTTTTAACTTTTCAAATGTACAGGAAATAAACACTAGGTACTCAGATGTTAACATCTTTGCCATTCTTGAAATCTGCTCTTATATTCTGAATAATGTTTCTGGAAGACCTATACCTAAATAGTAAATTACTGAAGTACTGAATCAAAGGCTAGCCACCTACCATTTGCTATCCTTTCACATAAGTCAGTCTTCTTTCCTCAACTACATTGTAAAAGCCAGGTATTATATAGAAATGTTTGAGTATACTCTCTCTCTGCCTGCCTCTCTGCCTACCTATGATCTCTCTGTGTCAAATAAATAAATAAAATCTTAAAAAAAAAAAGAAATGTTTTGAGTGTAACTATGCACTTTATAAATAACAAGCACTCACATCTGCATTTTTAGTACCTAGAAAAGATCCAAGTAGGCATTTCACAGATAGTTGGTAAATTAATGAATAAACATGCCACCAACAATTCCTCCAAACACACAGGCAGTATTCAGCCTTTGAAATCTCGATCATCAGGCAAACATCATCTTGTTAAATAAACTGATACCCCAAAAAACGACAAATTTCTCTGTAATTCTTTATTAAAAATACGGCTGTACACATAGAGACTGAAAACAGGATTAAAGATGAATAACCCACATGGGATCATGACATCAGAACTTAACATACTGGTGCTTTTTAGGGAAGTTGTTGACATCCAAACCACAGAACCAAGGTCAAAAGCAAAATACAAAGGTACCCTCAAAAATATTTACAATGAAGTAAATACACTAACAGAATTTAAAATAGGTACAAAAAAATGAAATGACCAACGTTACATGATTTCAAGGGTTGTCCTTTCTGTGCTTTGATCTGTCATAACAGAAGGTATGGGAAGTTTATATCCTTAATTTGACTATTCTCAGATATTTAAATCTTCCTATGAATTAAAAAGACTATCTTTTAGACAACCTCTCAAATGGAATTACACTATGGAAAAGAGGGCTCCCCCAAAAAACACCTAAGCAGAACTAAGAGTTCTACTGAAAACCATTCCCAATAAAAACTAAATGAAAAATAAATATAAAACAAAGCTTAAAAAAAATATGTATTACCTGACACCGTCTGTTTTCTGGCCGACAATATTTACTCATGAAAACATATCAGCTGTCTACCTTTATATTCAAACCAAGTCCTGAGGTTACTAGGGGCTGAAGCAAACTAGCACTTAGGATGCAAACATTCTTGGGTTTGTAATTTGAACCTGCCTTGCAGAGGGAAGTTTGCTGGTCTATACAGGATGAGAAATTCAAGCCCTATTTTACCCCTGCCCTTCCTTAGCTTTCACAAAACATTGGTCCACAAATTAAATTTTCAAAAAGTTCCCAGACCCCAAAACTAAAATAGATGATCCCCTTTCATTTTCAAAGAAAACAATATTGGAAAAAATCTCCAGCCCGCTTATAAATTAAGCATTTCATATTTCTTCTAGAATACAAGTAGTTCTTTTTTGTACAAAAGAATTACAATATGATTTGTCAAAAAACATATAAAAAGACAGCTGCTCTTCCTCAAATACATGAGCTAATGATAAAAGACTTTTGCATGTTAATGTCTCCAAGTTCTTGTTCCTTTTACATAAAAAAGAACATTATGGTGGCAAATGTTAATTATCCTTTGAATATTGAACATTATGTTCTTTTAAAATCCATCCAGATCAAATGCAATAATTGATTTTCTTTTTAACTCAACAACTGATGCTACCAAACGTGGACTCAAACACACCTGTTAAAATGTGTAAAGCGTGTCTTTAGTCTTCAAAGCTTTCAGGTGAGGAGAGGTGTTTTTTCTTGATGCAAATCTCAAGGCAGAGAAAATCATTTTAAAGCTTATAAAAAGTGGACAGAGAAATATTAAAAACTTCTCTGAAAACTACAAATATGTATAATTATTAAAATTGAAGACCGTAACATCAGTTGCAAGTGCTTGGAAGTCTTTCCTGACCTTTTGAGTTTCCACATTTTCTTCATAGTTGCATGGTGAGCACCCAGTGCTAGTAAAACATTCAGTGCTGGGAAAGGAGATAGAGTCTTCATTACTGTTTTTTTGTGAAAGAAAATTCCTATGTATTTGGCAGTCTTCAGTATCAAAGTATAGGTATTTCATTAACTAGAAATTCCATGAATACCCAAGTTTGGCGACAACTGCACGTCCAAATATTAAGAAAGTTAAGAAGAGGAAAATTCCAAACTTTTGAGATTGACTTATTCAGGAATATCCCACATAGTGAAGTTATTATCAAAAGTACTATTACTTTGGGCTAAGCAGTGACTGCAAAGGCACAGCAGATTGTTATCCCTCCAGATTCAGGCTGTAAAACTTCAGAAAGCTCTTGATGCCAGACCACTGCTGTGTTTAGTTCATCTTCTGAACAGTGTCTCTGTGTCTGTATCCAGTGTAAAGTACCATAATAAAGCTGTGGTTCAAAGAACAGAACTTTATACAAAAAAAGCGAACTGGAAAGAATCTAAAGCAATATACTCCTGACCTTCAGGCCTTTATCAGAATTTTTTTTTCTATTAAAAAAACTGCATAAATGTAAATATATCTGACAAGCAGGGAAACAGCTTTTTAAAAAAAGACTCTGGTTGAATTTGGAGCAAAGAGCTTTACGTGCTCCTTAAGTTCCTGTTTATCCAATCCTCACTCAGAAAGGATTTACATCTACTGATGGGGGAATTCGTATCCAACAACTCACTGATCTCTCTTTGTGTGTACTTAAAAACAAAACAAAACAAAACAAGAAAAACCCAAAAATCTTCATTGGAACTAACAGTGTGGGTGGCATACAGAGCTTGCATACAATACTCTTACAAGAATTATACACTATACTGTACTTCTGTGAAATTATTTACCTGGTCCATTATGTTATTCAGGGCAACCCATCCCCAAAAGAGCAAATTCTGCAACCCTCAGTGACAAAAACGCTGCCCAGCATTGTTTCCCAAAAATGTCCTTGCAAATAGTTTCCCTTAATAAGTAAGTATACAATGTGGCAAAAGTTCAAAGATCAGAAAAAAGTCTTTAAAAAATTAAAATTAGTGCATATACAAGTGGAAGAAAACAAAAGCAGGAACACCATTCACCTAATGGTGCCCCTTAATCTAAAATAAATTCTTCACAGATATGGCCCCAACGGCAGCCACAGCTCTAGGATAAGTGAAACATTCTTCCTTTCAAGTAACAGTGTACCTGACTGAAGTGCAAGCAGCTTTGCTCATCTCTTGTTTGTTTCCCAAATGTGAAATGAGAGGATGAGAACAGTTCAGCTGTAGTGCAATTTGCTCTCGGTTAAGGTCCTCAGCCATGTCCTGCGTGCTTTTTCAGCAAATACTACAACTGACCATTCGCAGCTGCAATCAGTTCTTGGAAAGTGTTTTCAAAGCAGCGCTTTAAGTCACTGTAAGTCACCACAAGTACGCTCTTCTCGTCTCTGGAAATGAGGCTTATTTTCTCTGGCACACCAGCATCTAACTGAAACAGACAGACACACAAAATGGGAAGTTCATACTGGGCAGAGGATAATCCACTGTATCTATTTTAGCACAACTTTAGCAGCACTGATGAATATTTTAAAAATTTCTGTCATATTCCCATCTAGATATACGTAAGCATTTTACATCACTAATCAGCATGCACACTTCTCAACTTGGATGTTTCCACCTATCTTTCATGCTTAGTTCTTATCTGCATTATATTCCATCATGTCATTATTCCTTCCTTTTCTTTTTTTTTTTTTTTTTCTCTAAATTTATTTATTTGACAGACAGAGATCACAAGTAAGGAGAGAGGCAGGCAGAGAGAGAGGAAGGGAAGCAGGCTCCTTGTTGAGCAGAGAGCCCAATGCGGGGCTCGATCCCAGGACCCTGAGATCATGACCCGAGCCAAAGGCAGAGGCTTTAACTTACTGAGCCACCCAGGCACCCCTCCTTCCTTTTCTTTTTAAGTAAGCTCTAAACCCAACGTGGGGCTTGAACTCACGACCCTGAGATCAAGAGTCCCACAAGGAACCCCAGTATCTTCCAACTTTTTTGTGTCAAATTATAGAGCAATGAACATATTCATCTACTTAATTTTTTCTTCTGAATAATTACTTCCTTTGAAGAGATAATTAAAAATATAAACACTGAATCAAAAAGTACAGATAATTTTATAGCTTAATACATACAGCTAAATTGTTTTCCAAAGGGTATCAGAAACCACTGATTTATGAGTTGTACCAATTTATAAGCAATTCTGTATCAAGTGCATGCCTTGTTATGTTTATTTACATTTTTTTAATGAATGTTACCAAATGCTTTCCTATATTTATTTGTGTTATTTCCACTGTAGGAGTGCCAGTTTATGATCTTTACCCACTTAGTGGTCAAGATTTGGTAGTAATATTTTAATGAGGTCTTTATAAAGCATACATACTAATCCTTAGTCCATTTAACTTATCTGTTATGGTTTTCACTTTTTCGGTGTACATTTTCCTTCCTTTTTCATTAAATCATTCGTTAAAATGTTTAACATTTACTAACTCTGAAGGCTCAAACTTTCAGATCATTTTAACAGTTAATCTGTCATAATTTCTACCAAAATATGCTATGTAAGATTTTAATTTTTTATATCATCAATATGGCCATCCATCCCTTTTAATTTATTACACTCTTTCCAAACTTAGAAAATTATCGTACTTTCAGGTTTGGGATAAATTTTATTTACTACTAGCTATTTTATGAAATGAAATAGAATTTTCTTCAAGTTATCAATTATCCTATTATTCATTAAATACTCTTCACTTAAGGTATCTATGGCTCTATTTCATAGGATCTACCAGCCAGTGTTTACACCAGTGCCACATATTTTTAGTCACTGGCACTTTGTTACTATGTTTACTATTTTCTAAAATCTAGGACAATTGTTCTTCACTCATTACTTTCAGGAAAAATGTTTTCCCCTTAAGGGAAAGAGCAAATAAATGTATAAGTCGCACTGGATTAGCTTAATTACTGTCTTAATGCAGATTACAGACAATACTCTTTTCAAAGAGTTGTAAGGAAGTTCCAGCAAGGCAAAGTCATGCCTAAACAAACAAACAAACAAACATACAAAACCACGTTTTCCCTAAAGATTCCCTGAAGAGTTAGCACGCTGTACATTACCAGCTCTACATTCTGTGCCATGGTAGGTATTTCCTTTAGTACTTGCAATTTAGGGGCAGTTTAGACCAGGGGTCAGCAAATGGTTTCCATAAAGATGGCCAGATAGTAAATGCCTTAAATTTCAGGGCCATGGAGTCTTTGTCACATATTCTTCTTAGTTTTGCTTTTGGTTTTTGTTTGTTTGTTTTACAATCTCCTAAAAATATCAATACTGTTCTCAGGTTGTGCACTCTACAAATACAGGCTGTCAGGCCCCAGTCTGCCGACCACTGAGATTTAGATATAAGCCTATACAAAGACTAGGATTTATTTACTTCTGGAGACCTGTTCTACACTCTGTGATTCCAAGCAATTCGTAAGGAAAATGCATTCCTTCCTTCCTTTGTAAACTGTCTCCTAGCCCTTTCAAAAACACAAAGCTCACCTCTCAAATGAACTGATAGATCTCCATCTACCTAAGTTCATCTACTCACCTCATTCTCCACTTAGAGCGCTGGGCCTACTGTGCTTTTACTATTGTAAAACTGGATTACTATGTCCACAGTTAGCAGTAAATGAACAGATAACATGTAGGACATTCAACAACACTCAACGATGACTTAAAAGAAAGGAATTCAACTTTAAAAAATTTTTTCAATATAAAACTATTTTTGTTTTTCCCATCCATTGCTTTTGCGACATTTTATCACAATGAAAAGATCCACAACGAAAAATTCTATAATTATTCATGTTGATGTTAAAAAACCTGCCTAGTCTAGAAATTGTTAAGTAGATATACCTGGTAATTATTAATAAAATATCTTCTAGGCTGGAGTAGAATACATCTACACTTAAGTCTCTTAGTATTTGCAACTCTGAAAATTGTAGATGGCATTGTGATCTTAAAAATCCAGATACAAATTACCTTGTTAAGACAAGAAATGATATGACTGAGGTCAATCCAAGGAGCACCCGCTTCTGTCACCTGATGGAAAAGATGATCCCTAAAGAGTTTCAAAAGATAACGGTCTCCAGTCTCCGACCAGGTAGGATCCTTCTGAAACCTGGGGAAAGGTAATATTTTACCTCAATAATCCATGCTGTCTACCACATGGCCATGTTGATTCTTCAGACTCCGTACTAGTTTATTTTTATTGTTTTCTCTGATAAGGAAGTAGGGTGTGGGGGTGTGTGTGGGGGGGGGGTGTGTGTGGGTGTGATTTATTTTTTTAATCCTCCTAAAGTTAAAGGGAGGCTAAAAACATTTTGTTTTCAAATTTTATGTGCAGATTGCTAAATTTTTAAAAACTAATTTCACACAACATGAAAGTATACGAATATCAGTTTCTAAGTCTCAAAGGCAATCATCCCTTTCACACTCCTATTTTATAATCACTTTCTTATTTAAGCTCCTACCATTAGATAAAATGGAGGAAAAAGAAAATGTCTTAGAAGATCTTTAGAAATAGCTTAAAGAGATTCTTTTCCTCCTCTCACCTTTAGGGTATGGAGTAGAGAGATATGATCAGATATGTGTTTAACTTTACTGGTAAGCATAAAATAGAGAAATGTTTAAGGAAACAAAAACATTTCTCTATTTTATGCTTACATAAAATAACTAGAGAACAGTGACAGTGATCATCTGGTCAAAACAACCACTGTCACTTTCCAGTGACCTCTGGAATTTATGGTCTAGTGAGGAAAACAGATGTTCAAATAAGCAAAGAAAGTTGCATACTGAGGTAACGCCATCAAGAGAAAGGGAAATGGTATGCAATAGAAACATGAATTCATCTGGGAAGGCAAGGGAAGCTTTCCACAGGAAGCAGTGGATGCTCTTCCCAGAGGAAGTAGGTCCTGGTCAGAGGCAGCAGTATTTGCAAGGAACAGAGCATGCAGCACTTTAGAAACTCAGCAAAGATCAGTGCTGGATGCGATTGGGGATGGGAAAAGAAAGAGGCCAAGGGAGAGACAGAGAATAAGAGCAAGGAGAGGGAAGAGAAAAGACAAGAACAAAGGGGGAGAGAAGGCAAGAGCAGGGAGGAGAAACTTAAAAGAAAAAAAAAATGAGGCTGATTTGAAGCAAAGATAGGAAGGGAGAGATCAGATTATGCAGTCTTGGTTAAAAAACTAGGTCTGGGAAAAACCAAACAAACAGGCCTGTCTTCTAAGAACAAAATGGAAAGCCTACCACATGGCTGAAACACAATCATATGAGTTTTGCAAAGATCACTCCAGGGACTTTCAATTAAAATGCTAATTAAACACACCCATTTATCTCCATTCCATTTCAAAACCCCACCAAATTGACAATAAATGTCTAAAAAGGGATATAATAAACACACAATGACAAAGTGAGCAGGAGCAACAACAGAAGAGAAAATTGGAAGGTGAAAAACAGGTAACTGGTATGATCAGCTGACTTGAAAAAACGGAACTCGGATGCTACAGAAGGCACAAACAAAAAGGGGAAGCCACAAAAGCAGGCCAGACCAGAGAGGCCCAGGAAGGGAAATCATTGGTACCACTGAAAGCGCAGGTATAAACTAAAGCTGGAAATGGCAGAACTGATGAAAAGTTCTATAAATAACAAATAGATAACCTCTTTTTCATCCCTGCCTCCACTTCTGCTTTGCAGAAATTTGCCTGAAAGGGTACCAGAAATCTTTCTAGACAGGGTGAACAAAGAAGCTCCAGCCTCCAGGATGCCACGAAGAGCAAGAGATGGTGGCTGAGACTATTTAACCAACACTTTCCTTTTACTTTGGCTACCCAAAGCTAGACTCTGGGTTTACACTACAGACAAAGGCTGAACAATTTTTTTCTGGATATGAACTTGCCCAAGAGAAATTCTGACATTTAAGAATCTACCAAAAACAAGCAAAAATTATACATAACAACATCACACTACTTTGCCACACATTCTACAATCCCTGACCCCGCAAGGACCTTCCCGTTTTTAGCTTTTTAGATGAAAAAGGTCATTTTTAAAAAAGTTTATTCATTTATTTTTTTAGTAATCTCCACACCCAATGTAGGAATCAAACTTACAACCCCAAGATCAAGAGTTACATGCTCTTCTGACTGAGCCAGCCGGGTACCCTGAAAAAGGTCATTTTTAATATGAATGCACAGCCAAGGATCAGAAATCCTTTGGAAAATGAACAAAACAAAACAAAACAAAATCTTGATTCCTATGAGATATTGCAGGGAACAGAACTTAGAACAAAACAAAACCTAACCAAAAATCTTTAACTGAGAGTCTCAGAGAAACAAGAATTAGATGCTGAAGACAAACATTTAGAGAACAGAAAGTTCTTGAAAATTAAAAATATGACAACAGAAACTTAAATATTCACAAACAGATTAGAAAAAAAAACTTTTATTTTTAGACAAAATAAATTGAGATAATTAACTAGAAAGTAGAACAAAAAGATACAATAAAGAAAACAGTAGAGAATATTAGAAAATCAATTGTCATGGTCTAACATCTGAGCAATGGAAATTCCAAAGAGTGAAATTATCAAAGAAACAATGAAGAACTGAAGGACATCAGTTTTCAATTATTAAAAGGGTCTGGATACCAGTTAATTCATCAAAATGAATCAACAAGGCATACACCAAGGCAAATCACTGTGAATTTCTGAACATCATTGATAAAGATTCTAAAAGCACAGGGGAAGGGCAAGGGTTTGAAAAGAAAATGGCTTTGAATCTGGAAGTTAAAAGACAATGGTGTAATGCTTCAAATTTTGACAGAAATTATCATTAGTATTACTTAACTATGTACTAGAGGTACCAGCCAACACAATCACTCCAGAGAAAGTAAAAGTATAGAAATTAGGAAGGAGGAAATGTAACTATATTTGGAGATAGGACTATGTGTCTAAGAAACCCAAGAAAATCTAGTGAAAAACTATCCAAACACTAAGATACCAGGGTACAAAATGTACAGAAATCAGTAATTTTTATGTGCTCCGATAATAAGCAATCTAAGAATTTATTAGATTAAGAAGATTAGACTAGATTAAGAAGAAAGAATGGGCGGGAGGTTCGCATTTACAATAGCAACAAGAAAAAATACCTAGTAAACTTTGTGTGCTACAACAACATAAGGCACAACTTCAGCATTTAAGAATAGTAAAGTAGGCGTTAACAAGTATGATGACAGACCATTACCTTAGTTAAGAAACTCAACATCTATAAACTCAAATGTTCCTTAAATTTATTAATGAACACGTTAACTTCTCAAAAAAATACCATCAGGTTTACTGATTTTTTTTAAGCAAAAAAGCTGATTCTAGAATTTATATAGAAAATTAAGCTGTTTTAGGAAAACAAATTAACAGGCAATGAAATGGAGATAAGAAAGAACTAGCACCTACCAGATTTTAGAACATTAGTCATTAAAATACTAATGTGAAAGAAGTGCTGCCTTAAAACAGCGCAGAAAAGCTAGACTACGCAATAAATAACTTTTGGGCTACTGGGTAGTCTTCTGAGGGGAAAGGGTAGAGGAGCTGAATACATACCTCATACCCTATATAAATTCCACATATATAAAAATTTAATATGAAAAAAAGTAAAACCATAAGTACTCTAGAAGAAACCATGAGGTAATTCCTTTAAAATAGTGGGAGTAGAAAAGGCCTTTCTCCATTCTATGATTCAAAATCCAAAAGCGTAAGAGAAGCTTGATCAATTAAGACTACATATATAAATGTCTGCATGGAAAAAAACTGAGCAGAGTCAAAAGAAAAATGACAAACTAAAAAGAAAATGATCACAAAGGATAACTCTCTCTAGCTTGTACACATCAAAAAGACAATTCAACTGTAAATAAAAATGAACCAAGGATATGGACAGGAAAAGGAAGAGAAATGGATCAAAAACATAAAAATGACAGGCAACATGCTTGTAAAAGTTAATACAAAATAAAACTGCACTGAGATTCAATCTCTCATCTAACAGGTTGACAAAAATCCACAAGCTGAAAAAGTATTGCTGGCAAAAGGCTCTCATGCCTCATATACTGGGAAACCCTTCTGTTAACAGTCTACAGTTACACAACCACAGACCTAACAATCACAACTGGGCCTGTATCCATGCACATATAAAACTAAGTATGCATTAAGTCAGTCCCTGCAAGACTGTTTATACTAGCAAAACACTGAAAACAACTCAAATGTCTATTGATAAGGAACTGGAGAAATAAATTATGGTGTATCCACAGAATGGACTATTACACAGCTATATCGATTACAGAAGCAGAGCATTAGGTTAAGAGTATGGACTCTGGAACCATACTGTCTGGATTCAAATTCTGGCTCATATACTCACTAATGATGTGACCCTGTTAAAGGTATTTAACTTTTTTTTAAAAAGACTTTCTTTATTTGAGAGAGAATGAGAGTGAGCGAGAGCAGGAGCAAGGAAGAGGGACAGAGGGAAAGGAGAAGCAGACTCCCCAGTGAGCAGGGAGTCCGACATGGTACCTGATCCCAGGACTCCAGGATCAAGACCTGAGCTGAAGGCAGACACTTAACTGACTGAGCCACCCAGGTGCCCAGTTTTTAACCTCTTTATGCCCAAATATCTCTGTTAAGTGGGAATACTAATGGTACCTGCACCACAAGGTTGTTATGAGGAGTAAGGTTAGGTCATATTTGTAAACTACTGAGAATAGTGTTTGGTATATGCGAAACATACCCAAACAAAAAGATTTCCAAAATACAGTTAGGAGGAAAAAGCAACATACAGAACACTGTGCATAGTCTACAATTTGTATATATTAAAAAGGGGGAGGAGGGAGATTAGAATATATCATTGTAACTCAGAAATCTTTATATAAAATAAAGATTAGTGGGAGAAAGTGGAAAGACTGGGGACGTTAAAAGTAGATTTTTTTTCACTGCAAACCCTTTTCTGCTTTTCAAAAAACTGGTTCATATTAATCTACTCAAAAGACTTAATTAATAAAAAGAATTTTCTGAGGACTATCTAGAATTCTATACTCACTCATACTATCAATAAAGTGTAAAAACAGAATAAAGGTATTTTCAGACTTAAAAAGACTCAAAAAACTCACCTTTCTCAGGAAGTTACAGGAGGACGTGCTCCAATAAATCAAAAGAGTAAACCAAGGAAAAAGGCAAGAGACAAGGTATCCAACACAAAGGGAGAGACAATGAGAACTCCCAGGATAATAGTGAAGGGAAGCTCCAGTTCTAAAGTGTAAGTGTGAGCAGGCTTAAAGCTCAACCAGCCCAGATAGGAACAGAAGGACAGAGGCTCCAGGGGCAATTTCTCTAAGGGGGAGAAAAAAAAAGGAGCTGATAGGTTACCTATTTTTGACCATATGGAAAGGTGTTTCATAACTCTGGCAGCGAGTCTGGAATAAACTGGTGGTCAATATTTTTTCATTTGCTTAGTTTTCTATATAAGACAATTAATAACCCCAGGAAAACAAAAATAAAAAAAAAATACAGAAGAAAGAAACTATAGTCATGGTTTACTATGTGGTGCAACTATGAACAAATTTACCCTGTTACACTGATGTCAACACTGAATGAAGATTTAACTCAAAATTATGGACTAAGTGGTAGAACGTGCATATTTGTGTGTGTGTTTGGTTAAGGGAAGGGGTATGAAAGACAAACCCTCATCTTCCATAGGACAAAGTCATTAGCTGAGTTAAATACTGGGGGAAAAAAAAATCAAGAAATAGTACTATAAGCATATCAACTTTTAAATAAATAAATGCCAGAAGAAACAGCCAGAAGTTTTTTTTTTCCTAATGTCATCTTCTCTTCATTTAGAAAAATTATCATGAAAAATACTAATTGAGTTTTTCTTTTTAACTTCGAAGGGAAGTGAACATGAATTCTGTGGTCAAAAAAACTCCCTCAAGAAATATTTATGTATCATCTATCCCTATTAACAGAAGTAATGTTCCTGTAACGTCACTTACACTACATGACAACAGCTATAATACTGTTCCACCTGTCCTTGATAGTTACTACAGTTAGTACAGACATCAACTCTACTTCTTTCTTGAACATATGGTAACTCTAACCTGCAAATGAGGCAGAACTAAATGACAAATAATATAAGGTGGTGGTGTCATTGATATGATGGCTATAAATAATGCCCTTTAATAGAAGACAGGGGGCATGTAACCATTAGACCTGTCTGAAGTCTCTAATCTGCCTACGGTAAACTGAACTGACCACACTTCAAAAGGGAGACAGGATAGAGGCAGTATGGATTGTCATAACATGTTCCCTCCTGTATAAACCACAACAGAGTGTTCTAACAGTATCTTTTCTGTATATGTATGTGTGTGTGGAATCCCTAAGAAAAACCACATCTAGGCTATAGTTAAAAAGCAGCATCCTAATTGCTACCACAGCAGGCTTAAGGTCACTTCACATGAGAATTTTTCTCTTTTTCCAAATAAAACCAGTAAGATTAAGGAAAACACATTCCTGTTAGCACCCCTGATTGAAAATATATTGTAAAATACTGAAAATCCTTACTCCGGCCTCTCATTGATTGTTCCCAATTTTGCTAGAAGCCTAAACAGTCTTCCATTTTGAACCTCCTATAACACATTTTGAAAAGAAAGAGAGTATTAATATTTCAGCTAACCGAATATAAAAGCAAAATTTTACAAAACTGGTATCCTATACCAATATTACCTTTAACCAATAAATACTAAATCATAAAATCCCCACCTTTTGGTTATAGTTTTGAATATAGTATTTCCATTTCATTCAACAGTAATATTCAAGAAGATCATGCAGCTGGGCATTTTTAAGAACGGTTAAAGTAACGTACATGAAAAACAACATCAAGACTATGTCAACTGACTGTAGCAAAATCATGAAGAGAAAAAAAAATGCCCAGAGGACATAAGAAATCAAAATACTGAACCTTAAGTTTGGACAAATATATCTGCAAATGGTCTTAGCCAATTATGCCCTATACTTAGCACAAAAATTACTATGTTTTCTCTCTCTCTACACATACAGGTGCCAAGTGTGTATATCTCTTTGTAACTAGATCGTTACCTTTGCAAGGTCTTCCTCTATGACATCATTTCTCATTTGAGCAGCATCCAATTGAGTATAAAATCGAGCACCAATCATGGGCATGATGTCATTTACACTTCGCATCCTGTTTTGGTCAGTCAACAAATACCTGGTGAAGATGAAGAATCACTTGAATGTCAAACACGTAATTTAAAAAACAACACAACCCACAAGCACATAGCTGTCGCTGCTACCATCGTATTAGTTTACATAAATTCGAAAACATTTTTTCATGCAAGTCAAGTTCACTTGTAAGACTTAATGATTTCTCAGGCGCCTGGGTGGCTCAGTTGGTTCAGCACCTGCCTTCGGCTCAGGTCATGATCCCAGAGTCCCGGGATCGAGTCCCGCATCAGGCTCCCAGCTCCACGTGGAGTCTGCTTCTCCCTTCTCATGCTCTCACTCTCTCTCAAATGGATAAATAAAATCTTAAAAAAAAAAGGGGGGGGGGGCGCCTCGGTGGCTCAGTGGGTTAAAGCCTCTGCCTTCGGCTCGGGTCATGATCCCAGAGTCCTGGGATCTGGCCCCGCATTGGGCTCTCTGCTCGGCAGGGAGCCTGCTTCCTCCTCTCTCTCTGCCTGCCTCTCTGCCTACTTGTGATCTCTGTCTGTCAAATAAATAAATAAAATCTTTTAAAAATAAATAAATAAATAAATAAATAAGAAAGACTTAATAATTTCTCTGGAAAATTTTAAGAGCCAATGGAAGAAATAAGTCTCTTCTACATCTTTGCTATTATGAAAATGAGAAAGGAAAGTTGAGTAGGGTTACACTTAATCATTTCCATTCTCAAACCCTTTCTTACAATAGTGGGACATGAAAAGACTGTTACAAACTTTTTGGGATGGGTGAAATAGGGGGTGATTATAGGGAAGAGATTTTTCCATTGCTCTTCAAAACAATTTTTGAAACTAAAACTGGGTCTTCAATTTTGATAAATTAAACAAGGCTCAACTTTTTAGGAAGCTGCCTTCTGCTCTGCAACTTCATTCACCAGTTGTCATGTTATGCACTAACATACATCAGAAGAGACCAATTCAGTTTCTTCTACCATTATAATTGAGGCAGAAAAATACTACATTTTAAAAAGCTACCTGCTAGAATACAAAGATGACCGTGACCTGTTACTGCCTATTCTGACCAGTGAGCCATTTCCTAACCATTCTCACTAAAGTAGCCTCCCCTTCTCACACTCTCTGCTTATAATTCTGTCTTACTTTCTTCACTGGACTTTAGCACTACCTGCAAACACCTTATTTGTTTACATGTTTGTTATCTCCTCCTCATTAAGTGGAAGCTCCAGAAGTTAGGGATTTTGTTCATCTTGTTCACAGTATCTTCAGTCTGGCACAGAAAAGGCATTCTTTTCTTGAATAAAATACTCGTGTGGATAATCTATGTCTTAGCTATTTTTCTGTAATTACTGACATATTTATATCTAACTACTTAAAGTTATTACAAGCTTTGTAACTCTGGCAAGTTACTTTTACCTCTCCATGCCTCAGTTTTGTCATCTCTAAAATGGAGCTAATTTATAGGGTTATTGGGAAAAATAATTCATTCACATCAGTTCAAAAGTACCTAATACACAGTCTTTTGCTCTACACAACTGTTATTAGTATGAAAGTACTGCTTTTTTACTTAATTTTTATTATGGAAAATTTATAGACAGAATAGTATAATGAATGTCCATGTACCCATCACCCAGTTTTGACAATTATTAACATATGGCTAGTTTGTTACAATTATATCCTTTACTCCCAGTTTTTTAAAAAGAAAATTTGGAGATTACTACTTGAGATTATTTGAAACATCCTAGATGTTGCAAATTAAGGCTAGGAATCACTGCTGTGAAAACATATGAAACAAATATTTTCATTTGAAAGAGCAATCATCTGATTATTAATAGGAACACTGGGCAACTACTGGCTTCCAGGACTCTGTCATGAGCAACGACATTTACACTAGTGTAACAAAGCACAAATGGGCATCCCCATCCTCTAACCCTCAATTCTATATCCAGGACTAGTCCAAAAAAGAAACTGAGCCATCCAAGACTACAAAAAAAAAATCACAAGAAACAGCTTAAAACTAAGACACTGAAAAGGATCATTGTTCTCCAACTGCTTCTAGAACAGAATGGGAAAAATGTCAAGAGATAGCCTAGCATCTGTTCTCTAGAACAACTTATAAGAATTATGGTTGTCCACCCTCTAGAATTCCCTAATGTTAGATATATCTTTCACAGATATATATTTCTGTGATGACTGTACTCCACAGTGGGTTCCTCCTAAGTCAAATACATTTCAAGCCTATACTCAAGGACTTCTTGAGAGTCTGAAGATACTGGAGTAGAAGCAAAGGGACCCTGATGAACATGCTTTCTGGAGTGGATGTTTTGGCTACAGAGTCTGTAACTGGATCACATCAGAGGTTTATTTATGACAGCGTTCAGAGAGATACTGATCACTCTAGAGCAGTACTGTCTAACCGCACTTTCTGAGATTATGGGATATATTAGCCAGAAGCCACATGTGGCTTTTGAGCTCTTGAAATGTGGCTAGTGCAACTGAAGAACTAATTTATTTTATTTTAAACTTAAAAAGTTTATGTAGCTAGTGAATACCAATGCAACTTTAGAGGCCAAATGTTTAAAACATCAATAACTAAATACACTGGTATGTGAATTTATTCGAAGAAATATATACTTAACAATAAAGAATTTAAAGGTTGTTTAACTGTGTTCTGCCTGATTTTGAATAGTAAGAACTAAAATACAATCACTATTAAAAGATCTTTATGAAAAAGCTGTCTCATCTCATGATCATTACATACACTTAATTGTATAGTAAAACTTACAAAATCAGATTCTTCAGGTCAGAGGAGTAGTTGATTGTCACCAGTTCCATGGCTTTCTGTAAATTTTCTCGCTGAATTCCTGCCAAAGAGTTGCAAGCCAAAGCCAACACAACTTTTCCTAATGATATCAGATCTGCTTGCTGACATGGAAGAATAAATATTACTTTTAATTTTTATTTTATAAGGCACAAATATAATACACTGCCACTACTGCCAGCACCTTTACAAAAAAGCTGCAGAACTCCCAGCACACGGTTCTCAAATACTGGCGCTCAGAATCACCTGGGAGCTGGTAAGATGAGCCTCTCCACCAGAGATTCTCATTTGGTAGATTCTCATTTGGTCTGGATGAGCAGGCCCAACATTTTAAAAGCACCCAGACAATTCTGATGAATGTAGCTCCAAGAAACATTACTCTGAGCAATTTACAAGCCAACTATGGGATTGCTGCTTTAAAATTTAAAAAAAAAATTTTTTTTAAATTTAGACAGAGCTGACATTCTTGTTACAAGAAATTTAAGGCTGGTTACTATACACTCGCTTTACTATGATTATTACAACTTATAGTATGCCCCTGTTTTACTTTCCATTATACCCAAAATACAGTGGGAGTTTGAGGAATTATTTGAAGAAAAGTTATTCCTTTATTCCGAACACAACATAACCATTACCTGATTTCAGAGCATGTTTTTTTAGAACATCGAAAACACTGCAAACCCCAATGACATCCTGTCTGCCCTTGTTTCCAAAATTTTTTCCTTATATTATAACAGTTCTTTGAGAGCTCTGTAGTCACCTGGTATCTATCCAACTATCTCTCTATCTGCCTGCCTGCTTACCTCCCTACCTGTTTATTTTTTAAGATGTACCACTCTGAGGCTTTCCTTCTAAAAGAATTTTCAAAAGACAGCTAGCTGAATTGAGGTAAGCTCTCTATTACCTATTACAACTCCAGGAAACAGAATGGTTATCCAAAGTGGCCCTTCTTGGCAGGTACCTATAATAATTATATGCCTAGGAGAATGGAATAGCTCAGCATTAAATACAATCATTTGAAGTAATTTCGACAGAAAACTGTAGATCTTCAAGATCTGAGACCTGATCTGAATTGCTGGATACACTTACTGAATACTGATTTACTATAAAAAAGTTTTCAAATCTAACTATGCATTAAAATCAACTGAGGAGCTTAAAAAAAAAAATCACCCTATGACCATCCCCTTGACCCCAATTCTGGTGTTACCAGTCTGGAGTAAGACCTAGGTATTAGAATTTTTCAAAGTTTCCACAAGAATTCTGGTATGCAGCCAGGGTTAAGAATCACTGGCTTCGTGGAACGTGGAATGTTTATAAATGGTATAGTTGCAGAATAGGTGAATATTTGAAGGAAGTCACTAATGAAACTTAAGCACTATATAGCTATCCTTAACATTTTATGCAACATTTTATAATAAAGTATAAATTAGAAGTCAAACTCCCATTACTAAAATAACATCAAAAAATCCAAATTCAAAAATTCATCCAAAACCAGCATTGATGAATCTAACACTTTGAACATGAGATCCTATAACCAACCAGTGGAAAAATGGATTAAAAAAACTACTTTGACTCTATCAGAATAAGAGATGCCAAGGATTTATGTCAAAGAAACTTTTTACAACTTCATTTGTGGTACAGAGTTAGGAGCCCAGAAAGGCAGGAGGGGAGGTGGCATGGGAAGGAGCACTATTACTGTTGCCAACGCTTCTGTTCTCCGGAGGGCACTGCTATGAACGAACTCAAAAAGGATTCCCCTCAGTCATTCTCAAGGTCAAGTAAAATATTCCAAGTTATATAATGAAACCATAAAAATGTGGGTCAAGAGAAATCAGTACATGTAAATGTTAAATGTAAATTTCTGTGTTTCAATCCCATATCCTCAGCAAACTGAAGGTTGCTATTAGTTACCAAGTATTTGAGCAGCATGTATCAACACACAGCCTCCCAACCCTTAAAACAATAGAATTTTCAGTTCGGCTCCACCCTGAATTGATGCTGTAACTAAATCTCCCACCTAGAACACTCCAGTATTTCCTATTAATGAGACAGGAAAACAAAGTCCAAGATAGCTGAAAGACTGGGTGGGATTTTAAAATAAGAACATCTGATTTTGAATACATCCCACCACCTTTCTAAAGCTGACTCAAGGTGGGAATGCCCACTTTTAGAAATAAGGTATACACATCACATAATCCAGATTAAATTAGAAATGATTTTAACTAAGAGGTTCATGAAGTCCTGTTTAATTAAGAGAGTTTAACATCATAAAAGCTTAGTAACTCTCCTTTCCTTATTTGCCAGCTAAATAGTTTTCCATTTGTTATTTTGCTTCTTACCTCCATCTGGTTTTTCCCCCCATTTGTTGAATTCTGGAGGTTTTCCCCCCACTCATTTTCAGTTTCTTCCTGATTCTTGATTTCTTGATTTTTCTCTGATTCTATCTATGGCTCTACTTATGTCCACTTTACTGAAAGTCAGTCTCTATTCACGTGTCTGAAACAGACTATGAAAAATAGACTACAAGAAACAATGCACTCCTTTCTCATGTACCCTCTTCTCTACAATCACAATCCCCCACTGGGACTATCTTTAATTCTCTCCTTTACCTTACCATAAGCTATATGAAAAATCTTCCACACAAATATCACCCACCCCCAAAAAATAAAGGGGGAAAAAAAAAAGAAAACCTGAGATATCCTTTACTGCTGGAAAATAAAGCGAAGGTGATGACTGGTTGAAAGCAGTCTGAGTTTATGAATGAAGGCAGTTCCTAACTTACCAGTCAATTGTCCCAAATGCTTACTTAAGAGTAGTTTGTTTGGAACTCTAGGGTTATTTTTTCTTAAAAAGAGTTGTTTGTCAAGGTAACTACACAACCACTAACATAACTGAAATAATGTATATTCACAAAGAAAAAAGGGAAGATAATACTGCTATGATACTCACAGAAAACCAAAATCAAAGTAGTCTTATACCAGGAATTTTTTTTTTAAAAGAACTCTACTCAAGAATAAAGAAGAATGAGAGCCTTAAAGCTATACTTGTAAAAAAACAAAACTGTAAGGTGTTTCATTTTTTAGTGAGGACCTGGGGTTTCCAGATACTTGCAATAGAGTTAGGTGGCACTGGTTCTAAATAATGTCTAATTTCTCCTCAAAAATTCAGTATTATTTTCCTGGATACATGAAAAATCACTAATATTTCAGTCAATAATCAGTCACTTCTAGAAGGAAAGGGATTAGGAAGAAAAATCTCCAGAGCTTGTTAGTCAGGCACCAGGTGTAAGAAGCTAAGAAGGAAAGTCACTAAGAACCACCACCCTAGATAAGAAAGAATGAGCAAATCCCCTTGGGCAGAAGAAAGCTGCTGGGGGAAAATAGTAGTCAAATTCTTCTGTGTGGTGCCCACTAGATGGTGCTACCAACCAGGACAGCTTGGCTGCTGCTGAGTTTGGCTGGGCAGGAGCAGAGGGGAAGGAAGATGTGGTAAGGCCGCATACAACTCAAAGTGATGAGTGGCTCTAAATCTTGGGGACTGTACTGTCCCTGGTTCTGCAGTAAAAGAGGTTTACACATGAATTGGATTACTAGGCATTACTTAGACTCTACTCGTTCTCATTCTTTTTCTTTTTGTTCAGAAATTTTGGCTTATAATATAAAGCAAACTAAAATCTTTTTTTTAAGGATTAAAACAAAACAAGTCGAAATGAGAAGGCAATGAAAAGGTAGTGTTTTTTTCCTTCCTTGTTTCTCCATGTAATTAAGAGATTCTGCCTTATACCAAACGTCTATCAGTTAATAAATGTTCAGAAACACCAAAAATTTCTCACACAAAAATTAACATTGTCTTAAAACAGCACCTGCATATCCTCTAAAAAATGTGAAGTACTGCAATGATGAATGATATGAAATAATTACTTTACAGGGCCGTGTTACTTGCACAGAGTAATCAAGGCAAAAGCAACACACTTAATGCTCCCTGCAGAGACAGGGTCTTATTCTCCTAGGCCTTGTATTAATCAAGAAGTATGAAATAAACAGCAAAAAACATCAAAGGGGCCTAGATCTACACTATTATTATGACTAGACTAGAATCAAATTCTGATTATATACAAGGAGTATGCAAAAGAAAAAATTTAGAAAATGGCAATATAATAATATTCCTTCAAAAATATTTCTAAAATTTTTGGATTGGTAGGGGGACAATATCTAAAAGTAAAAATAACAGCTATAATCTTAACACATTAAAGAATTGAAAAAAAGGAAAATGTCAATTAATATTATTTATTCAACTAATTAATCTGTTTTAATCTATGCTGAAGAAAAATTTCCTCATCACATAAATACATTTTCATTTGAACAGTTAGTCTTTGACACTGTCATTAACTTTATATATTCCCACTTGTAAGGGCTCTAAACTACATTCATAACATTCATAACTCACAGTTGGCACAGAGACACCCCCAGAATAAATTGAAATACAGATTTAACACCCCAGAAACACTTAAAAAATAAAATCTGTCTTAAAAGAAAATCAAGCCTTAAGTTATTAAGGAAGTACCCATGTTCATTCTTACTCACCTGGTATTGAGCCATTAATGCCAATGGATTATTATTCTGACTGTTATCAAATGTTAAAACATCAAAAACTCCAACACAATTTACTCGCAACCTTTAAAGACCAGAGAATTGTTTAAAAATTATTAAAATGAAAATTTTTTTTAAATTTAACATTTCCTATATTATTAGGAAGGATCTCAGAATATTATCTAGTCTAACCTCCCCATGTAACCTCTATCAAACACCACTTTAGAGGTGAGTTGGAAATTAAGGCTCAAAAATACTAATGACAGGCCTATAATGTTATAGAAGCCAGAAATGGATAAACTCAGGACTAGGTCTTTTTCAGGCCAATGGTCTTTTCACCACACCAAGCTGCTTCTTTATTAGTTATTCATGAAAGAGAACTAATTAGATTTCTCACATTTGCTGAAGATGTATTAGGTACCACTCACATGTATTAGTCATTCAATTTTACATGTATTAATCATTCAATCCTCTCAATAATCTTCTGAGAGAGGTACCTTATAAATGTGGAACAGATAATAATAGTACCTGTCTTACAAGGTTGTTGCATACACAGAAGTTACAGAACTTGCTCAGGATCATATAAATAGCAACTAACAGACTTAGAATATGACGAACCCAAATAACCAGGTACCAAATCTTGAGCTCTTTATGCTATGCTGTCTGAGATAACTCTCAAAATTACAGTAATTCGAATAAAACTGGTGAAGTCAAGGGCTGTTACTTGATTTTGTGTCAGTGGTTCTCAAAGCAGGGGACCCAGTGAAAGCAACAGCATCACCTAAGAACTTGCTGGAAATGTAAATTCTTAGGCCTGCTGAAGGAGAACTCTGGGGTGGAACCCCACTT
Source organism: Martes martes (assembly GCF_963455335.1). Classification (NCBI taxonomy): domain Eukaryota; kingdom Metazoa; phylum Chordata; class Mammalia; order Carnivora; family Mustelidae; genus Martes; species Martes martes. Next base: position 73,969,432 of record NC_137890.1, read on the forward strand.
GATCTTAGCCAAAAGGCCGAGAAGCGATTCTGGGGTGGAACCCAATAGAGTGTGCTTATTAATGAGCCCTCCAGGTAATTCTGTTTCATGCTACAATCTGAGAACCACAGTTATACACAGAAAAGGTATATTGATATTATGTCTATATCCCCCCAACCCTAACTATATATACTTTCCAAACCCTTACAAGATTCTTGGTTAATAATCAGGCATTTTATTAAGAATTCAACATTTCTTTTTTAAACTTACAAATGAACTCAAAGTCACAGCAGTTGTTCTGGATGGAATACATGAAAAGGTAGAATTAAATCAGTTTACTAAGCTGTCATAGGTTAGACATGCAATAAAGAAACCAAAACTCAAAATGCTAGTACCTTGTTTTGCCAGTTATCAGAATCTTTGTTGGGTCCATAACTCGACATGCCAAACCTGCTGTGTGAATGGTACGCAATGCAGAACTCAGTTGGACGATATATGCCCAAATAAGAGACTCTGGCAATAATCCTGCATGCTGTCTGGGCAATGGTCCATCATGCTGACCTACAAAACAAAAATGACACCTTTTAAATAACCAACTGAAATACTAAAACATCAAACCAAAATTAACAAAAAAATTCATGTATCATGGCACAATCTGTCAATTTATTTATTTCAAAAATTTTATTTATTTATTTGAGAGAGAGAGAGCGCACACAGGAGAGTAAAGGGAGAAGAAGGCTTCCCACTGAGCAGAGAGCCCTATGTGGGGCTAGATCCCAGGTCCCCGGGATCACGACCTGAGCCGAAGGCAGACACTTAACCAACTGAGCCACTCAGGTGCCCCGTAACTTGTCAATTTATACATACCTACATATAAACTTATATGTTTATTAATACATTATATGATATACTAATATCTATCACATACATTAAAATATATAATATATAAATATAAGTTTATATATTTATTTATTTATTTATAAAGTTTAGTTTATTAGTAAGAAATTAAGAGACAAACTCCAATTTCCTATTTACGAGATTATACCTTTATACTGTTAGTAGCAGCAGAGCTCTCACTGAAGTTCTCTTTTCTGTGGCCATTGTAATTGCCGAATAAACAAAATTATTTAAAGAATTTATATTTATTTAGTTGTGAACCAAATAAATATAAATTCTGAATAAAAACAGGATGGTGAAGATTATTATTTTACTTAAAATAATCTTAGCCTCTATTATTGTTCAGGTAGGTGAACAATTTCATTCTGTGGCTTGAAAGAAAAATGAGTCTCTACCATCATTTATGCTGAATATTTTCTTATTCTCCATAAACTGCCCAGTCTCGTTTCTTACAGCCATGTCAGTTAGGCAGGATGGTATCCAACTCATAAAAATATAAATGTAAAACACTGAGTATCACTATCTAATATCATATCTAATAATATCATATCTAATAATGAAACAAAAATAATCCGATCTATCATGAGAGGAATAATTTTGATTCTAACATTTTTTTTTTTTTTTGAGAGATAGAGAACAGGCACATAAACAGGGGTGGGAGGGAGTTGGGAGCGGGGAGGGGAAGAGGGAGAGGAGGAGAGAGAGAATCTTAAGCAGGTTCTATGCCCAGCACAGAGCCCGATGTAGGGCTTGATCTCACGACTCTGAGATCATAACTTGAGCCAAAATCGAGAATTGGGTGCTTAACTGACTGAGTGGCCCAGATGCCCCTCATCTCTTGTTTAAGTGCTTCTTGAGGGTGCCTGGGTGGCTCAGTCCATTAAGCGACTGCCTTCAGCTCACATCACGATCCTAGAGTCCCTATCAGGCTCCCTGCTCAGCGGGGAGTCTGCTTCTCCCTTTGCCCCTCTCCCCTTTCACATTCTCCCTCTCTCAAATAAATAAAATCTTAAAAAAGAAAAAAATGCTTCTTAATACTATTTCCTGGGTCACTGGTAATCCTTAAATCAGTGGAAAAGGAGCCACATAAATTTAATAAAGATTTTTAAATTATTTCAGGGAATACGACCTTATAAATTCAAGTGTTCTTATGACTGAACAAATTTTTTGTGAATTAGGTATAAGAGCAACACAGTTAAATGTTAACTTCAGAGGTAATAAAGAGCAAATCTGTGGATTGGGATTACACTTCCAAGAAAAGACAAATACGAAATTAAAAAACTGCTTTCCCTCAATTTCAACAGGTTGAAGATAACACATTCTGGAAAACAGTGTTAAATAACTCAAAAAGTGGCTCTAGTGACAAATGTCAAGACATCATCAAAGATGACTATGAAGATTTTAGATCAAACTATTTAATGAACATGGTAATAAGAAAAAAGTATTTATAGCAAACACAGTGCTTGCTTACTCTGTGCCAGACTCTGTCTTAACCTTTATTATTGTTAACAGCAGCAGAGCCTCCTGGTGCCATTTTAAACCTCTCATCACAACTCCTATAGTACAGTTTGACATGATTATTCCCATTTTCTGAACTAGTATATTTCTTATATGTAATCTTTTAATTTGCGCCAAGTTAAATAGTATAAGAAAATGGTAGAATTCCATCTATGTCTCTCCAAAAGTTTATACACACACTTTTTTCTTTCTTTAATATTCACAATAGGAAAACTGACAATTGCCTCGTATGAGAAGTTACTACAAACTGAAGTATATACAGTATGTCCAAGGAAATCTACTATTCAAACAATATTTTCAAATATCAGAAAAAGGAATGACTCCTTTGAAAATGTAAATATAATAAATCAAATAATCAATCAACACCAAAAATAAAGATTAAAAAACTAACTAGAAAGGAGTGCTAGCATCAGTGGTTCTCAACAGGGGTCAATTCTGCTCCTTAGGTCACATTTGGCAATGTATGGAGATATTTTTGGTGTCACTACTGGAGAAGGGGCTTGCTATTGGCATCTAAAGGGTAGGGGCCAGGGCTGCTGTTTAACATCCTGGAATGCACAGGACAGCCCCCACAAAATCATTATCCAGCCCTAAATGTCAACAGTGCTGAGGTTGAGAAACCCAGCTATAAATTAAAGCCAACAGTCATCTCACAGGTGTTACTACTAAAATAAACTTGAACAACTACAGCTATATTCATCTATAGGAAAAGTTATACCACATCCCCTTCAACAAAATTATGTATGTGTCTACAGATGACAAGGCAAAAGGAAAAAAAAAATGACCACACCATATGACCAGATTTTTAACGTGAAAACAGCCATGTAACCACAGCTTTCTTCTTCCAACTGCCAGAAAGCAAAGTTACAAGTAAACAGAAGTAATATATTTTTATCCACAATTCAGAGTCTTTAAGGAGTCACAATCCAAAAGATAGTATAACGTGGATTCACATCTTTCTTCCTCCTTAGTTATTCTCAGTATGTACTCAAGAAAATTTTAAAGAGATTAAAAGCCACAGTAAAAAATGCAATGGTTTGTCAACTTCAGTAATAAACATTTTTTAAAAAGAATTCAACGCTTCTTTTCCTCTCCCTAAACAAGAGAATGATATATACATTTTCCTCTCCAAATAAAAGTTAATTAACAGACATCTCAAAATGGACCTACTTTTACTCTGAAGTTATTTTACCCTTTAATAAACATCTATTGGAACATAGCTACAATATTTTGGTTCTTTGAATTACGAATACTGGAAAGGGGCAGAAAAAGAAAATATTCCCTGCTTAAGTAAACGTTACCTGAGAATTTATTTCGAAGACTAATTCCTTAAGTAACATGAAGTCCTACCTTTAAAAAAAGCATCTTTTTAGAGAAATCATTTCATAAATGCTATATAGTCACACTGGACTATGAGTCATTAAATTATATTCAGAGAATACAAAACTTAGGGGGAAAATGGGGGTTTTGGGGGTGGGGTGGGGTGAGCCTGGTGGTGGGTATTACGGAGGGCACGTATTGCATGGAGCACTGGGTGTGGTGCATAAACAATGAATTTTGGAACACTGAAAAAAAATTAATTTTAAAAAAAGAAATAACAAAGATTAAAAAAAGAAAATACTTAAAATAAATGAAAGATGCAATGACACAAAATGATAAAAGGAAAAGGAAATGATATGAAAGGAGACCAAAAAAAACCAAAACAAAACAAAAAACCAAGACTGGAAAGAAATATATGAAGAGATGATAATGGCTGTGCTTTGGGCAGTGAAGCTACAGGCATCATTTTTCAAAATCTTTCTTCAGAAAGCACTGTATTTTTAAAGGAAAAAAAATGTTTAAAAGGAAAAACTTTTATCATATTCTTGGTTATTCAGTCTTCAAATACCTCCACGAATCTTTCACACCCTGTCTTCATCTCAGTCTACACACACACTACCCTATTTCCCAGCTGGTTACGGATTGACTTCAATTCTTTAAGACATTTCTTTTTAAAATGCACTATGATTACAGGAACAAATTTACATACATTTTAAAATACAAAACTACTCTTTCACAGAGCAAAAGCATTTGTCAAAACATAGTGCGCTTGCATCTTTTTCTTACCCCACTTTCTCTTTGTGAAATAGGCATCAGCATTAGGGTCATTAAAGTGTCTGCTCATCATAGTCTCTCCTCCAGCATGGAAATCATATGCAAACACAAGAGCTTAAAATAAAACACAAACACTCATTACTGCAATCTGACTTCAAATAATGAAGCCCATAAGCAGAAAGACAAGTACAAATTACTCACAAGGCTCTGCAAATGCTTTAGTGGTAAATACTTCACGCAAGGTTACAATATTTGAGTGCTGAATTTTTTTCCACATATCGACCAACACCATGCACTTTGTGTTAACAAGACGAAAACCTGGAAAAGAAAATCTTTTCAACTCAACTGTAAATGACATCTCCCCTTTATTCCGTCAGAAATGTGAAGAAAAAGCCATGTTATGTATCATTTGTGAGCTATTAATTTCCAAATGAAATACGTTTATTTATTACCCTTTAAACTTGCATATTAAGTAAATAAATATATGCAGGAATATTTCAGTAATCTTAGCCTCAATAACATGCTTCAAAAAGAAGATAATTTATCTTCCTTACCATGTATCCTCCGAAGGCAATATGGCAGATCATCTTTGCTATTTACAGCTTTGTAGCAAGATGTAATGTATCCAAAATTACTTGATTTCTGTATCCGGTTGGGTGGTGGCAGTGGTTCTAGAGGGAATAGGCTATGGTAGCTGTCAACTTCTGTAGGGACTGCTAGAGTAATTCATAGGAAGACAACTTTAACTTCCTGATATTCATCAATCTCTCAGAGTAATAAAGAAATCCAATCTACCATAAACCACTGGTATTAAAACATACTTTTGAATTCTGGAAGTGTCAACATTCATAACAATTCTATAAACCAAACTGGTCTCACTATCAATAAAAATAGGCATTATAAAACAACAAAAGAACAACCAGATTTCATACACTCGAAAACATTTCTTATCTCTAATAGCACAATACAACTCTTTGTTTCTCAGCTATTAGAAACAATTTGTGTTATCACTTAGAGATGTTGAACATTTCTTGATTCTGATGTTGAATAAAAATCAAGACAGATTGTGTGTCTATAAAGTTTACACAAAATATACTTAGTGGTGTTAAGCATATGAATTCTTGCTTTTTAAGGCATAAAGAAATTCAGAACAAGTAACATTAAATTAGAGCATATGTGTGACATGTCTGTGTATGTATGTGTAAATATGGCAATCTATCAGAACGTTCAACCATAGGGTAGAATAGCACAATTTTAATCCCTAGCAAAGTATAAAAGAAAAAAAATGAAAACAACTTTATCATCATGCTTTCAATGTTCCTCAAAGTAAGAAAAATGTTTAAGAATAATCGGGATAATGCATTGGAATTTGCTCATGATACTCTAGTTAGGCATTGAAAAAAACTATTTATCTTGAATCCCAATTTGTTGTTTCTTATAAAGACTAAATGTATTCAGTGGCTGGTTTCTCTATAGAGTATAGGCAATTTCTCTTCTGTTATTGGTTTTACAATCCAAAACGACAAGAGTTTTCTAATGCTTCACATATAATCAAATTACATTTTCCAATTGGACAGCTTCCATTCTGTTAAATATCTTGAATGACTCAGGAATGTTCAAGATATTTCAAATGAAAAGCAAGCTAGTGAACATGCAGAATATTCACAGGAAATCATCTAAGGAATACAGCAAAAACTTTAACAATTGTAACCTCTGAGTGGGAGGATTTTTATTCTCTTCTTTACACTAGTTCACACTTGCCAAATTTGTTACAATAAATATGTTTAACACTATTTATATTTTTTATTTTTATTCTTCACTAGAGAATGAGAACATGTACATGCAAGCGGGAAGGGGGAGGGAGGGCAGAGGGAGAGGGAGAGAATCTTAAGAGCACTCCACAATGAATGCAGAACCCAACATGGGTCTTCATCTCACAACCCTGAAATCATGACCTGAGACAAAACAAGAGTCAGACACTTAGCCAACTAAGCCACCCAGGCAACCCTGTTTAACACTATTTTAAAAACACAGCAGTAAATCTCTAAAAACAAAACAAAAAAGACAAACCAGACAAAAACCACCAATAATTTTTTACTTATGACTGTTAAGTAATACATATAAAACCCTATGAAAAAAACTGTCATTCCAGAAGACAGGTTCAAAACGACCCCTCTTGCCTTTACTAAATTCTTACATTCACTAACTCTTAGTTTTTGAACCATAGGAGACAGAACTCTCTATTTCGTAAGGAAAATAAGGATCACATGTCTAGACAGGGAGCTGGGATGCAAACTCTGGACTCCGATTTTTTTATAGTCTTGTGCTCTTAACCCCAGACAGTATTTTGGCCATAGTGCAAAACAAACACTGATTCAATCTAACTTTCAAAACAAGGTCAAGCAGCACGTTCTTCTGAAATAAAGCAGTACAAGGGAGGTATATACACACAAGGGAATATAGCTATAATTTCTGCCCCTTTATTTTTTAATGATCAGCGTAATTTCCACATACAGATGATGAATAAAATTTTGTTTTCTGGGTATTTCATGGGGAGCATCTAATAAGAGGAAGTCATTAATTTCAAAATAGTAAAAATATGGTGAGTGCCTACTATGTATTAATGAAATACAGGTTATCAAGACACTTAGAAAAGAACGACAGATTTACAGAAAATATAATACAGTAAAAGGAAAATAGCTATGAAACTAGTACAACTCACTGTGGCACTGGTCCTTACATTTTCGCACCCCTCAGAATCATAGAGAGGATTAATTCACAGTTTGTTGGGCCTCATGCCCAGTGTTTATTTAGTAGATCTTAAGTAGGGCCTAAGAATTTGTCATTCTAACAGGTTTCCAGGTCATACAGAAAAGATGCTGCTGGGTCAAGGACCAGAGTTTGAGAACCACTACACATGGAAACAGAAGGGAGAAGGGAGCCATTCCCAAGGATACTAGGAAAGATATAACAGAAGATTTGGTACATATACTACAAACTGAAGGATGAGACTGCTTTCAGTGAGCTAAAACGACCCAAGAAGAGTGCTTCGCTTTACGGCGAGAGAGTGAAGAGAACCACCACCACCAAGGCTTGAATGTGTACACTGTGTTCAGGAACTGTGAAATCTCATGTGGTGGGAGAATACGGTACACCACAGAGGAGGTGCCAAGTGGAGAAAAAACTGACAGAGTTATGTTGGGACTGGATCAGAGGGAAATGTGAGTGCTATACTAAGGACCTGAAACTCATTATGCCAAGCAGTGGCACTCATAGCATCAGCAGGATGAAGAGTGAGTGAGGGTCACAATCAACTAAAAATCTTACACTCTTAACTCCTTTATTCCTATTTGTACTTTCAAACAAGGCATGTTGAATTCTCTACACTACAGGAAAAACAAACAGACAAACAAACAAAACTATGGATCAGTAGAATACTAGGCACCATCCAAAGGATATCCTTCCAGTGTCTTGATTCTGATGCTATGGAGATATTTTACACCTAATCTGCATGTAGCTAATTGCTAGCAATGCAAAAATAACTCCTATCCTCCTCTATGAAAAAGGCAGTTTGCACATTCATTTTAATATTCCTGCTCTATAATAGGTCTTATAAAAGGCTCCTCATGACTTAAATATAATCTTCAAAATGCTTTTTTTGTTTGCATATTATGATTTTACCTTGTTTCAGAGAGTAACCTTTTAACACTGTATTTCTCACTCTACCCGAAATAATCAAATGTGGCCTAATATTAACCTTAAAAACCAAATGTTTCCATTGATAGGACTATTCATTATTGTTCTGTTCTTTGTTCCTAGCTCAATTGAACAAATGCACGAAATTAAGTACGAATAAAGGGAAGTGCCTTTATGAATAAAAGGAGATGCCTAAATCTTTAAATATCAAAAACCAAAATAAAGAAAAATCAACTTGGAAGACTATGGACAGAGCTGCACTCTTTAGTTCAGCCCCAAGTGTTAGCTGGGGTCCAAGTCCACCAAATAATACTAACAATAATGATAAAAAAAGAAAATGTCAGTGTCTTTGCTCTACTCAACCTTACCTCCCGTCAAAGAACATACAGAATGGTAAGCTGGATCTAAGGTATCGACTGTCTGAGACTCACTACTGTTTCTTAACCTCAGCACTATGGACATATTGGACTGGATACTCATTGTCGTCGTGGACTGTTCTGTGTATTGTAGGGTGTGAAGCAACCTGCTAGTAGCCAGTAGCACTCCACTGCCAGGTGTGACAACCAAAACTGTTCCAGACATTGCCAAATGACCCATGAGGGGGAAAATCATTCCTGGTGGGGAACCCCTGATCTACAGGAAATAAATTATGATTTCAAAGTTGAGAAGTACTAATCTGGTGGGAGTATGAAGTAGAGAATGGAAAAGGAAGAGAAAAAAAAACAGCAAGACCAAACACTAATAAACAAGTCAACATGAGATCAAGATTAACAGTAAACATAAGACACGAAAAAGAGCAGTTAGAGCTGTGACAGAAAAAAAAAAAAAAAGCATTTATTAAAATTTGTTGAACACAGGGGCACAGAACTGGATTAACCATAACCTTTAGCTTGTGACACTCGAATCACTGGTTCGTGTCTATGCAGGGACTGCTTTTATTTAATTATGCTTAATAACATAATAAGCATCTGCAAACTCAGCACTCAAAAGCTCAATTACTTTAACCTACATCTAAATATATGGCTCTCTACCAACCTCTGCCTTCCTTCTCTCACTTCCTTCTCTTTTTATAGTTTTATTGCATATAAATACACACATATGCATATACACATACATTTACATAAATGTAAATACATAATTTTAGTTAACTTTACAAAAAGCTATCATGCTATATGTAGTCTCCTGCAACTAACTTTACTATTATATTACTAAGAGTCTTCTGTATTGTTGCACATCAGTAAACTTTCTTCATTTAAGCCTCTGTACAATGTTCCATTATCATTTGAATTGATCAAAGTTTCTACTATTTTAAGCAACATCATTATGGATACTTTACACATTTTGCATTTGAAAATGTATGGGAGGGGCACCTGGGTGGCTCAGTTGATTAAGCCACTGCCTTCAGCTCTGGTCATGATTTCAGAATCCTGGGATCGAGTCCCATATCAGAATTCCCCTGCTCTGTGGAGAGCCTGCTTCTTCTCCATCTCCCTCTGCCTGCCACTACCCCTGCTTGTGCCCCCTCTCTCTCTTTCTCTCTGTGTCAAATAAATAAATAGAATCTTAAAAAAAAAAAGAAAGAAAGAAAGAAAAGAAAATGTACAGGAGTTTACGTAGTTCCAGAAGAGAACTGCTGGATCATATCGCATACCAGATACTCAGCTTTAGGAGTTTTCCAAAGTGGTAACAGGTTCACCAATTTATAGCACCAACAGCAATGTACTGGAGAACCTGCGGATCCGTATCCTAATACTTTATATGACCAGACTTTAAAACCAAGCTCCTGAGTGGCTCAGTCAGTTAAGTGTCTGCCTTTGGCTTGAGTCATGATCTCCAGGTCCTGGAACAGAGCCCCGCATTGGGCTTCCTGCTCAGCAGGGAGTCTGCTTCTCTCTTGCCCCCCTCTGCTCCTCCCCACTGCTCATTCTCTCTCCCTCGCAAATAAATAAATATAATCCATAAATGAATGAATGAATGAATGAATAAAATGATATCTTATTTGTATTTTCCCCTAATTATCAATGATGTTCAACATCTTGTCATATCGGTCATGTGAATTTCCTCTTTCTTCACATGCCTACTCCTCTCTTTTGGCCCTTTTTAATTGAGTCATTTATGCTTTTACCTGATCATGTTTTTTATATTCTTCATCAGCTGTGTAAATACCTTCTTCCAGGTTTTTTCTTTACTCTGAGTATCTTTGGATTGTTTTTAATTCTAATTTAGTAAAATTTATCAGTATTTTCTTTAAGAGAGAATGATCTTTGTCTTCTGTAGAGGAAATCTTTCCCCACTGAAATATTAAATCTATTCACTGATTTTATAGTAAGAGTTTCTATAGTTTTGTTTTACACAATTGAGTTCTTAATCAATTTGGAGTTGATTTTCAGATGTGGTTAAAGATAATGATCCAATTTTATCTTTTACCATAAAGAAAACCATTTTTCCAATGCCTCCTTTCCCCACTGACAATGCCACGTATAACACAGAATGTGTCCGGGCTCTCCTTAGCCTGGTCCATTAACCGATTTGTCTAACCCATTGCCCTGTCCATAGTTATTACAGACTCAAACCATGCCTCCCCTCCCTCAATATACCCAGATTCTTGATCATCATCTTCAAAGTACCTTGGGTAGTCTTGGCCCTTTGCTCTTTGATAAATTTTATCATATAGTATGAAAAGCTCTGTTATGCTATAATATAATTTTAAAAAATAAAGATCAAACTTTGATTAAAAGTTTGGAACTTTCATCCCTCTCTCCTAACTCCCAGGTTAGACAAAGAAGTTAAAGATTCAGTTCACCACTAAAAGCTAAAGATTTCATCAACCATGCTCACACAATGAAACTTCCAATTGAAACAAAAACAAACACAAAACCTTAACAGTAGAATTCAGAGAGCTTACAAGTTGGTGAACACACTGAGGTACTAGGAAGGTGGCACACCTGGAAAGGTTATGCCTGTCCCCGTCCCCACTCCCCCCCTTACTTTGCCCTAAACATCTTTTCCATTTGCCTGTTCCTGAGTTGCATCCCCTATACTAAACAGGCAGTAGTACCTAAAGTGAGTCATTGTAGCAAATTACTGAACCAGTGGGGTGGGGGGATGGGGAAGTGGTGACAGTGGTTGCAGAAACCCCCAAATATGTAGTTGGCCACACACAGTGTGGGTAGCCTGGGTAACCCATTTCAGCTGGCATCTGAAACAGGAGTATTTCTGTGGGACTGAGCCCTTAATAAATAGGACACAAAATCGGTGTAAGAAGAATTATGAGTAAAAACAGCTCGCATGCTTTGACTGCAATTATACCGAACCTACACATCAGCTTAGAAAACCTGACATTTTAATCATTATGTCTTCCTATTTCTAATATAGTATTTTACTCTATTTATTTATCTTACTTAATATCTCTTAGTAAGTCTTCCCCATTGAGATTATTTCACATATCTTTTGCTGTATTTATTCCTAGCTGCTGCTAACCTGAAACGACTGTAAGTAACATCTTTTCATCATATTTTGAAGTTAATTGGCTACTGGTCTATAGACATTTAACTGACATGTATTAATCTTATATCCAGCTATTTCCTAAATTCTATTATAATTTCAAATTATGTCTAATCTCCAATTATGTTATTTATACATGATTGACATCATAAAGACTGGAAAGGCAAAAATAAACCTATTTTCTCCTTTTACCCTGGCTAGGGCCTCATAGACAATGTTAAATAATGAGGGAAAATTCCAACCTGAAAATCTCAGGCTATGGTAGGTTCTAAACTGAAAAGACTGGTCTTGAGGCATAATAGCTAGACATATTTCTTTTAATTCTTTAGCAATCAACAAGATACACAGTGGACTATGCCGAATCCTTGATTACAACCACATGTTTTGAGATTATCTCTATGGCAAATGTATTCCTACTACATTATTTGTAAAGTTCTGCTAAATTATACCATATTTAATCTTGCTATATACAGAATAAGCTAAGGAAAGAGATTTTAATTGCATTCTAAGAAACACCGTGGTACCATCAGAAAAACCTAGGTTTAAATTCTGACCCAACCAGCTGATTACTAGCCAGTCGTCTTAAAAACCAAGTTACTTAGCCTTCCTGTCAACTTCAGTTATCCTCATACATAAGAGGGAAAAGATAGTATTCATGTCTAGGTCATAAAATTTTTGTGAGAAAGTAAGACATAAAGAATTTAATTAGCACACTGGTACACCATAGTTTCAAAAATAATAATTACCTTCCCCCTCTGTTTATCCATATTTCATCAAGTTTCAGAAGACACCAATATTTCCGTGCACAATGATGTAAATCACCATGAATTCTAAAAGCACCTTTTTTTTTTTTTTTTTTGACGAACTAGAATATTGTCACAGAAGTGAAATAACTACATGATCAGTGGCATCTTGGAACTCTTCAAAAGTAGATTTCAAATAAATATATTCATAACTAGCAACTGCTGCTCAAAACATAAAAACATGTACATAAAGATTATAATATCCTTTAAAAGGATCAATCAATTCATATTTTACCTGGCATATCTGCTTGATCAATTTGAGCCATTGTTATTAAATGCCTGTTAATCAGCTCCTAAGAAAAGAAAACAAGTATATTTACATATAAACATAGCTTCTGAAATTGGATTTTCTATTATAACTAAATAACATAAGTATTAATATTTTGGGGTATGTGTACTTTTTAATGTTAATAATGTGAAATGGTATTTCTAATAATGATAAAATGTCTAACTAGATAGGACAGACCTAGCCACAATTAGGGTTGGGGTGAAGTAGCTGTCTATAACCCAAAGCCCATAACTAACCCTGTAGTGGCAAACTCAAGGCCAACTGTAAGCTTGTCAGTAATTCACTTGTCAACACTATACTGGTACAACTTACTTCTGTAAAATAAAAATTTTTCTGGGAATATAAGTATAAAATGAAATTCTACATATCAAATAGCACCTAGATTAGTTTACCCTAAAAAAACTATTTTATAAAACCTACTTTATAGAAAATATTAAGCTCTTTTAAAATGAGGTTTATTTCTAGGCTATACTACTTATTCTCATCCTATAGATATTAGCAAAAAGTTGTCTGAAGGTTAGAAACCATTTAAATAATTTATTTAATAAACGTTAGAGAGACTTTTCAATGTACAGGATAGGAAGTATAAAAAGGTGGCCCATTTAAACAGCTTGTCTGTTCTATGTCCTAATACATACTTGCGATTTTCTTGAATAACAGGTTTCCTTAAATAAATCAATGAGAACTCATAAATTCTAAATTCTATCTACTTTAGTACAGCATGTTTGATTAAGTTGTATGATTTGAAAAGAGCTTTGTTCTTTCTCCAGTTGTTTGCTAAAGCACAACAGACATGAAGTATGTCCACCAGGGACTCTGAAAGCATACCTGTCGGAGTTCATCAGCCATGAAGAAGGAAGGTGCATTTGCTTTTGGTTGCATATAAGCAACATGAGGTGCAGTTGGAGGATAAATATGATAGTTTGGAAATACCTAAAAAGGTAGGGAGGGGGGAAATGTAATGACCAACTGTTCTCAACTGATAAGCTTTATCATTGATAAAGTTTTAATCTTTAAATGACAGTGATAGATAAGTGGATACATTTTAATGATAATGAATTAAACACCTCACAAGACCTGTTATTACTATACTTTTTGAATGAACTCACTTTAAAAAAATCTCATAATGTAATAATGAATATAAAAATCTAATGAGAAAGGAAACATTTCTTCAACTACAGTAAAATTTAACTTCCAATGAGAAGCCAAAGCTGCTCTTTGGAAGAAAAGTTATAGTTTGTAAATATTTTTTAAAGCAGTTGCAAGAGAGGATGAAAGCAGATATTCAAAGTGTTTGGATTCAGTCAGATAATGAGGTAACATTGCCCTGGCTCACCAAAGAACCACCCCCTTGACGGGCTTTTTGTGGCCAACCTGAACAAACCGTTGTGTACATACTGGCTAAACACTTCTCCCATCCAAGTACTAACCAGGCCCGACCCTGCTTAGCTTCTGGGATCAGACAAGATTGGGCGTGTTCAGGGTGGTATGGCCGTAGACCTGGCTAAACACTTCAAACTGCAAGTAAAGAGGACCAGCTGACTTACTCTGGGTCTGGGTTTGCTGCTTAGGTGAACAGAAGGGAGCAACAATCTACTTAAATACTGTCTGGGCAAACTACAGCCAAGTTACTAAATCTTCCAGCTTCTTGGAACTGAACTCTTCCCCACCCCTTGCTGCTTCTCTCTTCCTATGCCTCTCCTTCCTCTTCACCGGTCCCTGACACAAAATCGACATACATTCTAAACTATCTTTTCTTTCTTCATTTTACAAGCTGAAACACTACCCCCCCACCCCGCCCTTTGAAAAATGAATTCAGCTGATTTCTGCTGCCCTTAGATGATTACTCTTGCTCTGAATCTCAATCAGGAAGTGGTTTCGCAATACCTGTAAGGTTTCCTTTGACCTTTATCTGTAGGGAGAATAATACCTCCTTTTTCTTGCCTTGGTTTTCTTACACCAGATAGCACAGTTTGGCTTAACCACCTCAGGTTTACCATGAGCATATTTTTAAGAGTGGTCTGAAGGGTAAAAACATCATAAAAATGTGCCATATATAATCTCTACAAAAACAGTTGAGACAGTTTTGTGACAAAAGAACCTCTTTATAGATTAAATTTTCTCTTTCTACAAATATGATAAAATATAACAAAAATGTAAATAATTATAAAATATAATAAACCCCCAAAAAAGGTAAAACATTGATGGAATTCTTACTTGAAAGAACCAAGGAAAGTCTCTACTCTACCTCAATTATTTGACCTTCTGTTCGGCAAGCTGTTCTGTGATAATTTTTGAAAGATCTCTGACCAAAAACAAAACAAAACAGAACAAAACTATTAGCTATTTATTAGTTTTTAAAAAGCATTTTACATAATTTACAAGTACTTCTATAAATGTTTTCACATTTATTTCTCATAAGAAAGTCAGGTATTATTATCCCCACTTACAACTGGGGAAATGGGCTCAGGGGTACCAAGATTCAAAAGTCACAAAACAATGGCAGGACTGAGACTCTTAAAAAATATAAAAGAACTCTGTCATCTTTCCATTCAAATTGCCTTTTAGTAAATATTAATCAAAATAAACCATTAATTTAACTTGTGAGATCAAAATCTGCTTACTAAAATCCAAATATACTTTTCATCTAAAATTGATGAAACTATCGTCTGAAATTATGTCAAATGTCTACAATTTAGATCAGCTCTTATGTTTTCATAGAATTTGCCTTTCTAACTCACAAGCTCTTCGACTACTACTTATTTTACTGTATTAATTAAAAAACAATTTTTGAACACAGATATAATAATTAAGCTAAAAGGTACAATTTGTGGAACATGACATTTCCCTCTGCCCTTTCCCTCCTCCCTCCCTTGTTAGTTCTTTCCTCACCCATGATCAGGGCCTCCCCTGGGTTTCCACCCTCCTTACCAAAAACCCATTTTGGAGACCTCTTATCACTACATGTCCTCCACTATCCAGAATCACTGCCTCATCTGAAGCAAGAGTTAATCATGAGTTTGCTTTCAGTAACTAGGATAAAAAACCATCTACTTTCTCTGACTTCTTACTAGAGGTAAAACTACCTATAACCATAAACAAATGTAGCAAACCTCAACTCTAGGTAGCACAAGTATAAGGTAACCCCATGAACAAAACATGCCATGAAGTACTAAACTAGAGCTTGAATATAATCTAATTTGTGATTAAAACCAGATTTGTCCAAAACTGGAGTTATTATTACTGCAGAAACAGTTTACTTTGAAGAGATAAGGAGAGATGAGAATTATCATCTAAGTTAGAAAATCAAATACTTTTTCACATCATAATAAAAAGATGCAAGAGGGGGTAAACTTCCTCATTAATCTCATTAATAGTAAGAGTACTATCACTTCTCCTTTAATGCAGACATACCATTCCACTCAAAGGTGCTGGGGTTGTGTCTGTATAGAAGTAAGTTGTCCCACCGACAGTTTCCTTTTGGATCACCTGACCAGAAGATGGAGTCTGAGAAACAGGATTATTAACAGGTGTAGAGGCACTAGAAGGCACCATGTAATTTGCTGGATTTGGAGTGTGACTTCTTCTTCTAGGAGCAGGAGAAGTATGCGGAGTGATCTTGGGAGAATGAAGAGGGGAAGATCCAGCAGACAAGGACATTCCTGAAGAAGATGTAAAAATGTTTCTTAGGGAGCAAAAATTGGTTTTAAAGAAACACATCTGGAAAATTAAAATGCAAACATTCATTTGGAAGAAACATCATCTTTAGCAAATTCAAGGGCAAAAATAAAAGCCATAATTTTATCTTGGTTTGTTTTAGAGAAAGCTTTGATGAAAGCAAATGTAAAGATGTTTCTTTTTTCAAAGATAGACATTTTCAAATAAACTAGGAAATTTATTGCAAGAATAGTCTCCTCCATATCAAGGTTTACATGAGAAACTTCAACAGTAAGAATCATTAGTAATTTGACAAATTAATTTAATGGAAAAATGAGAAATAACAAACTGGGACTCTTAAAAGCCTTTTTAAAAGCCTTTCTTTCATAAAGGACCCAATTCCCTTTTTGTGAAGAATCATTTAAAGCTATGGCTATTAACAATACAAACACCACGTTACCCTTAAGTACTATCGTATTAAAAATCAAACTATTTAATGAGTTTTACTAGACTTCTTTTGGCCAAATACAATTAACAGAATGGTTTGAAAAAGCAAAACAACTAAGTCTAGTCTTAGCTGAAATACATGACAGCTTACACATTACATTTTTAAATCAAGCAATATACTGTTCTGATGCCTTTTATCTTTAACTCTAAATAGGCATATACTAAAACAAATGAAAATTTCTGCAGATGCATACTTTGTAAAATCAGGCCAACTGATGCCACTAGATTCTAACAAAAGTTTTATTCAAACGCAACTAGTAAGAAACCATTCTTTGTAAGGCATCCACTATTATGATTCTAAGGTGAAGAAAGGGAAAGGATAAATGTCGTAACCCTTCAGGAGATTCCAAGCTAGCTGAGAAAACAAGACCAGGTCACATGTAAAAGACAAAAAATGACTTACAAAAACACTCAAATATAAATTAATATACTGCAAACTACATGCATAAATGCAGATGAAATGCAAATTAATTAAAACCAGGTAGGTTAATCAAAGGCTTAATGGAGGTGATCAGTTCTGAGCAGAGATTGAAAGGGGTTTCTAGAGCTACAGTTACACTTTCTGAAAAAACTCGGGCTTATCCACAAACTGTTTTCTGGCCATTTGGGGAATGACTAAAACCCACACCTTTAGAGTAAGGTGCCATCTCACAATGCAAGGAAAAAGTTGACCAAAATGCCTCTGGTCAGAGAAATATAATTAACAGGGACATGAATTTCAATGTTGAGACATTCATAAAAAACCAACATTGTTTTTTGGAAAAGATGTAGCTGGACAAAACTAAAGTGAGAACTGAGATTAACACTAACTTTACTCTGAACAGCTCTTTGCACTTTTTAAGAGCCTTGACTTAATTATTTTGTCTGGTTTTCTGAGCAACTAAATGAGTTGGGCAGGTGACGCAGGTCAAGTTACAAGCACCATAGTAGAGATCAGAATTCAGACATCAAGAGGTTTTGATTTGACCAGTGACATTTGTGCAAATTCAACAGCAAAGCCAGGACTCAAACCCAAGTCTCCAAACTCCAAACGTAACACTCCTACTGCTATAACACAGTGTCTACTGCACTGAAATTAAAATAGGCCAGGCATTCTCAAGTACGTCTTAAATGTGTCTGACAGACTTTAAAAATCTAAACTGCTTTTCAAAAAATCATTATTTATAAGGAAGCCAGGCTACTAAATTAAGATATAAGCTTTTTTTTTTTTTAAAACTGTCCAGAGTTCTATTTTTCTAACTCTATATTACACATTTAATTGAAGGATAATCCAAAAAGCAAAAATTGAATTATTTAACTATTTTCAAAAGATAAATACTCCCCACTTACCTAATGTGAAATGCATTTAAAATAGTTTTCCTAAAGCTAGTGTCCAAGTCTTTCCAAGACAAAGCCAGCCAAGCCACCAAAGAGGAATAAATCTGTTTACCACCTTTAAACTTAAAGTAACAGCAACAAACAACAGCTATCAATTCTTGAGCACCTTCCATGTGGTGGACCCTAATAAAAGTACTTCATATACACCAGTCTATGTAATCCTCACAACAACCCTGTGAGGTAGGTATATAGTATTCACCTCACTGCAAAGAAAAAACTTTTTAAATGTATTGTAAGGACAAACCTAGGTTATTAAACCAAAGAACCAAGACTCAACTCAGGTCTCTTTGATTCCAAAGCCTGTGCTCTTAGCCAATATGCTATTCAGTCGCCCAGTTCCTAAGTCTTGTACTAGAGAGCCGAAAGGGGATCCATTGCCCATGGTAGTAGCCAGTACTCAGTTTGTGACTACGTGAGCCACACAGGGTGGAGGAGGTGCAGCCTGGGGTGCAAGGAAAGATTCTGACATCAAAGTAGGTGTGCAAGTGAGACAAAAGGTAGACTCTCTCTTTAAGGCTGAATACATGGCAAAAGATTTACCAAAAACAATCTGTGGTCAGTTAAGAAGGAAATTCAAGTATACTAGAATTTTTAAGTCGTAAAGTAAAAGCTTTCTCTTAAGAATTTGTAATTTTGTAGCTATTCTAATTGAACATTGCAGCACTGAAATCTGAGTTCATATATCTGAGCTGAGGCGGATTACAGTTATTTAAATACATTCAAAATGAAACATGTACACTATTAAGCATCACCACTCATAGGGGCAACAGGCTATTTAAATGTATAGGAAGCTAAAAATGAAATTAACTCCTAAGTTACCGAAATATCAAACCGAGTCACATAAGGCACAGCTTTGTGCCACCAGAATACTTTACAAACATGTTAAAGAACTGAGCAAAAGATGCACACATCTGCTCAAAGAGAGGTATTCTGTACCTAACTACTGTGAAGACAATGGGCACAACATAGTTAATGTCAACTGCCTAGATACAACACTAACTTATCCACAGCACAAAGAAGTAGAACAATATTACAGAAATGAGTAGTCAAAAATAAAGACGAATTAAAATGAACAGATGTGGTTTTATCTCTCTCACATGTAAACACTCCTTTATAAGTTCCATCTTTCCTTATACTAGGGATAAGTGCTACTTGTGATTATTACAACACCAACACCCTGCTCTTCACTGGTATTCAACCACCAGAACACTAAAGCAAATATAGTAACCACTGAGGATACTGTACCGTAAGAGACAATCTGGAAGAATGAAAATCTGTATTTAAAAAATGATTCAGAAATATTTCATTTTTGTATTTACTTTTTGTGTTAGTTTTTGTAGTTCACTCTTAGAATGACATTTTGGTGACATCAGATACCATAACTACACTATAATTTATTAGGTGAATATGCAAACTGTGAGACCTAAATCATATATGTTAAATTAACTGCTTTAGAACATTTAAAACAATCTTCTCTTAAATGTATCCTAATTCAAATAAAAGTGAGGAAACAGTAAAGAGATGCTCCCTGGAGGAGATAACCAGAGGAATTAACAAAATGTAGAAATGATATAAAAAAACCTCAAGGCTAATATATAGAGACAAAGTTATCAGTGTTTTTGGATGACATGATTCTATACATGAAGAACCCAAGAAAACTAACAAAAAGACTCTTGTAAGTAATGACAGAATTCATTAAAGTAAATGGTTACAATATTAATCTATACTAAATGAACAGCATTCCTAAATACAAGCAACCAGTTAGGGCAATACTGTTTCTTGGGAATGTGGAGAGAATGAGGTAACATGATACCCTCCGCTCAACCCCCATCAATGCTGTGAATAGATGGAACTACGAGATATAATACGACCCAAATTTAAAATATAGCTCAGGTAAAAAAGAACAACAACAACAAAATTCCAAGAGTAAGAAATTTTTAAAAAATTTGGAATTATGAGGTTATACTGTGGGTAGTTTGAGAAAAAACCTAGGCTAATTGAGGCTTTAATGCCCACATGAGAATATGAAACATGGTCTTCAGCCCATAACACATGGGGAATGGAACTCTAATCTCAGTGTGAAGCCAAGAAGTCTGGAATAGCTGCCACATCAGTGAATGTAGAATGAGAAAATGTCTTTCTACCTACTGGTGCATAGAGGCAAAAAGTAAGCTTGCTTGTGGAAGAGAGATGGAGGAAAGAAGAAGGGTGGGGTTGTAGCGAGAGAGAAGAACTCGGTGCCTGTATCATGCACAGGTATAGGAAAAAAAATTCCCAGAAGACATGTTATAGGCATCCCAGTGAGAAATTAATATAAAGCTTGAACTGCACTGGACACTTGCATGAAGCAAACACCAACTGTTCTGATGAATGCTTCTACAACTCAGAACACACAAAAACTCGATCTCTCCTCAGAAAAACAATCCCACTTTTTAAAAGAACTCCCAAAATAAGAGTCAGCATCACAATATACTTGAGAATTAATACCCTGAGAAAAACGAATCTCAGAAAACAGAATGCTGTAAAAGACATAAAACTAAAATGATTGAAGACATGAGAGAAATGACAAACATCTTGAAAAAAACAGAGTATCTGTTCTTCTGAAACAGAACTAGACTCTTTAAGAGTGAAAAACAATCACTGAAATTAAAAGGAAAATTCAATAAGGGGCTAGTATGCAGAATATATAAAGAACTCTTATCACTCAACAATAAAAACAAATTTAAAAATAGGCAAAGGATGTGAATAAACAGTTTCCAAAGAAGATATACAAATGGCAAATAAGCATATAAAACAAGCTCAACAATCATTAGTCGTTAGAAACATAGAAATCACAACCACAAAACCACCTCATACCACTAGAATACAATCAGAAACATGGACAGTAACAAATATTAGCAAGCAAATGGAAAAACTGAAATCCTCATACATTGCTGATGGGAATGTAAAATGATGCAGTCACTTTGGAAAACAGTTCGACAGTTCTTCAAATTGTTAAGCATAGTTATCCTATAACTCAAAAACTCCACTCCTAAGTATGTTACCCAAGAGAACTGAAAGCATATGTTTAAATACACACTTGTACCTACATGTTCATAGCAGCATTATGGATAATAGTCAAAAAATAAAAACAACTCAAATGTCTATCAACTGATAAATGTCTATCAACTGATAAATGTGTAACTAAAATCTGATCCATCCATACAATGGAATGTTATTCACCCATGATAAGATGGGGGAAATCTGATATGTGCTATAACATAGATAAAGCCTGAAAACATTAAGTGAAAGCAGCCAGACACGAAAGGCCATTTATTATATGATTCTATTTATATGAAATGTCCAGAACAGGCAAATCCTTTACAAACACATAAGTCAATTAGTGCTTTCCAAGGACTGGAGATAGAGAAAATGGGGAGTCACTACTACTGGGTATGAAGTTTCCTTTTAGGGTGAAGAAATGTGGAATTAGACAGTGATGACGGCTACACAGTTGTGAATATGTTAGCATACTCACCACTGAACTGTATACTCTGAAATGGTGAATTTCATGATTTGGGGGGTTTAACTCAACCAACAAACAAACAATAAAAATATTGGGCTTAACTAGAAATATTGAGCTTATATTAAGAAGAGATTAAAACTCTAACAGAAACAAAAGGTGACTCAAAAAAAAGGAAATAAATACTCATACTTACTTGTTATAAACATTTCAATTCTACCCTTAACTAATCCTAGTTCAATATAATACCAATAGAATTTTTTATAATTAGGCAAACCAATTATAATTATGTGAAAAAATAAACATTAAGAATAGGAAAATTACTAAAGAAAATTAAGCAGAGTAGAAGAACAAAAAAAGGTAAAAGAAGAAAAAAGTATGATATAAGACCAGAAAATAATAAAAAGTGATAAAAGCTACACTAATTTTAAAAAAAAGCTACAGTGATAAAAATGTTTGATAAAGAGTCACATAAATAGTGGGTCCATACAGAACGGGCACAGAACTTGACCTCAAATACGTATCAAGAAATACGATAAAGGTGGCATTTCAAACTTTAGTGGAATAGAGGACAGCAGTCAGATATGACCATTTACTGCTGGCACTAAATGATACAATGAATACAGATATAAGCAAAGCTAATTATTTAGAAAAAAAAGATATAAGCAAACTGACTCTTTCATTCATTTTACCCACATAAATTTCAAATAAATATTCAGACTGAATACTTAAGAGTTCAAGAAGAAAAGTGCCTCAAAGAATATTTTAAAAAACACAATGTTATGAAGACACAAAATGAAAAAGTCAAAAGAAAATGTTGTCAATTTAACTTCTTCAAAAATAAATTTCCTACACAGCAAAAAAAGATACTTCCAATACTTAAGAAAAGGCTAATCTGCTTAATACAGTTCTTAAAATCATTAAGACAATGGAAAGCAATTAAAAGCAAAAGGAAAAATTACACTACTAGTCATTTTGTGGACAAGAAAAATAAATGCCTCAAATATAAAAAAAAGAAGACGCGGTTATTTCACAAAGAGATGCAATTTAAGACCAGCATTACCACTGGTCTCCTTCACAGACTGGCACAAACTTAAAAAGTTTATTTCAACAATTATTAAAAAGGTGGGTAGCATATAGATACTGTCACACACTTGTAATATCAGTTATTACAATCTCTTGGAAATCAATCTGGCAATACCCATCAACTAAGACTTTTTAATTGACAGGATAATGGTAAACAATTCAAAGCCATAAAATGAAAAATAAAAGCTGGGAACTCCATAAAAGTGGGTATTTTTGTCTTGCTCATCTTTTAGGCCCACAGGAGTCACTGAATAAATGCTTCACAAAAAAGCGCTCAAGTTACTTTTAAATCCCTACTAGGAAAAAACAAAAAGTAATTATTTTTTTCTTTCAGAGAAGTTAAAAAAAAGATGCACTCTCAAATACAGATGCAGCTGAGATGCCAAGAGTAAAGATCTCCCTAAATGTGAAACAT
Organism: Martes martes; assembly: GCF_963455335.1. Lineage (NCBI taxonomy): Eukaryota > Metazoa > Chordata > Mammalia > Carnivora > Mustelidae > Martes > Martes martes. Next base: position 73,992,756 of record NC_137890.1, read on the forward strand.
CAGAAACATTTCCTTTTAAAATCAAGACCATGACAAAAAATGCCAATTATGACTATTTCTAAATAATACCACATTAAAGGCCTTAGCCAATGCAACAAAATGATAGAAGAAAGGTTGTAAAGGAAAAAAATAAAACTATGATTATTTGCACACATACAAGAATCTATAAAATATTAGAAATATCAACGTAACCAACATACAAAGGTCAATCCCATTATCTACACACTAGATACTTCAAAAAACTTTATTTTTTAAAGACACCAATTATAATGCCAACAAATACTATGAAGTGTTTCAGAAGCTCTAACAAAATATATGTAAGACCCGAACACAGAAAATTACATAACTCTGTAGAAAGACCTGGAAAAAAGGAAAAGAATAGATAGCCCATGTTCACAGATACAAAGATGTAATGATGATGATTCTCTTCATCTAAAGATTCAATGCAACTTCCATGAAGACACCATGCTGCCTCATGTATCCACAAGTCTCCCAAACTCCTTCCTCCTCTGGGACATTAATCAACAACCCTCCTGGCCAACACCAAATTCTCTAAACCCCGTCCTTATGGTAAATTCCAAATCATCCTTCTAAAAAGTCTTCTCACTCTATAAAAAATTTTCTCAATACCCATATATTAAAATTATTCCCATCATTTTGGATTTTCTTTTGCAGCAGGTACCACACATTTTGTCTCTTTGTAGAAAAGAACCATATACCTTAATCCTCTCTGTATTCCTAACTATACTTTGTTATAGCACAGTTGTCAGCACACAAGAAATCTGTTAAAAATAAATAAATATAGAGGTGAAAGTTTCCTCTTTTTGACATCAACAACCAAGATGCTAAAAAGAGCAATAGCCATGATCAGGAAATGGAGAATGCCATCACCAGAATTACCTGAGTATAACAAGAAGTTGGGAAGAAAAAAATCAATGTGTATGCTATCGAGTGACACAGATGTTGACCACTGCTATTTAAAAGCAAATGTGAAACAAGCCAAACACTGCTGTGAAAGAAAGAGAGGAATTTGCAAGAATTTGGAGTGAAGGACATTGTTCTTACAGAACAGTTTGATTATTCTAGCATTACTCTTTCCAGGTTAATGTAGCTTGGATAAAATTAGCTTATGCTAATAATTTTAACAAAGTTCCAATAACCAAATTAAATCCCCAATAATAAATTGTCATGTTATGACTATACTGAAGAGAACAGTTTAAATAAGAAATTATCAAAATACATCTCATACTGAACAGATGGAACTTAAATTGAAGAAAAATAGAAGAAGCATTATCTTCCCAGCAACAGAGTCAATATTTGGTGCCTCATCCAAGAGAAAATCATACTAAGGAATTCATGTGATAAAATCCAGTTGGTACAAAAAACAAAGTTACTACTAAAATTATATATCTTAATTTACTCATTTTTTTAATGAAATTCCCCAATAACACCACCCTCCTGAAATAAACTGATACACAGTTACAGCCCAAAACACAGACACTAAGTTTTTACTCCTAAACTCTAACAGGGTCTTAAACAGAGCAACAATACATTCTTTTCTTCGACTTTGCTGATGATTTAAAGGATGGGTATAAGAGGTCAACTCCAAAGTAAGGTTCAGAAGACTTCCCCTGACTTGCTCTTTCAGTGCTTCAGACACAAACTTTAATTCTTAGTTCATTTCTATCACTAACTGTTCTTAGCAGAAAGAGAAAGTGAGTTTCAGTATTTTATTGTAATCATTTTAACAATTAAAAGTTTGGGTATCACGGAGTTATTTACAATTTGATTATCTGCAATTTGCAATCTGCCAAACAAATTATTTGAAATTTGCAACTGTCAAATAAATTCCCAAGACACTCTAGGTAACTCTACTGTATGCAGGACAGATTTCTACTGAACAGAACCTCTTGAAATAAAATGTTAAGATTTACAGAATAACATGAGAAATGGACTAAACTCTCCACACAATAATTACTGTATAAATAAAACTGCTTTAAAATATAATCAATCCTTAAGAGTTTCTCCATAAATTTAGTAACAAAGATCCTTGGCTGGGGGGTCCTCAGGACCACCCCCATGTTTAGAAATTCACTAGAACGCAAGGGATTCAGCTTATAGTTGCACTCATGGTGAAGATTTATCACAGCAATGTAACAAGCATACACATCCATTATCTCAAGGGGAAAACACACAGGTAGAGCCCAGAGGAATTCATGTGTAGGTTTCCTTAGGCTCTCTTCCTTTCATGAGGGTTCACACAGCTCACTATTCCTGCAGTAACACGTGTACAATACATGTGGTGTGCAGCATAAACCAAACTATTTACCTAAAGAATCAAGGAACAATAAACCACCCTCACAGGCTGTGGAACAACAGGAACACTCCTTAACTCCAAGTTCCTGGACATCAGCCAAGGGCCAACCTTGCAAGCAGGCTTTTTCAAAGACAAGAATCTTTAGCCTGCTATGTTAGCTCACTTCTTCACAGACACCTTGAATTGCATCCAGTATAGTCACCACTGTTTCGTAATTTTGCTCTATAGTAAAGTGAATATTGTTACAGAAAAATCTAAGGGCAAATGTTTTGTTTTTCCCATCTAAACACATGCCTCAGGGAAGGAACAGAAGAAAAAAAGTAAACCTTAAGATAGGGCAGTGAATTTCACTACTTTTTATCTACACACCTTTAGGAAAGATTACATATATTAGTGACATATACACGATGGCTAGGAAATACAGCAAAGAAAAATTAAATGTAGTTCATATAAAAAGGAGCTGAACCTATGTGCTTCATCAGCTCCTATCTCTTAAGTATTTGAACTATTTAAATATACACACTAAATGTTATGGCTTATACTAAGATTTTAGCTTCTAACACTAAATAGAAAAGACTTGTACTATCAATAGTTAGGTTGTATTTCTTAGCTTCTAGCCTACAAAAATTGTAGAAGCTATTCAAAAAGTTTACTTACTTAAACATTAGAAAATTATGAAATAAAACTTTAGACTTAGTAAATAACTGCTGGATTCTGAGGAATCCTACAGAGAATCATCCAGGCTATGATTTGGTATATGCATCAAAAAGTAGCTGCTTTCAGTTTCAGTAGCTTAAAAACTATTCACAACCTTTATCCCAGAAATTCTAGTTCTAGAAAGTATCCTAAGAAATCACCCTAAATCCTGAAAGATATTTATAGTTAAGATAAATGTATATATAGATATTTATAGTTAAGATAAATGTATATATATATAATAGAACATACACATATGCTTTTTTTTTTTTAAGATTTTATTTATTTATTTGACAGACAGAGACACAGTGAGAGAGGAAACACAAGCAGGAGGAGAGAGAGGGAGAAGCAGGCTTCCCGCCAAGCAGCGAGCCCAATGCAGGGCTCGATCCCAGGACCCTGGGATCATGACCTGAGCTGAAGCCAGACACTTAAAGACTGAGCCACCCAGGCACCCTATATGCTGCTTTTTAAAAGATAACACTATGATTCAACTTTTTAATAGATACAATAACTTTTTAAAAACCAAAGGCAATTTGAAGGTTAGAGAAAATATTCTCAATCAACTAAAGTCTATTAAGATGCTAAGAATGGTTTTAGGGGAAAACAGCTCATTTTAAGTGATGCATTATAATGTGAACTAAAATTTTTCTCATGACATAGTTATTTGATCCAGTTAGGAAATATAGAAAAGCCAGTTAAATAATTAATAACATTACCTAAAATAAAATCAATTTCTTTTAAGTTTACACTCTGAATAACCTTGAGCATAAGCTTGTTTGATAAAATATTAAAGTCACCATCACCTATATTGCCTTATAATAAAAGAACATAGAAATTTAAAAATCCTAAATTTGGAAAAATCCTTAGTCAATATTTTTGTTTCGTTATAATCACCCCACTGAGTCACTCTTAAAGTCCTAATTATCTTTTTAAAAATAATTAAGAATCTACTTAATTATCTACTAAAGAGAATTAAGAATCTACTTCATGAACTTACCAATAGTTTGAAGAAAATATTTTATAACTTCCAACTTTTAAGCCAGAAGTAGACTAAGTTTTTTCTCTCTTCTTACAAATCAGACAGTTGGGGCCCAGTGATTTGTTCAGTCATAGAAATTTAGTGATCATACAAATGAAACTAGAATCTAGGCCCCTTGAGTGCTAATACAGCTCAAGAGTAGTACTCATGCTGTTGAATTTAACCTAAATTTAAATCCCTAATGACTATATAAAAGTAACGTACCTAGAAGGAAAAGTTATAGTATAAAGAGAAAACCTGGTTAAAGGCAGAAATGGCAAGTTTTTGCAAGTCAAATATAAAATATTAAAGGAAGGGAGAATGGTGCAACCAATTAAAAACACTGATCTGTTAAAAAGTTTCTGGAATTCTACATAAGTCTCAAAATGATACCATCAGTCCTAAAGGTTTAGGTACTATGAAAAGAAATATGTGACTATGAAGCCATGTATACCTGCCAAGACAAGAGTGATTCAGAAGGCCCTTGAATTTGAAAATTATGTTAGAATCAGAGTTTCTAAAGAATCCTAGCAATATGGATGTCTAGGTTATTTTATTTATTAAAGATTTTTTAAACTTATATATCTAGTGACATTAATTTTTCTCCCCCCCCAAAAGTTATTATTAAATTGAAGGATGCGTTTTATAATAGATGGCACCTGAGAATCCAGGAAAATATGGTAAATCTAGATTATGGTTCTGATCACTTTTCTGCCAAACAAGGGGACTGAGAGCAAGATTCTTCAAGATCTTGCCATCAAGTAAAAAAGTCTATTTTAATAAATTTTAATTTGGAAACATTTTACTATCACTGTTAAGCCACAAACTGAGGTAAGAAAACTTTCAAATAAATATACAACTGAGATAATGGTCATACAGGCATGTGTGTATTTTAAATATGGATCTAATCCTTGAATAGACTGTACAAAATAAAACAAACCAGCACCCAAAAAGCAACAGAATTAGGAAGTAATAGCTAAGATAATAGGCTTTACTTCTTTCCCCATAATAATTTCATCATCCCATCAAATTAAGCTTTGCAAATAATTATCAAAACTGGCTAAAAATGTTCATAATTAAAAGTACCAGGTTTGAGGTCAAAATAACCATGCAACTAATGAATCTATGTATAAAAGCTCATTATCTACAGCCCAATTTTCCAAACTCTGACATGACAGATGATCATTTGCACTTCAAGCCTGAACAATAAAAGATATTTAGTAGTGAACTAAAATACTGGCTAGGTAAAATTCCCATTATTTTATATATTCTAAATCATGCTAACTTTCAAATGACTAAAATAAATATATTTGCAATCCTAAACCACAGGATTATGTGTGTTACCTACAGACGTACTTTTGGCCAAAATATTCCCTATGACATGCCATACTCCATTTTTAAAGGCCTCCAAAAAGACAATCCACAGTATTCCTGAATAATTTACTATGGCCTAGAATATTAGGATAAATACTTGCTTTCTGTAGTTTAAATCCCTCACTGTTTCAGATTTTAAAATCTATTTATTTAAACATAATTATTCTCATTTCCTCAAAGATTGATACTAAAAAATACTGTACTTTTCAAGGCAAAAATTGGTAATTATCAAAAGCATATCACAATATTAACCACAAGCCAAAATGTAAATTATTCACAGATCTAGTAAAATACACACTAATCAAATTAAGTTCAATTTAGTCCTAGAAGTTTCACACCACAAATGCAAACTACCTTTGCAAAGATCAAACAACCCAAATGCCAAAAGGTTTACTTGAAAGAAATGTTTACAACCCCATGTGAAAAAAGGGTACTTGGATTCAGCAAAATCCTATGCTGACCTCGTGAGGGTGTACTAATTCTTGCTGGCAACAAATAGCAGTAAAATTTCTATACTTTAAAGAATTGTTCCATGAAGTGTGATAAAATGAAAACGGAGTCAATAAGGATATTCATGTTAATTGCCAGAACTGATTCCTTCACAAACCCTGTTTTCACAACAGCAACCCCTTATGATTAGGGGAATTAAAAGTTGCTGAACTCAACAATCCCTTCAGTTAAACCAACAGACCCCTCATAGAGCTGTCCAACGCTGCCCAAACTATCCATCCTTTAGTCGGATCAGTCAGTTTCATGAATTGTAGGATTTATCTTCAAGTCCAGGGCTGACTCAGAGGGTAGCTTGTTCCCTAGAGAAAACAACCAACAAAAATCAGAACAGCTACTGCTCATAAGCTCTTTCAACACCCAAGTGGAAAGGACAACTTACTGGGTCCAAAAAATAGTTCAACTTCCTTTCAACTAGAGAAATAGCCAATAAACTGAAGGCAGCTATGTGCCATAGGTCTTGGTTAAAGCTTTCACTCAGTTACAGCAAAGAAATGTTAAATAGATTAAAAAGCTTATATGAAAAGCTATCACACAAACTATATAGTTTCTCACTCAAGAAGAAATTTACAGGGAATATAAACGAAAAGTATTCCAAGGGCCAAAGCTGTTGTTTTGTTTTGTTTTTATCTTTGAAGAGCTGATTTTTGTGTGTGCATGCACACACGCACACTTGTTCGTGCAAGAAACAGAGAGTGAAGTGCGTGAAAATTAAATGTCGCCACCCAGAAGTAGTCTACATGTCTTAGGGTAGCTATATTTAACGCCATACATAAAAAAACTAGTGAAGTGTTACATAATCCCTTAAATCCAAGATCTTCATTCATTAGTTACAAAAAATACTCTGAATCAAAAGATAAAAAGAGTAACATGTTCTGTTTCAGGACTTGGCAATAGTAGGTTGCCTTCCCTATTATTTCTAAAACCCAAAAATCAACATGCACAGCCTTTGAGCTTCGAGATATACACAACAGAACTAGGGGGCCTTTCCACTTCAGGAGTTAGGGATTTTGTCCACTATATCATGCTATTATGGAAAAGGGAAGCAAAAAACTCAGTAAGAAAGGCAACTAGGGATCTCAAGCTAATTTCAGAACACAGAAATGTCATTTTGTCCTTTCACATGAATTAGATTAAAAGATTTTCATAAAACAAATACGTTACTCAAGACTGTCTCCAAAAAGAATCATGAAGGTGACCAATACAACTAGAATCATGAAGGTGACCAATACAACTTTTCATTTTTTAAAATTTATTAATTCTATTACTTACTCATTCAAGTGTGGAAAAATTCTAATCAAAATCTTTCCCTTGTCATTTTCAAGTTGTAATTAGAAAATTCTTGATTCTCAACTAAGAATCTCTGTGCCTGAGCTCAGATTTATGGAAGATAAAACTAGCAGAACCGATACCCTGCCTTGAAAATTGTACTCAGTTGCATATAAGCATCTGACACTTTGGTCATTTGCAGGGGTTTCTGCTTCGGTTTGGCCTTAAAGTCTTACTGACTCCTCACATTCCCAGCCTTTGTCAGGAAAGAGCTGAGCCCTAATGAGCTAAGACACATAACTGCACATCACTAGAGAGTCACTCAAATCACTGTCTGTATTCTGTGGTTCAGAGGAAGAACTCAGTTCAGAAAAGCTCCAACCCTCCCAGCTTCCTTCATTATGTACTGGTAAGTTCCCTCCTACTGAAAAATAGGCCTTGTGGGCCAGTGGTTTTCAAACTTTATCAGGTAAAACCCTAGGCTTCCAGAGTAGCTTCAGGGTTGTGTAAATTTCTTGATTTGAAATTCTTTTATCTATTTTTTCAGTATTTATTAAATCAATAATAAAAATCACATATGCAGGTCCAAACAGTATGCTTCATTTTTAGCATACTAGAGATTATCACCAACATACTCAGTTTGTATCAGATTACAGTATTTTCAAGGACATCCAGAATAAGGCCTCTCTCTCCTGTCACCGCGCACGTTCTCTCTTTCTCTCTCTATATGGGATTTTTGTTAGGAAGGTAGACTCTGGAGTAATCTTTATTTAAATGCATAGGTACTTATGCAAAATTGAACAAATAAGTGTACAATGTATTCATGTGAATTGTGATTCTCATGTTACTATATGATAGAAAATATAGAAAAGGAGACTGAGGAACAAAGAGTAGTTATTATCCTTTACCCACCAATTTCAATCTATTGTGTTCAACAAAGTACCACACGGACTTGTTATTGTCACTGAATAACTTTATGAATAAATTTTTAAAATCTAACCCTGTAATACCAGTTTTAGCGACTTTATATAAATTTAGATTTGGAGATTATATATCATCTTCACAAGCGTCCTGCTGCTTTGAAAACCACTGTTCTAAACTCTAATTAAGGCTTGGTATTCCTAGTTCACAGGTCCCCTAGGGGCAGAAGTGGTAATTAAGTCTAGTTTCTAATGCCTGCTGAGTGGGAAGCTCCTGCTACCTGTACTCCAAATCACCTTTCCAGTCTTACCTCCTATGAGCCCCCTTTCCCCACATTCTCATGACTCTCAAAACATAGTATGCCAAACTCTGGAGTGTTAATGGCAATCAAAACTGGTAAAGATTTTAAGAGAGGGGTACTAGATACTTTAAATATAGGGAAAAGGTATCTATCTCAGTGCCATTTTTCATTAATTTTTCCAAGTTTCTGCCCAATCTAAACTTTTCCACTTGCCTAGCAATTTTATTTTATTTTTTTAAGATTTTATTTTTAAGTACTCTCTACACCCAACATGGGGCTCCAACTCATGGCCCTGAGATCAAGGGCCACATGTTCTACTGACTGAGCCAGTCAGGCACACTTGCCTAGCAATTTTAATCTTAAAATGAAATCCCACTCTTCTGAAATAACAGAGATGAAATATCACACCACATGCATCACACAAATGGTAGACTTCAAAGATATTTCTTTGAAAAGATAAGTGAAAAAGAAATTCTACATAACAAAAGCAGTGACTAAAAGCCTAAGGTGGAGAAACAGAATTATCCACAGGAGCTAATGATAGTCCTTTAAATTGTCACGTGGAATCACTGCACGCTGGTACCCACCCACAGCTTCAGTACCACATCTGAGATTTTCTTCACATTGCTGTTCAGTCTTTTTACCTAACTATTAGGTTGAATTACTTTTTGAAAGTTCACTAACTGAGTAAGAGCATTTCTAGATTATGGTACTCAACTGGTTGAAACAAACAAACAAAACCCAACCAACTTCGCAGATTCTCAACAGTGTTTAAAATTTAAAGAAATCCTTTCCATCCCTTAAAACCCATCTCCAGTATTTCCTTTTCCATGAACCTTTTGGCCTGGACATCCTCATTCAAATCAGTTAAAACTTCACTTTTCTTAAAATTCTCTGGCATTCTGAACTTTTTTTTTTCTTTTAAGTAAAAGGGCAGATATCAGAATCTCCTGGGGTGCCTGGGTGGCTCAGTTGGTTGAGCGTCCGCCTTCAGACCAGTTCATGGATCTCGGAGTCCAGGGATTGAGCTCCATGTCGGGCTTCTTGCTCAGTGGAGAGCCTGCTTCTCCCCTGCTTGTTGCTCCCCCTGCTTGTGTTCTCTATCTCAAATAAATAAACTCTTTGGAAAAAAAAAAAAAAAAGAATCTCCTGCGAAATCTTTAAAAATACAAAGGACATTGCTCCAATTGTCTAGTTTCTGATGCAGTAGATCTTAGATGGGGCAGGCAAGGCTGTATTTTAGAAGCACCAAAGATTAATCTGTAACTATATGGAAGCTTATGGGAACCACTGCATTAGATCAGGCACTGAACAAGGTTCCAGGAATTCAAGAAATAAGCCCTAGTCCCTATCTCATGAAGTTCACACTCTATCATAAATAAAGCCCACTAAAGTGCTCAAAATTTTCTAATTTAAAAATTTACTCTAGGGCTCCATGTGAGATCACAATAATGGATAAAATGTTAAAAACGCCTCCAGAAGAAGCATTTTTTTTTTAAGATTTTGTTTATTTATTTGACAGAGATCACAAGCAGCCAGAGAGGCAGGCAGAGAGAGAGGAGGAAGCAGGCTCCACACCAAGCAGAGAACCCAACGTGGGGCTCGATCCCAGGACCCCAAGATCATGACCCGAGCCGAAGGCAGAGGCCCAACCCACTGAGCCACCCAGGCGCCCCCAGAAGAAGCATTTAGCTTTAGTGGAGAAACGTATATAAATAGACCAAAAAAAAAATTTTTTTTAAGATTTATTTATTTTAGAGAGAGCGAGAGAGCACATGTGCAAGTGAGCAGGGAGAGGGGCAGCAAGAGAGGGAGAGAAAGAATCTCAAGCCGACTCCCCGATGAGCATGGAGTCCATGAGCCCAACGCAAGACTCAATCTCATGACTCTGAGATCCTGACCTGAGCTGAAATTAAGGGGACACTTAACTGGCTCAGCCACCCAGGTGCCCCAAAACATAGACAAAATTAAAAAAATATATTATGATATACTCAAGCACTACAGCAGCACAGAGAAGAATGACCAGAGAGGTAGAAATGGCTTCAGGGAAAGAAAATGAGGCATTTGATCTTAGTCAATGAAAGACAGGCAAGATCTCAAGAAACTGAAGAGCCTTCCAGGAAGAGTAAGGTAAAAGCAAAGGCACAGAGATGGGGGAGAGGGGGGCCTGACCATGTTCAAATACATATTCTCAAATAGGATGTATACTTTTTAACAGAGTAGGTCCTCCATGAGGTAAAGTTAAAGGGATGAGGCTTACTTAATCAGAAAAGAAAGCAGCAGTCTTTAAACAGTTAGCTTCAACTGTTTTAATTCTTTTTTTTTAATTGTTTTAATTCTAAAAATATTCACTTAGCATCTAAACACAGTTTCCGCCACAAGGGACTTCATATTCCAATAGGCATAAAGAAGACCATTCTAAACTAAACAAAAATAAAACTTCAAATTGCAGTAAGTTCTGATAAGGAAATAAAAAGAACCACCTGAGGAAAATAATGGTGGGAAATGTCCTTTAAATTAGTCAAGGACTTTTCCTTTGTGGCATTTTAGCTGACACCTAAGAGAAGGAAAGACCTAGTCACCAAAAGAACAGGTGGAGCAACATATGCCAAGAGCATGAGCCAAAAAGGGGCTGGACCTATCTGAGGAAGGCCAGCAGGGCTGTAACTGAATACACAATGCGGAGGGGAGAGTAGAAGGGTAAGATTTAGACAAGTATACAATACAGGAATTATGTAAGCCATAGTAAGGAGCCTGGATTTTATTCTACTAACAATTAGAAGGCCATGACCTCATTTATATTTAAGAATACTTTTGCCTTTAAATGGGAAATGAACTTCAGGGGTAAACCAATTAGTCTATCATGGCTAGGACCAGGGGCAGTGTATGTTAATGTATGTTAGAGATATCATATGCAAATTGAATTGACTAGATTACCCATTAACTCACTGTGGATAGTGAGAGAAGAGAGCAAAGATGAATCTTAAGTTTCTCACTCAAGCATCTTTCAGAGGGTGATGATAGGTTTACCCAACTTCATAAAAGCCCCGATAAGAAAAAGCCTTAAATCCACAAATGGAATGCAGAATAATTAATAAATTCTGAAATGAAGTAAGGACTATTCTTCTAGGGTAATTAAGAGATTTTTAAAAAGCTTAGCTAGCTTAAGTGGGAAATGAAGCTGGGGAAATGATAAACAGTTTAGGATACTTGCTACCTATAATTTTTTTATAATGTATACAATTCACATGCATATGCACAACAGCTCCATCATACTCATATCAAAATTCCAAAAATGAAAAATTTTAGGACAACACAGTAATATTTTCTTTTAATTATAAATATATGTAACTGAAAGCATCTGAGGGAGAGAAAAGTCCTGCTCTGCCCCACTGTAAGAAGAGGAGTGCTTCTCCACTGTCCCTAACCCCTTAAAGCGCTGGTTCCAGGAATGGACACTGGAATTGCCAGATCAGCTGTCTAAAAACAGACATGTGCAGAACTGGGGGGAAAGGAAGGGAGGATCTGGGTGAGAAATTGGAATGGTGGGTTTAGGATGGGTCTTGGTCATAAATTTTTTTAAAAACACCCTGGAAAATGTTGACATACATCCTCAGTTAATCTTTAAAAGATTAACACTAATCCAAGCTAATTTTCACATAGTTTTAATTAGTAGGTTTTTCTAGTATTAATGGCTAAGGCCATGAAGTAAATCCATACAGTCAGAAATATTTTTATGAACATAAGCAACAGCACTTTGTCTTACTGTATATTAGTCATAAAAGTCAAAATTATTAAAATAACAAAAGGATTAATTTACGCAATTACGTTTAAAATAGACCTTTCCCCTTTTGGGGGGTGGAGAGCAGGTGTCATATTTCCTACTGACTGTAGTTTGAATATAGTAAAAACTTTATAATAAAACCAAGTCTCAACATCTCCTTAAGTTTCTCCAAGCAATTCCCCCATGTGGTTACTAGTTATGTCCTGTGAATACAGGTACACACTAAAATATCTCCAAAAGTTAAGTATGAGAACCAAAACACCTAAATGTCAATTTATCAAAATTTTAAAAATTGGAAATGTGTTATTTATTTTACCAAGGGTTTTTTTTAAGATTTATTTATTTATTTATTTGACAGAGAGAAAGAGAGAGAGAGAGAGAGAGATCACAAGTAGGCAGGGAGGCAGGCAGGGCGGGGTGGGAAGAGGACTCCCCGCTGACCAGAGAACCAGGGCTCGATCCTAGGACCCTGGGATCATGACCCGAGCCGAAGGCAGAGGCTTAACCCACTGAGCCACCCAGGCGCCCCTATTTTACCAAGTTTTAAAGCAACAAAATTATAAATAAATTACTTTTCATTAGATGAAAGTTTTAAGTTACAAATATATTCTCTTTATAAAATACAGATGGAAAATTTGAGAGCTCTCTCATCAGGGAGATTAGTAAATAAGAAAAACTATAAATCTGATTTTTGCCAGTGAAATGATGAGAATGAGATGAGAACCTACTTCACTTCTACCCGAGACAACTCTCAAACTTCCACAAGGAATAGATAAAATGTCCAATACACAAAATTAATTTGCAAAATAAAAAACTGTACACAAGCCACACAATATATTTTTCCTCCAAAAGAAAAAAGTCACAACTCCAAGAATAAGACAGTCATAATTTCCAAAATATTAGGAAACCATGCAATTGAGCAAATCACAAAAATCCCTGCTTCTCTATAGAAGAGATTAAAATGCATAACAAAATTTAAATAATACTGTGCTAAGTAATAAATGAATAAAATGGAATATAAGCATTTAACACAAAAAAACACATAGAACTGTAAATCAGACAAGCAAAGAAAACTCTATCCTGTTTACAGTGTCTTTTATTCAAACTGTTTTATGATTTCATCATTAATAATTTAGGTATATAAGATTACTAAGAGAATTTCTCCCATTGTTTTTATTTCAGAATTACTAAAAGCAATCACCCAAAATTACTGTCTACAATTCTTCCAATTACATCAATATATCTGTTTTTGTTTGAAATTACTGGTTTTAAATTCTCATTTTCTAGTTTAACAATATGCATTCTGGGTATCTGTTAAACTTTTCAAATAGGAAAAAATAATGAAAAGAAGAAAACAGTACTCTAACCTGAAAATACAGGTAAAAGTTTTGTACTGGGCCTAACCTAAAAACTCATTCCATAAAAAGGATAGGGAATATGTATACTCACAGACCATATTTAATAGAGGCATGATTTCACCTTAGATCTTACATATAAATTACTTTCCTGAAAGATTACAGCTTTCATCCAAAGGGAGCATTTTGAACAGTTTTGAGGCTAAAGGTTATTCATGACAAAACTTGAATTAAATTAATAAAAAATAAACACCTTACCTGAAAACTTACTCTGATTCTTAATACATATATGATCTAAATTTGTGGATTTTTTTAATGGAAATTAAATTCTCAATGAAGTATGTATCTCATAGATTTTTTTTTAATTGAAGGTAGTAGAGCTTCACGTCCTACATGCAAATGCATCCCACATAGAGGGGAAGAGAATCAAGTCATCAGCTACCATTGAAATGCTTTTTTAAAGATGTGATAGAACAATTTTCTAATCTTGAAGTCTCCAAAATCTAGAGTCAAGGTAAACTGAACCTTGGATTCAAAGAACCTCCAGTACTTGTGGTATTCCTGATTCTACTCTTATTTTGCCATCCTTCAGTATCCACCTTAAGCCTTTTAATATAGTAGTGAGTAGGAGAAACCTAAATCTTGTTTTTAAAGACTCCATCAAAAAAAAAAATTGAACTAAAAATTATTTGAATAGGACCAAGAAGATATCACAAGTACTGTTTTTCATTCTTTTAAAAAGTATATAAAGAACCACCAATATTTTTACTTTTAGGAAAATATAAAGAAAAAGCACAAAATGTTTTAAAATACTGAATCATGGTTAACATTTCAGTTATAAAAATTATATTTGATGAAAAGTACAAATATTTTTCTCTTCACTACATTACACAATAAAAATGGAAAGTTTTAACACCGTCAAAAAGTTTTCTTTCTTTCTTTCTTTTTTAATGTAAGTAACCTTTAATAGAAGCCATGTGGATTTGGCCAAAATAAATACAACTCAGTTTCCATCTCAGGTTTTCTCCTCAACCTCTAGAAAATTTTAACAATTGATTTATATAATCATTACTTCATTTTGGCTGATTAGTTACATGTGATAAAAAGTATCTGGACTACCTGGCTATTAGAAAGACTAAAAGCATTTGAAAAATCTATTACGTGTCCTACAGCTTCCTGAAAAACTTTATCTAATCTCATTTACCAAAGTTAGGCAAACACTGTAAATTCGTATTAGGAATTTAACTTGAGTTTTATCAACCACATACTCTGACATACTATTTGATGGAAACCACAGCCTAAACATCTGTTTTGCTTCCCATGTCTACAAACAGTATTCTTCCCTTTGGCCTAACTTCAACCTTACCTTTATTAACAGCCTTATTTCCATGAGTTTTCATTAATTAATTTGACAAGTATTAGAGTATTAACTACGTGTAATCTATAATGCCTAAACTCTAAAAGTGTTAATAACTTATCCACATTTTTAAAAACAACTGTATAGACTTGAATTACAATTTTAAGAACTATATCCTCTGGCCTGTTTGGTAGGTACTTAATTTGATCACTGTAATATTTGAAGAAACATAACAGTGACCTGCCTGTCCCCAAACTTGGACTAATGATCTAAAATGGTAGGATCTTTCCTAGCCTCTACAGTGTTGGCGATCGTTTAAATCATATTTATGCTATTTAAACGAAGGGTTAAAACCAAATGGGAGGAGGACAGGTATCTCATAACAAAACCAACTCTTCTAGATCAAAAGAAACATTTTTTGCTTCTCAAGTGATAATGAATATTTGAGTAAATGGATTCTTCATTCATAGTGACAAATTATGTTTGTACTGTTTATAAACAAGAAACTTACTCTAAGACAGATGTGTCTGATTATAAAAATTATGGATACTGGGGTGCCTGTGTGGCTCAGTGGGTTAAAGCCTCTGCCTTCAGCTCAGGTCACGATCCTGGGGTCCTTGGATCGAGCCCCACATTGGGCTCTCTGCTCGGGAGGGAGCCTGCTTCCCACCCCCCAACTCTCTGCCTACTTGTGATCTCTGTCAAATAAATAAATAAAATCTTAAAAAAAATTATAGATATTCACAAAAATAATGTAAGGCTAATATTAATGTTATTCTAACTTTGGATTTCTTTCCAATGAATAAAAGCTAATACCAAATTTAAAACAAAAACTGAAGTCTGATTTCAAGAAAATGTTGTGATAGAATCAATAAATACCTCTGTTATTTCTCTAACATAACAATTTAGTTGACCTCCACATAAAAACTTTAAAGCATACATAATAAAATGTAACATGTAAATAAAAGGTATCTGATTACTGGTTCAAGATCCACGGAGTTTAAAATTTTAAAGAGGGACACCTGAGTCGCTCAGTGGGTTAAGCCTCTGCCTTCGGCTCAGATCATGATCTCAGGGTCCTGGGATCAAGCCCCACATCGGGCTCTCTGCTCAGCAGGGAGCCTGCTTCCCTCCCTCTCTCTGCCTACCTCTCTGCCTACTTGTGATCTTTCTCTGTCAAATAAATAAATAAAATCTTTAAAAAATAAATAAATAAATAAATAAATAAAATTTTAAAAAGCCATGGTCCTTATCAGGAGCCAGAATAGACATCAATGTATTATAGTAATTAACTTAAAAACTATTTTGTCCTTTTACCATTATTAAGGTGGAAGAAATCTCCATTGCCCAGGTGTTCTGTTTTTTTTTTTAATTCTGTTTATGTTCTTGAATGAGCTTCAGTAACTCCTGTAACAATTCAATGGAAAACTTATCTGATCATTTCAGTTATCCAAGAACTAGAAAAAAACTAGTCTCGAAGGATAATTTAAAGTCCATGTACCTTATTCAAAGGCAACAATTCAAGTCCTTAACTCAAAGTCTTTTTCTTATTTGAAAAAAAAAAAAAGTACTAAAAAATGTGTTTGTGTTCTCAGCCCTCAGCAGATCAGGAGGAAAAGAAAGGGGTTATAAGAAAAAAGGGGAAAGAAGACAGCATAGAGCACTAAGAACAGTGAGGTCTCAAACAGCTTCCCAAGAAAAGCAATCTTATCAGCAATACCTGGAAACAAATTAGAACAGTAAATTTTTTGGTTCACCCAAACCTATGAAATCAGGAACTCTGGGGATGAGACCCAAGAAGGCTGGTGATTGTGATGGACTCTCAAATTTGAGAACTGTCCTAAAGGTAGGAATACTAACAGCACGGCACAGTCATCAATAAAATGCCAGTTAAGAACTCAATAAAAGGGTTCAAATAAACTTGCCTGAGTATATCCATTTAGGAGCACTTCAACAGTTCAGAGAGCAAGAGAAAAAGGCCTTGCCTTCAAGGTATTATAATCTAACATACTGGGGTAAGAGGACAATGGAAAAGTGAAGAATCTAAGTAATTATATAACTTGAAACAAACTGATCTACAAACTCTGATACCTAAAGGGTATCAATTTGATTCTGGTCCAATATGATCACTGAGGTGGACAAAGTTGAGCATGATCCATCAAAAAAAAAAAAAAAAGGATTATATTCTATCTGAAACAAAAGAGTACTACAAATTTTAGAAATCTATGAAAAATTGCTAAAAATCTCATGTTTTGACAATTAAAGCCATAAAACTTCTGACATATTAAAAAAAAATCAAGCGGGGCACCTAGGTGGATCAGTAGGTTGGGCATCCGACTCTAGACTCTTGATTTCTGTTCAGATTGTTATCTCAGGGTCATGAGATCAAACCCTGAATCCAGCTCCATGCTGAGTGTGGAAGCCTGCTTAAGATTCTCTTTCTCCCTCTCCCTCCAAAACCCACATCTGCTTGTGTGTGTTCTTTCTCTCAAAAAAAAAAAAAAAAAGTAAATAAATAAAAAATCAAGTATGCTGGAAACCTCCATTTCCTGTGATCCTAAATAAATCAATTATTGCAGCTTCTTTATCAATATCTTTAGATACCAAAGATGCAAATAAGATAGTGTCCCAAAATGTATAGACATGAGATAACAAGGATCAACTGTTAAAATCTTGCATCAAAAGAAGACTGGCAAATGAAACCTAACTGCTTAAAAAAACCAAAGTTCAAATTTTGGTGGACAGTTATTACTGGACACTAGACAATTTCCAGGCTTGTCCTTACCAACATCCTACTGATGCTCCTCCTCTTCCAGTTGCCTGGAGAGATGCCCAGAAACCACCTGATCTGGGTCTCTAACTGATTTCATGGAAAAGAGCATCTCAGACAACCTGAATATCTGCCCTGAACTAGTACAAAAGCAAGAAATAAGTTTTGTCACGTGAAGAAGCCCTTACAGTTTGGATCTGTTTGTTTCAGCAGGTTAGCCTACCACCACATCACAAACAATGGACAATAAGAGTACAAGCCATAGTAACTATAGTCTAGGGAGCAGTTTGGAGACAATAATTATACTAACATCCTATTGATCTGTACTGTTTTCTTTAAGGTACAAAAACCCCCAAAGGGACTATCAGTTAGTAGTTACTACTTATAGGAATACCAATCTAAAATCTGGAAACCACATCTACAATACAGGAAGATATTTATGAAATCACAAGAAAATATCTCATTTCAGACAGATCAATGTATAAGAGAGTCATGACTAAAAAATCCAGAACTAAACATTGTCACCATAAACATGCAGTCCACATTTGACTGTTTGCTAGTATTTATGTTTAGGCTTTACTAGCCTATATGTTTTTTTTAAATAGATACATCTTTAAAATAGATACATCTTTAATTCCTCTCCTTTTCTAAGACCTTTCCCATGCACTCCACATGGACTGCACATCTGAGAAGCAAAAAAGAGTAAGAAAACAGGTGGCTTTCATATTTGAATTTGACTAGTCAAGTTGAGAAGAATCAGGGAAAATTCAAGATATAGAAGAGGCTGCTGGAGGGGAGGGGGGCAAGAGGATGGGGTAATTGATGATGGACACTGGGGATGGTATGTGTTGTGATGAGCACCTGGTATAAGACTGATGAATCACAGATCTGTACCCCTGAAACAAATAATACATTATATGTTAATTAACTGAATTTAAGTTAAAAAATAAATTCTAAAAAAATAAAAATTAAAATTAAAAAGAAAGAAGAGGCTGCCACCTTTCATGTCATTCCTATAGAATTAGAGGACCATCCCTAACTAAAGACATGACACACAGCACAGTAATTTTATTCACACAATCTCTCCCTGAGTACATACCATGCACCAGGCCCAATTAAGCCAAAAGGTTAAAGAAGAAATGATCCTGAGCTCTCAACCCATTTGACTTAAGGCGGGAGCGGGGGGTGGGCAGGGACCTGACTCCAATTCTCTACATCCAGCTAGAAATCCAGAATGTTCTTGAGCATTTAACTAATACATGCTCTTTCTGCCTCATTTCATCCAGAACCACTTACCCCAGATTCCAATCTTACATTGCTGAAACAAAACTCCCCTCATCTCCAGATAGCCTTGGTGGGATTTTCCATTTATACAGACAATGTCCAGGAAGTCCAGTACCTTTTAAAGTCCCTTTTAAGTCTAGTACAAATACCCAACTCTCCTTTTGCTACCTCTCTCATCACTGTGTTCATTTCTGCCTCTTTTTAGTATGCCTATCATCTACAGATCAAGATGTCACAAAACAATAGAACTTTACATTAGAAAGACTTTTAGAATCATCAAATATTAGCTTCTCATAGAAACGAAGATGCTAAAACACAGGGATCAAAGGGTGTGCCAAAACCACACAGCTATTTTATTATAATTAGCACCACGTTCTAAAGGCAATCGAGTCATGATCCAATGAAAGCAGCCAAAGAGAAGCAGATGTTGCTGTAATAGTAGATCACTGAGAACTTCGGTGGAAAGGAAACCCCTACCCGCTCCCATCCAGTCCCTACCCCATAGGTAAGGGACAAGTTAGCCAATACATGAGATTTAAACAGAAGTCCACAATAGGACCTCTAAAACCTAACAAGATGTATTAACCGGGGATTTCCCCAACCAGTAGAACAGCATCTACTGGTAGCTATTAAGCCTTACCTGACAGGTCTCCAAGACAGCTGCAGCAGCCACATCCCCCTCTGCGCCATTAACGTCTCGCCTCAGTTTCCTGAAATTCCCAACCGGGAAGGGAATACAGGCCCACAGGCATTCCCAACCTGGTTATGGCTCTACAGTTCTACTGTTAGTAAATCTTCCCTGGGACAGTACCATCTGTATCCATATACATGCATACAAAAAGCAGTCTCCATCTAGGATGAGCTTAACATTACAGGGCAATGAAAAGGTTCTCTTCAAAAAAACCTCAGAGACCCCTGATCTTAACTATAAATTTTTATTTCATTTTTGAATGTAGAAAGTACTCCCCAATTAGAAAACCTGGAAAGGTTTGAGTGATTCTGCAGAATATACCTGAAAAACAAAGTAGTTACAAAAATGGAAACATGCAATTTAAAAATAATACTTACAAATATTTTCACTGGTTTTAAGAATGTTTCAGCACCTCAAGACACAAAGTGACTCTCATTCTGGTATAGTCAAATTTTCAAATGGCACATTTCTGTTCTTATAGGACTATTAATATCTATATTCTCTTGAACATTTGCAATTTTTAGAAGTTTTCAAAGATGTTCATGAAATCATTAAAATTCACTATATTTAAAGATACTGACCAATTAAAACATTTTTTTCCAAGACAAAAATGAAGCTTAAGTGAGTAAGCACTTATTAGGCACCATCTATATGCCTGTTTGTGCTAGATAAGAAATGACATGGTTGTCTTAGGGAACAGGGAACTGGTAATATGCTTAGGAAATCTAGACTGATATTTTTAAACAATGAAGAATATTTTAATGCTACATTACCTCTACTACTATTAAGAGTAAAAACAATTCAGACAAATCAATTCAGACTGAAATATCAAAAAAAAAAAAAAAATAGTGGCAGAGTTTCCTGACTGGGTTGACCCACAGAATTCATTTAACGGTAGACTTTTAGAAAATAATTATAGGAAAATCTAACTAGAGTAACATACTATAAAACATGGTGATGTTTAAGAATTACATAAATATTTTTATAATTTTATTTTCAGTAATTTTACCACTGAGCAAAGCATAAAATAATCTAAAATGATAGATTATGAAGTTTTTATGCCTTCAGTGATTATAATGTAGAACCTAAGATACACAGTACAATTTTAAATATGAACTTGGATATTCACTATCAGCAAGACCACAGCTTCAACCTATTAGAAGAATTTCCTATTTTCCCACAGGTACATAGGCTTCTTGGCTGGATATCAGAGCAGTAACATAGCTCGCAGGGTAGACATATCTATGCATTTGATTTTATCCACAGCAGTGTTCCAACCACAATGACTTAGAGGAATTTGTGATTTCTGACCTATGAGTTGTTAATTTTGACAACATATCCCAATTTGCCCTCTCTCTTGTTTTTCAGTCATACAAATCAATCAGTTATATGAACACACATACATACAACTTGTCCAAAAAAGAAAGTATTTGAAAGGGCTATCACATGGAAAAGATTCTAATTTTTACCCCATTCAACACAAAGAGAAAGAACTAGGTCCAGTGAATAAAAGACAAGACAGAGTTTAGTTTAGCAAGAGATACAACTTTCTTTTTTATTCAAACTTAAAATGTACACTGAGTTAGCTCGCTTAGCTAATGAATTCCTTATTACTAAGAAGAAGTTAGATGATAATCTGTTAGGAAAGTCACCTCTACACTGGCACAAGGCTCAATTAATGTCGACTCCAAAAAGTTCCACCTAGATCAATGACCAGAATCAAATTATTCCATAAACCAACAACTATGCAAATGAAATAAATTACACTCCATTTCTTTGCCTATGATATGAAATGCCACAGAGCTAATGAATCACAGACCTTTATTATTTTTTAGCACAGAACTTTAAAACTAAAAAGAAAATATCCTTTTTAGGATATATCTCAACATTATAAAAATAAAATATTTTTAAGTAGCACCATTTGATACATATACCTAAAACTATATATATATGGTTTAATATTTTAATATTTTAAAACAAAAATGATGAAAAATATTAATTTCCCCTTTTCCTTTCCTGTCCCCTTTTTCCCCACACCTTGCCCAAGCCAAAAAATAAATATTAGCTAATTTTACCCACCAATTCAACAACCTCAAGAATATAAAAGAAAAGATCATTTCAAAAAATTCAATCTAAAACTGTATTTTCATTAGATTTTTCTAGACTATTACAATAAGATTTATAATAAGTGAATAAAATTATTTAATAATGTTACATGTAGTATAATTAAATGCTTCTCCCCAAATCAATTATCTGAGATTTGTCGCAATAACATATTAAAATCCGGCTAATGGTCCAAAAATCTGCACCATCTTCATCTTAAAGAATGAATTTTTGAAAATACTGAAAGTCACTTATGGCTCTCTTTCTTCTTTATAAATTAATGATGGCATTTTCAAATTCAAAAACTCTCTCTGCCCCTCCCATGTATCCACACACAATCAAGCAGAACAAGAGATGCTCAAATCCTGAGTCAGAACTGTGCATTAAACCACCAAATACATTGGTGAACTCCCTTGAAATGTATGCTCCCCCTGCTACCTCTCTTAAAATCATTCTCAAACAGACTATGGTTAATACTGAGGTAATTAAAGCAGAGCAAAACTTAGTCTACTAAGTCTACTATCAAGTCAAAACACTCTTAGGAAAAATTCTTAGGAAAAATTCTGACTAAAAAAACCATTCAACAATTAGTTCTCATGATAAAATTAGTTTTCATGGCACAAAAAATTAAGGCATAAACTATCATTTCATATACTTACTGTAGTCATATTTTCATTTCTAAAGATCTATTCAAAAACGTCACTTAAAGCAAAAACTACTAGAAAAAGAGATCTTTATCTATTACGTTTTAAACATTCTTACTAAAACACATTCAGGAAATAGATTTTGCTAAGTGTGTGTTAAGCCAGTGGTTCTTAAATTTCCTAAGTCTGTATCTCTAAGAAGATAATTCATGCTGTGATCAGAGAAAAATGTACATTTACAAATAAAGAATATGCATATAACTATCTCAAAGACTATGAAGTCCAAGTTGAGTGCCATACCCCGAATACTCCTGTAACTACACATAGCAGATACTTAGTAGCAAGCTACTGTTCTTAGGTTAATTGTGCATAAAACAACTAAACTTATAAATCCTTGATTTCCTAAAGGAGCAGAAAATGGCTGTGTGTACAATTCAATGGCAACTTAACATATGCCGCATATTTTTAATAATTTAAATACCTTTGAAACCTAATTAGCTATCAATAAATTCAAATAACTTTTATATAAAGTTTTACTTTTGTAGTGAAGCTTTTTAAAAATGCAAATCAGGTTTAAAAGTGATGAGAACATCTTCACTCAGGATTCACTCAGAATCTACTGTGTTCCAGGAAGGCTTTTAATTCCTTATAATTTGAGGAAATTGAAACTCTAATTATCTACTTAATTTTGCTCAAATATGTTCACATTTTTGGTCAAAATGAAAATGCCATTACTCTAGTTGATATCTGCATGCCAAAGTATTTAAGGTTTCATGTTTTTTTAGAAAAACGGTATTTGACATATTTCCAAGGGCAATAATTTCTAAAACACAAATTAAAAAAAGAGAAAATGAAACTTCATAGACTGAAAATGATCAATAGGTTATATCTACAGTAGACAAGAAGCAGTAAAGATAAATTAAATCGCCACTAAGGTAGGTAAATAAACTCTACCACCTTTTTGATTCTACAACTTAAAAGTAGAAATACCAAAAACCTTTCCCAGGCCTT
Source organism: Martes martes (assembly GCF_963455335.1). Lineage (NCBI taxonomy): Eukaryota > Metazoa > Chordata > Mammalia > Carnivora > Mustelidae > Martes > Martes martes. The sequence continues at coordinate 74,016,161 of NC_137890.1, forward strand.
GGGGAAAAAAAATTTTGTGGGTAAGAAGTGATGAAAGACATTGAAGGGAGACTTAATTTTTTTCTTTGTTCCTCTCCAGAAAATGTTAAGCCATTAACTAAAAGGAGAAAATATGAAGAAATAATAAAAGCAAAACCGTTCATCATTCCAGTATTTGTAGAAAATACTTGATCTTATTAGTTGATTTCATTTGAATGAAGAACAATTTTTAAATAATAGGTATTCAGGAATACATTTAATATGTATACTGACCTATTACCAAAGGTTCCAGACAGACAGTAATTACTTTCATTAATAGGAAATAAAATGACCATTTTAATGTTAAAATATACAGAAGAATAATATAGAGCTATATAGAAGAGTAAATAGTTTCTCAGTTAATTTACTGTTTTATATTAATTAATTTCATCCCAAATTTAAGTTGTTGATACCCAAATGAGACCAATGAAACTTCTACCTACACACAATGAAACATCTACCTACCCACCTACCGAAGAACTTAAAGAAGTAACAAATCATTAATAAATTTTCTAATTGTTTTCAAGATTTAAAATTTCCTTTGGCATTTTTAACTCCTTTAATATTTAAAAAGCTTTTTTTTTTTTAATGGCAAGCCTGAACTAATCTGATCAAAGATGTGAACAAAATAATTACTTCTGAAACAGGCAAAGACGTGTTGTCGGGCCAAAATAAACTGGTACTTCACTAAGAGAGCCAAAGTTTTCTGATTGGCATATGGATACCGTGCTTGTGGGTTCTTTATAAACACTGCTCAGAAGTCTGGACAATCTCTAAGAAATTTTAGATGTATAGCTGACATGTAGATTATGTTCATGTAAACAATGTGAACACACCTCAATGGGACAAAAATCATAGTAGCATATTAACTTACAAGTAAAACTTTTAGGCTACCAGGGATATTCAATCCTGACACTGCTCTCTAGGGAAGAAGGGAAAATATTTACAAATTTAACTGAACCTGAAAAGAGCCAAAGTAGAAGAAAAGGTAAGCAGACAGGAGAGGGGGAATGGGTCGAAAGGGAAGGGAAGATGAGTGGGAAGGAAGAGAGCAAGAAGGAAAAAGGTAGCAGAAAGAAGCATTGATAAAATCCTTAGCAACATAAGGTTATTCTGCCTCTAAGTACACTTGATACTTTATATACTAAACCTGATGCTCTGTTCCATAAAGTTATCAGTACTACTCTCATTCTTTATTTCATAAAGATCTTTGATTTCAATATCAGTATCAAAACCGATGAATCTTATTAACTGGATTAAGCCCGGGAGGCACTATTAGTTTCAGACTGATCTAGGTAGACCCTTTGGCTTCAATGGCATCCAATTTCTGTTTTTTGAAACATTGAAGACTAAGTGATGATTATCCAGCACAGGTTCTAGAAACATAATCGTGTGAGTAATTTCAAACAGTTTATAGAGACAAGATAACCTACCCTGCACTTATTATAAATTCAACATAATTCTCCACACCTTGGATTTCTAATTAAGGTACACAGCAGCAGGGATGGATGATGTTATTTAACAAATTTTTCATATTTCTGTATTAAAATAAATGTCTATTACATGGAGTAGAATGAAAAATTTGTATGAATTTTTAAGATAAAAGAGAGGACTTCAAGAAAATAGAATTCTGGAAGGGTCACATTGAACTATACCTCAGGACCCCTGAAGTATCAGTGCATTTATTCAAATTCTTCAGCCATTATGGGTAAACATGGAAAAAAAAAAGATTGAAAAGTACTATTTTCTTGACCTTACAACCCCTAAATAGATTTCTTTCCTACTGTTGTTTATAATACTTTAGCCAATTTAAAATTACTACTATAGATTTATAATCAAACACCTGAAAGACAATATACCTAAACTTGTATTTAGAATGACACAGAATTATTTTCTTAGAAACTTACTATAAAAAGAAGATTCTGAAGCATATATACATATCAATATTCTACTTCTGAGGCTTTTATAGGAGTTTTTGAGTGAAACAGCATTATTATTGACTTGAAAAAATAGAGAAATACTAAGGTCCAAGTAGATTATTTTTTCTAATAAACCATTTTCTACTTTAAATTTCTTTTTGTGCTTTTAAACATGCTTATATAGAATTTTTGTTTTTATTTAAATTTTGTTTAAAATTTTCAACTATACATTTGATCTATGGTACCAAAACTAAGAACATAAAACTCATAATGTGTCTAAATGTGAATCATTCAAGTATACAATTTCAGTTCTGATAAACTAATAGCAAATAGTGCTTACAGATTTGATATCTGGAACTCACTGGAAACAGTTACTCAACTTACCTGGTGCTAATCCAGCAGCAGCAGGACTTCCCATGGATGGGTGAGAGAACACTTGAGAGAAGGCAGACATATTTGACTGGGACACGTTACTCAGCCTGGAGGTTGATCCTCCTTTAGGAATAAACTCGCTTGCAGTAGGATTTGGTGTCTATTTAAAAATCAAATATAGTAAGTTAACACACTTTAAGCCCAAAAAAGACATTGAATCTACTAGGCATTATTGCACAATGATTTACTGAGTAAAATATTTTATTGAAAGGATTTACAGTGTTTTTAGTTTCTGTATTTTGGAGTGGTATAATTAAATTTCTTGAAGGAAATTTTTAAATCAAATTTGAGGATTTTAATCATTTCATTTGCAGAATTTAACCCCAGAAACATGTAAAATTTGCCTTGACTGTCAAATATGCATCATTACCAAACTATCCTAACACATTTTAGAGAACTGGGAGGTTGAGACTACCTCAAAACTGAGCAACAAGTTTCAAGTTTAAGATCTTCAAACCACTTCTACCAGGATAAAGGTCAAAAGCGCCTTTCTTCCAAAATTAATCATTTCCCTTTTTTAAGACACTTAAGACATTTCCCTAATAATATGGTGTCATGTATTTAAGTAACAGAGTAAACACAAGAAAAACATTTAAAAACAAGGAAAAGGTGGGAAGAATCAAGCTATAAGAAAAACCTAAGAGAGGCCCCAATGCTTTCAATGCCCTACAATATCACATGTAACTTTTGTTGATATTTCAAGTATTTTACTATGCGATAACATGAAAAAATTTTCTTCAGTTGTACTATGCCACAACATTTTATATATTCAAGTGGCACAGTACTTTAGGCTTTAAGAACTACTGAAACATTATGAGACTCCATAACAAATTCATAAATGGCCTGTATTTTGTCAACATGGAACAAATAAATATCCTCAATTTTTCTGAAATGGTGAACATTTTAAATTCTAGATGCCTAAGCATAATAAAGATTCAATCACTCTTAACATTAATCATTTGAATTCAACTTTCAAATGGTGAGCCAAGGAGATAATTTAGTATGGCTCACACTTCAGTACACATTCTATGCATACATAGAAACTAAGTTTAAAATGCACTGAATCATGATGTAAAGCATTCAAGCACTTAAAAGTCTTTTAGAACCGATTAGAATGTAAAAATGCATTTCCACACAAGGCAGAAAATAAGATGGACTAATTCCTGTACAACCCAGAGAACAACTTCCCTAATTCAATAAGAACACCACTCTACACTGCCAAATTAGAGTTCAAGTTATTAGATTCAGAAGACTGTAAGTCAACAGGCTGACCTAAATTTAAACTCTACAACAAATTAGAGTTTACCAATTACATGCCTGCTAAGGTTAAATGCAAAGTTCATAAAATGTAGAAGAAATGTTAAACTGGGCTTAATTAAAATATATTAAAGAATGAAATCTCTTTAACTGTCACATCTAAGATATGAAATTCTGAAAACAAAACAAAACAAAAACAAACAAACCCAGGCCTGATCCAAAATATATTTTTCAAAGAGAAAAAAAAATCCTCTTCTATCACTTTTCTTTGTGCGTGTGTGTGTCTGTTTCAAACACTTCCAAATTCTAAAGTTTTCAAAAATAGTGGTATGTTCTACAAAAGTATGGTCAATTCCTTAATTTCTGGGAAAATTTCTAGAAAAGTAAGTCCATGCATTTTACTATTATACTACTCCCTAGTTCTAAGGGAACGAATGGCTACTAACAAGATCACTTCAGAGCTAAACCAATGTGTTTCAGTTAATCTTAAATCTATTTTAGAAGATGAGAGTCAAGATAAAAGTAATCAGTATCTTGGTAAGAGTCCAGAGTGCCTAGAAGAGATGGAGACTTCAGGATTATAAGATTACTAAGAGCAAATCTGGACAAAGAAAATTATATGTGTAAACAAAAAAATCTTAGTAGCATACTCCTGAGAATAAGGTATTACTAAATTTTCCATGTCAGTTATATCTTATATTTACTGTGAATAACAGATTTCAAAGCTAAGCTACTCTAAATTAAATCTATTTTAAATTAATTTGAAAGCTTACTTTTAAAGGATCCTACACAGGAGAAAAAGGAGGGAAAAGTCTATTCCACCATTCCCAAACAAATCATATATAAAATGTCATTTTAATTAAAAAGAGTTTCCAAATTTATTAGAAGTTATTAAAATTAATATAACCATGAAACTTTACACACTAAACTGCAACCTTTACAGATTCAACAATCAAAGATGCAACCTACCAACAATGAATTTTAAATAAGAAGTGAAAAGAGAAGCCTAAAATCCTCTCTCCCTTCTCTTTTCTGATTTAAGATGGCAAAGCATTTCCCTTGAGTGGATGGTTTAGGAGTTTATTTGTAATAATTAACAATTATTATAATAATGAAAATACTTTTTATGATACAATTAGTTAAAATAATAACTACAATTAAAAGATGTATCCTTAAAATGACTTTAATTTTTTGGTTTAAATTATAAATACGGGATTTATAAAGTAACAAAATAGTATAGGCACACACCTTTAACATGTTAAAAAGAACAATTTTTTTTTGAAAAATAAGCCAAAACTGGTTAACTACAACCAGTATGTCATATTAAAATCAAATATCTGTTCATCAGAAAGGAATTAATTTCTTTTAGCTTTAGGAAGTGAAGGTTACATTTATAAAGAAGACTCAAGGGGGGCGCCTGGGTGGCTCAATGGGTTGGGCGCCTGCCTTCGGCTCGGGTCATGATCGCAGGGTCCTGGGATCGAGCCCCGCATCTGGCTCTCTGCTCGGCAAGAGCCTGCTTCCCCCTCTCTCTCTCTGTCTGCCTCTCTGCCTACCTGGGATCTCTTTCTGTCAAATAAAGAAATAAGATCTTCAAAAATATATATTAAAAAAAAAAAAGACTCAAGGACTTGGGTTGTACAAATGTTCTGCCTAACTTCAACACCTCTAAAGAGAATGTAATAAAAAGTTTTATTACTCCTGCCCTATGATTTTCATAATCCTTACATAACTATCTAGTATATGTTCCTACACTACTATATTTGTTATTTCATATACAGGTAACTATATTTATATTTATAATTTCTATTTCTATTCTAGTACTTACATTTTAAATCCTAATTTTCAGCATTTCTTAAACAGCTCTAAATGCATGTTTAAAAAAAAAATCAATGTTTATTCAAGTGAAGTAACAGACATCATTTTGGGAGAATTTATCAATAAAAATAGTTTGTGGTTCTCATACACTTACGTTTCCACTACTAACTTGCATGCCAAAAACAGCCAAGTGCTTTTTATAAACTGACACCATCCTACAACATTTAGCTATGATCCCTACCTGTACTCTCTAAACAGAAATAGACTAAATCAAGAGTCCTACTCACATTTAGTTTAAAAAGCACTACTGCCATTGTTATTATACTTAAAAATAATTAACATTTCAATGTAGACATCTCACTCAACCAAAATGATAAAGCATTTCCTATCCAATAGGGTTTTTTTTTTTACAAATGAAGTAATTTTCTGATGAAGTTTTCTAACTTAGGTTTAACAAAATTTTATGTTTTTCTATTACATGATTCCATGGAAACTGTTGCTTTTAAAGTAAAATTCAGTATTTAATAGTCTGCTGGACTCCACTACAAAGAGAAGACTTATTTAAGACCACAATAAATGAGTCCCAGAAATTAAGGTACTAATTTAATAAATAGTACAACAAAATAAAAAGTAACAACCATTAGTATGTTTTTAAAATTAAGTAGAAAAACAGGAAGTTTATATTAAATGAAAACAGAACACAAAGTCTTATGTAGTATTTCACTGCAAGTATGTCAAAAAGGTCTGTAAGAAGAAGTTGTTTTAAGGTGACATATGGCTGAGAAACCACTAATGCTTTTGAGTATTGTTCAGGTTTTTTAAAAAATCACATAATAAACCCATAAAACCCATTAAATACCTGCCATGGTAAAGATTCTTATAAAGAGCTCAACTTACTTTACTTGTCTTAATAAGGCTTAAGTTGCTATCAGTAACCTTTTTACTCTCTGAATGAAACCTGACCTGCTAATTTTTTTCTTACCAGCTTTATTTAGATACAATTGACATATGAATAAGCCACACATATTTAAAATGTAAACTTTGATAACTCTGGTCACAGGTAGACAACCAAGAAACAATTACCCAAATCAAGATAACGAATATATCCATCATGCCAAAAAGTTGCCACAAGCTTCTTTTAAATCCCTCCTTCCCATTCCTCTCTACTCCCCTACTTTGGTCTTAAGGCAACCACAGATCAGCTTTCTGCCACCATAGATTAATCTGCATTTTCTAGAATAATATGAATGGATCTGACATACATATTTATGCACTGGTTTTTTCCTTAGCTTCTTTCATTTGGCAACATTAAGATTCATCCATGTTACTGCCTCTTATCAATACTGCATTCCTTTTTTACTGATTAACAGTCAATAACATCACTATACCACAACTTGTTTATCTTTTCATCCAATAGACAAAGGTTGTTTCCAGTTTTTGGCTATTAAAAACAAAGCTGCCAAGAACACTCGTACAAGTCTTTGTATGGATATATATTTAACACTGTTAAAAAATTGGTAAGCTGTTTTACAAAGTGGTTGTACTATATTTTAATATGTTCACCAGCACACTGTGGAGAGATCAAGATGCCCTACGTACTCAGGAACGTGTGCTTTGGTCAGACTTTTATATTTGAGACTTTTTAATAGGTGTGTAGTATCTCAATGTGGTTTTATTTTGCATTTCCCAAATGACTTATTTGCCACGCTGTGTCTTCTATCATGAAATGTCTGTTCACACTTTTTGGCCATTTTTATTGGATTTGTTTTTTATTGGAATTTTGACAGTTTGGGATAGAAGTCCTTTGTCAGCTATACGATATAAAAATATTTTCTCCCGGTCTATAACTTGTCTTTTCACTGTTTTAACAGTATCTTTCAAAGAACTGAAGTTCTTAAATTCTGATGAAATGCAGTTTATAAAATGTTTAAGAGTCATATATTTGGTGTTACTAAGAAATAACTGCCTAAACAAAGGTCACAGATACTATCCATTTTCTTCTGTTAAGTTTTGTGGTTTCATGTTTTACATGCAGGTCTAAGTTCCACTCTGAGTTAATTTTATAACGTATGAGCTATGGGTCTAATATTTTTTTTTTATTCCAGCACTGTTTGCTGAACAGATCATTTTTCCTCTACTGTATGCCCTTTGCTACTTTGTTGAAAATCAACTACTTACTTGGGATTACACAAATCTATAGATACATTTGCTAAGAATTAACATCTTAACAATAATGAGTCTCCAGATCCATGAACATGATAAATGCCTCCATTTATTTAGGTCTTCTTTAATTCCTCTTAGGAATGTTTCAAAGTTTTCAATTATAGGTCCAGTAGGTCAGATTGAGCCCTATTTTATATTTCTGATATTATTATAAATTACATAATTTTAAAAATTTCAATGTATTATTATTTGTTGCTAGTACATATGTACCAGTTTCCTGGTAACAAATTGCCACAAACTTGATGGCTTAAAACAACAGAAATGTATGCTCTCCCACTTTTTGGATGCCAGATGTCCAAAATCCAGTTGTTGGTGCTTCCCTCCAGATGCCCTGGAGCAGAATCTATCCCATGCTTCTCTCCCAGCTTCTGGTAACTGCCAACATTCTCTGAGATTCCTTGGCTTGTACCACATCACTTGTTTCTGTCTCTGTCCTCATATCACCTTCTCCTGTGTATAATTTCCCTCTGCCCTTGTCTTAACTAGAACACTTACCATTGTTCTGGTCCCACTTAAATAATTCAGGAAGACATCTCCAAACCCTTAACTTAATTACATCTGTAAAGACTCTTTTTCCAAATAAGGTAGAATTCACAAGTTCCAGAGATTAGGACATGAACTTATCTTTTGCGGGGCCAAATTTGGGCTGCATTTGTTCTTCTTTCTCTAGTTTAAGGTAGCACCTAAGGTCACTGACCTAAGAACATTTCTTCTTTTCTACTATAAGCATTTAGTGCTATAAATCTCCCTCATTACTGTTTTAGCAGCATCCCACTTTTGACAAGTCTTCATTTTCACTCAGTTCAAAATACTTTCTACTTTTCCTATTTCTTCTTTGACCCATGTATAACTTAGAAGTATGTTACTTGGTTTCCAAATACTTGAAGATTCTCCAAAAATATTGATTCCTACTTTAATTACACTGTGGTCAGAGAACATATTTGTCTGACCTGATCCTTTTATAAATTTACTGAGATTTGTTCCATGATCCAGAATTGGTCTAAGTAATGTTTTATGTGCACTTAAAAAGAATATGTATTCAGTTGTTCGGGGGCAGAGTGTTCCATAAATGTCAAATTGATAGAGCTGTTCAAATCTCCCATACCTTACTGTTTTGTCTCCTCCTTCCGATATTAAGGAGTACTCAAATCCCTATCACTGTTTGTCTACTTCTCCTTGCAACTCTTATTAGTCTCTGTCTCACATATTCATATTTTAACCCTGCTATTAAGTATATACACATTTAAGAATGGTACATCCATGCTCTTAAAGAACTGTTCTTTTATTTTTATTGAATAACTCTCTTTGTTCTCTAATATTCTCTGCTCTGAAACCTACTTTGTCTGATGTGAATATAGCTACCCCAGGTATAATAATATATATACATCAATGTACTATATATACAGTTGACTCTTGAATAACATGAGTTTGAACTGTGCAGTCCGCTTACACAGATTTTTTCCATATAGTACAGTACCTGTAAATGTATTTTCTCTTTTGATTTTATTATTTTTCTCTAGCTTACTTTACTGTAAGAATATAGTGTATAATACATATAACATGCAAAATGTGTGTTAATCAAAAGTTTATGTTATCAGTATGGCTTCCAGTCAACAGAAGCTGCCAGTCATTAAGTTTTGGGGTAGTCAAAAGTTATACAAAGTTTTTTTTTTTTTTTTTTTTAGTTTATTTGACGGAGAGAGTGAGTACAAGCAGGGGAACAACAGGGAGTGGGAGAAGCAGACTCCCACTAAGCAGAGAGCCCTATAGGGCTCGATCCCAGGATCCTGGGATCATGACCTGAGCCAAAGGCAGACACTTAACCAACTGAGCCACCCAGGCGCCCCATTATACAAAGATTTTCAAATGCGTGGGCAGTTATCACCGTAACCTCTACATTGTTCAAGGCCAACGGTATTACTATACCATATATATCCATATATATATACACACACACAATGTACAGACTGATAATAGGTAGTGTATTAGTATAAATATACTATCATAGTATATATATGTGGTGTATGACGCTAGTAATACACACACAAATCTTTTCTGACTAGTTCATGGTATAACTTTAAACTTATTTTTGTCTTTATGTTTAAAGTGGGGTTTTTGTCAGTTTCATATAGTTGGATCTTGCTTTTTTAAATCCAATCTGAAAATCTCTGCCTTCTTATTGGGACATTAAGGCTATTTACATTTAATGTGATTATTAATATGGTTAGATTCAAAACTATCTACTATCTTGCTACTTTTTTTCCTATTTGTTCTCTTTGTTCTTTGTTCCCCTTTTCCTTTTCCTGGAATTAACTAGTTTTTTAAATTTCTTTTTATTTCTTCTCTCAGCTTATCAGCTATAACTCTCTGTTGTGTTATTATAGTGGCTACCTTAGGTTTTATAATATATATATTTAACTTATCACCAACTATCTTAGTCTGTTAGGGTCATGACAAAATACCATATACCGAGCGGCTTAAACAACAGAAATTTATCTTCTCACAATTCTAGAAGGTGAGAGTCTAGGATCAAGGTGCCAGCAGAGTTGGTTTTCCCGAGGCCTCTCTCCTTGACTTGCAGACAGCAAACTTCTTGCTGTGCCCTCAAGGAAATAGGCCTATTCTGTGGACCTTTGGTATTTCTTTGTCTTCTAAGGACATCAGTCATATTGGATTAGGGCCTCATCCTTATGACATTTAACTTTAATTATTTCTTTAAAGGCCCTATTTCCAAATACGGTCATATTAAGGGTTAGGGCTTAAACATATGTATTTAGGGGAGATACAATTCAGTCCCTAACACCAATTATCATCCAGTTTTAAACTACTTCACATATAGTATAGCAAGCTTACAATATTATACTTCCATTTCTCCTCCCCCAGACTTTGTTTTGTTTCATCACATATTTAAAATCTATTATGTTATAAACCTAATAAGAGGCTGTTACTATTTTTGCTCTGAACAAGTATTTTTAAAAGAGACTTAAATAAGGGGGAAAGTTTCTTATATTTATTCATGTAGTATCTGTTTCCAGTGTTCTTCACCTCTTTGTATAGATTCTGATTTCCACAGGTTTTTGTTTTCCTTCTGCCTGAAATACTTCCTTTAATACCTACTGAAGTACACATCTGCTGGTGGTGAATCCCTCAATTCTTGTATGTTTGAAAAAAGTGTTTATTTTGTTTTATAAGAAATATTTCAAAATAATTTAAGACTCACAACAAGAAGTCTTTGTATGTCTACTAATTTTTGAATGGTTGCCAAATATTGCTACTTTTATCTTTTGGGGTATTGGGTATTTTTTTTTAATATTCCTATAAAAATTTTGGAGCTTTGTTCTCCATCATAAACTGCTTAAAAAATAGTCTGATCCTTCAGGTCTTGCTTTTAAACTTCATTAGGAAGGCCCAGGGCAGCATTTATTTTAAGACAATAATTTAGCCCCACTACTAGGCAAAAGACTTCCCATTACCATATTGGTACTTCATAAATCATCATGTTTTCCATGTTGGCTGGTGAGAATAGGAACTAAAGCTGTCTTGTATGAACTCAGAATTATTTTTTGTGATCTTTTTATGAATTTCTTCTTCCAGCTCAAACAGCCTCTTCACTCATAACCTCCTCTGATCAGTACTCAGCTGACAATTCAACAGGATCTTTCCAAGTGTCTAAAGTTCCTTCTGTTTATGAACTCCCTTCTCATCAGTATTTTTTCTTGTGAACTATAACCTTCTGTTAACCTCCCGTTTGGTCTCCTCAATTAAATAAATCACTAGGCTCCACCTGAGTTCCGGCTTCATGCACCAGGCCTGGAAACTCTCTCCAAGCAGTAAGTTAGATTCACCTTTGTTTCCCATCTATCAGGGATGATTGTCCTCCACTGTCTGGTATCTAATGTCTTGAAAATTGTTATTTCATCTACTGGCTCAGTTTTTTAGCTGTTTCTAGAGGGTAAGTCCAACACCCATTCTTCCACCTTGGCCAGAAAACTGATCTAGTAGTAAATGTTTTCAAAACATAAGATATCCCTAGTTTGATCAATAAATAAAATTTAGGGGCGCCTGGGTGGCTCAGTGGGTTAAAGCCTCTGCCTTCGGCTCAGGTCATGATCTCAGGGTCCTGGGATTGAGCCCCACATGGGCTCTCTGCTCAGCAGGGAGCCTGCTTCCTCCTCTCTCTCTGCCTGAGCCTCCCTGCCTGTCAAATAAATAAATAAATAAATAAAATTTAGCCAACTCCTCATTTTGGTCAGGCTCTTATCAGTAAAGAGGTGCTTTGCAACTATCATTTCATACAATTTCTGAGCAAGTCTACCACCTCCCTATTAAGTTGGTTTTCTTTTCAAGTTTTGTTGTGTTTTCTATAGCATCTCTATCCTAAACAGATAAATTATATCACAACTATTCTTCTGATAATGCAGATATCTTTGAAGCATCAAATCAAGATATCTACTCTACATCCTACATATTTCTCAGATTCAACTATTTCTACATATGTCACCATCAGTGTCCTAGTCTACACCACCATCATCTGCTCTCAGGTTTACTGCAACATCATCCCAATGGACCAACTAGACTCCAATCTTACTCAACTCCAATCCTTCTTATATTTTTCAACCAGGGTTAAAAAGAGTAAGAGACAAAAACAGAAATAAAGAAAAGGAAGAAGAGGAGGAAAAAGAGGAAGGGGGAGGGGGAAGAAAGGAAGAGAAGGGGAAGTTTTGTTTAATGATTTACTGATGAAATCCAGTTAGATTGAACAGATCAAGTTTCCACTGTTCTTGGTTGAATCAAGTAAAATTTTTCAAAAAAGGATATGAAATGTTGATATAAATCTAGCCTTATCTACTTTTTTTTCTAAAACCTACTCCAATCCACCATCTTTATGACTATTCTTCCCTCTTTGGAGTTAACAAGAGCCCAGCTGGGACTAATTCAAAAGATTTGTGTCCAAGGGGTGTGTGTGTATGTCTGTCTGTCTGTCTCCTGGCAAGGGCAAAGAGCAGTGAATTACTTGGGTAGGTAAAAGAGGGGATACTGATAATGAGGGGGAAAGGCAGGAATTGGTAAGCATTGTGCCTTGATAAAATGATCTATAAAGGCATAAAAAGATGAGACACAAGGACATAAACAATAGCCCTATCCAGAGCTATTTTTACCAGTGTTCAGTGTTCATAAGTAATATAGAATAAAGAGGAACAGGATGAAATGGAAAAGAGAAGTCAAATGGCTAACGAGACCCTCCAAGTTCACATTTTTACAAGATTTTTTGGAATTTAATAGGCTGTTATTTCCCCTTATTTCAAGCATATCCAAATATGGTCCATTTTAAATTTACTATCAAAACATACTCGACTTCTGGGCTATTCAGAAACTAACCTTTTTAAGACCAGCAAAATTTCACCTTATAAGCTAAAAGTTAACATCTAAAATACTACTACTGTGAAATTAGTCTATTTTCTGAAGCAATCTGGGCTCTCTGATAAACACACTGATAGAGTAAATATGATTTCTAAATAAGTCAGAATCAAATTGGTGAAGACTGTGGAAGAAAGTTGATTCCTAATGCTTCCAAAAGATACACTTCAATGTTGTCTTAAACAGAAGTTCTCCTATTTATAATTTGGCTATCTTTAGAGTGAAATAGTATCAGTACATCAGAACCTACAAGTGAAAATCTATTCGAAATAAGCTTCATATTATGATAGAGTTAAACAGAAAAATTTTCACAAGCTCAGCAAAAAAAATTATATATAACAGCTTGAAACTATGGAAACATAAATTTCCCCCAAAAAAGTACTCATTAGTCCATCCTTTATGAAGTTTGTCATAACTAGGTAATACCCTAAACACTGTTCTTGAGAGTAGTTTGATAATATGCATCAAAATAAAAAATAAGCTGCCCTAGTACTCCCAACATCTAGGAACTAGCTAAGGAGAAAACAGTGTATGTAGAAAAAATTAAGTTTTGCACATATTTTTTAAATTTATGATTTTTTTTAAAAAGGAAGTGACTAAAATATCTCTTGGTAGGGATTTAGTCATGTTTCATGTGGATTTTGATACCTATAATAGCATGTAGCCATTAAAAATCATGTGAACTGATTTATTTTTATTTACCATAGAAAGAAGTCCAGTGAGTAAAAATAAAATAGAAATTAGGCTACAATACAGCAATTATACTAAATAGCTATTTCTGTAAAATGGTGTACCAATGCCTAAAAGAAAGGGAAGAAGGGGAAAGAGGGAAAATGTATGTGCACACAAGCATATGATATAAAAGGATGTAACTGAAGATGCTCACTAAAATGTTAACAGAGATGTCATCTCTGGGTGGTGAGGAAACTGGAGACATTTTTGCTTCCTTCTTTGTACTTCCCTATACTATCTGAATTTTTTTCCATTAAGTACATATACTTTTTACAAACAAGTTGTAAGAAAGTTTAAGATTTGTTAATCACAAAGCCACTTAAACAGTTCCCTTTTCTTTGCCTATCATCATCACTGAACAGCATGGTGTTACACAGGAATTCATGTAAAATATGCAATATTTAAATTGACACCAACAGAATAAAAAAGCAAAATCTGTGTACAGTGGATAGAACACATTTTCAAACAAAAAAAGGGTGAACTGCTTCTCCTCTTCCACTTGAAAGTTATTTATGTTACCAGTTACCCAATAGCAGTAATCGGTAACAGTCACAGAAGCTTTATCACCTCGCTCATTCTCAATATTCCTCTACCTATTTGCATGTCAATTACCTCAAGAAAGCTTAAAAAAAAATTACTCTCCCTAAAAAAAGCAAAACTATCCATTCAGGTCAATTAATGAGTAATCCAGGACAATGAGACCATCACAGCATTCCAAAGAGGCAAGAATACAGCTATAACTATTTTCTGTATCTATGCAGTTTCTAACCATAGCTATATAATAGTAAAACCTATTTGCCACATGGCACAGTAAGAGAGATTTACTTAGAGGCATTCTCTCCAACCAAGAACTCTGCCATATTCCGTTATAAGATTCAAGATGTATTTAAGATTTTTCCAAGATTTTTCCATCATGATATTTTTTTGACATGAAACTATACCAAAGAAAGTTTTAAAAAACTGCACAAAGCATTAAATTTCAGGACTACCACCAGGCCAAATATTTTTATCTCCAAATAATCACTAATCCAGGTTCATTCTTTCAATTATTTGAATAGCTAATACATAGAAGATACTGTGCTAGGCACTGTAGAGAAGCAGCAGCTATAAAAAAATTAGGCACTGTGTTCTACAAGCTCACAGATGGGCATTTCACAGATATGATGTACCCTGAACCTAATTCCACAATCTCAAGGGCTCAGAACATCTAGATATCAAAAAATATTAAGTATCTACAGTGTGCCATACACTGTTAACCTTTAAGACAAGTTATATATGCATTAATTAGAGCAATTAAAGTGCTAGGGAAAAGTGAACAAATGCTTAATGCTGACTGATTAGGTCATAAAACTATATGCTCAAAATGAATCTTAAGAGACAAGTTTGTTGAATCAAGACAGAGAAAAGGGCAAAGCAAGCAAAGCAATGTTCAAACACAATGTTCAAAGGAAGAGGCAGAAAGAGCATGGTACTCTTCATGGTACTACAAATAGTTCAGTAGGTCTATAGCAGTTATCAGGAAAGAGATCAATAGGTATACCCTGAATACCTTCTTGAAGGATCTGAATTTTATACTAATGACAAAGGTAAAAAACAAGATCAAATATCAGTCAGGTAGTGGTTTGAAAGTTAAGACCAGAAGCAGGATACTAGATAATAACAGTCTTACAATAATAACAATCCAGATAAGAAATGAAGGTGGACCTAAATTATAACTCAGTAATATTAAAAGTGAAGACAATTTCAAAGTAGCCCAATCAACAGCACCTGGTGGCCAAATGATGTGACAGATAAGGAAGACGGAAGAGTCAAAAAAACTCACAACTGGGTGATACCATAATCACGACAGACAGCAGGTATATACAGACAAGTGTGAATAAAACACATTTAAAGAAAAAAATGTAAATTTGTTTTAGATAGAATGAATTTTCAAAGTCTTATGCCACATAAATGAAGATGTTCTGAAGAAGTTAGTATTCAGAGCGAATGCGAAGGACTGAGGGGATGATAAAAACAAAACAAAACAAACAAACAAAAAACCCTGAAAGTCAGCTATGGACGGGGAGTAGCTGAAGTGATAAATATCTGCTGAGACCCCCCAAGGAGCACTGTGTGGAATAAATGAGAAGGGAGTGAAGGACAGAGTTTGGGAGAGTTCCTGAGGTCAAAGCAACAAACAAGAGGTCCTCGAAACAGACTAATAACGAACAGCCCAAGAGCTAAGTTCACAGAAAGAGGAATGTCAAACACATTAGAGATCAAATAAGAACTGGTACTTTTGGTACTTAGGTGACCTTATCAAAAAGTTTCAACATAGTGGTGAAAGCGAATGGCAAAACAATGGGAATTGAGGGATGAATTAAAGGTAAAAAAAGGTAGCAACAATAAGTAGTAAGCATTTCTCAAATTTTATTGCAATTTCCCAAACATATTGATGCTAGAACATTTCTTCAGATAGCATTCCTTACTCCCAGGATCCCAGAGCAAAAGAAATTTAAACATTGCATGTTCACAAGCTAGGAGGAAGAAATCATTGTTGAGGAAGACATTATATAAAACTGAAAACGGATAAATAATAAAATGTATAAAAAATAAACAGATAAATAAAGACAGGTTCTGAAGCACATAATAAAGGAACAACTGTTTATCTGAAACAGGAGGAAAAACAGTAAGGAAAGTTATGAATGAAAATGCTGTCCACAGGCTGAAAGTTACCACATGAAGCAATTCATTCTCATGCCCTTTCTCCCTCCAGTGAAGTACACAAGTCATTTACTCAAAAGTGACATGGAAGGGGTGAGTAAGTTTGAGTAGTGTTAAAGGCTTAGAATACCAGCTATAAAGGGAGAAAAGGGGGCCTGAGGTCAGAAAGCAGTGCATACATACTAATGCCGTTTTCGCCGCACCACAGTTCTAGAACTCTTCAAAGTCCTGAGGACCACTGAGTGGGGTAGGGTTTAAGTTTCAACCTTAAAAAATTCCAAACCATCCCAGCCTAAAGCCCAAACCATCCTCTCTCCTAGGGCCTAACGTCTAGAAATCACCTGAATTAACACTAAAAATCAGAAAGTAACTAAAGATTGAGATATATCTGGTGAGTTTCAAAAACCTCCCTAGGATCTTAAGAGCACCAGTAACAAGCAACTAGAATTCACAGGAGAATTTTTGAGTCAAAAGATCTTTTTTTTTTTTTTAAAGATTTTATTTATTTATTTGTGAGAGAGAGAGAGAGAGAGAACGAGCGAGCACAGGCAGACAGAGTGGCAGAGGGAGAAGCAGACTCCCTGTGGAGCAAGGAGCCCGATGTGGGACTCGATCCCAGAACGCTGGGATTATGACCCGAGCCGAAGGCAGCCGCTTAACCAACTGAGCCACCCAGGCGTCCCGAGTCAAAAGATCTTAATGTGAGCATTCTTCTAATTAAATACTCCTTACAAGAAATGCCATTTAATCAAACCACAAGGTGGGCAAATGCCATCAAATGAGATGTTGACAAGTATGAATCTCCTAATAAAGCCAATAGTCCAACCATTCTCATTCATTTACATCACTTCGGGGGTGAGCTAAAACAACAGTAACACTATTAATTTACGATCTATAACCCATTATTTCCAAAAGTCTGAGACAAAATGAACAGAAATTTATTTAACATGTCATTACTTCTAGGCAAATCTTAACCTGCAATACCCTGAGAAGTTCACAAAGCCATGCACTTCCCATCCTTTTATTCCAGCTGACACCTAATTCTTTTTTGGGTGATGGACATTGGGGAGGGTATGTGCTATGGTTGAGTACTGCAAAATGTGTAAGCCTGACAATTCACAGACTTGTACCCCTGGGGCAAATAATACATTATATGTTAATAAAAATAATTTTTAAAAAAAGACTTATTTGAGAGAAAGAAAGAAAGAGAGCATGCGTGCAGGGGTAGGAGCAGAGGGAGAAAAAAAGATCCACAAGCAGACTCTCTGCTGAGAGTAGGGGCCAACACAGGGCTTGATGGAGATCAAGGCTCCAGCCAAAATCAAGAGTCGGATGCTTAACTGACTGAACCATTCTGGCACCCCTTAACACTAAGTCTTATGGGAAAGGTGAGAGCACACTGTTATGCCTACTTTTTTAAAGATTTTTTAAAAAATTTATTTGACAGAGATCACAAGTACGCAGAGAGACAGGCAGAGAGAGCGGAGGAAGCAAGCTCCCCATTGAGCAGAGACCCCGATGCTGGGCTCGATCTCAGGACCCTGAGATCATGACCTGCGCCAAAAGCAGAGGCTTAACCCACTGAGCCACCCAGGCACCCCTGTTATGCCTTTAAAAAAAAAAAAGGCGTTTTTAAACAAAATTTTAAAAATATTCAAGAGAGCTGGCATTAAAATGTGAGCCCCTAAAAGACAATTAATGTTACTGCCTCTTTCTCTCTCTACATATAAAATACACACACCATGCCACATACATCTGAATATAACTGATGGCATCCTATGTAAATCTAAACAGAGACCGAGTTTTAGGAGTGAGATAAGGTGAAACTTATGGAATGGAAATTTATTTAGTATCTACTAAGTGCCTGGAAATTTGAATTCTCACAATTCTGTAAGGTAAGTGCTAAAATATTTCAATCCTAAACAATGGTATCTGAACTATATAATCACAGAACAAATAAAAAATTTGGAAACTGACATATAGATTGGTCAGGCAGAGAAATGGACAAACAACCTAGGCAAAGACCAAAGAATGATAAAGAGAATTTCACTTAAGTAAAATAAAGTACTACTGATATGGAGTCTCGGGTGACCTTCCACCTACCATCTGCTTGGTGTTTGGGCTAAGATGATGAGAAAAATATAAAATGGAGAAGCCCTGTGACTTAACAACAATGTCAATAAGTAATTAAGACTACTACCAGGATCAGAAGATTAGAAAATATCAAGAATACTTAAACAATGATAAACTTTAATGAGTTTAAAAAAAAAAAAGAAGATTCTCTAACATTTCAAAAGAAATCACTATCCTCTGTTCTAAATCAGCTGTGATAATAAAACTAAGCAAAAGTAATATGGTGGCTATAAATCCCAGAACAATTTTTAAACATAGAAAAGTACTGGAATAAATTACCACAAATTATACACACTGCCTAATAAAAGGAAATTAAACAGTAACATTTAGAGACAAAATACATTAAGGGTACAAAAACAGTAATAAATACATGCTCAGTCTCAAATATTTACAGTCCAATGGGAAAAAAGCAAACATGTAAAGAAACAATATAAAACAATGAAGTAACTCTTAAACAACACCAAGTATTACAGAAATAGTTAAAAAAAATTCTTTCAGGTAAGTATTTACAATGAAGGTAGTATTTAAATTAACTCTTAAAGGAAAAGGAAGAAAGTTTTTTTTTTTTTTTAAGGCTCGGTTAACAACTGTACAAAGATACAAAGATACAGAGATCTGACAATGTATTTCATATTATATGAGGTATGAAAGATTCCATTTGATTAGAATTTAGTATGTATAAACAGTTAGAGAGATAGCCCTAGATAAGTAAAACAGACCCAAAGGGATTTGACAAAAATTATACAGAAGATACCCTTAGGGTAGAAACTATGTCAGTAGTGTTAAAAAAGGAAAGAAGAGGAAGATACTGCAGAATTTTAAAGAATAGGGATTAGAGGCAGACAACATAGTAGGAAAATCTCAGATTTAGAATTAAACAGAGCTGGGCTAGAATCCTAGCTCTATCGCTTATTAACAATAAGGTCTGGGCCACCTGGCTGGCTCAGTCAGTGGAGCATGTGACTCTGGACCTCAGGGTTATGAGTCTGAGCCCCACACTCGGTATAGACATTACTTTAAAAATAAAATCTTAAAAAAAAAAATAAAGCTTTTCTAAATTGCAACTTATGTTATTTGTCAAAAGAGGATAATATGTCATTATTGTGGCAAAGCCTTAATATGATGGCAAATAAACTGTCCAATGTACTATCTTTCAATTAGTCAAAACTTCAATAGTTTCCTTCTTATAATAAATGGTAGAAAAATGAGATGACAGGGGAGAAATTAAGATATGTAAGCCTCAGTGACTGGACTGGGAAGATGATAAAGTCATTAAAGAAGAACTACAAAAGAAACTGCAGATTTTGAAAATAGAAAAATGCCTAAGTTTTAGACAAGCCAAATTTGCAGTGACAGTGGAATACATATCAACATGCAAAGATATCAAAAAGCACGAAAAAATATGAGTCTTGAACTCAGAAGACAACCCTAATAGAAAGAAAATTTTAGGTCTTAGGCATACAAGGGAAAGCGAAGAATGAGTGAGTCAAGAACCGGAGCTCACAAGGAGCTAGGGGTAAAACAAAAAGTCATAACTGAAAAAAGGAAGGTTTCAAAAATAGTGAGGTGGCCAGCAGTTTTAAGCACTGGATAAAACACTCCATTTCGTAATTAAGGAGCTCTCTGACAAATTTTGAGAGCAATTTCAGCAAAAAAAATTTTTTAACATTTTTATGTATTTATTTGAGAAAGAGAGAAGAGAGAATGAGCAGGGTGGGGCGAGGGCAGAGAGAGAGGGAGGAGAAGCAGGCTCCTGCCGGGCAAGGAGCCCTATATGGGGCTTGATCCCAGGACCCCAAGATCATGACCGAACCACCCAGGTGTTCCAATTTTAGCAAAATTTTGATGACACCAAACTGCAGACACTGAAGGCATAAATGGGTGGTAAAGAAATCAGAGAAAAGAAAGAATCTATTCCAAGGGTCCTCAAGTGGGAACTCCACAAAGAGAATAATGGAAACCGGATGAACATTATCAATATTTCAAAGAGCCATATGAAAAATAAATTTAGCCTTCATCACACTATGAAAAACTAAGGAAAATAATAAATATCTTTGATTCTTTAATTAGCACACTATGTATATATACACATGTATTTTTATATGTATGTTTTAAATGAAAGCATGAATCACCGTCTTACAAATGTGTAAACAGGATCTCTCATATGAGATCCTTAATGGAAAATAAAAATATATATATATTAGTACTAAAAGGGGATCATGGAGCTCTTGAAAGAAATCCAACACTGAAGAGAATAAATGCAATTATGAATGATTCATGTGGAAACCTTCAGAGAAAAGTTTCTGTTGCTCATTTTGGTATGAGGGTTTTGTTGGTTATCTTTTGTTTTCGAAAGTGGAAAAACTTCTAAAGATGTTAGCTTAACACTAAGAAATCAATGTAAAGAAATGTTTCCAGGGGTGACCGGGCGGCTCAGTGGGTTAAGCCTCTGCCTTCAGCTCAGGTCATGATCTCAGGGTCCTGGGATCGAGTCCCGCATCGGGCTCTCTGCTCGGCAGGGAGCCTGCTTCGTCCCCACTCTCTCTCTCTGCTTGCCTCTCTGCCTACTTGTGATCTCTCTCTGTCAGATAAATAAGTGAAATCTTTAAAAAAAAAAAAAAGAAGAAGAAGAAGAAATGTTTCCAGTTCCAGAAAGAAAGGTAATTAAAGGTCACTGAAAATCAGATGGAATCACGAGGAAAAAGGACTGACCTTAGCAATCCTGCTGTTATGCATAAGACAATCCATGGATAGAAAATATGTATGCACTCTCATCCAAAAACAAGTTGCCCTACAGAAGTTCAGTTAACCAGTTAGATAATTAAGCTAACCACAGCTATAGTTCAATAGAGTGTATATCACATAAAGAGTAAGAGAATTTAAAGTCTGACAAACATGGGTTAAAATGTCTGCTCCTCTATTTACTACTACTATTTAACCTTAATGTTACTTAGCTTCTCTGAAGATGTTTCTTCATTTAATAGTGATATTCCTCTCATAAGCTATTAGAAAGACCAAAAGAGACAATATATGTAAAGAGCTTAGCACAGTGCCTGGCATAAGGTAACCATTTAAGAAACAGAGCTATAATTACTAAAACAAAGTACAAATAAACATTTCTCTGACCTTAGGATTGAGAAGGCCTAAGATTTAAAAGAAAGGAAACAAATAAAACAGGAAAGATTAATAGATCTGGCTACTCATATTCTTTTACTCTATAAAATTTTTGTGGACAAGTATGTTAAAAAGCATCATACAAAACTAAAAAAAAAAAAAAAAGGTAAAGACTTGATTCACACGAATTAGTTTCCTTACACATCAAAAAGATAAAAACCCCAGTTAAAAAAAAAAAAAAAAAAAAGGTACTGACATACTCCTTGCACTGCATAAACAACACCAGGTATCCACAGTTTAGGAATCCACAAACATAGTAATGGACACCAGATGGGCACTTTTCAATACTTCAACATGTGACTGATATTGCAAGGTGATACTGTCCTTCCAATATCAGACCAAGCTACTAAGGCATTCCTCATGTCCTTAAAGGAAAAGAACTAGCTGAAGTATAAAATAACAGTAGTAGTTGAAATAGGAGATTCAGATAACACAAATTCAATCTTTTGTACATTGAAAATCTTATTATAACCTGTTTTAATTAAAAATAAAACAATTTCTAGCATACATTCTTACAGTAACCTAACGAATTTTCAAGCTGTGCTACACAGAGGTACCTCAAAAGCTGACAATAGGATAAGATGGGCAGTTGTGGAAAGGCCAAGTGGATATACCCATGCATTTATCACTGTTTTACCCCACAGCCTACAAGCACTTCCAGTTCCACTTTTAACAGTTCTTATACAGTTAGGGCCCCATTTATTCTGATTTTTTAAAACTGAAAAATAATTCTAACAATCCACATCAAATCTCTCTCCTACCAATCTAAAAAGACAAAAATTCAGTGAACTACACTGCTATTCATAATTGACATAGTCAAAACTTTCCAATGAAATTTTAAGTGTATCATGACGTGGACCCCCTCTCCCCACCCCCAGGCTTCCCTTACCTTTAGAAAATACTATGGAAAATTTCATTTGGGACAGAAACTATGTTTTGCAATATTTTTGGACTAACTCCTTTATTTTTGTGCCCAAGGCAATAAAGATATTGCTATGGTATTAATACTGAACAGACCAAAATATTGTGGAACCCCTTCGTAACACAAGGCTGGTGACAGAAATATAACCAAGTTGTTAACTTTGTTATAGCTTTTCTGTGTGTGGTACATGTGTGGGATTACAGACGTTTGGCTAGCAATATACATGAAAAATACCGATGTATTCAGAACATTTGGGAAGAAAAATATTCTGCTTACATCTAAACTGAAATTTGGGTTAAGAGCTATATTATACCATTACCAATTTATTTTTTTTAATATTTTATTTATTATTTGACAGACAGAGATCACAAGTAGGCAGAGAGGCAGGCAGAGAGAGAGGAGGAAGCAGGCTCCCTGCTGAGCAGAGAGCCCGATGTGGGGCTCGATCCCAGGAACCTGGGATCATGACCCGAGCTGAAGGCAGAGGCTTTAACCCACTGAGCCATCCAGGTGCCCCCCATTACCAATTTTTAAAAATGAGAATAATTATACTCCAAATTAAAACTGAATCTAATTCAAATTATCTCATAGGTACTTCAGAATCTTATTCAAAAGCTAGTTTTTGAGTTATAAAATCCATTTTCATTATTCAGTATTGATAAGGGAGAGTCAAAGACTAAAATGTTTATGCCTATGACAATGTAATATTGAAGCTCGTTTTAGAGCCAATACTTAACAAGTTTGTTTACATAATTTTTATTTAGTAAAAATGTACAAAAAGTAAACATATGAAGCTTCCTGTTATTCAGAGTATAAATGAGGTTTCCCATAATAAATTTTATAATGATTTTTTAATACAGTACCCTGAATAACTTCGTGTATTAAAAATAACTGACCTCATATCTGTCAACAAAATCCAAAAGGGAAAAACTAAATTTAGTATACTTTTAGGAAAGTAAACTATAAGCAGAGAAAGTTCAAAAAGTCACCAAAGTCATTTAGTTGGTTAACAAGCCACTAATCTTCCTTTAATTTAAAAAAAAAAAAAAATCACCTAATGATATCAACTAAACCATTCAATCTCACACCCACCATCCCACCCAGACACAGAAAGCAACCAAGATATTCACTTTCAAAAAATGTCTAATAAAATTATTTTTACCTGTAAATTGTTTTCTGTGACTCTGTTCCACCAAACCATATTGATGGGTACTCCTGATTTACACCTGTCAGCAAGGCAGCCAATAGGGTTCTTTGCTTTTCGTGCCTTTGATCCCATCGGAACTAGCCTCTCCTCCAGCATCCCCAGGCGATACTTCCTTGGCTAGGAAAAAGAAGGAAAGAAACCAGGCCACTCCTAACATCCCCCACACTAATCTAAACTAACATAACTAACATATAGATGATATCAGGGATGGTGGAATAGGAAACAAGTAAAATTTCTAAGACACTCCCTCTAATGTCCTTATCACCACCCACCATTTCCCAACCCCCGCCCTCAATACATACCTCCAAAATAACCCACAGTCCTAACAGGCTGAACAACATATAGGTAAAAAGCAACAGATGTTTTAGAAGTATACATTATAATTTGATTTTATAAAACCTTAATGAATAGAAATTAACTTATCAGCAAAGTTAAATGCCTTGCAAAATTTTTTCCACTGGCACTTACCTATTCTCACTGCAATATGAAGAAATGCTTCAAAAGGCACCAAATACAGGTAAAAAAAAATTCTCCAAACTATGTCTTTTTCTGTTCCCATTTTGCTATCTTATTTCCTGCTGAGGAACTACCTCCACTTAAAAGAAGCAGTTAATTCCTAAGGAATGGATTTAAAAATTTTTTTTTGAATTCTATGCATATTAGGCAAAAGTACAAGTCACTATGTCTTAAGTGGTCCTTCAACTTAAGGTATTAAATGAAATAAGCTCAAATTTTGTAAAAAAAAAAAAAAAATACACAACTTTCATGGGTGTTATGAGTATACCAGTAATGTACACAGACTGATATTAAATAGCTTGTCCAATAAATGCATGAACTCATTGGCAAACATTATAATAAAGTTAGTAAACAACCTTAGTAGTGGTTGGCAGGGCTTTTTTATATGTGAAAATTAATGACAGTTTCCACCACCTTATCTCTCTAATTTATAGTAAATTTGCAGTAAATTGTATCTTTATAGGAATTTGTATATATATTTTTCCCTTTAAGGAATGCTAATCATTCTTGGGAAGATAGTTTAAGACCTGAAATAACTTATGTTTACTCACTGTTCTGTCATAAGTCTGTTAAAGCAAATAGTGAAAATTAACTTTCTTCAAAAAAAGTGTCCTAGCCAGGCAAACATATGAAATATATAAAATATAATTTTGACCAGTAGAGATAACTAATTTGAAGAAAACCCTTGATTTCTAAATTTCAAAATGACCTTGCAAATAATGCCTATGAAATCATTCTATGCAAAGTAGACACTAACTACAGAAATGGGCCTCTGCTAGTAGTCTTTGACTTAAGAGGAAAAAAAAATTAAACTTGCATAAGAAAGGTAACTAAACTACCTACCATCCCAATAATTACAGCAGTGGATAAAGTTCCATGAAGCTAAAATATTTCCATCTCCATGCACTCTTGTACCAATTCAATTACTCTTTATGTCTACATCACAAGCAACTTTTGTGGATGAAAATAAATATGTACCCATCAGAACAATATTATAAATGAAAGAATTTTAAAGCAAGTTATTTCTAGTAATACAGCTCACAACTACAAGGCTTTGATACACAGCAAAAATACTACACCTTTATTAAGCTTTCACTAATTTGAATTTTATATTTTAGAAAATGTCTGGGCTAAAGAATATCTTAACTATTAGAAAAGTTCCAACACATGAAAGAGTATTTATTTAAACAAAATAACCTATCAAATAGGGTTACTACAAGGGCACCTAAATTTCAGTCATATATTTGAAAGCAAGTAGATCATTGAGTTAAATGGTCTTCTGTTATTCAGATCCTTCACAAATGCAGACCTGCTTTGAGCTGGTTATTACAACAGCACAATTTATCTTCTTACAGCAGCATACTAAGCAATTTAGAAAAAAGTATTTAAATAAATCCACTGTAGCATTCTCCCTCCTCAACAGCTCATTTTTCCAAAGAAGAATTCACTACTCTCTCTCCACCCCAACCCTCAAAAACCTATAATTAGCCTAATGCCTTCCCTCTTAGGTGGAAGAGATCCACAAACATGTGCCATTATAGATTTAACTTCCTTCAATAACTAGCCAGAGATTAAAATCTAATCCAAAAGTACAACCTTCTATGTGATACTGAATGAAAAGACCTAAGATATCAATACCATTTAAATTACCATCATAAGCAATGGAAAGCAAAATGACATCTGAAAAGGGATAGCAGCCATAGAAAGCATGAAGGTGAGGCAAAAAGATTATATATTACTGCACGAGACATAAATTAGAGTAATATCTCAACTGTAAACTAATTTCCAAACTACCCTATTATTTATCCCTTGAAGAAAAAAAAATGTATGTTCAACTAAACATCTAAGAGACTACTTTGTATCAGGAATTGTTCAAATAAGTTAAATAAAACACACACCTTTCCCTCAAAAAGAATATAATGTAGTAGGAAACAAAGTCATGCAAACAGAACATACTGTGATATAAAGAATGCATATATAATTAAGGTACCATAGGGCAGAGACAAAGAGTTCAAAGAGAAGGCGAATGCAACTCTGAAGAAGGAGTAAGTGCACCTAGATGGAGGAGGCAGGTGGGAGAGAGAGGTACTGTAGGCTCGGAAAAAAGTGTATGTAGAGGCACTGTGGTGTTAGGCGAAAACTCCAAGTATTCAGTCAGCCCTTTAGAGAGGGCTATCCCTTGAAGAGCAAAAAGATGAGTCTTCAAAGCAATGAAAAAACAGTTCTATAGCCTATACCAAGGACTTCAGACTTCATTCCATGGGCAATTAGACTTCATTCCATGGGCAATGGGGAACTCTTAAAAGCTTCTGAATGAAAATTAAAGTGGAAACAGGCAAACAAATTTGTGGACTCTGACAGTAATCCAGGTTGGAATTTCTCAACTCTACAAGCACTACAGACTTTCGATAATTCTTTGTCATGGAGGCAGTTCTGTGCACTGTAGCATGTTTGGCAGCATCCCTGACCTTTAACCTCTAGATGCTAGTAGCACCACAGTCCCAGATGTGACAACCAAATACATCTTCAATGTCATGGGGAAACAAAACTGCCCCCATTTCAGAATCACTGGTGTAGGTGAAGGATGTGAACTCAAGGGAACTGAAATGGGAATAGACTTAATAAAGCCTGGTTGGGGAGAAAACTGCTAGGTTAATAACAACTATAGGTGATTGAAAGTGGGGGTTAAGGAAATCAGAGAAGTCAAATAGAAGATGAAGAAATAAAAGGGACAAACAAAATTTTATGGAAAATGTTTGTTCACCCCTAAAGTTATTACCCTAAAATTCTTGAGATCTTTAAGATCCAAACCCTCTACTCCAGAGCAAACAAAAGCAACATTCCTCTTCCCTTTTCCTTAGCTTCTAGTAATCCTTTCCTAGACCAATCTTGAGAATGTGAGAGTTAAAAAAACAGGTATGTCCTCTTGTTGATCCTCTACTCTTGATAGCCTTGCCCCTCTATGGAATTCCACTTATGGAATGCAAGCATTTGTAAATGTCCTGTCCTATTGGTAAATAACCAGCTTTTGTACCCCACCTCCTAGTAAGTCAATATTGTACATCAAAATTCCCAATCTCTTTTTGTTCCTGTAGAAAATATACAGCAGGGCCTGAAACTGTTCCTCCCTATCTCCCTCTTCCTCCCCTCTAGTTACACAATTTTTACTTTAAGTCTCAAGATTTACTCTAAGAGTGAATTTTTATCATTCTTGACAAAATCTAAATAAACAGTACAATAAGAAGATGAAAATAGCTTTACCCTTTATACTGAGCATTTAAAAAATAAAACAATAGGTTAGATTTGAACAAAAGTATTCAAGGATCCTTCCGTATTTAAACTATAACAAACCTATGAATCTTCTCGAGATGTTACTAAAATAAAGATTCTGATTCAGTGGGTCTAGAGTGAAGCCTGAGACTACATTTCTAAAAGGGTCCCAAGACTGCTAGTACTGCTTATCTGGTGACCACACTTTGAGTAGTGAAGTTCCAGAGAATGTCACAGAAATAACCTAGATAAGAAACAACTACTGGTCCAGACAGAAACTAAAACCACTCCCTGAAATAAAAAGAGAGAAATCCAATAGTTCAACATCCCAAATCCATAAAGCTTGACCCAGATACTTAGAGCCTTCAAGACCATTACTCATGCAGCCCCCAGAGCCCTGGCTCTTCAAAACTCCTTGCACTCGTTCATAAAAGCCATTTCCAATGGTTTAGGTCTAAAGGAAGTCCACCTTCATTCCTTACAACTGAGCTAAGTCTCTATGTCGAAAAAAAGAACAAACAGTAAAAGCTAATTTTTAGGACTGTTTGAGTTCAAAACTCTAAATGTATACACATTTTTTCACATATTCATTCAGTCAACATTTCAGCATAAGGTTCTATGCCCTTCTTCCTAGAAATACAAAGCTAAGATATATTCTCTTCTCCTGAAATTTCAGTCAAGCCAAAGAAAAATCTATAAATACCATGCTTGTAATGAAAATGTAGTTAAAGCTACCAAGTAACGGACCAATTTTTCAGTGTACAATTCTTTTGGTACAACTGCAAAACAACATTTCATATTACCAGCCATATGTAGTTATATGTCATCTAATTAGTAATAAACTAGAAATCAAATTGTTATCCTAGTACAAAAAGTTTCCAATACCGTGAAATTTAAAAACTCTTTTTGGACATCAAAAACACAATTGTGCTTTAACCCTTTATACTCTGAAACAATGAATGATGATTTAAAGTTACTGTGAATGACACTTTTGGATGATTTTCATTTTATTAGTCAAAACTGCTCCATATACTTAAAAACAGTGGTACATATATATGAATTACCTTCTTTCAGATAGTGGTTAATAGTTACATAAATTCATTACCTTTTGCTATAGTAACTCGGCAACCCACCTCCTGCCACTCTTGATGGTCTTAGGTCTACTAATAGAAACCTCTGATCTAGAATCTACTACATACTCATTTGAAAATACACCTGCATTTCTTTTATCACCTCTTCTAACTCACAATGGTCTTCCCTCAATTAATTAAATGCCTTGGCATTTTAGCATATTTATAATTATGAGAACTAAATATGAGACTGTAATTCCATTAATTCAGTGGTTAATCTAAAGTCACTGGGAAAAAACAGACCCCAAACAATAAAACCACTTGAATTTTTAAATCAAATAAATTAATTTTCATATAATCATCAAGATAGGGAACTATACCTCTACCTAATTTGTTACCTGGATCCTAAAGGATCCTACACCAAATTAATTTAAAATAGTAAATCCAGACCTACAAGTCACTGTAGCATTGGCTCTAATCATTTTCTCCATAGGTAAAAGACTTAAAAAGTCAGAAACAGAGCAAGCCAGCTGCAAAGATCATATTGTATTTGTCTTGTCAATTAATTATTAATTATGGGCTTTTTGTGAAAACATATTAGACTCCTTAAACTTTCATTGTTCAAATTAAAAAAAAAGAGTAGGATATAATAGACAAATCAGTCTATCGAGAAACAGGCTCACTGTTAAGACTCAGGGGCAGGTAAACATCTGTAAATGAAAAAGAACTTTTAATTTGTGGAATCAATGTACAGGATGACAGGATGAAAACAGATGATGCTGCTAAGTAAAAATTGATCTAAATGACATCAAATAAAGCAAAAGAGGATTTACATACACATGCAAACACATTTTTAAGCTCTACTATGAATCAGTTCCCCAATATTACCTGCATAAATTTAAGAAAGCCTACCAAGCAGTCATTACTTTTGTCCTTAAAACCTCAATATTACAATGGAGTTCTACTCCAACAAAATCAAGATCAGTTGGAATACTCTTGCTAAGCAAGGCCATATTGAATTTCAAAAGAACTAGAATACCAAACTGCAACTTCTTTCATTCTTTTGCTTTAGAGTGAAACTAGAATATAAAATGTAGATAAATAAAATGCCATGACAAAAAGTTATTTTAAGTGAACGTGAGTAAAGGTGTTTTTTTAAGTCATGAACCTTATTTCCACAACATACGATCAACTGTAATAATTTTAAGTTTTTATAATGAGTTTCAGTACCTTATCAAAACCAAAGATCATGCTAAAATGCCTATTTGCTTGTTAGCAAAAGGTTCCCTTTTTATGTATTTATGTGTGTAACCCTGGTTAAATTAAATCTTAAAATGTAACAGAGCATCTTCAGATCTGCTAAATAATATATATACTTGGTATTACTATTATACTCTAATATACCCTGCTATAATTGAACTTAAAATAAGGTAGTGGTTAATCAAAAGTAAATTTCACACACATTCAGAAACAGATAAACACATTTTAAAACTGCAGAATCATAAGCAGTAGAAGACTGGAACTACCATTTAATAAGCACAGGGCACTATGCCAAGCACTTTATACCCATTATGGTATTAATCATCATAATTCTGTCAGACTGGCACAATTGTAGAACCAACTTCACAGATGAGAAAAGTGAGGCTTAGAAGAAGTTAAAATAACATGCCTATAATCTCACAACTAATACAACGTCAGGCCCTGGAGTTTGTACTCAAATGATACTCTGCCTCCAATCTGAAAAAAGCTTTTCCGTATTCTATAACATTCCTAAACATATTTCACTCTTACATTATACTAGCTAATTCTAAAATGACCAAATACCAATTTCTAAATGAATCAATCTCTCTCTGAATCTAACTGGCATAGATGGTTATCAATAAGAAACAAGAGCTACAGAGGCTCCATTCAAAGAAATGAAATTCAGCAGCTCCCTGTCCCCATCTTCAAAATGCATGGAAAAAAAAATACTGGGAATTAAACAGAGTGGGAGAAATTACACAGTTTGGGTTAAATTTAGCTAAAACTTTGGCTAGCATGTTTGTGATAAGAATTCTAAACTCACCTTTACTAATTCATTACCGACCCCTACTTCGTAGGAAAACAGAGATAGCCACCAGTAATGCCAAGCTATTAAAATCAGCTACTCCACTTTGTAAATACAATGATCAGAGAAAAGTAAAAAGCCAACCACACAATCTCAGAGTGAGCTACTAGTTCCTAAGTCCAAGTAGTATATGCACCATGGTTTTATCAAGTTGTCATTATTAGGTAAGCCAAAATGCCCAAAGCTAAAACAAAATAAGGACTATACAATTACATATTGTACAGAAAAGGCATGCTGCTTCATTCAGTTAACACGTTTAAATATGGTTAAGAATCAAACACCAAACCACCACACATCTCTTAAAAAAAAAAAACCCTCTAAAACAAAGATCTGCCATGAGATCTTTTATAATCAGTCAATAGAACAAATTCCTTACAATCATAAATTTGAAGATTCTTTCTTGACTCAAGAAAAGCCAAGAGGTCACTGCACACAAAGTACCAATTAAACTAAAATACACAAAGTAATACAAGGTTGAACTCCTGATTTGTTACAACAAAATTTAATCTGTTCTTTCCAAAGCATATCTTTATCTCAACACAATCTTGGAAATCCAGCCTGGAGTATTTTTTATTTAGTAGGAAAACAAAATTAACTCTTTCAAAGTTGAGCCCTTTTCTCTAGGAGCTATCATATTTCCAAACAAGTTTGAACCTAACGTTACTTACGCAGCATTTCAAAAAAAAGAAATGATTAAGATTGAGGTAAAAGCAACAGAAAGAAAGTGAAATTTAAATTTGACAATTAAAATGCAGAGAAGATTGAGAACATATTCATTTGCTAAAGGAAGTTAATTACTATCGATCATTAGCAATAAAAATGACAGTAGATTCAAATTACATGAAACATTGATAGTCCCTTCAATTTAAAATCATTGACTCAGCAAATAGAGAATTATTATGTTATTTTAACAAAATGAGCTTAATATTTTGTTCTTTTTAAATGTACTTAATAAGAGATCATCAGAGTAAGTGTGGCATTTCAAAAGTGACAGCATAAATCCGTTATGAAATTCAAGACCAAAAACAAAATGGGGAGAAGGATTGAAACATCTGATAGAAGAGGTTAAATCTCTAACACACATAGAGCTTACAATGAATTTAAAAATAGCCAAGTAGAAAAATGAGCAAAAGACATTAAAGAAACACCAATAGCCAATTAATATAAATGAGAAGTTCAACAGCACCCCAGAAATTAAATTTAAACAATGAGGGTTTTTTTTTGCCTTATACAATGACAGAGATGTGAAATCCTTTCACATCTCTGTATTTTCAAGGCTCTAGGAAAATCACCATCTATGAAAAGGAATATAAACATGTGCAACATTTCTATAAAGTTATGTCAAATATCAAAAGTTTAATTGTATACTCTTTCCCTAAAAACTGTGCTTATGGAAATTTTTACTGAGATAATCACATAAATGGAAAAAGAAACAAGCATAAGGTCGATGTTTTATTCCTTTCTTGCATATTACCAGTAGCCTGTTTCCACTACCTGTTTCTCACTGTATCTAAGACTCATTTTATCTCTCATATTGCCCTAAAGACTTTTTGTTTTCTCTGAAATGTAAATAATTATCTATATCATTCTACATAAATTACTTGATCTCCCAAAATTTCCATTTCCCAAATAATCTCTCTCAAAGACCTGTTGGGGAGATTAGGTAATATAAAACATTAATTTATGAAAGAATTACTTAAGTTCACCATATTACCTGGAACAGATACAGAAAATCATTATCAATATGAATAAAATCAAGTTTCTATCCATCTGCCAGTACATCATGAGATCTCTCCAGATAGCTTTTCACCAAATTTGAAGCACATGTTTGAGAAGTTAACAGCTATGTGAGGAAGAAGCAAAAAAGAAATGTTGGAGGAGGAGAGGCCTGAGCACCTCAAAGAAAAGACAGACATCCTCAGAGCAGCTAGAAGAGAACTACTTCTCCAGTGGGCAGTTATAATACAGCCTGATCCGGAGTGGGCAGCAACAGATATTTATTTATTTAACAACAGTTAACAATTTCCAAATAAGGCTAGAAAGGTCTGGCTAATACCATGTATTACTACAATGAGAACCACCATTTACTGGGCATTTCTACCCAGGAAATACATTTCCATTTAGTCCTCGTAACAACTCCACATGGTAGGCACAAGGTATTGTTATTATTCTCATCTTGTGAACGAAGAAAGGTTTAACTAAGCTTAAAGACACAATGATAATCAGTGAAGAAACGGAGATTCAGACTCCTGGCATCCAACTCCAAACCCTAAAACTTTAACCATTATTCAATACCACTAGATTATTATTATTCCTACTGTTTGAGAGAAATAAAAATTCACGAAGGGGCTCTGAGCAAGCTATAAACAATAACCATGGGTGCTTCCCTGCCTATAGGAATCTGGACTCAACCAATTCCCATATGGACCCATATGTTAGCTCTAAATCTACAACCTCACTACATCTGGTTTAGGTTGGGATAGTACACCTTCCCACAGCACGGCAAGTGGAGATGAATGGAGGCTCAGTCTACTCCAGTGAAAGAAGAACAGCTCTGTTTAATTGTAATTCTAAACACAATTTTACATAGAAACATGACTTGCACAATACTCATAGGTAAATGATACTGATGTGGCTGACCTGCAAATCTAAACACTAAGTAAAACAGTATTTGAGAACATATACAAAAAAGTTCAAACACTGTGGTTTTACAAGTTTAGTTTTATATTGCAATTTCCATTAAGATTTGTTATTTTTCACTATATTCTCCATTTTCTCCTCACTTTTTATTTTTCCTGAGATCAATACTTGACTTGATGTTCCAAAATAAACCTAACCATCAGAAGAATTAAGAAAGGATTTACATTCCAAATTTTCTCTGCCATAATTCTATTAATTTCTCCAAATTTACTTTAGCCTTTCTCCAGAAAAGAACCCTACCATAAATACTCTCCACGTTCCTTGTTACTCCATATATTATTCTCAAGAGTAGAAACAGTGTGAAAGTCATCTTTTGAAGACATGACAACCGAATTGTTATAAGAAAAAACTTAAATGTTAAGTTAATCAGGAAATACAATATATATCACCAGATGGCTGAAAGAGGAATGTATAATCTTGAGGTAGAACACAGTGGGAAGGAGGTTCCAAACTGAGATAAAACATGGAAGGAAGCAGAGAAAGTTTAACTAAATTAAACTTTAGTTAGTGAACTTTGACCTCAAGCAGAATAATCTAGAACTGAACCTCTAAAACCTACATCTCCTCACAAATAAACCACCAGCAAATAAGCCAAACCCCTTGGTCCCACTTGGTTCCACTTCCCTCATCCTAATAGTTTTAAAATCGAGAACAGAAGAAATAAACAGGATATTCACAAATCTTTGTCCCCTAAGTCTAAAGACTTTAACTTGTTATTAAAATGTTAAAAATTTACTAAAGTGAAAATCTGTTATCCCAAATGGAAATGGAGCGCAAATGTCCAGGTAAAGCTGCATATTGACTGAAACATCACATTAAAATACAACTAAAACAAGAAGTATAACTGACAGGAACCAGAGCCTTTTTGCTTTAATGGGGGTAGTGGGGCAGAGGGTGGGAGTGGGGGGGTGCTGAGTAGAAAAAGGACTCTTGATGGCTTAAAAAAGAAGGCAAAGAGAGGCTAAGAAAGATATACAAGAGAAAGCCAATAATGCCAAATACATTGAGGGCTTCTCACTCTGCTTAGGACATGTCTCAATCATTTGTGGTCGCCCTGCATAAAAATTCACAGCATAGCAAGAATATCTACTGAGATGTCATAGTACTGATTCACTTCATTTATACATAACTGTATTATAACTTTGTTATAATATTATAACTCTGTATTATAACTCTGTATTATAACTTTGTTATAAAGATACTTTCTTCCCAAAGGATTCTTACCCAAAACTGTACTGTTCTCTAGATCACAGGTGTGATTCAGGATGACTCTCACCTCTTTTTCTACCAGGCCAGTTCACAGCATCATCTATTTTGCTGTTAAGGTTTCCTCATGTATTACTCTCAAATATATTAGCTCTCATTTTCATCAAAACTCCATCTCCAGCATTTTGGGGGACTTAACTCTCCCACAGAGTACACAGCTATGATTTAATTTCTTCTACCGCCACTCTTGGCCAACAATAATTTTACACATTTTCAAACACTGGTTACTTTCCCTATCTATAATATTAAATGTATCTAATGTAGAAAAAAAAAAATCAGTGCTTCTCAAACATCAGTTGTGAAATACCATGAAGATTCAATAATAATTTCCTAAATATTGTGGTTGTATATTTTATAAAGTAAAAGTGAGTTATTAGAAAATAAGCACATATTTGGATGCTGCAGTATCAAATTATCAAATTACTATAGAAGTTTCTAAAAATTTACTTTCAGTATTTTAACTTACCTCCCTACAGACAGGTCACAAATACTTCAGGGATTAGCCCCGATCCCTGCACATGAGCAGTACTGCCCTAATGCATATATTCTCAGTATACAACTCTTCAGGAAGTTTGTCACACATCTAGCAACAATAAAGCAACCCAGACAAACGGCTATGAACCTATTTAATACTGTTTTTCACATCCCACATTTTACTTCAACCAGTTCCTATAGATGCAAGGCCCTCAGTCATCATCTCTTAGCTCATCTATGATACAAAGAATTTAAAAATTTACTGATGATCCTAACTCTCTACTTGTAATCAAGCAATACCTTCTTACTATTTGCCTCAACATATTCCTCAACTTCAAAAAACCCCAACTCAAAACATCTTTCACCATAAACGCTTCTACATCTAGAGAATTCTCTGGTATTTAGCAATCATCGTATTTAAATTAACACTAATTAACATGCTGTAAGTAGGTTCATGTATTGCCTCTTCAACTAGACTTGAGAGGGCAGTAAAAACATCAATACTCTTTCAATTTTCCACATAGCACATAGTAAGTCTGCTTACAGTAAAAACAGTTGACTGATCTGATCCCAATAACACATATACTCACCAGGCAAAATGTAGTAATATCACCAAATGAGATTTCCAGAAAATAACTTAGCTATGAAATAGTAGTAGGTATGGCCTATCTGTTCTCCAATATCATTATGAAATAAAATGTCTCTAAGTAATCATGACACCCTGCTTATATTAACCTAGAATTATATTTACCTAAATTTGAGTTACTTCCACTAAAACTGCATCATGAAACAGACATTAAGCATTACTACAACAACAAAAGAAAGTCTACAGATGCCTTCAATTCACAACATGGAGCATGCAACACTTATGGTAAGAGTTTTTCTAACACAAAGAAATTCAAAACATTAACAATTAAATTAAATTTAATTAAATTGAATTAAAATTCAACCATTAACAATTTTAAAACATATGCAACCTGTACCAAACACAGTAACTATATAGTCCACTACCACTACTACATAAATATCTTATGTCCCTTCATATTATTTTAAATGTAAATGGCAAGAAAATATGGCCCTTCAAAGATATACTATGTGAACCCTGAATTTCTAAGTATAGATTAATACACAGGTCCTTTCAGTTTAGAGAGACACTGAGTTTTAAGATTAAAGACACTGAGATTTAAGATTAAAGATACCATAGCCATTATCCAGGCCATGTTCACTTCATGTTCATTTCATTACAGCCGAGAAAGTTGGACAAAGGTCACAAAGCTAGAAGACCTCAAAAGTTTCAAAATAGTGTTCATTTCACCATATTAATCTGCTTCCTTTCCAAATACTGAGGTCACATTGGTAATAACATTTCCATTTACCACTTTCTTTTACTAAAATGAATTTTAAAAGAACAGGCACTATATATCCTTCTTTTTCCAGTCTCCAGAGATTGTTACTATTTTCTCAAAAACAAATGTGAGTAGCTCTAACTCATATATTTCAACTTAAAGGTATAGGCCACTAAACCCTCATATTAGGAACACTTTTTTAAGTGTTTATCTGCCATTCTAGTTTTACTTTCTACTCATAGATCGGAAATGCAATTTATCACAATTAACTGATTATTTAAAAAGGGGACTCCCTAAGACTACTTAAGGGCTTTATATTTTTTCCTTACACCAAATAGCTCCAGATAATTTGATTTCTAGCTTGTATCTGCTTTTCAGCATTTCAGTTTTCTTCCATATTGACTGGCTTTGCCTACTGTCACTTCCCACTACTGCCAATGAGTCAATTCTATTCCACTTCTACTATAAGGATTCAGAAACTACATATTCCAATTTATGAGAATAGCATGTAAAGCAAAAGTAAACGTTTTCTTGATGATAGCCCATTAGTAAGTCTATAAAATCAAGCCCACACATTTTCATTTATCATTAAAAGCATTCAGTAATTATCTCCTTGATCTTTAGTTTCAAAATAGAAATAATAGTAGGTACGTAAGGTACTGATGTCATTTATACCTGATCCCATGATTCTTGAGAATATCTAGGTTTCTTCAATTTCATTTTATACTACCCCCGATCAGATAACTTCCTAAAAGCATCTTAAACTTGCATCAATTTCCTAAAATTAATATTCTTTATGGGGGGGGGGGTCTTTCTTCCATTACTTAGGAAACTGAAATTAGTTATAACACTGCCGTAATTTCCACCAAGATTTACAACCTCCTGAACATCTTTAGGGGCTACTGATCCCAACTAAAACTACCACCTTCTCTAGATCATTATTACTACTGACATAATGATTCTCATTAAGACTCAAAGGCTTCAAACTGTAATAGAACTTCATTTCTCCTTGTCACAGAACTAGCCCCTATAAAATACTTCAAAATCTATGCAAGGCCTATCAACCTCAATTCCAAATAAAATTAAATTTCTAAATGAAGAGATTTTAAACTGTTTTCAAACAGGTGAACCACTTACGAAAAGTTGAAGATTTTTAAGGTTGCCTTGCCATGAGGCGTTTAAATTAGGGGAGAAATATTTGAAATTTTAGACAAAGCACTCAAAAAATAAAGTTAAGACATGATTAGTGTGCCTGAAAAGGGTCACATTAACAGCAACTACAACATTAAATTAGATGTTTTCTTGAAAACAGAATACATTAAGAAAATGAGCAAAAGGATTTCATCCCTTCACATAAAAAATCTCTATTTCATGCACAGAGACAAATCAAATTCTACATATATGAAATATATACCAAGGAAAAGGGCAAACAAAAGCAAGAAAAATATCACAGTCCATACAAATGCCCCCCAACTTAAGAGAATATTAACCATTATATAGGTGATGACCCCAATATCACCTCTGTATTCCATTTAGTCTCACATAAATTTCAACTTCACCTACCTTTCTTCTCTGAGAGATGTTGAGGGCACCAAAATCATTAAACAAGGATGAAGCAGGTGAAGTTAGAGGATCTGGAAGGTAAGTCACATAAGTTTCCATACAGACAACTCAAGTAACTCACAAATCTAATAAATTTTTAACTTGACAATGCTTATAACAGTAATAAAAATCATACACCACAGTTACTGTTAAACTCAATGCCTCACATACAACGGACGTTCAAATATTTTCTAAGTGACTAAAACACAAACTGGAGAATACTTTGTTGAGCAAATACTCAGTACACATTTAATCAGAACCTATATGGATTAGGATGCATTTGTTTGCTTACAACCAAAAGAAAAATCAAACAGAAAAAAAGAAAAGAGGACTCTTAACCATGCTATTAGTAATGTGTTTAGGAAGGAAGGAAGGCTACCTGTAGTAAATGTTTGTATGCTTGAGACCAAATCATGAGGAAAATTAAAGGGGCAGTGAGGTGGGCAAGATCGTAAACCACACTCCAAGTTACTGGACTTGGATTTTAACACGTAAGCAACGCCTTAAAACCCATCTATTCTAGAGAACATTCCATATTTATAAATTTATCACCAGATATTTTAATTCTTACTAAAAATATAGGTAAAGTTTTTAAAGATGGAAATATTACATGTTTTACAACACAAACATGAAATTCAAAGATTTTATAGTTTCAAAGTTCTATTACTCTGTGGCCAGAAATTACAAACAAAAGTGTATCTGTAAACTGTTTTTCACTTAATAAATCAGAAGAGCTTCTGAAAAGGTATGCATGACATACATAGAATATCGTTATCTTCAATTCTGAGCTCTAGTTAATCTTATGTTTCTCATTAAATTGTCTATAAAATTCTAAAAACCATAGTAAGTGTTCTCATTTAAAGGAACCTTAAATCTCTTCATAATGCAGTATAGATTGCTGCTTAATTTCTCCAGGTTCGTCTGCCTGAATTTTCATAGTCTGGTCCTTCATTAGAATTAACAACGTTTAATAATGCAAAGAAAGAGAAGCTAATAAAATAACAAGATGTAAAATATTTTTATGTAATTTATACATTCAAGGCACTTAGAAAAAGAAGTAGTATTATTCATCCTTTAGTCTACTTTTGATAGCATTTAAAAGTCAACATATAAACTCTATGGGAAAGCTAAAATTATTATTATGCTACAAATTTTAGTTTCTAATAATTTTATTCTATATTGTTTTTTTCCTACAGCAAGAAAAAAGTTGAAATATCCAAACAGTGATAGAAATTTTGAAACACACACAGAAAATGTCTATCTCAGAAAATAATCAACACGCAAATTCCTATTCTCACCATTAATAATAGTTGTTAGCATTTTACTGATGCAGAGTATTAACACTCAATTGTTACATATTTTAAGAAACCATTCTTGAACATTTGTTTTTATTTTTTTGTTTAACATTTGTCTTTTAAAATAGGATACAGAAAGATACTCGAAAATTCCATATCAAAAGCCTTAAAAATGATCATAATCTTCGAAACAGTAATTCCATGTCTAAGAATGTTTCCAAAAGCGTAACTCAAAATATGAATACAGACTCATACACATAGTCCAATATTAGAGTACATACTTCTTTAAAAAAAGATTTAAAAGATAGTTTAGTAAATTATGAAAATAACCAATAGAATTCAATTTATAATGATCAAGAAACACTCATGATATAATTTAAAAGTATATCCAATGCAATCTTGAGTATTATCATGTATATACTTGGCTAAGTATTATTACATATCATGTATGTATACATTTATATATATTTTCACACTCACACATAATGATTATTTGGAATTATATGGAATCCAAATAATAGTTATTTAGAGTGAAAATAACAGATCATTCTTATTCTCTTCCTTATACCCATTTGTAATTTTCAAGATTTCTACAATGAACATATTATTTTTAGAGTCAGAAATAGAAAAGAGAAAAAGGGACCAAGTCTTACCATGGCCTGCATATGGCTTGGCACTGTCATTTAGAAGGCTTGGGGAGCTGCTACTATTAGTCATTCTCTGAAAAACAAAATAGATACATATAATATCACTGAGAAATACAGAATTAAGAATATTCAACTAATTCAGACTCTTCTCCGTTTCTTCCCCTCTAATCCACTTCTCATATTACTGACACTCTAATCTTCCTACAAATGTTGCTACATGGATTACAATAATTCATGCAAAAATTTCCAAATACTCTCTATGACACATCAAATGAAAATTTTACTCACTAGCCAGATATTTAAAACCAATGTTGCACACCAATTTTGAATTGCATTTCCATAACTTATTAGATTGGGCAACATACGTAACTATTAAGTCTCCTTATCTATAAAATAAATATAAAGTCCAATTTCCATCTCAGAAGATATGAAGTGACTATGTACAAAGTCAACAAATGCTTTCTAACATCCTCTCCCAATGGGTATTACTGTTCATATACCTTATAGATTCTGTAAAATCAGGCTATTCTCTGTTCTCTAAACATGTTCCATTCTTTCTTATACTCTATAACCTCTAGTCTCTTCATCCTGAAAGGTCTTCACTCCATACCCACAAAACACAGAGGAGTGAAATTAGTCTCTTTCCACCTAACATCTACGTAGTCCACTGTCATCCCACCCCAGTCTCCACCCTTGAAAGCTCACCCTGAATCCAACCTTATCCCACCTAACCTTATCAATTCCTAAAACCTTACCTCCTACTCAACAAATTTAGGAATAAATGAAGACTGTAGATATCCCCCACCATTGGAATAAACTTCACTGTTTAGTGCCACATAAATTCATACTAAGGATACCTGCATCAAAGGATACTTTGTTTCCACTGGGCTTCCAAATCCATTGACTCCAATAAAGCTGGTGCTGAAATAGGAATCTGTGAGACTCGAATCCGTTAAAGCACCTCCATCTATTCCAGGAACTGAAAGATAAGGAAAATTCAAATATTTTAATTCTTTAAAAGCACAAAATATTGATGTAGTTTCCGTGTCTCTAAATAAACTTTGAAGTCTGAAATCTCGGTCACATTTATTATTTATCTGTTCATAACAAAAGGCAGGACCAAATAAAACTGGCTCAGCTCTAAAAATCTGTTCATCAAAGCTCAAGTTGATGGATTTCTTTCCCACAGATAAAGTAATTTATTTTATATTAGCCACATAAGCACCACCAAGCATAACATGAAGAAACAAACCAAACTCGCATTTCATTTTCTCATCATTTTCTTTAACTTTGCAAGAAGACAGCAGAATATAAAACACTGCAATCTCCTGTGAATCTTTATATGAGAAACAGATGGAAGTTTCTCAGGGCTGTTTCTCTTAACCTAGCTTATGAAACAGACCAGCAGTCTCATATTAACTCATAATTCAGTAAAAACAATTCTGCAGATGTAGCAATGAGATAGAGTTCAGGAACATAGATAAGCTGTTGATTTTGGGATAGGTGAATACAGAATGATTGTAACTAGTAGGACAATGCATGATATATCAACAAAGTAATGGACAATCTGTTGTAGATGCTACCTTCCAGTAACTACATGGAATGATGCTATTTTCCAAGCTGCCAGTTAAGTACAAAGTTGTATGCTTTACAAATAAGCTAAGCTTCAAGTAGGTCGTCCACTTCTAGGCATAGCCTTTGATGACCACTGAAACCACTCCAACCCCCAAATAAGAAAAAAACTAAACAAAAAGCTAATGGCTGAATATAGGGTGCTATGATCTGAATTTCTGTATAACCACAGAATTCCTGTGTTGAAATCCTAACCCCCAAAGATAATGGTAAGAAAGTAGGGCCTTTGGGAGGTGCTTAGGTCATGGGAGTAGAGCCCTCAGGAATAAGATTAATATGCCTATAAAAGACACCTACAGAGATCCCTAGCCCGTTCAACCATGTGAGAGCATGAGATACCCATTTATGAACCAGGAAGTAGGTTCTCACCAACCCCCACACAAAATCTAACAGTGCTATGATCCCTGACTTCCCAGCCTCCAGAAGAGTGAGAAATACATTTCTGTTGTTTATAAAACATCAACTCTGTGGAATTTTATTACAGTGGCCCAAACAGACTAATATTTAGGGATTACTTGTAATTCTGAGGTAATTTTTAGTCTCTATTTTTGAGATTTATTACACAAAATGTCCACAATTAGAATGTATTCCTTTTATAATTATAAAAAGATTTTTAATGGTTCATATCTTTTAAATTAGTGTTTATAATTTCAGATGTAGCGGAAGAATATAATCAGAAACATTGAAGATTTACACATGAAGTTGTTCATCACTTTGTCCATTTATATACAAGTATTAAAAGTCTTATTTTAATAACAAATAAGACACAATGTGAAATGCCCAACAACAAAAAAATTAAGTAAATTCCAACACACTTTCGAAAGAGTACTATGAAATTACTTAGAAATTATAGTAATTAATTTCTGGGATTTATTAATACTCTAGCAAATCAAAAACTGGGAGGAGAGACAAAATAAAACTGGCAAAATGCCGGTCCTTATTGAAGCTGAGTGATAAGGGATTATTCTATTCTCCTCTCTACTTTTATCAAAGTTTAAAATTTTCCATAATAAAAGGTTGTAGAAAATGAGGTTAATAAATAATGGTATGTATCGTTTAACTGTTTACAATGTGAAGTAAAAAGGGAATGCATTTTTATTTACAGTATGATAATTAATGTGCTTACATATATACATACACAGATTATAAGACTAAACACACACACATATATATACACACACAGACACACACCAAAATTTTAATCTTGTGTTATTGGGTTGAGATTGGGAGAGATTAGTCTTTTCTCAGATTATTTTTCTATAATGTAGCTATTTTTATAACAATGACGATGATGATGACAGAAAAATCCATAAGGGGCTGAGTTCCTATATTCCACCAAAACCCTTATAGCATCTACTATTTACCTTTTCCTAATAAAATAAAATAGTTTTCAAAAAAATAGAGTACAATTTCAGAGTCAAATTATTTAAATACAGCATTTTTATTTCAATGTTTTCAAATTCTAAATCCAATTTTCTCTTTTCTTCCTATGTTACAAAAGCTACTACAATAAAACTATTATTGAACATGCCAGAATTTAAGTATCTATGGTCAACGTCTCACCTTAGTAAATTTTAAGCAAGATCCACTGGACTAATAAGCACCTAAGGGGCGCCTGGGTGGCTCAGTGGGTTAAAGCCTCTGCCTTCGGCTCAGGTCATGATCTCAGGGTCCTGGGATCGAGCCCCCCATTGGGCTCTCTGCTCCGCAGGGAGCCTGCTTCCTCCTCTCTCTCTGCCTGCCTCTCTGCCTATTTGTGATCTCTGTCAAATAAATAAATAAAATCTTTAAAAAAATAAAAATAAGCACCTAAGCATAACAAAGTTATTTGCAAAACAAATGAATATTAAACTGTCAGAGGACAATAAAGCAATCTTTTAAACATCCCATCCTTCATAATATGATATCACTTAGAAATAGAGTTTACCCTAATTTATTACCAAATTTCTGGTAGTGACTGATTCTTGCTATATTAAAATTGGTTTACATTCCTTTGGAATACACAACTTTGACACAACTTTGATGCTCCCTAACAAAGAAACAACTGACAAGGCTTAACAAAAAAAGAGAGAGAGGAGGGGAGAGGGTTAAACATGGCCAGTAATTAGGGTTAAAAAATTAATTAAACATTCCACATAAACACCCAAAACTGTAAACAACTGGAAAAAAACACTGGTCTTGGCAAGAATTTTTTTAACGAGACACCAAAAGCACAAGCAACAAAAGCAAAAATAAACACGTAGGACTGTATCAAATGAAAAGTATCTACAGAGCAAAAGAAACAATCAGCACAATAAAAAGGCAATCCATAAAACAACAGAAAAATATTTGCAAACCATCTCTCTGATAAGGGATTAATATCCAAAATATATAAGGAACTCCTATAACTCAACAGCCCTTCAAAAATATCCAATTAAAAAATAAGCAAAGGACTTGAATACACATTTTTCCAAAGAAGACACACAGATGACCACCAGGCATATGAAAAGATGCCTAATATCACAAATCATCATGAAAATACAAATTAAAACCATAATGAAATACCCCCTTACACCTGTTAGAATGGTCATTATCAAAAGATAGAGATAAGTTTTGACAAGGCCATGGAGAAAAGAGAATCCTTGACC
This sequence comes from Martes martes, assembly GCF_963455335.1. Taxonomy (NCBI): domain Eukaryota; kingdom Metazoa; phylum Chordata; class Mammalia; order Carnivora; family Mustelidae; genus Martes; species Martes martes. Next base: position 74,060,669 of record NC_137890.1, read on the forward strand.
ACTGTCAGTGGGACTGTAAATTGGTGGAGCCACTATTGAAAACAGTATGTAGGTCCCTCAAAAATTAAAAACAGAACACATGATTCAGCAACCTTACCTCTGGTTAAAGTAGTCCCCCCCACCCCGCCCCCTGGCCTTCTCCAAGGTTTCATTTTCCATAGTTACCTATGGTCAACCTCAGTCAACCATATGGAAGTCGACGATCCTCTGACATAGCATCTTAAGGCCAGTGGTAAGCTAATACTATGTCCCAATGCCTACATCATTCACCCTACTTCACTTGATCATGTAGGCATTTTATCAACTCACATCATCACAAGAAGGGTGAGTAACAGTACAATAAGATATTTTGGAAGAGAGAGAGAAACCACATTCATGTAACTTTTATTACAATATATTGATATAATTGTATTTTATTATTGTTCTTAATCTCTTACTGTGCCTAATTCATAAATTAAACTTTAGCATAGGTATATATGTATACATAGGAAAAAAATGTATACATAGGATTCATACTATCTGCAATTTCAAACATCCATTGGGGGTACTGGACTGTATTCCCTACAGACAAGAGGACCACTGTATCCCCTGCAGATAAGACAGGAGTACTACTTTGTATTAATACAACAAAATGGAATCACAGTCTTGAAGAAATTTCTGCACCCCCATGTTCACTGCAGCATTACTCCTAATAGCCAAGACATGGAAACAACCTAGATGACCACTGACAGATGAATAGCTAATGAAAATGTGATATATATATAAAATGTGGTATATACATATATGTATATGTGTATGTATTCTGTGTATACACACATACACACACAAAATGAAATATTACTCAGCCATAAGAAAGAAGGAAATCCTGACATTTTTGACATCACGGACAGACCTTAAGGGCATTATGCTAAGTGAATTAAGTCAGAGAAAGGCAAATAGTATATGTTCTCATTTATATGTGGAATATAAAAGAGCCAAACTCAAAGAAATAGAGCAGTGGTTGCCAAGGACTGAGAAGCAGAAGAAATGGGGAAATGTTGGTCCAACTTCCAGCTCCAAGATGAGTAAGTTCTAGGGATCTAATGTATATCATGGTGACTATAATTAAAAAACTGTATTATATACTTGAAACTTATTAGAAGAGTAGAGTTTTAAAGTTATTATCACACACAAGAAAATGTAATTACATGAAGGGACAGAGGTGCTGACCTACCTATGTGGTAATCATTCTGTAGTATGTATATATGTACATACTACATATGTAGTATGTAGTATCACACCATCACACCATATACCTTGTTATATGTCAGTATCTCAATAAAGCTGAGAGGAAAAATTCCACACATATACTTTCACTTAATTTTTCCTATTTTGGAAGGAAGAGAATGGGATTTGATACTTCCAAGAGTAGTTAGGAAAATCAGATCCTGAAGATACTGGGTTTTTCTAAGTTACTAAGAATAAACACATATCCTACCTACCTTATGGGATGCACAAAGAGAAAAGGCATGTAGAATACTTTTGAAGTTTAAATTACATAAGCATAAGACACATTAGAGACTTTCATTACCAAGACTAGACAATTAAGAACTTTTCACTATTTCAACCCCTTATTTTTGCAATCCACTTTACGTAAACTTTACACTATCTCTATGGAATAATAGTACGCAATCCACTATAAGTAAAGCTTACTATTTCTAGGAAAGCTCTATGATCATCTCTATTACTATAACTTGTATCTGTACAGAATAATAATCAATTCAACAACCACTGTGTAGATAAGAACCTCAGTCCGACTGTCAACTGTGGCAAGGTTGATACTACTTTTACTTTGCAATTAAGCAAACTAACTGATTTAGAGAGATAGGAAAGCTTGCCCTATGCCACAAAGCTAGTTAAGTGACAGAACTGGGATGTAATGGCAATCTCTCAATTGCATGAAACTGCCTTCCAGTTTTTAAGAGTGGGATTAGAAATCAAAAGATGAAATTTCAATCCTGCACTTTCAAAATGATAATGAGGCATTCAAACTTTGAACCAAAGGATTTCTCAGTACCTAGAGAATCAGAACTTCTATATCTGTCAGCAGTTACCCTGCCATTGTTAACATATGAATGTATATGACGATAACCCACTTAAAAAAAAAAAAAAAACTCACAGCTTCACTAAATAAATGTTCTCCTTCATCTTCAGTTTTGTCCCCTCTTGATGAAATGGGTTTAACTTTCCAAAAACATTAGAATAAACTAATGTTACCCAAAGGGAATTCTGAAGTCAAGTGGAAAAAGCTCAAAAAACTAAAAGTAAATCCATTCTTCACTACACAACTTCTCAGAGCCTATGTCTACAATGTGAACTGTAACAATTCAAAAAGGAGACAGAGTACTTCCCAAATGTACCTGACTAAGGAACCCTTTCTACATGGAGGAGCTTCAGGCTCTACAGTTCCAGAGAACACAAAAAATGACCCCTGAAAATACTGAGTGGTTTTTGTCTGCTGAAGAGGACATCATAGCCAAGATGCTGGCAATGTTTACCCTTATGTGATGAAACCCAAACTTCTCAGTCTGACATTAAAAAGCCCTCAACGATCTGTTCTCAATCTCTATCATTTCCCAAGGTACTAGGTTTGAGTTTCAGTTTTGCCACTTACTAGCCATAAAGTCTCGGGCAAAATACTTATAAAATGTAGACTGCATCATCACTTGTAAAATGAAACTCATACCATCTACTCTGCAAGCCTCAATGAAAAATTATTAAAAACAATGAAACAGTATAAGAATCCTGACAGTTGCACAACTCTATAATACAATCTACTAAAAACTGAGCTGCACACTTACAAAGGGTGAACAGAGCATGCAAATCTATTTCTAAAAGGCTACTTTATAATATCAGTGGAGAAAAAAGGAATTATTCAATAAATAGGCTTGAAACAAGTGGGTATCCATCAGTGAAAAAAATGAATACAAAGATATTTCCAAAAGACCAAAGATTATAGTGTAATCAAAGTAAATATATATATATACACATCTACTATAAAAATATCTTTACAATAATCGTAACATTACTGAACTCTCTCCTCCAGTCAAAATGATACACTCACTAAATTTTCAAAGTCTACACTTTACAAATAGAGTACCATCAATTCCTACACCTACACCTACACACACACACACACACACACACACACACCCCTAGCTCTATGTTCTTCAGACACAGATATATGATGGAAAAGAAAAAAACACTTGGAATTAGACAATGAGTTCCAATCCTACTTTTGCCACTCACTAACTGTATGACCTTGAGCAAACAATCCTCTACGGTTCATTTCATCTGAAAAAGGAGGCAACAGCATCTCACTCAGAGTTGTGGTGGGGACTCAAGTGAAGCAACCTATGCAAACTGCCTCATAGGTCATCATAAATATTTTTTCCTCTTCTCCTGTCTCTAGAATGCACTGCCCAATTATTCCAAGCTGTTAAAACCTCTACCCCATACCATATCATTTATACCACTCATCTGACTAAAAATATATACACATTTCCTTTGACTTTTATTGCTGCCTTCAACTATTTAAATCTTCAAATTCTTACATGTTTCTGTAACATCTACCCATCTAACTTACCTGTTAACCGAGATTTGGGACTACTTCTATTTTTTTTGGTATTCTCTAATCTAGTAGCACACTTGTATAAACACAGTTAAGCCCTTTTTAAAAATAGGTATCTTTAAAAGTTGATAAAAGATGCACTATATTATGACTTTCACATCCAAGCTTCATAAAATACCAATGTAAATGGTATCATTGCCTCCAATTTTCCTAATTAGGAAATTAAGACTCAGAGGTGCTAGATGATGGTAAGGTGGATGCAGGCCTAAGAAACAGGGGCTCCTCCACCCACTCAGCAGCCAGGGGCACCAACCTTTTGATGCAGACTGAGCAAATACAACTTGCCCATATGATCTGCTTCAGCCAGTTGCCAACCACTGACCTCCAACTGTTTGTTTGTTTACTTTTAAGCAGGCTCCATGCCCAAAGTGGGGCTTGAACTCAAGATCTCGAGATTAAGAGTCACATGCTCTACTGAGCCAGCAATGCACCCCACTTTGAAACATATTTAATCCAAGTCTCATTTTCCTCCTCTGTAATAGAAATGATCACAACTACTTTCCAGGGCTGTTGTGAGAATAATTCAGTACAATGACATGCCTAGATGATACTATGTGCCTAATGGTTACTTTTTGTGGTTATCATTTGGATCCATTTACAAATTTATTTGTAAAAGTTATCTTGCTTTTTCTGATGAAAAGCTAACATGTTCTTTGTATAGAATGCATTAGGGGAAGTTTTTCACGTAGTTTTTTAAATGATGAAAAGGTAGCTTGGAATATTTCAGACATTCCATAGGAACTGTCTGAAAGAAAAGACTCGAATCCAAAGCAGGTGGCTGGACAAGACGTACAGGATTGTGTGAAGGACTGGACTTCCCTCAAAAGCTCCTAAAACTAAGAAAAAGTCCAAGGGAACTATGAGAACACTAATTAATGTATTTGTGATAAAGTTTCTGTGCAGAACCATAAAGAGACCAATTCCACATTCCAGATTCTCCACCTAACTCTGAGGCATCATTAACCAACATAGATGATAACTAAAGAGAAGAAAGACCTTAGTAGTACACAGCATCAATCATAAGTCAAATGTAATTTTATGTGCGTTATCTCATTTTTTACCCACTCAACAAGTTGAATGTATCCTCCCAAAACTCACGTTGATGTCCTGATCTCAGTATCTCAGAATGTTCTTATTTCAGTACAGAATCATTGAAAATGTAATTAGTTAAGATGAGGTCATTCAGGTGAATCCTACAGTACAACTTTTTTTTTCCTGGTTTCACTATCAGTTTCCTTTTTCTTTTTTTCTTTTCAAATTCTTTATTTAAATTATAGTTATTTGACACCAATATGACTTATGACTTTATAAAAGGGGAAATCTGGACACAGACACACACACAGGAAGAAGGTCTTGTGAAGATGAAAGCAGAGATCAAGGTGATGCTTCTACAAGCCAAAGGATGCTAAAGACTGCAGGCAAACCACCAGAAGCTTGGTGAGAGGCATGGAACAGATTATTTCTCACAACCCTTAGAAGAAGGCAACCCAGCCAACACCCTCATCTCAGACTTCTAGGCTCCAGAACTGTGAGACAATAAATTTGTTGTTTAATCACCCTCCCCCAATATGCACATATAATAAAAATAAAAGATTAAATGGGGGATTATTAAACCAATAAACATAAGCTTTAAAAAAGTATCTCAATTGAACATTAAGTTCAGAAGTTCCTAAGCAGCCAAGATAAAAAGGAAAAATGTAAGTTAAAAATACTCACCTAGTAAAATAACCAATACCAATTCCTTGAGCAAAAACACTTCCTAGTACTAAATTCTTCAGAGAAATTTTTATAAGGATTTTTATATCTGGAGTACTGATCATCATGCATCTTCGATACAGGTAAAAGAAAAATTTCTAGAAACATTTTTTATATTAATTCTCAAAAGAAGTAGAAAACATAGTAAACCACAACTCAACTGAGATAATAAAGGGCTAAATATGTTGTTTAAGAACTTCCCTTTTTAGCCATTTACCTAGACCTATCTTCCCCTCTTGAACGCTCACCTTCTTGCTTTGAAACATTCATTTCTGATTCTGACAAATTACATATAGACAGACAATAATACCAGCTGCCATGTATTGCTTATATATACAATCTCATCAGTCCCTTAAAATATATATCATTATTGCCTATTTTGGTGGCAGTGCCAGAGATGAAATTCGAAACCAGAACAAACTTACTTCAAAGGCTACAAAAACCACTACACTACATTCCTCTCAGCCCTTCCTACAGACTCACCTTTACAATGACCTATTATTAAATCTTCAAGTACGTGTGTGACAAGTATTTTTAAGCTAAAAATTCACTTATCCTTAACTCCTTTCTCTCTCCCATCTATACTCTGAAGTAGGTGCTTCACCAAATCTCTCTCAAATGTGTCCGATTGCCTAAATCAAGTCCTTGGCATTTCTCTCTCCCATTGCCACAAGGCTACTCCAAATTGTTTCCCTATCTCCATCCTTGGAAGCCAAAAACTCCTATGGTTATCTCTTTAAGACATAGATCTTATCACTCCACTGAGCACAGCCTACAAGGGCCTTCACAATGTGGCCACACAATCTATCATCTGGTCCCACTCTCCATAATAAAGCCTCTTCTCCACATCAGGAGACTACAGAACACAACCATGCACTCACCTGTCTCTCAAAATCTGTGTCCTTGTCATCTGCCTAGGATGCCCTTCTTCCCTACCAGGTATGCTTCATATATCTTTCAAAAAATAGTTCAAATATTCCCTCTTCATGAGACCTTCCAAAATATCCCTGAATAGAGTCTGTTTGGATACAACCTTATACCTATACTGTATCATACTTATGCCCAAATTTATACATTTCAAAATCCTTTACTAGACTGCCCATTCATAAATGGCCAGAACCACGCATCTTTGCGTTCGCCTACACAGTACAGTATCTGGCACAAAAGTGCTCAATAAAAGCTTGATAATTAAGCTTTCTAATCAGTGCCCAGAGTATACATATACCATGTCATACTTACTAAGTAGTCATCTGCATAAAATATACCTCCAGAGGCAAGTTAACATTGTTTTAAAAACTGTAAATTCTATCTGGCAAACTGGCCCTTATGAAAGTTATCATACCTTTGCACCAAGATAGACACACCAAGGCCTCTGAGAAGATGGGGGGGAAAAATCCTGAAACAGCAATTTTACATAGATCACAGCGGCTTAATAAGAGCTCAGCTGAGATCCTAGTGTTTCACATTGGACTATACATAGTTCACTATTTTGAACTGAAAACTTAAGATATACGTTACTTAGTTTCCAGAATCAGAGACGAACTGTATGTAGTACAGCAAGACTCTGGTAAACAGTGGGCTCTGAGGAGCACTACAATACCACAGGCCTTCCAAGGTACACTGGCTACAAACTTGACAATAAACAACTAAATAAACTGGGTTCTCACGAGAAGTTATTTAATGTTTAATATTTAGTACTGCCCCTTTATTACTTACTGAAACTTGTCTTACAGCAAGACAGTTCTCATTTAGGATCTGTGCCAAGATGATTGCTTTCTCTATGCAATCTCAATCTGCCAATAAATAAATGTCTTGAGTATTCCATTGTTCTTGCTTTCTCAGTAGAGTAAATCAGAATTTATTAATGTATTTCTAAAACCAGCTCACTCCTTGTGCCAAAATATCAGTGTAAGATCATCCAAACCCATAGTTTAATGAGAAGTTAGGAGCAGAGTTGGGTTTTTTTAATAGCAATTAAAATCTTTTAACAAATTTTATAATATATAAATTTATAATATATAAAATTTTGGGGATTATGTTTACAAATGCTGTCCACCCTACCCACTAAAATGGAAGGCTCACAAAGAAAGGAATCTATCATAATTGGTTACTAACGTATCCCAAGAATCTAAGACTGTGGCTGACACAGAGCAAGTACTCAGTAAATGTTGTGTTAATCAAATAATTAAATAAAATGAATGAATCGCCACTTTTAGACCTAATTATACTAAGCTGAAAGTCTGTTTTTCAAATACATTCTTTTGCTTACATTAAATCTTTTTATAATATATATCAGAAGACTCTTCTAAAATTTTTACTTTAAAAATTGCCTTTATCACTTTTCCAAGCCTTGGGAGTAGAAAGAAAATTCGCTGTCCCATCATCATCAAGACTCTTCCACAGAGACAGCTAACATTTCTATAAAGTCTATGAGCCATAAAAGGTCACTTATGAAATTTAAGAGGCCCGATTCTATGTTGTTTCTCTTCACCTCGGTTATCCTTTCAATCAAGTATACGGTCAGATTCAGGAAAAGCAATATTAAACAATAAAATAAGTTTAGGAAAAGATAAGCAAAATAATAAAGTTATATCTAATAATATATAAAGTTCTTTCCCGCTTTTCCAGCTCTTTCATGCTCTACTTAATTTATCAAAGCACCCTAAGGTAACCATATCAAAACTGCAGGGGCGCCTGGGTGGCTCAGTGGGTTAAAGCCTCTGCCTTTGGCTCAGGTCATGATTCCAGGGTCCTGGGATCCAGCCCCACACTGGGCTCTCTGCTCAGTGGGGAGCCTGTTTTCCCCTCTCTCTCTCTCTCTCTGCCTGTCTCTCTACCTACTTGTGATCTCTATCTGTCAAATAAATAAATAAAATCTTAAAAAAAAAAACAAAATGTAGATAAACAATGAAAGACTATTAAATAATAACACTAGTCTTCTATTATACAAGTGAAATTTCCCAGAAAGTATTAACAAATACTAATCTATTAAGTTGCAAAAGATGTGATTTACAAAACTATCTCTAGATATCTGAGCCACTGGGAAAAAAATCTTGCTGGGGTAGATTTGATATTGATGACTATTTCAAATATCTTATTTCGGCTAATAATGTGTAAAATACAGATTTTTTTATCGTGCTATAATTGGCATGGAATATTGTATTAGTTTTAGGTGTACAACATAATGATTGGATTTATGCATATACTACAAAACCATTACCACGTTAAGTTTATTTAACATCAGTCACTACACAGTTACCATTTTTTTCTTATGTTAAGAACTTTCAAGATCTACTCTCTTAGCAACTTCCATATACACAATACAGTATTGTTAACTATAGCCACCTTGCTATACATTACATACTCAAGATTTACTTATCTTATAACTGGAAGTTTGTACCTTTTGACCATCTTCATCCATTTCTCACATCCCTCCACTCCCCACCTCCAGAAACTACCAATCAGTTCCCTGAATCTATGAGCTCAAGGATTTTTTCACATCCCACATATATGTAAGATCATATGGTAGCTGTCCACATAATTTTTTCTTAATGTACCAAGTTTGAACAAAATTACCAAATTACTGAAGATTCTATATGCTTAATATATGTACATATATTTTGTGTGAGTTTATGTATAAATGTACATAATGCATTAAGATACAACAGCTTAGTGCCATTATTTGTAATAAGACTACAAATAACCTAGCTATCCATTAAAAAGAATACAGCATACCGTAGAATATTATGCAGCCTTTAAAAAGACCAAGGTAGATTTCTATGTATGAATGTGGAACAAACCACAAAATATGAAATTCAGTGAGAAAATTCAAAGTGCTTCCGTGTATGTGTACACGTATATGTGTCAGTAGATGGTAGAGACAGGGAAATATAAAACATATAAATGATTGTATAGGCAAAGAGTATTTCTGAATGCACACATTATAAATTATAAAGAGTGACTACCTTTTGGAAAGGAATCAGGCAACTAAAGAAAGAGGGAGACTATTTTTCATTGAGTACCCTTTTGTGCTATTTAAATTTTTAACCTGTGCAAGTATTACATTTTTAGTTCCAAAAACAAGACATTGTTTCCCATTTTTTTTAAGCTGGAATTTTTATAATAAAAATGTAATTAAAAACTCGCTTTAGAAAAATAGGAATGGGACACCTGGTTGGCTAGCCAGTGGAGCATGAGACTCTTGATCTCAGGGTGGTTGAGTTCAAGCCCCACTATGGGTGTGGAGTTTACTTTAAAAAGAAAAAAATAACTTTATTTTTTAAACAAAAAATAGATAACAAAACAGACATCAAAAAAGGGGAAAGCTTTTTTATGGAAGAGGATTGTTATCTACATACCAATTAACCCAGCCAAGATTGTACTGGATGTTAAACTGCTGAGCAGTCTGTGTTTTAAGAGTTGTTGGGAGGGGAAGAGGATCTAAAGATCAAACATGAAGTAATTTGTTTTCTAGAACATGAACATTTAGAAAACAGAGCATTTTAGAGCTAAAAGCATCTTGGACAACATGTACTCTATCCTCATTCTCCCATTTTACAGATAAACATTATTTCCATGTGGACTAAACGACTAGCTTAAAGATCACAAAGTGATTTTGTAAGAGCACTAAAAATCAAAATCTCTGAGCCGCCAGTCCAGGAGTAATTCCCGTATACCTGCAGAAGACACAAATACTTGTATATATTGGCTTTCTAAAAGCTATCTGAAAACAGTACACAAAACAAGTATTTTATCATATTCCACTTATATAATATCAAACTAAACCATTTTATAAATAGGATATAAAGTAAGTTAATACATAAAAAAGGTGAGAAATACTGCTACAAAACTTAAGTGTGTGTGCATGCACACACTTCTCCCAAAATCCATATACTGAAGCCCTAACCCTCAACGTAATTGTATTTGGAGGTAGAGCTTTTAGGAGCGCAAAAGCATTATATTAATAACTATCAACCCCAGGTAATAAGATAAGATTGGTCTACTTAGACTTTATACACTGCTGCACCAATGGAAATTTTTACAAAAAAAGTTTGCGTTTCATAACTAAAAAAAAAAAAAAAGATTAAGTGAAAATCAACCCTAAAACATATAAATAAATATTCAAGTCTGTAAATAAATGCTCCTAGCACAAATCTTTAAAATATTATCTCTGGGTTACTGTAAATGTTCATAATTCTGCACACAAAGTAGATATGCCTACAGAAAAGCAAACCAAAAAATGCTGCTCTGTAATAAATATAAATTTCCCGAGTTAAAAACCAGAGGAAAAATTCAGCAATATATACAAATGAACTCTTGATACACACAATTTGGTTGAATCTTGAGAGAATTATGCTCTGTGTGGGCGGAGGGGGACTAATCCCAAAAGATTTCATGCTATATGAGTCCATTTAAACATTCTTGAAATGACAAAGTTATAGAAATAGAGAGCAAATTAGTAGTTGCCAAGCTTGGGGAGGGAGTAAGGCGGGGGATTACAAAAGGGCAACTAGAGGGTGATAAACTGTTCTATGTCTCGACAGTGTTGGTATGTACACCAACATACTTGTGAGAAATCCCACAGAACTAAATGCACATGTATGGGCACAGAGGAGTACAAATCAGATTACAGAAAGATGAATATGATAAGTGGGCTATATCAATCAATGCTGGTTTTAATACTGCACTAAAGTTATGAAACATGTTACTGTCGGAGGAAAATGAGTGATGGAACAACAAGTTCTCTGTATATCATTTCTTACAACTGCATGTGCCTCAACAGTTATCTCAAAATAGAAGGTTCATTTCAAAAGGGAAAAATCCAGGACACCTGGGTGGCTCAGTTATTTAAGTGTCTGCCTTCTGCTCAGGTCATGATCCTAGGGTCCTGGGATGGTATACCGCATTGGGCTCCTTGCTCAGCTGGGAGCCAGCTTCTCCCTCTCCTACTCCCCCACCCCTGATTTTGTTCTCTCTCTCTCTCTCTGACAAAATCTTTTAAAAAATGAAAAATCCTACAAAAGGGCAAAAATATAAAGATATTTTGCTTTGTTTTGGCAACCATTTATCTTCTTATATGGCTATTTCAAATGCACTCTATGGAAAGAAAGCGCACTTTTATGCACTTTTACTCATTAACTGAATCTTACCTCAACTTATGATAATACATCCCTTTTTGAATATTCCTCATAAAACTTATCAAGGCTTAATATTATCTTATACCTGTGTTTGTATTCTCCTCTAGAATAGAAACTCCATTAGGGCAGAATTTCGTTTTATTCTATATTATATTCCTTACACCTAGTTTGGTCAAAGCTTGCCACCTTGCAAGCACAATATAAAATGAGTGAAATGAATGGTATTATAAAGTCTTTGTTATCCACTATGTACACTATCCAATAAAAATGTTTAAACCTATGCCAGCTATCCTAATGACAAACTCCCGCTCCTCACTTTCCTGTTAGCTAATAGTGTAATTCTGTAATTCTAGGTAAGTGTAATCCTGACTTAAACGCAGTAAATGAACTTAAGTAAATGAACTTAAAGTAAACTTAAGTAAAATGAACTTAAGTAAAATGAACTTAAACGCAGTAAATGAACTTAAGTAAATGAACTTAAATTTATCCATTGTTCTCTTCCATTTGGATAGACAACCACACACAATTCCATAATCTAAGTACTTCACTGGTCTTAAAAGCATATTCTCAAAAAATGGAGGAAAGAAAATACACAACTTACAGATTTATTATTAATAATACTGATTAATAACAGCAACTACAACTAAAATGTCACTATGGGCTGAGCAATGCACTGGTACTATCCCATGCAACCCTATCACAACTGAAGTAAGTGCTACTGTTACCCCCATTTTTAAAATAAGAAAAACTGAGGCTTAAAGTTTCAAACTTTACACTAGATCACAAACTAAAAAGAAAGACAGGATTCCATCACAGATGTGTCTTACATCAAAGCCTTTACTGCTAACTAAACTAACTGAACTGAAAAAATACATCTGTTTTTGATAAAATAAACAAATCCACTAGATTTCAAATAATGTACATAAAATATAAACATTGGCATATAAATAGTTTAACTGCTGAAAATTGAGCACTTTAAAGATTAGAAGTCTAGCTAGCTGAAAATTAAAATTACATTATTAAAATGTCAAGAATCAGTAATTCAACTGAACACAAATCAAACAATATTTAAGCCTCAGAAGATCCCAAGTCCAACAAATATGAAATGTCAAAACCTTAAATACATCTTCAGGGGTGCCTGAGTGGCTCAGCTGGTTAAGTATACCTGACTCATGATTTTTGGCTTAGGTCATGATCTCAGGGTTGTGAGATGGAGGCCCCCTTCAGGTTCCACGCTGAGTGTGGAGCCTGCTTAAAATTCTCTCTACTTCTCCCCCTGCCTCTTCTCCCACTGTCCCCCCAAGACCCCCACCACTGGTTCCACCGGCTCTCTCTCTTAAAAAACTTAAATACTTCTTTAAAGTATTTTTTAAAAATTCTTCTTTAAAAAAACAAAAACTGTTATTTCCCAAACAACAATCCTGAATCCCAGAACATGTTTACTACTATACTGCCAGGTGAGCAGAAGGGCTGGAGAGCCGGACTAAGAAAATATAATACTCTGCATACATAAAAGGTAAGCAACAAATTAAAGTATGGCTCCTTCACAAGACCGAAACATCATTGCAACTAAGTATATTAAGAAGAAAAAGCCTTTGTGTTTCAGTTTTCCAATGCAAAATAAGGATAAAATTTTCTTTTGCATTTACCTCTTAAGTTTTAACATGATCTGAAACACTAACGAAGAAATTCTGCAAATGTGAAGTAGAAAGGAAGGGTCAAAAACTCAAAGGCTAAAAGTAGCCAGACACACAAGTCACCTAAGTCAGAGAATAAGGCAAAACTGAGAGTCTTGCCGCAATGGTCCTAAATCCAATATGAGAAAGAGCTGCCCTTCAAAGGAAGTCTGAAATCTACTTCTATAGTACATCTTTTGATTTTTTAATGTTAACTAACTACAAATCCATCCATAAAATCTGAGCCACCAAAATGGCTAAAACTGTAAGACAGCTAATGCCAAGTACTGGTGAGAACGTAGAGCAACTAGAACTCTCACACATTGCCACACGGAATGTAAATATGGTAAAACCACTTCAGAAATCACCTACTAAATCTGAACATATGCATACCCTATTATGACCCTGCAATTTAACTCCTAGATGATCCAACAGAGAAATGCATAAACTTGTTCATCAAAAACCATGTTCGAAACAACATTTTCAATAACAAAAATTGGAAACATTCCACTGCCCACCTGTAAAATGGGAAAATAAAATGTGGTATATCCATACAATGTTAACACTATACAGAAACAAGACTACAGAAGCTGTTTCTACATCAGAGGAATAGATCTCACAGATAGATTTAAAGAAAGAAGTCCATTCCTATAAAGTTCAAAAAAAGTGAAAAATGAATCTTCTGTGTCAGAATGTGGTGTTAGAAATCAAAAGGCACATCTGGGAAAGGGTACTGACTGGAAGGGGACAAGAGCAGGACTTTTGGGGGGTAATGATTAGGTCCTACTTCTTGATCAGAGTACTGATGATAAACTATGAGTTCATCTTGTGAAAATTCCAAAAACTTATGATTTGTATACTTTACCTGGGTATGTATACCTCAATAAAAACTCTTAACAGACACATGCACACACAGAAGATTCCATGAAGCCCAAACAAAATATTTCTGCAGGCAAATCTAGCTTATCAGAGCAGATCAGTTTGTGACCTCTCAGCTAAGGAAGCACTATACAATCTTACCTTTAAAGAAGAGCAAAGAAAAAATAAAAACAAAATAAAACCATGATGTTAAGATGATCAAGGCAGCAACTAACAAAATTTAAATTTCTCCTGATAGCAGCTCTTAGGATGTGTTGCCTCGTTAAATTACCTCATGCACTTAACAAATCAAGCCTCTTTCCAAAGATACACCAAAGAATCCAGTAAAAGGTAGAAAGTAAACTAAAAATTAAACATTTAAGTGTAAAAATTCTAAGCAGCCATTAAATTACCAACACAGTTCTCTTTTCCTGATTCCTGAGCAACTTTTTACTGGCCACTCACTGATATGAAGCAATCTGCTCTTGTCTAAAAGGAGTCAGAATCTATATACTATTCAGTTACCAAGTCTACAGCAGAAAAGATGAGCCTCAGGCTTCACCCAGGCAAGCTAAAGCAAGCCCTACAGAACCTAAATACATAACTCAACTATTTAATCAAATATCTGTTAAATGGCTAACTATTAAATTTTAAAATGCCTTCTTTTGCAGTAGTTACCTGTTCTCTCAAGATCCTATATCCCACACAATTACTTTCTTTTTTTTGAGGTATGGAATGATCCTAACCTTTGAGCCATTGCCAGTATCTTTTTTTGACCTCCCATCTTCACCTGTTTACAATATCCTGTCTTATCTTTCACGTCCCAAATCTACTACTTCCGCGTACTAGAAAATCATAGAAAAATGACATATTAAATCGGATGCCAGCATTTTTGAAAATGCCTTTCTGTATTTAACAAAGCCACCGACCAGGTTCCCAGTACTTTTCAAACACTGATCAAATTACTTTGAGCCACAACTCACACAGCCAGCGAAAGTTTACCTTGAATATGCAAAGTTGCTACTCCAAAGTGATAAATTTCCACCAATAAAGTAACCATTTTTTACAAAACACTTTTAGTTACAAATTAATCTTCTGAGCACATCAATCTAGCCAAATACATGAGCATTAAAGTCAAGTCCATCACAGCGATCTTTTTTTAAAAAAGCAAGTCTCTAGGAAAACACTAGATAATCCTCGAAAAGCAAGTAACTGCTTAAAAAAAACAAAAAAAAAAGGCAAAAATGTATTAACGTCCAAGCTAAGTTGCCTATCAAATTATTTTAAGATCTAAAAACTGTTTAGAATGCCCAAGAAAGTAAGCTCTTACCCCTTTTGGTTTAGAAATAGTCAATATACTTAAAAAAAAAAAAAAGAAAGAAAGTAGTAGTCAATATACTGAGAAAAAAGAAAAATCTGCCACCTGCTCTGCTTCTGTAAAATAGATTGCATTTACACTAATGACTGTAAACTCCACTCACTGAAAACTAAAAAGCTGAAAGGCAACAGATAATGACAAGAGAAAAAGTAAAAAATACCAAGAGCCTTAAGATATTCGAACTCTAGTGCTCAGTTGCACACAAATGAACGCTGCCCAGGACACGTTTTCAAAGCTCCAGGCTAAGAGTCTGCTTGATACCAAGTTATATTAGTCAGGATCCCTACTGACAACGGCAAACTTATGTTGGCTTCAGGAAGACTACGTTGAAATGCAAGTCTTCATAAATTCCTACTCTAAACTCTCGACTAAACCTAAACATAATATAAAAGCTGCTGTCCCTTCACTCCTAATCCTTAGAAAGCATTTCCTGCCTGGAAAATCTTTCTCCCATAAGGCTTACACAAACTTTTTCCGTTCTTTCAACTTACTCCGGGAAGCCTTAAGCCCGCCCATCACCTCCCGCCCCCTACCCACACACACCCACTAGGGAACCTCAACACTCCGCAGACACCACTCCACACGGGCACGCAAAACACATGTGCCTGAAAACCCAGCCCCTTTCCACACCCCCCGGAAACGACACCCCATTTCTCACACACCGCACGGCACAGCCCATCCCCCTTCCTCCCCGCCCCCACTCACAGCACCCCAGTCCACCCACCCACGTACCGGGGAACCCAGCCTCCCCTCGCTCCCCGGCTCGCCTAGGGCTGTGAGGAGGGGAAGCAGGAAGAAGGAAGGAGGGCTCAGGCCCGGCCTAGGCCTCTCAGACCGCCTAGGGAGGTGAAGGGGGGGGACCCGCGGGCAAAGCTCGTTGCAGGGCCTCATCCGGGCCCCCTCCGGCCCCAGGCCTTCGCTCCGCCGCCGACCCCAGGCCGGGGAGGCCCTCCCCGCCCGGACCACACTCACTTGCCAGCCGCGGTCCATCGAGTACCCCGCTGCTGCCTCCTCCGCCGGCTGCGGCTCCTGCACCCGGACCCCCTAGGTCCGGCTTCTTGGGCCCCGTAGGCGGCCCGGCTCCCCCGCCCGGGACCGCTCCGGGCGGAAAGGCGGCCACTGGCGCGCCCGCCAGAGCCAGGGGGACGCTGTTGCTATGGAGGCCGAGGCCCGGGGCAGCTCCGGCGGCCGGGTCCTCATGCAGGAACTGACACTCCTCCCCGTAGAAACAAGTCTTATCCTTAGCGTAGTAGCGGCAGTACTTCAGCTTCACTCCCGCCGCCGCCCCGCCGGGGACACCCCCGACCCCCGGCGGGGCCACCACCGCCACTGCCGCCGCCAGCGAGGAGGAGGAAGGGGAGGCGGCGGCCGAGGGGGGCGGGAGGCCGCCGCCACTGTTCATGGCAACGCCGCAGCCTCGTCTTCCGCTGCCGCCCGAGGAGCCGCCACCGCCGCCGCCACCATAGACCGGGGAGGGAAGGAAGACGCTGCCGGTGCCGGATAAAAGCCTGGGCGGGTGGGTCTGTCCCGCTGCGGGAGCCGGAGCCGCCCGGGGAGAGGGGGGGAGGGGAGAGGGGAGGGAGGAGGGGGTAGGAGGGAGGGGAGGGGAGGGGGAGAGTTGGGATTCTCTCTCACTCACTCTCTCGTTCTCTTTTCTTAAAGGGGCCGCGCGGGACGACGGGGTGGGCGCGCGGGCCCAGATGGGGCCTTCGAGGGCGCGGGCTAGGGAAGGGGGAACGGCAGCGGCGAACGGGCTGGGAGGGTGGAGAGCCGGTTTATTTTTAAATTCTGCCTCCACTCGCTCTCTCGCGCTCTGGTTCCTCCGAGTTGTTTATTCCATTTTCCTCTTCCTGAGAGGGCCGTCGCCGCTGCGCAGGCGCGCCGAGGCGCGGTGGCTTGTGGGTAGCGGGAGAGCGAGGGGATACCTCGCTAGGCGTCCGGCCCCCGGGGCATCCGCGAGCGGGCCGGGGGATGGATGGGGTGTCCGCGGTGGCTTTCCCGGACGCTGATTAGGGTGGTGAAGTTCTCACGAGATGAATACTTTCCTTTTTTGTATATCTTCGTACTTATAAAGCCAGGCGTCCTTTTTGAATTGAAAAGACAAAATTAACAGAATTTAAACGGTCAGTTTGAGGGGCCGCACCTTAGCAAGGAGCTTAAGCCCTTGCTCTATTTGGAGAATAGTTTCATCTGTTTGCCACACTTCCCCTACCTCTTTTCTCACCACCTTCCTCTTTTTCCTTCTCCTTGAAGGTGATGAGAGCTGCAGGACTGATTACCTTAAGTTCTGGGCCTTCTATCAAAAAACTGAGCCAAAAAAAGGTTCATTTGGACAAACCCCCTGCTCAGTGCAGCACCTGTTTTCTCTATTTATATTACTGAAAGGCCTCAGTAAAATATTATGAAAAATAAGGTGCCACCTGGGGACAACGCTGCCTAGGCAGCCTCAGAACTTTTCATTTATAAATGTGCTAGATTGCTTTTCTCCAATCAGCCTAGTCTTGATTTGAAACTCATTTTTAAAAAGATAGCTCTTCCCTCAGCGATCTGTTTTGCTGCGCTATATTTAAAAAAAAAAAAAAAAAAGTTTTCCCTTGCTATGAAGGGAAAAGTAATTTTAACATTTTCGTTTCTCTTCTCTGTAAAAGATTTTCTCAGAAGGCAGTATCGCAGCTGTGAAGGGGGAATATTTGTCGACAGTATTTAAGGAATTGTGGCAAACAGAAGAGATCACGGAAGAACGGATATAAGCAAGTGTACTACACTGCAAAAGGGGGAAAAGTGGATCCCATACATCACAAACTGGTAAGCCTGGTGATGTTCCTTAACCAAATTCAAAAATAACATTGTCTTCTGTCTTTTGTTTAAAAACACTTTAGTGTATTTATTTAGTCAGCAAATATTTATTAATGCCCATTATGTTTAGCAGAAACTGCTAGGACCTGGAGAAACAACAGTAAACTAGATGCAGTCTTGTCTGAGTTCAAATGGATTGTTTATCCCTCTGGTTGCAGAGCCCCCCATAAAGTACACAGCGATAAGGCGGCAGTGCCTTAAGTGCTAATCTTAACACATTGGTTATTAGAGAATATTAGAGATGTTAGATTTTCCAGAGAAAGTTGATAACATAATAGCTGAAGTTGAGAACATCTGCTTTGAATTCAGACAGTGAGCTAAGGCTTAATAGCTGTGTTTCTCTGGGTAAGTTGCTTCACTTCTCTGTGCCTTATCTGTAAAACAGATAATAGAATCTACTTGATAAAGTACAAACTACTGTATGTAAAGTGTCCCGTGCTTAGTAAGAATTCAGATTTTAGCTATTGCTATTAGTAGAATTGCTGCTAGTAGTAATCAGCATAGAAGGGTGCAGAAAATAGCTTTACAGACGAAGCACACAGCTTGTGCAAAAGGCCTTGCAGTGAAAGAGAGCTTTCATTGTTAGAATAGTGATCACAAAAGTCTCTGTATGGCCTGTTAAAGGATTTAACTCTTTCTTTCTTTTTTTTTAAAGATTTTGTTTGTTTATTTGACAGAGTGAGAGAGATTACAAGCAGGCAGAGGAGCAGGCACTGCAGTGGGGGGGGGGGATGCAGGCTCCCCGCTGAGCAGAGAGTCCCATGCGGGGCTTGATCCCAGGACCCCGAACCCCAGCGGAAGACAGAGGCTTAACCCACCCAGGCACCCCAGGATTTAACTCTTTCTTGAGGGCAATAGAAAGTTATTACAGGGGGTGCCTGGGTGGCTCAGTTGTTAAGCATCTGCCTTCAGCTCAGGTCATGTTCCCAAGGTCCTGGGATTGAGTCCCACATCGGGCTCCCTGCTCAGTGGGGAGCCTGCTTCTCCCTCTCACACTGCCCCCTGCTTGTGTTTCCTCTCTCGCTGCCTCTCCCTCTGTCAAATAAATAAGTAAAATCTTAAAAAAAAGAAAAGAAAAGAAAGTTATTACAAGGTTTTAAAAAGTCCAAGTAAGGACATGATCAGATTTCCTTTTGGAGAAAAACATTTTAATTCTTATAAGAACCCTATGAGGAAAGTAAGAAAGATGGGTTGTCACCATTTTGTAGATGAACAAACTGAGTAAGGTCTGGATTTACAAAGTAACCAACTTATAAGTTGCAAAGCCAATTTACAGGGAATTCTAATTATAAAATGTGCTCTTGGTTGAGGTGGGCACCCTGGGTCGCTCAGTCAATTAAGCAACCAACTTGATTTTGACTCAGGTCATGACCTCTGGGACCTCAGCACCAAGTCTGCTTGTCCCACTCCCTCTGCTCCTCCTTTTGCACTCTCTCTCTCTCAAATAAATAAATAAAATCTTTTTTTTTCTAAGTGCTCTTTCCATTATACATTTGCCATTCCTAAATGAACATGTATGTTTATTAATGGATTAGAAAGAAAAGTGGTATCTATAGTGGACAACAGAGGTTCATTAAATTCGTGCCAAATTAAGCATATCATTCAAATAAACTGTTATTGAGAATCTGTGTGCTATGTATCAAGCAAGTTCTGTGCTAGGCTCTGATACACAAAAATGTGTAAAATACAGCCTGGGAATCATGAGGGGAAATGCCAAAGAGAAATCACCCCTCAGTACCCTGTTTGACAGAGTTTACTATTAAATCATTGTGAACAAAATGGAGAAAAATAGACTAATATGCTATAGTTAGGTGACTTAAGTATCTTTGATTAGTCATAATCAAAATGTTGATAAAGCTGCCATTGGAACCCCTTAAGCAATATCCAAAGATGGTCAATATGGTCTTTACTATCTTCCTTTGGACTCTGTTCTCAACATTTTATGAAAAAATGTTATTCGCTGCCTAGATGGAGAAATATATAACATGTTTAGCAGATCTGTAACATGTTGTAAAACCAGTGGGGATAGATAATGCAATTAATGACATTAGGACTTGTGCATGTCCATCAGTTGGAACAAAATGGACCAGTGCTAACAAAATGAAACCTGAATTAAATTGGAGGGAAACAGAGCAAACAGGCACTTTTTTTTTTTTAAGATTTTATTTATTTATCTGTTAGAGCACAAGCAGAGGGAGCTGCAGGCAGAGGGAGAAGCAGGCTACCCACTGAGCAAGGAACCCAATGCCGGACTGGATCCCAGGACCCCGGGATCGTGACCCAAGCTGAAGGCAGACACTTAACCAACTGAGCCACTCCAGCACCCCACAAATAGGCACTTTGATATATTACTGATGATACAGCCTTTCCCTGTGCCCCCGCAAAGCAAATAGGCAATATTTTTTCAAAACCCTTTAAAATGTATGTTACCTTTAAACTATTCTATTTGCAAATATGTCCTAAGAAAATAACTATAAATAAGGAGTTTTATGCTCACCTGTAATCATTGCAGTATTTCATGTGAAAGCCAAAAAAGAAAGAGTTGCTAACAGTGTAAATTCTTAAACCAAGGAGAATGGTTAAATAGTCAGCTATCCACTTGGAATATTATGCAGCCATTAAAAAGGCAGCCATGGAAAATATACAGTAGTGCTGACAATACAATGTAAATATTTAACATGATACAAAATTGTATATGCTGTGTTATTATAATGATGTAAATAATAAAAAACCTAATAAAAATAACAATAAAGTAACTGCCTCAAAACATCAACAGTGGTTTTATACTAAGGTGGTAAAATGACAGTAGTTTTTTCTTCTTTCCTCTTCTTCCCAAATTTGTATCATGAACATATATTATTTCTATAATAGAAAAATAAGCATTAAAAATTTATTATAATTTAATGTTAACCTTTTATCTAAGAAGTTAGTACATGGATGTTTGTTAAATTGTTCCGTGTATTTTTTGTTTCATTTTATTTTCAAATAAATTAATTGTGAAGACAAGCTGGACACTCATTTGTTGCCCATTTCTTCAAATTTCCCAAAGTCACTGAACTAGTGCTCTTTCTATTATACATTTGCCAAAGTATATTTCTAGTTCAGTGTTTCCCAAAGTATATTTCACAGATGACTGGTTCAACAGTGCATTAACTGCTTTTACACAAAGGAAAAGGTTCTATTGTTGAGAAAGTTTGGGAAATGCCAAGTTAAACACTTTGTCTTTTTCAGATCCTTGAATATGTTGATAAGTTGTAATTCTCCAAAAGCAGGGTTTAATAAGCAGAATTTACCATAATTTTTTTAACTTTTTTTTTAAACTCATCTTATGGAGTCAGTGTTCCTCAAACACACTTTGAGGAACACTGGCCCAGTCACCTGCCTTCTCTCTCTCTCTCTTTTTTTTTTTTTTAAAGATTTTATTTATTTATTTGTGAGAGAGAGCGAGAGAGCGAAAGAGTGAGCACAGGCAAGCGGAATGGCAGGCAGAGGCAGAGGGAGAAGCAGGCTTCCCTGCTAAGCAAGGAGCGCGATGTGGGACTCCATCCCAAGATGCTGGGATCATGACCTGAGCCGAAGGCAGCCGCTTAACCAACTGAGCCACCCAGGCGTCCCAGTCACCTGCTTTCTCACTGTCCTGGTACAACCTATTTTAAAATGTGTTTGCATTCTTCAGTCCCCCAAACCCTGCCATTCCAGCCCTTCTACCTTGCTTTCTACTTCATGTGGCCATAAAAAGAAAACACGGCCTATGTCCTTAGAACAGGAGCCCCTTCTTCCCATCTACGACTGACTGTTCACTCATGCTCCAGACTTCTTAACATTTCCTCAGGGGTCTAGTGTTCTCCATCCAGCATCTTTTCTGACTCTCCTAGAACATGAATATATAAAGTCTCACACTGCAATAATGTGTAAGGCATCCATTCCTTTCTATTGTGAGCCTTTTGTAATCCGAAACAAAAATGTTTCTGTTTTTATTTTTAAAAATACCAGAAACAGTGCTGGTAGGAGGGCTAACTAACACAGCCACTTTGGAGGGCAATTTGGCAAGATTTGTAAAATTTTCAAATATCCATGCCCAAGACCCAACAATGCCACTGTTGGTATCTCCCTTAGAAAAACCCTTTTGTGCTCAAGGAGGCATGCATCACAATGTTCATTTGAGGCATTGTTGATAAAAGTGAAATTGGAAATAACCTAAATGTTCATAAATATAGAGCTAGACCTATGTGTGCCATTACACACCAAGAGGTGTTATTGAATGACCAAAAAAATCACAAGACAGGTAAATATGGAATGTAGTACCTTTTATCTAAAATAAAATTTATTTCCTACAATGATACATATAAATGTGCACAGAAAGGACAAACCATAAACATTACATTGCTATCAGAATGGAGATCAGGAGCAGTGGTGAAAGGGGATTTTAGCTTTATCTGTGATATTTCAGATTTTACAAGAAGTATATATGCCTGCTTCAGTAATTAAAATTTGATTTTAAAGAAAGAAAATCCTCACTCTCCATTGGTATCCTTCTTTTGTCCTAACTTCTCTTCACAGGCAATTTATTTGAATCATCCTTTCATAACCAGTCTCTTCATCTCCATTCATCCCTTAATCTAGAATAATCAGACATTGCCCTTGCTTTGTTTTATTGTTTTGCTTTGCTTTGTTTTTTGGTTTTTTTTTAATTGCCCTTGCTTTGTTAAAGTATTTCTTTTTAACCAGGGCCACTGCTGATATTCATTAGTAAATTTATTAGCTACTTTTCAGCCACTTTATGCTTCCTGTGTAATATTCAACAGTAATAACCATTTTTGTAGCACTTCCCACACAGCTTGCAGTCACCCCTTTCTGTTTTTAATTCCTCCTCTTTTTGCCTCTACCTCTGCCATTCAGTGCTGCCCACATGGTAGGACTTGCAGAAATACTGTAAAATGCATTTCAAGTCATTAAGGTATTAAAACTTAATACAATGCATAGGACATCCTCTGAAGCTTAAGCTTGTGTGGTGAACACAAAATGTTTATGAGACACAAAAGTGCACTGAATTTGAAATTAAAATAAGTGATTTGAAACCTGGTTTTTACTACTTTAGACCCATGTGGCTTTTAGCAAGTCTCTTAACCTCTCTTAGCTTCAGTTTCTTAATTTTTAAAATGGAAATGATACCTACTTTATGGGGCTGTCTTGAGGATTGAATGATCTCTCTGCCACTAAGAAAACAAAGTTTCTATTTCCAAAATAATTTTAACCACCTTTCTGTGTAGAAGGCATTTTACCTCTCACAACTTTATATCTTATTGCCTTTAATATTACTTCTTCTAACACTCTCATTCATACATTTTTCTTCTTATATGATGATGACATTGACAGTTACTGTAATGATGCCTTAAATTCCACAGCTTTTCACGGCTTACAGAAGCAGTCAGGCATAGTTTTCATCTCTCCTCCCAACTATCCTGTGAAACAGTTAAAATGCGAATGTTATTTTGATATTGGGAGCCTGAGACTTTAAGAAGATCTCTAAGGTTCTATGACTTGCCCCAAAATAGTCCTCTTAGCCTCTGTAAAATCTTGTGTTTTATCATCTTTCTCCTAATCTATGACCATTTCAGTAGGGTTTGTGTCCTCTCATTCTGGATTTTCTTACTGTTGCCTTTAGTTCACCTTGAGATTAATATAGTCCCTCCTTACCCTTCATTAAAATGCACCAAATTCATACTTCATTCCATTGGATACTCAATTAAGACAGCCCTCAAGCAAGTCTGGGGTTTTGAAGCCCATATTGACATACTAATACGGAGGGAGGTAACTTCCAAAATTATTTACGTGTGCTTTAATGGTAGTATTTACAAATGCAGCAATATTCCCATTTCTGGGTGGAAGAACTTTGAGGTATGATGAAATAATGAGGTTTTTTTTCTCCTTCACCTGATAATCTAAGTGAACATTATTTCCCAACTTGTCACCTTGGTAAAAACAAGGCTTGTTCTAAGTTATACCATATTTTTGAGATTTACTTATGTACCCTAATCACATTTCTAAAATATCATCAGCAAATCTTTGTTCCTTAAGGGAAGACCAGATTTTTCGAGATGACCCAAAGTTATCAGAGCCAGGTGTGATAAATGATAAAAATAACTGAACAGGGCCATGTCATTTTTTATTTAAAATAATGATGTCAATATAAATAAAACCAATATTCTTGTTCGGCTCAAAAGCTGATGCTGAAAATAATTTCCTAAAACAACAGCAAAATTATAAGTATGTAAGTGTATAATGTTCCCATGTAATTATAATAAGTATTCTACAGGGAATGTGTTCATTTGATTTTATAGTCTAATGTGATTGCTTTTTGAAAAATATCCTAGGATCTTATTTTTCACACATTTTATATCTCCTCCAAAGTATTTTGTAGGCAACTGACTCCTCCATAAGAGGGCTGTCTCTTTAGGAAAGATTCATTCCTGAGTATCCTTTACTAAAAACAAATCTTCAGACAACTCCAAGTCATTTTCATGCTATGAAGACTTTATCCAAAACTGCAAATAATCCATAAATCATATTTGCTTTGGAATATAGTGTGAGAATTACATTTTGTCTGGGCGGCCTCTAGCAACATTCCCCCAGTAGCAGATTGCTAAAAGCTAAAGCTGATGTTAATTTGTATTGAATACCAGTAATAGGGAAAACTTCACATTTTCTGAGTAGTTAGTGATAGTAGCCTGAGTTTAAAACATTCTCCATCAAGACAACTAACATGGAAACTACATGATGTAGATAAGTTTTTTGACTATTTTTGAGTCTCAGAAATGAAACTGACTGCATTTATATCTATTTCTTCTATAATTGCAAAATTGTGTGTCCTCTTATGTTCTAAGTTCTAAGTTCTGCTCTATAATTCTATATAAGATTATTAGCAACTTCCTAGTGTTAATCTTGTTTTGACAAATTTCTGGTGCACTTAAAACAAAAGTCTGTTTGTGGCGGTTAGAAATATCTGATATGTTGGGGCACCTGCCCTGATGGCTCAGTCGGTCAAGCCTCCAACTCTGATCTCAGCTAAGGTCTTGATTTCAGGGTAATGAGTTCAAGCCCCGAGCTGGGCTCCATGCTGGGTGTGGAGCCTACCCAAAACAAAAAACAATTGATATGTTGAAAAAAAATTGTAGTGTATCTGTGACCCTCCTTAGGAGAGGTAGTCTTTCATCAGCGTCATCGTACTTACATACTTGTATGTAGTATACAGATTTTAAGTCTTTGTGGTAATAAAAGCAATTTGCTACCTTCCTTTACAAGTTTTCAAAGAACTCCAAGATTCTTGTTCTATTCCTGTGTGAAGGCAAACATGATTTTAACATTAGTTGTACCTTGGAAATAACCCTGATTATTAAAGGAAATCACTATTATCATCCATACAGCTACCAGCAGCCTTACAGAAGTAGCTTCAATTTAGCAAAGCTCACTGCTACCATTTCTGTTGCTTAGGCACCCCCTACTCCAGAAAGTCACTTCAACATTTCCATGTGTAATATGCCCATTATTATAATTTTCATTATATTTTTAGTTATATTAAATTTTTATAAATAATTATACTAAATTTTCAATTATATTTTTATATGAATTTATTTTTAGTTTAGAAATTAAGTTATTTTAAATCTAATAGTGCTGTATTAATCATTTATTTTACTATTGCAAAGATTAAGTATTTGTTGTACAGATTTTCTAGTTGATACTCTGATGAAAAGCTTTATATCAGGAGACTTGCTGAAAAAAATGTATATATTAAAACAAGAATCTTAATAGGATATGCCATTAGTAAAATTAAAGTGAAGCTCCTTGAAGCAAGGAACTTTGTCTTTGGCACAAGTCTACTCAAACCCCTCTAGTTTAGAGCAAGGATCTAGGTACTACAGTGTTTTTAGGATTTTTGATCGGCCTAAGTGAAAACAAAAACTAGTAAAAATATTAGCGTGAGGTAAAGAAAAGTTAAGGCCAAAATATTAAGTGTGAAAAAGAGGAACATTCTGTAAAAATAAAAGGTGAGCTCCACAAAATAATAATAATCTTAATAAACTTTCATATGCCAAATAATATTACTGAATGCTAAAATGCAAGAACACCTAGCAATATAAAACTTGGTTTGAATCACACACAAATCAACACACACACACATAATTATGATGGTAGAGTTTAATAAACCTCTTTCAGAACTTAACAGATAGACAAAAAAAAACCAGGGGTATTAAAATATTATTAATATAATCAACTGGCTTAAGCTTCAGCCAAATAGAGAACTTTGTACCCAATTGCCAAAATATATATTCTATTCATATAACTGTTAGGTCCGTTATTAAACAAAATGAGACTGAGACAAAGTGAAAGTTATTTAAAGCTTTATTTTATGATAAGTATTAGAAGTCAAACTGATAGGGGCACCTGGGTGGCTCAGTGGGTTAAAGCCGCTGCCTTCCGCTAGGGTCATGATCCTAGCGTCCTGGGATCGAGCCCCGCATCGGGCTCTCTGCTCAACAGGGAGCCTGCTTCCTCCCTTCTCTCTCTGCCTGCCTCTCTGCCTACTTGTGATCTGTCTGTCAAATAAATAAATTAAAAAAAAAAAAAAGAGTGATAGAGGTCAAACTGATAGATCAGGGGAACAACACTGAAACGAGGTGAAAGTTATGCAAAGCTCTATTCTATGCTAAGCGTTAGAAGTCAGACTGACCGGCCAGGGTTGTCTCCAAAGAGAGCGACCCCTCCCAGTCTCACAGACTAACTTTTAAAGAGCAAAAGCCTGGCCACACATAGGTGGCCAATGAGATTGTAGTCATGTTAGGCCACACGTAGGTGGCCAATTGAATTACAATTTACCCTATAGTAGCTGACCTAACCTATTACTCTGGTCAGAATTGGTGCTCAAGGTTGGCGCCCAAACGGCGGGGTTTACATTCTTTGGTGGTTAGGGAAAAAGTATGTGTGTTTCTTACTGATTGGATGTCTCCACCTGGCCCAACTTGTCCTTGTATTCTGGGCTCTGTTATCAAGAACTGGCCGACCTGGCCTTGTATTCTGGGCTCTGTTATTAGGAACTAGCTGACCATATTTTACTGGTTTCCCAGACTTGCTTCTAAGTAAGTTTCTCTGGGGGGCGGGGGGCAGGGTCAGTTTAAGTTTTACTGCACAAACAACAAAATGGCTTTTAACCAAGATGGAGTCACTCTGGCTAAATAGGTCCTTACAATAACTAAAGAGTACATACTGCATCTTAAAGCCTAGAAAACACTGCTATACTAAGAAGAAATATATACATAGTCTTTTCTTTTTATTAAAGATTTTATTTATTTGGCAGAGACACAATGAGAGAGGGAATACAAGCAGGGGGAGTCAGAGAGTAGAAGCAGGCTCCTGGCTGAGCAGAGAGCCTTATGCGGAGCTGGATCTCATGACCTGAGCAAAAGGTAGATGCTTAACGACTGAGCCACCCCCATGCCCTGAAGTGTATACATAGTCTTAAGTACTTTAATTATGAAAAAAGAATGAGGGGCACCTGGGTAGTTCACTTGGTTAAACATGGGACTCAAATTCGGCTTAGGTCATGATCTCTGCTTCATGGGATCCAACCCACCTCCCCACACCCACCGGGTTGGGCTCCGCTCTCAGTGAGGAGTCTGCCTCTCTGTCTTTCTCTCTCTCTCTCTCAAATAAATAAATAAATATTTTTAAAAGATTTTATTTATTTTTTGAAAGAGAGAGAGAGAGAGCTCGCACAGCGGGGGGAAGGACAGAAGGAGAGGGAGAGGGACAAGCAGACTCCCCACTCAGTGGGGAATCTGATGTGGGGCTTGATCCCAGGACCCTGAGATCAAGACCTGATCCAGAATCAGACACTTAACCGAATGAGCCACCCAGGTGCCCCCAAAGACAATTCTTTTTTTTTTTTTTTTTTTTGGCATATAATGTATTATTAGCCCCAGGGGTACAGGTCTGTGAATCGTCAGGCTTACACACTTCACAGCACTCACCATAGCAGATACCCTCCCCAATGTCCATAAACCAACCACACTCTTCCTCCCCCCACCACCCCTTCCCCGCAACCCTCAGTTTGTTTTGTGAGTAAATAATTTTTTTTTTTTTTTGGACAGACAGATCACAAGTAGGCAGAGAGACAGGCAGAGAGAGAGAGAGGAGGATGCAGGCTCCCCGCCAAACAGAGAGCCTGATGCGGGGCTCGATCCCAGGACTCTGGGATCATGACCTGAGCCGAAGGCAGAGGCTTTAACCCACTGAGCCACCCAGGTGCCCCTTGTGAGTAAATAAATAAATATTTAAAAAAAAAAAAAAAGGAATGAATAGTAACAAACTCATTCAAGGACAAAATGAACTGGGAGACAGGAGGAAAAGGAAATGTGTAATAAAGGAAAGATCAAAACTAAGGAAATAGAAAACAGATACACTC
This sequence comes from Martes martes, assembly GCF_963455335.1. Taxonomy (NCBI): domain Eukaryota; kingdom Metazoa; phylum Chordata; class Mammalia; order Carnivora; family Mustelidae; genus Martes; species Martes martes. The sequence goes on from NC_137890.1 coordinate 74,089,458, forward strand.
CTGGCAAGTCCAATGATAGCAAGAAAAAAGAAAAATATGCATCATTATTATCTTCAAAACACATACAGGAAATAACTACCAATCTATAATACAATGTCCAGTGAAAATATTCTTTAAAAATGAAGATGAAGGGGCGCCTGGATGGCTCAGGTGTTGAGAAAAATCAGACAATCAGTCTTGACAAAATGAGAAAATTAATCACTAGCAGACCCACACTAAAGGACTTTAGATGGATGGAATGAAGAGCAATAGGGTGAAATATATTGGTAAAAACTGAATGAATATGGACAGTATAAAACAATAGCAATGACTTTGTGGGGTTTTAAATAGATGTGTAATTAAAAGATACGAAAATAACACATAACTCATAAGGGATCTTGGGGCGCCTAGGTGGCTCAGTCAGTTAAGTGGCTGCCTTCAGCTCAGGTCATGATCTCAGGGTCATGAGGTCAAGCCCCAAGTCCATGGAGCCAGCTTAAATTCTCTCACTCTCCCACTCCCTCTGCCCCTTCACCTCCATTCATGCTCTCTCTTTCTTTAAAAAAAAAAAAGTGGAAAGGGGAAGTGGGATAAAATATTTACCACACATAAAATAGGTAAAGGATTTGTAACCATTATATATAAAGAATTCCCTCGAATCAGTAAGAAAATGATAACCCAATAGAAAAATTAGTAAGAAATTGAACAGGCAACTCTCAAAAGATGATATATAAATAGTCACTAAGTATGAAAGATTTTCAACTAATTAATAATCAGAATGAAAATTAAAACAAAAATGAACACTACAGCGTAGCTGACAAACTGGCTAAAATTTAAAAAGTGATAATACCAAATGCTGACAAGAATATGTATAGCCAGAATCTTTATATACTGCCATTGGGAGTTGAAATTGGTACAAGTACATTGGGAAATGGTTGCTGCTATGAACATGGGCCTTATTTATTAAAATAAACACAAACACAGGTATTTAACTCTTATGTGAATTCCCAACAGAAATACATTTATTTCTTTGCACCACACATGTGCCAAAAGCCATATACATTATTCCTAAAAATATCATTTATTACAGGTTAGTACTGAAAAAAATACTAATGCCTATAAATCATAAAATGGATAATTATGGAATATGTTCATCCAGTAGAATACTATAGACCAAGAAAAATACATTAAGTATCAGGGCACTTGGGTGTCTCAGTTGGTTAAGTAGCCAACTCTTAATTTTGATTCAGCTCATGATCTCAGGGTCGTGAGATCAAGCCCCATGTTAGGCCCCACCCTCAGGGTGGAGCCTGCTTAAGATTCTGTCTCTCCCTCTCCCACTACCACCCCCCCACCCAGGCTATCTCTCTTTAAAAAAAAAAAAATGCATTAACTATTGCTACATGCAGCAATATGGATGGAGCTCATAAACATAATGTCAAGAGAAAGATGCCAGGGAGTACATTCAAAAGAGTACCTTCTGTATCATTCTGTTTATACAAAAGTCTGGAAACAGGCACAACTAATCTGTAGTGTTTAAAGTCAGTGTGGTGTCTATATTTAGGAAGGAGAGAGAAAGGCATTAGGCAGGAGTCATGTAGAGGACTTGTGAGATAATAGTGATGTTTTATTTTTTGACTTGGGTAGTGGTTATATGTGTTCACTATGTGATAATTCATTGACCAGTAACACTTCTGAATTACTCACTTTTCTCTTTTTCTACATTGTTAAAGTATTTTTAGTAAATGATATAACAGACAACATTAGGAATTTAAAAAGTGTTATGACAATAAATATGGAAGAGATTGAAAGATTTTTATGTGTGGTAAAAACACATAGCGTAAAATTTTCCATTTTACCCTCTTGTAGCCATACAGTTGGGTAGTGTTAACTATATTCACCTTGTTACAAAACAGATCTCCAGACTTTTCATCTTGCAGAACTGTCTAAATTCTAAACAATTTCCCCTTTCCCCTGCCCCCAGCCCCTGGTAACCACCATTCCACTTTCTATTTCTATGAATTTGACTATTTTAGATACCTTATATAAGTGGAATCATACAGCCTCTCTTTCTTTGTGTCTGGCCTCCTTCATTTAGCATAATGTCCTCAAGGTTCATCCAGAATTTCTTTCCTTTTGAGGCTATATAATATCCATTCATCCATTGGTGAGTATCTGGATTGCTTCCACCTCCCAGCTATTGTGAATAGTGCTGCTGTGAACGTAGGTGAGCAAATATCTCTTTGAAACACATGCTGCTTTTCTTTTGGATATTGGAACCAAAAGAGTTCCAGTTTCTCTGCATCCTCACTGACACTTTTTTTTAAAATAGTAATCATCCTGATACATGCGAAGTGGTATCTCATTGTGGTTTTGAGATTAAAAGTATATTCTTCAGGGCAGCTGGGTGGCTCAGTTGTTAAACATCTGCCTTCCGCTCAGGTCATGATCCCAGGGTCCTGGGTTTGAGCCCCATATCGGGCTCCCTGCTTGGCGGGAAGCCTGCCTCTCCCTCTCCCACTCCCCCTGCTTGTATTCCCTCTCTTGCTGTCTCTCTGTCAAATAAATAAAATCTTTTTTTTTTTAAAGATCTTATTTATTTGACAGAGAGAGAGAGGAGAAGCAGGGCGAGCTGCTGGCAGAGGGAGAAACAGGCTCTCCATTGAGCAAGGAGCCCCATGCAGGACTTGATCCCAGGACCCTGGGATCTTGACCTGAGCCGAAGACAGATCTTCAACTGACTGAGCCATGCATGCGTCCCAATAAATAAAATCTTAAAAGAAAAAAATAGAAAAAGAAAAAATGAATTCTTTAAAATATATATATATAGATAATCTTTTTTTCTATTTTCCTAATTTTTCTGATCTTTAAACAACTTTATTGAGTTACAATTCACTTATCATACAATTCACCCACTTCCAGTATACAGTTCAGTGATTTTTAGTATAGTATAGACTTGTGCATTATCACCACAATCAATTTTAGAGATTTCCATCACCTCTAAGTGAAACCTTATACCCTTTAGTTTTCATTCCCCTGTGTCTGCCCCAGCCTTTAACAAATATTTTTGTACTCTCTGCCTCTATAGATTTTCTATAGATTTCCCTTTTTCAGAAATTTCAAAAGTATTTTTAAAGGAATATAGTCTGAATGCTATGACAGTGAAATTGAAAACCTAGAGGAAATGGGCTTTCAAAGCAAAATTTAAATTTTCAAAACTGACTCAGAAAGAGGTTGAAAACTCAGAAGATCAATAGCAATGGAATTAAAACATGACTTTGAAATATAACTTTTGAAAATATAAGCCAAATCCAAATGGTTTTGCCTCTGAATTTTATATAAACTTCTAAGAACAGAAAATTCTCAAGGACTATTCTTGATGCTAGAAAAAGAGAATATCCTGGTTCACTTTATGAAACTAAGATAACCTCACTACCCAAATATCCTTGTAAAGATATTGCCAAAATAAATAAATTTATTGGCTAATTTCACTGTAGAATATGTACATAAATAACCTAAATAAAATATTTGCAAACTGAATCTTAAACATCTAAAATAATTTAGAATATGAGCAAGTTGAACATAAAAGAATAATAAATCATGACCAAGAATTGTTGTTATAGAAATGAAAAGTTGTTCTAGATTAGGAAATCTCTTAACAAATTAATTCTATCCACAGATTAAAAGACATTATATCAATGGGTGAAAATAAGTAATTAAAATTCCTCGGTTCTTTCATATGAGCCTTAAGTAAATTGGAAACAAAAGGAAACTATTTAAGGAGGATGTTATTTAAAAAATAAAGCATTTCATTAAAGTCATGTTTATTAAAATACGGAAAAAGACAAGGATACTTGCTATCACCATTACTTGTTAATGTTTTTAGAGAGATTTTCCTGATAGTCAGAAAATAAAATCAACACTATATTTATAAATGATGTGATTGCATGGATTGTATATATAGAAAATCTGAAAGTTATACTATCCAGTATCATAGCCATTAATCACAGGTATCCACTGAGCACTAGGAATGTGGCTGGTCCAAGCTGTGCTGCAAGGATAGGACAGATACTGGATTTTAAAGATGTCATGTAAACAAACAAAAAAATATAAAACATCTAATTAATAATTTTGCATATTCCGTGTTGAAATGATAATGTTTTGAATATATTGAGCTAAATAAAATATACTATTGATATTGTTTTCAGCTTTTTCCTTTTTATTTTTATAATATGGCTACTTCAAAGGAAATTTCAAATTTTGTAAGTGGCTTGCATATGACAGTTCTATTGGACAGCACTGTCCTACTGTGTCTAATACCAATATAAATTAAGAAAAAATGTTAAGGTGGCTGAATATTAGAAAAATAGCTAAAAATAAATAACTTTTTCTCTTTAAGAACCAATTAGAAATGGAACTAAAGATATCTCTACTTATATTAGTGGTAAAATTATAAACCACGTAAAAATAAATCTAACTAGAACACTGCAGGACTTATATGAAGAAAAGTATTAGCAATTTATTGACAAGAAAAAGTATCTGAATAAACAAACTAACAGAAATGCCTGTGTGGGAATATGTCACATCATTAAACTCTAAATCCTTGAAAATTACATACATAAATCAAAATCCTCACAAGACGGGCTGTTAGGGGATTTGTTTGCTTGGTTGTTTGTGATATTTTACTCTTGTTTGGTATCTGAAGCCAAGAATTTAATCATCATAAGAACAAATTAATAGGGAAATGAGGGAAGACCTGCTTTAGCAGACATTAAAACTTTGTTATAAAGTTCCTATAATTACAAGAGTACAGTACTGGTATTGGAACAGATAACTAAATAGTAAGAGATAATAATAATAAGAGAAAAATACATCCAAGTTTTGTGAAACTTAATCTATGGCAAAGTTGTTGTTTTAGTTCTGTGAGAAAAGGAATTTTTAAAAATAACTGTTGCTGCTATGATTTGCTGTTTTAGAAAACAAAACAGCATGTGAAAATTCTAGAAGGATCCAGCATAGAAAAATAAAATCCAAATGGGATATAAAAAGTAAATAAGAAAATTTAGGAGAATGTGTATATAGTATTGCGTCCAAAACCTTCAGCAATACTGGAAACCCAGTAAGCAAGAGAGAGAAATGAGATTCAGAAAATGACACTCAGTTGAAATAAAGGGAGAAAGAAATCCTAACATTGAATAGTGAGGGGAAGACGGCATGAAAACATTATGGGCATACCTTCCAGATTTTGAACTGTTTTTTATTAAAAGCTTTAAATAATATACCTGGATAACCTTGATTTAAAAAAACAGACACTAAGGGGTGCATGGATAGCTCAGTCAGGTAAGTGTCTGACTCTTGATCTCAGCTCTGGTCTTGATCCTGGGGTCATGAGTTCAAGTCCCCACTTGGGCTCCACTAATGTGGAGCCTACTTTACAAAAATGAACACTAAGATTTAAAAAATAAGTAAAAAGCTCTGTCTGTGTATGTGACGATGATAGATTCTTGAAGTGTTAATGATTATTTCCTACTGTTACCTCATCAAATTCATCAAGAATTCTCTCAAATATTATTGCCCCCATTTTCAAAAGAAAATGAAGCTGAGAAAGGTCAACTAAATTACCTAAGATCATGTAGCTAAGTAAAAGAGAGCCATGTTTCAACCCAGACCATCTAAATTTAAGAGCTATGCTTCTTTTAATACCTCTGATAGAATCAATACTGTTATTCCTTCCCCCAAAACACCTCTCCCACCTAGCTCTGCTTTCCCTTGTCTGTTCTCTCCCTCCCAGGTAGGGTTAACTGTTCTCTGGACAGGTGTATAATTAGGTAGTATAATTAGGTAATTTTTGTTTAGGCCAACTATTCATAGTGTGTTAAGGAAGGTATAATATACTACATAAGTTATTTACATGCTATACCCACTAAGTATGTTTGCTAATATATATGATAAGTATAACATACTACTTGAGTTATTTACATGCTAAAAAAACAAATTAGAGGGGCGCCTGGGTGGCTCAGTGGGTTAAAGCCTCTGCTTTCGGCTCAGGTCATGATCCCGGGGTTGAGCTGGGATTGAGCCCCACATTGGGCTCTCTGCTCAGCGGGGAGCCTGCTTCCTCCTCTCTCTCTGCCTGCTTGTGATCTCTGTCAAATAAATAAATAAAATCTTTAAAAAAAAACAAATTAGAATTAAATCATAGTTTTCAAAGGAAGAGAATCACCAAAGTAGAGACATAGTTGTGATAACTACTATTGGAGGAATAGTTAGTTACAGGTTTTTATTTCCCCCTGGATTTTAATTTATCAGATGTATATGGTAAGTTTTTTCAAGGCTGTCAATTTTTTATTTTTTATTTTATTTTTTTTAAAGATTTTATTTATTTATTTATTTGACAAACAGAGATCACAAGTAGGCAGAGAGGCAGGCAGTGAGAGAGAGGAAGGGAAGCAGGCTCTCCGCTGAGCAGAAGAGCCCGATGTGGGGCTCAATCCCAGCACCCTGGCATCATGACCTGAGCGGAAGGCAGAGGCTTTAACCCACGGAGCCACCCAGGCACCCCCAAGGCTGTTAATTAAAAAAAAAAAAAAAAAAAAAAAAAGATTTTATTTGTTTATTTTTAGAGAGAGAGAGCACGCACACGTGAGTGTGAGCAGGGGGAGGGGCAAGGGGAGAGGAAGAGAGAAAGAAGCGGACTCGCCACTGAGTGCCGAGCTAGATCTGGGGCTCCATTTCACAATCCTGAGATCACGACAGGAGCTGAAATCAAGACTCTGGGGCTCTGGTGCTCAGTGGTTTAAGGCTCTGCCTTCGGCTCAGGTCATTATCTCAAGGGTCCTGGGATCGAGCCCCGCATCAGTCTCTCTGCTCAGTAGGAAGCCTGCTTCCACCTCTCTCTCTGCCTGCTCTGCCTGCATGTGATTCTCTCTGTCAGATAAATAAATAAAATCTTTAAAAAAAAAAAAAGAAGATGCTGGGGCTCAACAACAGCAACAAAAGCAACAAAGGGAAGAAGAAAGAGGAGGAGGAGAAAAAAAGAAAAAAGCAATTTATACTAGGCAGTGGTGTCCCCAGAGCAGCAACTCAAACCATCACCTTGAGATTTCCCCCCAAGACTGACAAACAGGAACGTGTGAGAAGGAATGACTGTTCTGCCTGCAAGGAGAGGATAAAATAATATCCATTTGAAGACTGTTGATAACTCTGTGTTTGAAAATTTAATGACTAGAAGTCAACTTACTATGAAACCAATGAAGCTGGGGTTACATATGGCCTCGCAAAAGGCCTTGGGAGGGGCCCTAGAAATGTGTCCTCATAGTCATATTTGTTTGTAAAATTTTTAAAAGTAATACATTTTAACCACAGCTAATTCAAACAATTGTTTCTTTCCACTCAGTCCTTCCCTTGTGTTGGGTTATGTTTGGATATATTTACTTAGTTTGGGTTTAATGGAATATAGTTAAGGGATTCATAGTCAGTTCTATGCATAGATAAGTCACTGAGAGTCATCCAGGTTATAGGAATGGCTTCTAAGAGCACTCCTACCTCCAATGTCAACTTGCCACGAAGCATAACACAAACATCTAGGACTAAAGCCAAGTCTGTAGCCTAGTCTGTAGAAAAGTCTTCCAGTCAATTCTTCCAATTGATAACATGTGAAATTATAAGCTGGAGGCTTTGTTTCTCATCAACACCTAGTTAAAATGGAAATCCTAGCCTGTTGGGAACGTGTTCAGTAATGCAATGTATACACATATAAATGAACCATTCATTTTTTAAAAAATAGGAATGGCACAAAATAGAATTTGCCAGAATTCCTTTGTGTGTAGAGCAAAGCCTGTAGCAGTATTACAGACAGCCAGTATGTCTTTAGGTGAAGTTATATTTTATGCTTCTATGATTGGATTGAGTTTTTTTTTTTAAGATTTTTATTTATTTTTTTGACAGACAAAGATCACAAGTAGGCAGAGAGGCAGGCAGAGAGAGAGGAGGAAGCAGGCTCCCCGCTGAGCAGAGAGCCCGATGTGGGGCTTGATCCCAGGACCCTGAGATCATGACCTGAGCTGAAGGCAGAGGCCTTAACCCACTGAGCCACCCAGGCACCCCTGGATTGAGTTTTAACATATCTAACGCCTCTTGTTCTGACAAATTCTGGTTGTTCTAGACAAGATGGCATGCAAAGCTGGCGCTAAGGCAATGAAATGACCCTGAAATCTTACCATTCATATGTGAAAGAAATTTAATTGAGGTTTTACCAGATTTGAAAACAATACTAAAAACTGACATGGCATAACCAGTCATGGATTGTAATGCAGAAATTTTAAACTATTAATAACAATGAAAATTTTGATTGACCATACTTTATGAAAGACTTAATTATCTTTCTATTCTTTCTAGAAAATATTATTTTCTAAAAACAATGACATGAGTAGAGGCAATGAAACTTTATGGAGCCAGAAAAGGTAGGAAAGAAGTGATATAAAGATACACCAGACAGTTAATTATTAATTAATTAATAAATATATAAATGTAGAAATAAAATTATTTGTTTTAATTTTGTAATATCTCTGGTATTTGTCAACTTTTAAAAATCTATAACTCCCCCCCGAAACAAATAATCCAATTGGAAATGGGCAAAATACATGAACAGACATTTCTCCAAAAAAAAAGCATACAGGTGGCCAACAGATACATGAAAAGATGCTCAACATCACTCATCTTCAGGGAAATGCAAATCAAAGCCACAATGAGATATCACCTCACACCCGTCAGAATGGCTCAAATCAGAAACAAAAGGAACAGCAAGTGTTGATGAGGATGTAGAGAAAAAGGAACCCTTGTGCACTATTGGTGGGAATGCAAACTGGTGCACCCATTGTGGAAAACAGTATGGAGTTTCCTGAAAAAAATTAAAAATAGAATTACCATGTGCCCCAGTAATTCCATTACTGGGTATTTACCCAAAGAAAATAAAAACACTAATTTGAAAAGAGATATGCATCTTATGTTTATTGCAGCATTATTTATAATAGCCAACATATGGAAGCAGCTCATGTCCAACAATAGGTGGATAAGAAATATGTGAGAGAGATATATATAATGGAATATTACACAGCCATGAAAAGAAATGAAATCTTATCATTTGTGACAATATAGATGGTTCTAGATATAGATATAGATATATAGATATATATAGTTATATAATGGAATATTTTTTATGTGTGTGTGTGTGTGTGTGTGTGTGTGTGTGTGTGTGTGTGTGTAATGGAATATTACACAGCCATGAAAAGGAATGAAATCTTATCATTTGTGACAATATAGATGGTTCTAGAAAGTGTAATGGTAAGTGAAATAAGTCAGAGAAAGACAAATACCATATGATTTCACTCATATGTGAAATTTAAGAAAAAAAACAAAGGGAAAAAGAGACCAAAAAACCCAGACTCTTAAATAGAGAGAATAAACTGGTGGTTACCAGAGAGGAGGTGGGTGGGTGAGATGGGTAAAGTGGATGAAAGAGATTGAGAGAACACTTATCATGATGAGCACTGAGTGATATAGAATTGTTTAATCTCTATATATTGTACACCTGCAACAATGTAACACTGTACATCAATTACATTGGAATTAAAAAAAAATTAAAATCTGTAATTTGTTATATCTTTCCAGTTCTTAATAAATATTTACTTTTGTGCCTAATTCTATGTTTATAAAGTTGCATTCCTTTTTAAAAAAGAAGGGTCCCCAAATTATATGTGATTCAAGTCCCCCCGCCCCCAAACCTGGATCCTCCCTTTGGCTCTGACAACAAGGGAAAAATACCCCAGGACCTTCAGTTTAGAACTTACTTAAAAGGTAGATACAGGTATATATAGCAGAATAAATGAATGAGTAAACTAATGAACCAACCAATGGAAAAGTAAGCCTGTTCACTGCTGTAGCCCCAAATTCAGAAGCCTAGTTTCTTTTAGAGTATACAAAGTATACTCTAAAGTATACTCTAAGTAGAGTATACAAATACACTTGGGCATCATGTGTTCTGGGCCCTTCCTTCTGTATTCTGTTCCTCTGAGATCCCACCCAGCTGACTCATGGTTTAAATACCATCTGTAGACTGGAGACTCTCAAATTTATATCTCCAACCCAGACTTCTCTTCTGACTCCAGACTTGTTTATAAATGATTACCTGACATTCTCACTTGAATTTTCACAGATATTTCAACCGTACCATGTCAAAAACTACAATCTCACTATTTCAACAAACTTCTCTGCCAGCCTTTCCCGACTCGGTAAAGGGCACCTCTAAAGGCCCAGTTTCTTAAGGCAGAAACCTGAAGGTCATCCTGAACACCCCATCTCCCAAGTTCCCTTTACCCCACCTTCAAAATGGATCTACTTGTTCCCTTCCCCTCCACTGCCATGATACTTGTTCATATGACGGTCACTTCTCTCCTAAACGATTGTTAGCCCCCTACTTTATCTTATGCAATCCATTTTCCAAAATATCATCCAATCAACATTTTAAAAATACATATTGTCAAAGGGTATACACTTCCAATTGTAAGGTGAGTGAGTTCTGGGAATCTAATGCTCAATGCGGTAACTAGAGTTAACAATACCATATGACATATTTGAAAATGGCTGAAAAAGTAGATCTTAAATGTTCTCACCACACACACACACACAAAAACTGTCATTATGGGAGGTGACTGATTAACTAGCCTTATTGTGGTAATGACAACATGTTTCAAATCATATATGTGGTAATGACATACATGTTTCAAATCATGCCGTATGCCTTAAGTTTATATAATGTTATGTCAATTGTATCTCAGTAAGGCTGAGGAAATAAATAAACAAATAAAATTAAACAGCTGATCAAATCACACCTCATCACATCCCCCCATTAAGATCTTTATTCATTTCCCACTGAATCAATATAAATCCAAACTCCTTGGCATGTTCTTCAAAGTCCTGCGTGATACGATATACCTATGTACCTCATCTCTTGTCAGAACAGCCCCCCACTGGCTCTTTTTTTTTTTTTAAGATTTCATTTATTCATTTGTCAGAGAGAGAGAGAGAGCACACAAGCAGGCAGAGAGGCAGGCAGAGGCGAAGAGAGAAGCAGGCTCCCTACTGACCAAGGAGCCCGACTTGGGACTCGATCTCAGGACTCTGGGATCATGACCTGAGCCGGAGGCAGTGGCTTAACCCACTGAGCCACCCAGGCATCCCCCCCACACTGGCTTTATTTGAGTTTCTTGACACACCAGATCTTTTCCACTTCAAAGTCTTTATAGACACCATTTCCTCTACATGGAATACAGGCCCGTACCTCTATCCCAACACACAAACTTGATACAAATCCTGCTATTAGTCTCAGTTTAAATCTCTTCAAGGAGACCCTTCCTCCCCACCCCCCAATTTAAACTGGGTCTCCATTGTTTAGTCTCTCATTAGCAATTGACACTTTCTCCCTTCTAGGATAGATCATAATTTGTAATGATAGGTTCTTTCCTTAATGTTTGTCCATCCTACTGGATATCAGCTCCGTGAGGGCAAGGACAGTTTCCATTTACCTCAGAACTGGGTGCACAAAAGCTTTCAACAAACACTTGTTGATGAATGAGTGGTATGATGCTTACTTCAAGTTAGAGCAAGCCTATTAAAATTATGATACAGGATTAGAAGAAAATAGTCTCTGCTCCTATTATTTTGTGGTATGGTTTTCATGTCAATATTGTCTGTGAGGCATATCAATGCCAAATATTTGCATTTCCTCAGACTAATTATATTGACTATTGGTTGAATTGTAGACTTTTTAAAGTTAAAAACATTTTTAGAATGGGAAGTAGCCTTGTGGATAAAGAAACAGAGAAGCTGTGGTCTACCAAGGTTAAGTTATACAGTGTGAATGGAACAGCTAGGATTGGACACCAGATCTAATAACTGCCATGTAGTGATTTCTTAATTTTCACCAGAAGGTAACAGTGAACTGCAAGAAAGGGCAGGGAGCATGAAATTATAAATGTTTGTAAACAAACTAAAATATTTCAGGATATTCGTAATTTCTATCCCTGCCATATTTCACACTATATTCAGGTCTATTCAGTAACATTGGGTTTTCAAAGAAAGAACTTTTCAGATATTATTCTGTAATAATTAAATATTTTATTATTTTAAAACTACCTGTAGGAATATACAACTTAACATATTTTAGAACATTTCTATATTCAAAAATGACTATGTGGATTGGATTATTATAGTCCCTCAAACATAGAGTAAGATACACTGTTATCTTACATAATACCAGGGGGAAAAATACCTTCTTACCAATTAGAATTTTTATTTTATATTTATTGAAAGAACTGTTTTAGACTTACTTAGACAGGTTTTTTTTTAAATTATGTACAGTCTTGGCATCCATAAAAAAGAAAATATAAGCAAAATTAATTGGCTAGTTTCTCTTAAAACTTCTTCACTTTCAGAGCCCAGCTCTTCTGAATCACTTTCTGCCTAAGAGTTCTCGATGTCTGTGGTTTTTCCACATAGCACTTCTAAAAAAAACAAAAACAAAAACAAAAACAAAAACTCTAGGAATTGAGATTTTTGGTTTTTTATTTTTTTATTTTTGTAAAGATTTTATTTATGTACTTGATAGAGAGACAGCGAGAGAGGGAACACAAGCAGGGGGAGTGGGAGAGGGAGAAGCAGGCTTCCCGCCAAGCAGGGAGCCCAATGTGGGACCCTATCCCAGGATCTGGGATCATGACCTGATCCAAAGGTGGGGCTTAACAACCGAGCCACCCAGGCACCTGGAATTGAGTTTTGTGGTTTTTGTTTGTTTGTTTGTTTGTTTGTTTTTAAGACTCCACTTATCTATTTGACAGAGAGAAAGAGAGATCACAAGTAGGCAGAGAAGCAGGCAGGGAGAGAGGGTGAAGCAGGCTCCCCGCTGAGTGGAGAGCCCATGTGGGCTCCATCCCAGGACCCTGAGACCATGACCTGAGCTGAAGGCAGAGGATTAGTCCACCGAGCCACCCAGCTGCCCCCGGAGCAAGGTTTTAATCTGTGGAAAAGAAGGTGGAAGGAATGGAGGAAGGAAGGGAGGGAGGGAGGGAGGAAAGAAAGAAAGAAAGGGGAAAAGAAGAAAGGGAGAATGAAGGAAGAAAAGCAAGAGAGAGCAAAGACACACTACATTTCCTTTTTTTTTTTTTAAGATTTTATTTATTTATTTATTTGTCAGAGAGAGAGAGAGGGAAAGAGAGAGAGCGAGAGCGCATGAGCATAAGCAGGCAGAGTGGCAGGCAGAGGTGGCAAGAGACGCAGGCTCCCTGCCCAGCGAGGAGCCGGATGCAGATGCGGATGCCGATGCCGGGACCCTGGTATCATGACGGGAGCGGAAGGCATCATCCCAATCGACTGAGCCACCCAGGGGTTCCCACGCTACATTTATAAACATTTATTCCTGTGCTTTGATTTAGAAACTCAGCCTAAGCTTAAGATCCTATCAATACTTGTGTAGTCCCTTTCCCCTATTACAAAAGGACAGAAATAGCTTTAACTTCAAGAAAGCAAATTAACTGATAAGGTGAACATTCCCTACTTTCTTACTGTATGTCTCTGTTAAATGTCCAGAAATAGCACATGTTTACTATCAGCCTTCTGCAATCTTTCATAGTGTACAACTGCACCCCAATCTAAAATGTAAACTTCTAATTTATATCACTGGATTCATAGAAGATCGAATGTATGTGTATATGTTGGGGGGGGTGGAAATCTGGGTTGTTTTGGAAATATGCTAATCAACCTAGTGATGTTGTGATATGAAGGTAATATTGGTTGGCATGTCCTTGAAAAGTTACTCACCTTTTCAACTCTTTTTTTTTTCATTTCAATTCTTAAAATGAGTTTATTCCATTCATGATTCATTAGCCATTTTGATTTTCATCCCCATATTTATTAATGGAGAATTTTAAATCCCTAAATTATCACGTGGTGAAAACAAATAAATGAGTGTTTCCAAAGAATTTACACATTTCAGATGGATTGCCTGATGGCTTAGCGTTCAAGCTGCACTGTGTAGAGAAAGCATGCTGTCTTCAGGGTATGGGTATAAGTAAGACCACCTAATACCGAAGATACTCTAGTGGCTACTAACATAATTATTGATAACATTTTTTTTCTGGCAGCCTTTTGGTTTAATTCATAGCTAATGTTTTCTTTTTTTAAATTAATATATAATACGTTATTTGTTTCAGGGGTAAAGTTCTGTGATTTTCAGTCTTACACAATTCACAGCACTAACCACAGCATATACCCTCCCCAACGTCCATCACCAGCCACCCCATCCCTCGAACACCCCTCCCCTCCAGGAACCCTCAGTTGGTTTCCTGAGATTAAGAGTCTCCGGCTTGTCTCCCTCTCTGGTTTCGTCTTGTTCGCATTTCCCCTCCCTTCCTATATGAACCTCTGTCTTGTTTATCAAATTCCTCATATCAGTAAGAGCATATGATAATTGTCTTTCTCTGATTGATTTATTTCACTAAGCATATTACCCTCTAGTTCCATCCATGTCGTTGCAAATGGCAAGATTTCATTTCTTTTGATGGCTGCATAGTATTCCATTATTTATATATATATATATACATATATATATATATGTATATATATATATATATCTCACATCTTCTTTCTCCATTCATCTATTGATGGACATCTAAGCTTTTTCCATAGTTTGCCTATTGTGCTAGGCACAACAGGCAATTATTGCTGCTATAAACATTCAGGTGCATGTGCCCCTTCAGATCACTACATTTGTATCTTTGGGGTAAATCCCTAGCACTGCAATTGCTGGATCATAGGGTAGCTCTACTTTCAACTTTTTGAGGAACCTCCATACTGTTTTCCAGAGTAGCTGCACCAGCTTGCATTCTCACCAACAGTGTAAAAGGGTTCTCTTTCTCCACATCCTCGCCAACACCTGTTGTTTCCTGACTGGTTAACATTAGCCATTCTGACTGGTGTGAGGTGGTATCTCACTGTGGTTTTGATTTGTATTTCCCCGATTCATGGCTAATTTTTTAAAAATTATTTTTATTTGACAGACAGAGATCACAAGTAGGCAGAGAGGCAGGCAGAGAGAGAGGGGGAAGCAGGCTCCCTGCTGAGCAGAGAGCCCGATGTGGGGCTCGATCCCAGGACCCTGAGATCATGACCTGAGTCAAAGGCAGAGGCTTTAACCCACAGAGCCACCCAGGTGCCCCCCTCATGGCTAATTTTTTTAAGTGATCTCTACACCCAGCATGGGGCTCAAACTCATGACCCCAGGATCAAGAGTCACATGCTCTATAGACTGAGCCAGCCAGGCATCCCAACTCCTGGATGATTTAATTGGTGAAATAGTGTTGTGAAATTAATTCATCCAGCAACCATGTATTGAGTATGACTCTGTACTAGAGTTGCCCTGTGTGGTATAGTAGCCACCAGCCACGTGTCCCTGTTGAGCACCTGAGAGAGAGCTAGTGCTGCATTTTTACCTTATTTTTAATTAATTTAAATTTAAGCACTGACTCTCAAATCAGTTATTGGAAAACTTTTAGGTATGTCTGGAACAATTTGGGTATGCAAATCTACCTTTTTAACCCTAAATTTTCGGAAATGCAAAATAGTCTCAAGCATTTACTTATAAATAAGTAAAAACTTAGCATCCATATTGAGATGTACTCTAAGTACAAAAAAACACAGTGGATTTTGAAGACACAGGGCAAAAAACACTTAAATATTCTATAATATTTTAATAGTGATTACATACTGAAATGTTAATATTTTTTCTATTTTGAGTTAAATAAAATATATTATTAAAATAACTTCTCCTGTTTTGTTTTATCTTTTAAAAATGTGACTACTGGGACGCCTGAGTGGCTCAGTTGGTTAAGCCGCTGCCTTCGGCTCAGGTCATGATCCCAGGGTCCTTGATCCCACACCGGGCTCCTTGCTCAGCGGGAGCCTGCTTCTCTCTCTGCCTCTGCCTGCCGCTCTGCCTGCTTGTGTTCTCCCTCTCTCTCTGACAAATAAATAAAAATGTAACTACTAAAAAATTTCATATTTCGTACATGGCTTGCATTATATTTCTAGAGGACAGCTCTGTCCAATGGACTAGAGGTAGAGTCAAAACTGATTTCATCTATCCCTTGGTTTCAATAAGCCTATGACTTCAATTTCAATTAGTCTGAGCCCCCTGCTCTCACCATCCTCTTCAGCATCAGTTACACCACACATCCCAGCCAATACACAAATATGAGCCATTGGGCCTAAAGATCCAAGTGTGGATGAATCAACACAAATATGTTCCTCCTACTAAAAAATGTCAACCCAGAGGATATTTTATATGAATGATAGAGTAAAAAAATATACTTTTTACATATGATTACTAATCAAGTCTCATCTTCTTTATTTTTAACATCCTCTAACTTCTCCTCCTTTTATAGAATTTCATGATTTCCTGCTTGACCGAATTTCCATGCATTCCCCAATTCATTTATTAAGGTTTGAATATAGGCTAAACAAAAGAGAGTATATTAGTGATCTGCTGTTGCTTAACAGATTACCCCAAAATTCAGCAGCTTAAAATGATGAGCAATTGTTGTCTCACAGTTTCTATGAGTCAGGAATCTGGGCACAGCTTAGAAGGGTTCTTCTGGCTCAGTTTCCCATGGGCTATGATCAAAGTCAGGGCAGTAGACATTTCAGGGCTTGACTGGGGAGGATCACCCACTAAACTTATTATGTGGCTGATGTTGGGCCTCATATCCTCTCCGTGAGGAAACTCACAGTATGGCAGGTGGCTTTCCTTGGAGAGAGTGAGTGAAAGAAGATAGAGAACACGCAAGATGGAGGCCTCCATCTTTTTATGACCTAATCTCGAAAATGGCGTCCTATCATTTTTGCCATTTTCTATGTGTTAGAAGCCTACACTTGGGGTAGGTCTTAACACGAAAGCATAAACACCAGGTGGTAGGATCCCCAGGCCATCTTAAAGTACAACCAAAATCGGTTAATGAGTCCTTGAATAATTGAGACTGACTCAAAGAAAGCCTTTAAAGTGACTCTTTTTAAATTGTTAACTATAAATCTAGAAATGTAATCAAGTGTTTTTTAAATTAAATAAATAAATAAATATACATATACATATGTATATATATATTAGTCCTGAGTAAAGATATTTGGTTACTGTTTGTTGGAATGCTAGGATTTTTTGGATTTTGTCCATGATTTATGAGGAAAACCCACTCCCCCAAATGTGAAATATAGTCCATCCCCTAAAATCATAACAACAACATTAAAATTCTCAGAAGCTTGTATTTTGAAAAATCTATAATCATAAGTGCTTGGGTCAAGTTTTGTTCACAGGCAAGCCATGGTTAATCCCTCTTAAAGACTTCTCCCTCATACCATGGACGTTGAAGTATTCCTGATGCTTTTCCATGGCACGAAAACGTGGGCTGCTCTGAGAGGGGCACTCAATTCCCATTTCAAATTAAAGCCCTCATATGAAATGGATCCCCCTCCTTTCATTCACCTAAGTCATCCCTCACTATACCCCCACGCGAGTTTTCCACTGTGACCTGACTCATCTGCTGATCTTTGCCCACAAGGCCATCACATAGTCCTCATCCTGATTGATGACAGATCTGTTCTATTTCTTTCCGTTAAGCCATATTCTCCCTGTCCTTTAAGAAAGAAAGAAAGAATGGAAGGAAGGAAGGAAGGAAGGAAGGAAGGAAGGAAGGAAGGAAGGAAGAAAGAAAGAGAGAGAGAAAGAAAGAAAGAAAGAGAGAGAAAGAAAGAGAAATCTGCCAAAGCTCACTTTCCAGATGAACCTCAGCAGCTTTTTAATCACAATTAGACTTGAAAGAAGGTGCAGACCACGGAGGGGTGGGGAGTTGCTCTCGGACCCATGTACTGACAATTTCAGAGGTACGATTTCAGAGGTAGAGGATTTTCAGGGTGGAACTATGGAAATGGGCAGATTGTGATCAGAGCTGTTGGGAGCAAGGGTGTCTATGTTATCGGGGGAAGAGAGTTGAACAGGTGTATGTCCTCATGACAATGGTTGGGCAGAGGGGTGCAAATGAAGGAGGAAAGTAACTAGACTTGCGGAGGGGGGGCAAGTGCAACATCCCCTCAACTTGACTCAGGAAAGAGAGGTTGCAGTTAAAAAGGGGTGGCAGTGACTAAGAAAAAATACATAATGTATTGGATTTTCATTTCTAAAAACCAACGTGGCTTGAAGAAGTGATCAGCCAAATACAGGCTGGCCCGTGAATTATTCTGGAAGGTGCATCCATGCTCTCACCTCCTAATGACAAATCTATAACCTGTGACCCTAAATGTATATCACAGCCAGACCAAGCTTCTCTTAGAGAAGTAAACTTGCAATGCTGGAATGTATAAAGATAAGTTTTTAAATGGTAAAAATAAAATTGATCCCAAATAACAATGTTAATATTTTTGTTGAAGTATTATAATGTTTTGTAAATCATTGTTACAGTTTCTATGTTTTACTCATGATTTGAGATATTTGATGTGTTTAAGAGAACCCGACATGTTAGATTTATACTTCTAAGTGAAATACTTAGAAATATTTGACTAATTAAATTTATAATCAATATTTAAGGGAATCCAATTATTAAATCTACAAGGATTCCCTTATTATTCATGCAAATATTCCCTGAATGTTGAGAAAGTTTGATTAGACTTTATTAGGTAAAGAAGAATAAAGTTACTAAATGTGTGATAGTTTAAAATATCCAAGAAAATTTGTAAATGCATTAAGTGTTTTGGAATATTTAATAATAAATTTATAGTTAATTTAAATTTATAAGATGATTGAGTGTTAACCCTGAAAAAGTAAAAATGGATATTTCAAATTTCAAGACATACTACATTAGATTTATAAATAAAATAAGATTCCTAAGTTGAGCTCAAAAGTTTCAAAACACTTAGTTGAAAAATTTGCAACCATTACTGAATATTTTTTCTTTTCTCACCTTTTTTCTTTTAAATAATGTCTATGTTCAATAGGGGTTCAAACTCAATCCTGAGATCAAGAGCTGCACACTCTACCCAATGAGCCATCCAGGTGCCCCTTTAATGAATATTAATTAAAATAAAAATAGCTATAAAATGCCAACAACATGGATTGGTTACATAAATTATGACCCATCGGTGTGATGAAATTTCTAATTATTACAAATAATACTGTAGAAAAATCTACATATAGACAGCATTTGATTTTTTTAAAAAGCAAGCTATAAAAATATATATAAGATTATCCTAGGGCACCTGGGTGGCTCAGTGGGTTAAGCGTCTGCCTTCAGCTCAGGTCATGATCCCATGGTCCTGGGATTGAGCCCCGCATTGGGCTCCCTGCTCAGCAGTTAGTGTTTGTCCTTCTCCCTCTGCCCCTCCGTCTGCTTGTGCCCTCTCTCTTTCTCTCTCTGTCTCAAATAAATAAATACAATTTAAAAAAAGATTATCCTATTTTAGAAAAAGATTTTATTTTTAAATAATTTCTACATCCAGTGTGGAGCTCAAACTCACAACTCCTAGATCAAGAGTTGCATGCTCTACCAACTGAACCAGGCAGGTGCCCCAAGATGATACTATTTTTTAAGAAATACTTTTAAGGGGCGCCTGGGTGGCTCAGTGGGTTAAAGCCGCTGCCTTCAGCTCAGGTCATGATCCCAGCGTCCTGGGATCGAGCCCCGCATCGGGCTTTCTGCTCCGCAGGGAGCCTGCTTCCTGCTTCCTCCCTTCTCTCTCTGCCTGCCTCTCTGCCTACTTGTGATCTGTCTGTCAAATAAATAAATAAAAATCTTTAAAAAAAAAAAAATACTTTTAAAAATTTTTATACAGGAGCATCTGTCTGGCTCATTCAGTAGAGCATGTGATTCTTGATCTTGGGGTCAGGAGCTGTTTTTTGTTCGTCTGTTTACTTTTTTAAGGTTTTGTTTATTTATTTGATGATGATTATTAAAATTGATTGATTAAATTAATTCATTATGGTAAATAAAATTACACTTGATTAATATTTATTAATTTTAAAAACTATGTATACATACATGCATAGAGAAAAATCTGTTAACATCAGGTTGTTAATACTAGTTAACACTTGTGTATGAATGTGTACTTTCCAAATTTTTTTTGCCTTAAAAATGTATACTACTTCTAGAAATTCAGAATATTCTTTTTAAATAAGATAGAGAAAAAGAAAAGAGGCAATGGTATGGGAGAAGCAATAGAGAACTGGCAGAATGTCCACATTCCAGGCTCCAAGATACATGAAATTGGGGGAAATAAATAGCACTTGAGAGAGCTACAGAGGAAGCCAGCTCTCCAGGTCCAGAGGGGGAGGGAATATTTTATAGAAAACTGACCACACTTTTCTCTGTAACTCTATTGTGCCTGGCACAAGTTTCCATCAAAATCCTAATCACACTTTGGTGCGAGTGTTTTTGGTTGTTTTTTTAAATATTATTTTTAAGTAATCTGTACACCCAAGGTGGGGCTCGAACTTACAACACCAAGATCAAGAATTGCACGCTCCACCGACTGAGCTAGCCAGGCACCCTGCCACAAGTATTTTTTTATGTAGCTATCAATCCATATTAGATTGCATGCCTCTTGGGGCACCTTGGTGGCTCAGTCGGTTAAGCATCTGTCTTAGGCTCAGGTCCTGATCCCCCGGTCCTGGGTTCGAACCCTGCACCCACATTGGGTTCCCTGCTTAGTAGGGAATCTGCTTCTCCTTCTCCCTGTGCCCCTCCCCCACCCTCCATGCTTGCTTGCGCTCTCTCTCTTAAATAAATAAATAAAATCTTTAGAAAAGAAAAGAATTGCATGCCTCTTTATTATTTTGTGTGTGTGTGTGTGTGTGTGTGCCTCTTTAAATGTAGGAACTGTCTTCCTCACCTAGGTAACCCCAGTGTCTAGCACATAGAAGGCATTTAATAAGTGTTGCTTGAAAGAGGGAATGAAGAATACTTTTCATTTCTCTTCTTGCCTCTCCACTGGAAAATGCATACTGATTTGAAGACTTCCTATCCCGGAAACACCAATCTGCTGTAAAATATCTCCTTGCCAGTTTGCCACAGTGATTGAAATTCTCCCTGTTGAAGTAAACTTTTTTTTAGTTAAAGCATTATGTCCAAATGTTCTACTCTTGAACTCTATCCATTCCCAGCACCGGCAAGATGATCGTGGTTGCTGAAACTGAGTGATGGAAACGTGTATCATTTACATTGTTAACTTTACTTTTGTGTATGTTTGAACATTTCTGTATTAAAAGATAGCTTAGAAATCTGTCAAAAAATTCAACAAGTCATGCAACAAATATTTAATGATTTATGAGAGTATACTGTATGCTGGTGACTGTGCTAGAGTCTAGGGGCATGCATGTGAATAAAAGGGGTGTAGGTGGGCTGTGGGTAAGTGTGGGACAAACATACAGTGCAATATACAGACATGAGAAAGGAAGAGGATATACCTAGCTCACAGCTGGGGTGCAGTCAGGGGCTGACAGAGTAGTCCAGGACAAATCTAGAAGGCAGACTGAAAGGGGCAGGGAAAATGGTGAGAAGAGGGAAGGGGTCACTCGAGACAGAAACAGTATCAAGTATCAAGACATGGAAACCAGGTAGAAGGTGGTGAGTTTGGAATTCTAGTTCACTATGACTCTAACTTCGGGTACCTATGGAGGAGTAGTAGGAATAAAAATAGGCTGAGTACAGGCTAAGCTGTTATCACAAAGACACCCCAAGATACAGTTGATTAAACACAATCAAAGTTTATTTCTCTCAAGTAGCTGTCTAGAGGTATGTAGGTAGCCCAGACTTTCAGGGTTGCTCCTTTGAGTCCTAAATGCCTTCCATACTGTTGCTCTACCAGACCCTAGGATGTGGTCCTGTCTGCATCATCAAAATGGGTTGACAGTCATGTCCACATTCCAGCTCAAGGGAAAGAAAAAGGTCAGGGGAAAGAAAAAGCAGATGGAAGGCAAGAAATTGCCTTCAAAAAGTAATTTACTTGGAAATAATTTCAAATTTATTGAAAATTTTTTAACCAGTAAGAGGAATTTCTGTATCTCCTTCATCTAGATTCTCCAGTCAATATTTATTGCATTTATTCTCTTGTATTCAGGCTCTCTTTCTATATGCATATAGAAAGAGGCATGGCCCTAAAATCTCTGATTTCCATTTCCCTTTTGCAAACTCACTCTCCTCTCTAACTAGGAAACAAACCCTCCATATCAGGAAATCAACATTAGTACACAGTTCAAGATGTCATTCAAATATTGTCTACAACAATGTCTCTTTCCCTTTCTGGTCCAGGATCCCATTCAGGAATATGGGCTACATTTTGTTGTTTATTTCTGCAGACTCTTCAGTTGTGGAACAATTCCTCAGTCTTTTGTGTCCTTGACAGTTAAGAGTACAGGCATTTCATTACTTAGAATGACCCTCAATTTTAGTCTGTCTCATGTTTCCTCATCCAGACTCCGGTAAGGCATTCTTAGAAGGAATACCACAGAAATAACACTGTGTTCTTCTTCAAGCATCCCAACAAGAGACATTCCATGTTGATCCATCCTGTGGGTGATGTTAACCTTCATCACCTGGTTGAGTTGGCACATGCTAGGTTCCTCTAGTATGGAGTCATCATTTTCCACTTTGTAATTGATTAATATTTTATAAGGGAGTGTTCTAAGGCTGCACCAATATTCTAGTCTTTATAGAATGACATGTGGCATCATCCAGGCTTTACTTAAACAAAGTGTTATGATCCTATTGTGTTTTAGAGACTCTCAAAGAGATGGAGACAGTGATGGTTGTTGTGGGGTGACTGTGATCATCTAAGCAAGATCATTGTGAAGACTAATGGCAGTGGAGAATAGAAAGGACAGAGAGAACATTTAAAAAAAGGTATTTAGGTTATATCTCCCAATCTAGACCTGATGATGAGTTGAACATGGAGATTTAAGAGAAGAGGTTAGTAAAAGGATGAATAGTGACTGGGATAGTGTCTTTCAGGAGGAGCCCATTTTGGTTTTTTTGAAAATGTAGTTGGTGAGAGGGGTATAAACTGAAGATACAGACCTTGGAATCTTTGGTGTTGAGATGGTGCTGGGAGTAGACAAATCACTAGGAAGCCTGGAGGAGAGAAGAGAGGGGCTTCAGTTCAGGGGAACACCAGCATTTGGGGAAGGGAAAGAGAAGGCAGACCAGCAAAGATTGAGAAGGTATGATCTGAGAGGTGGGAGGATGATGGTTGTAGTTAATAAGCAGATTGGCTGCCTACAGCTTAACAGAAGTCTAGAGGGATAAAACGCAAGACATCACAGATGTGCATGGGAGTGGTAGGAAGTACACAAAGACAAACCCAAAAATTCCCCTAAGGTCAAGGAGCGGCACGCGGACCCTATAGGAACAGGTTTGTGTAGGAAGAATGTGAAACCTACAGCTTTTCTTCCATCAGCTTCTTGGTCCGAGCTGGGATGCTCTATTTGGAATCCTCCACAGGCCCTAAGATGGTTTGCTATCTTCCATCCTTACCTGCTCTCCCCACTCACCAGCCAGGCCTTCTGAGCAACAGAAAATGTTACCAATTCTACTTTTATTATCTTGTCATGAAACACAAGTGCATTTTAGTATTTTTAAGTATTTTCGTTGAAGAAGCTACAAGAGAAGTAAAGGGAACAAAAGACACAGGAACTCTACAAAAATATTAGATCAGTTTGTTTGTCACTGTTTTCCTGGAAGTGTAAATGGCCCTAGGACAGCTCTCAGTCCCACCCCACCCCCACTTTCTGAGGATGCTGGAGATGCCTGGGGTAGTTTCCATAGTTTGCTTGGGTCCTAAATAAAACGATTCCTTTCTTAAATACACGGTTATTTCTGCTGCTGACTCTTGGCAAGCTTACAATTCTCAGTTTCTTTCTTCCTTTTTTTTTTTTTTGTTTAAAAAATATATTTATTGAGATATAAATCACAGACCACCAAAGTCACTCATTTAAAATGTATAATTCAGTGGTTATAGTGTATTCACAGAGTTGGGCAACCATCACCACAATCTACGTGAAGAAAATTTTATGACTCCAAAAAGAAACCTCAGACCCATTAGCAGTCACCCCTCCTTTGCAACCCTGCTTCTCCCAGCGCTGGGAAACCACTACTCTACTTTCTGTCTCTACTGATTTGCCTATTCTGGACATTTCCTATAAAGGGAATCATATGGTATGTAGTCTTTTATGACTGGCTTCTTTCAATTAGCATAATGTTTTTAAGGTACCATATTGTAGTATCTACCTCTCATTTTCATGGCCAGATAACTTTCCCTTGTACGGATGCATCACATTTGTTTTTCTATTTATCAGTTGATGGGCATTTGGGTTGTTTCCACTTGTTGGCTATGAATGAAGTTGCTAAGAACATTCATGTATGAGTTTTCGTGTGGACATATGTTTTCATTTCTCTTGGGTACATACCTATGTTGAAATTGCTGGGTCATAAAGTAATTGTAATGTTTAACCTTATGAGAAACTGCTAGAATATTTCCCAGAGCAGCTTACCATATTAAATGCTTACTGGGAGTGTGTGAGGGTTCTAATTTCTCTACATCTTCCCCACACTTGTTATCTGTCTTCTTGATTCTTTTTTTGGATCAGTACTTTCTGCTCTTTTCTGTAGGGGACTTATAGGCCCCAACAAAACGGCCCTTCTATGCTTTACCAGCCCTGTGGACAAGAAAAGCCAATTATTTTTCAATCCCTAAAAATTCCACTCCGAGGCTTTGGACCAATCTGTACTGGCCTGGCATACCTAGTTTCACCCTTCCTGAAGTCCCCTTCCTCTGGCTCCCTCGGAGAGGATGCTGTCCTACCCTCCCCCACCAATTGAATGAATTGAATGTCCTTATATCCCTTGCTCCCCAGGACTGTGGTTCTTCAAAGTCCTTTCTCCTTTCCTGGTTACCAAGACAGTAGAGTCCTTGGTGATTTTCCTTGAAACGTGATGTACATTTCCTTGAAATGCAAATGAACCCAAGTTCCCCTTCTCCCAGACCGACTCTTCTCTATTCCATCTGTCTGAAGTATGTTAACTAGCTCGTTGTTGATCGCTTTTTTGACTTGCTAAAACTCTACACCTTCATTTTGTTTTAGTTCCATTATTTTATATGATGCAGCTAATTGAATCATGCTGCTCTCCTTGAGCCCAATATTGCTTAACAGAGTGTTTATAAACTTCCAAGATTTTAGAATCAGACTTATGATTTTTTTTGGCTTCACTGTAGAGTGATAAGAGAATGTAATGTTTGCTTTCAAGATTGATTTATGTGACCTGATATATGATCAAGATTTCCCAAGTGCCAAAGAACTCCAAAAAAAAGATACCTTCTCTGCTTGTAGGATGTAAATGGTTTGTTGATTATATATTGTTTGAGTCTTAGCACGCTCAGTTGTCGTTTGACACTCTGAGATGGGCCAAGGAGTCATTACATTGGATGCAACCATCTTCAATTCTTGCCTCCTTTTCATGAACTCCTTCCTTTGGCCTCTGGAATCCTCCATCTCTCCCTGCTTCAGTTTACCCTCTTAATAGACATCTTTAGAGTAGGAATAATAAACTATCAGATTGTTATTAGAATTAAATAAGATCACAGTTATAAAGTGCTTAGTACAGTGTTTGGCAATTATACTGAGACATGATGGTTAAAAGCAGGACGATGGAGTGAGCCAATCTGAATCCCAGTAGCCTCACACTAGGTGAAAGACCTTAGGTGTGCCACCTAACAGAGCTGAACCTTGGATTTCTTTTGTTTGTTTGTTTGTTTGTTTTAAAGATTTTAGTTCTTTATTTTTAAAGATTTTATTTATTTGACACAGAGAGAGAGAGAGCACAAGCAGGGGAAGGGAGAGGGAGAAGCAGACTCCCCACTGAGCAGAAACCTGACACAGGGCTCCATCTCAGGACCCTGAGATCATGACCTGAGCCAAAGGCAGATATCCAACTGACTGAGCCACCCAGGTGCCCGTAAAGATTTTATTTTTAAGTAATCTCACATCCAGTATGGAGTCCAAATACACCACCCTGAGATCAAGAGTCGCATGCTCTCCCTGTGTGTGAGTATGTCTGTCTACCAAGTGAGCCAGCCAGGCACCCCTGAGCCTCGGATTTCTAACTGGAGAAACCAGTTCCATAGCACTCCAAAAAGCCACAAGTCAGTGATCACCAGTTTGCATTTTGCCTTCCAGGCATTTGGGATATATATCTATATATATATAAAATCTTTAAAAATCTAATACATGTTTGCATTATTTTGTATCCTTTTAAAAAAGATTTTATTTATTATATATATTATATATAATATATGTTTATATTGTATATATATAACATATTGTATATATATGATCTCTAAAAATCTAATACATGTTTGCATTATTTTGTATTTTTTTTTTAAGATTTTATTATTTATTTATTTATTTATTTATTCAGAGAGAGAGCATGGGGGGAAAAGGTGGGGAGAGACAGAAGGAGAGAGAGAATCTCAAGCAGGCTCCCTGCTAAGGAAGGAGCCTGATGGCAGGGCTTGATCCTACAACCTTGAGATCATGACCCCAGCTGAAACCAAGAGCTGGATGCTCAAACAACTGAGCCACCCAGGTGCCCTAGTTTTGTTTCCTTTCTAATGGAAGTTCTTTAGAGGCATAATTTTTAATGGCTCTTATTTTTGTGTTAAAACAAGTTAAAAGTAACTCATGTTCTATTTCTTTGTAAAAGCAAAATATTAAATTACAATCTACCCGCAATTAATAACTAAGCTATAGAAGAATCATGTGGATTAATTTCTAGGTACTGATCTTGAAACCTATGTGTTATGGGTGGAATTGTGCCTCCCTCTCACCCCTAAAAGTGTTATTTGGAGTCCTTAATCTCTGTACTTAAGATCATGACCTTATATGGAGATAGGGTCTTTCCATAGGTACTCAGGTTACAGTGTGCTCATTAGGTGGTCCTTAATCTGGTATGACTGGTGTGCTCATAAGAGAGGGGAAATTTTAGACACAGAGATAGACAGATAGACACATACACACAGGGAGAATGCCACGTGAAGATGAAGACAGAGAACCGGGGCAATGTAGCAGAAGCCGAAGCATGCCAAGAATGGCCAGCAAACCACCAGAAGCTTGGA
This sequence comes from Martes martes, assembly GCF_963455335.1. Classification (NCBI taxonomy): domain Eukaryota; kingdom Metazoa; phylum Chordata; class Mammalia; order Carnivora; family Mustelidae; genus Martes; species Martes martes. The sequence goes on from NC_137890.1 coordinate 74,116,692, forward strand.
GTGAGGCATGGGACAGATTCTCCCACACAGCTCTCTGAAGGAACTAACCCTTACCTCACCTCCATCTTGAATTTCTAGCCTCCAGAACGGTGAAACAATAAATCTCTCTTGTTTAAGTCATTCAGTTTGTGGTACTATGTTACAGTAGACTTAACCAACCAATACATTATCTGCTGCCAAGAATTCTAAAAAAATGCTTGTTTTGAACTCCTCCTAGACACAGAACTGTCAGTTACCACACAACCCTGCATTGAAATTTTTGTGGTTCACCTGTGTGCCACTGAGTTTGTGTCTTGAAGAGAGTTTCCAGGGTTGGGTGAAATCGTTCATTCTAATTCAGGTGGGTTATGACAATAAGGAGCAGCTGGTGATGTCTAAGGGAGGACAGTTGTCTTCCACACATTCGGGGTGACTTAAATACGCCATTATTTCAAAATCCTTTTCCCTGCCAAATCTTTCTATTACAGAAAATTTCTAAGAAAAATATAATGGGCTTATTTAAGTATTGCTGGGACTCAATATTAGTCACACATGGCCAATTTTGATTTCCCCACTCAAACCTTCCCACATCAAATGATTTTGAAGAACATCTCAGACTTTATATCATTTTTCACAGCTGTATTGAGATCAAATTGATCTGCCCTATAGTTCACCTCTTTCGTGTACAACTCAGTACACGAAATATATATTTAATATATTTACAGAATTGTGCAACCATCACCATAGTCTAATTTTAGAACATTTTCATCATCCCCAAAAGAAACTCTGTATTCATTAGCCGTCATTCTCTATTCCTCTCTCAAGCTCTGCCTTTTTATCTGTAAATATTTCATATGAGCTTCTAGAAAGGTAGGAACTATTTTAAAAATATGTAACAATTTTATGATATATAAGCTTTTTAAAACAATAATATCAAAGATAAAATCACGGTCACATTTTCTTGACTACTTCACATTTTCAGTTTGCTTGAATTAGGATCCAAAGGAAATCCTTACATTGTACATTGCAATTGCTTGATATATCTGTTAGTTTTCTTTTCAGCTATAGGTTCTCTCTGACTTTTTTTTCCTTACTAATTTTTATTGAAGAAAATAAGTTACTTGCTCTATAAACTTTGCTAGGGTCTGGAATTTTCTGATTGTATTCTTGTGTCATTATTTGCCATGTTCCACTATCTCTTGTATTTCCTATTCATTGGTAGCTGGATCTAGGATCTCAATCAGATTCAATGGTTCTTGCTTGTTTGGATAAGACTACTTCATAGGTAGAAGTGTTGTGTCAATATTCCTTTTAAATTTCCTTTTATTGTGAAACACATAATACCTGCAGCAGTGTATAAAAATAGTTGCATAGTTTAAAAAATAATAAAACAAACACCCAGCATCCATTGCAGAGGTTAAAATAAGAGGATTGCTAGGTCCTTAGAAATACTGCCTTCTCGAATGAAATCTTCAGTTAAATCCTTCTCCTCCCACCCCATTCTAGAGTTAAGCACTATCCTGATTTTTTGTGATTATTCCTTCTCTTTCTTTATGCCCTTTATGAATATATTCCTAAAAAGATTATTGTTTGGTTTTGTCTTTGGGTCTATCATTCCATGAATTACTTAACCGTCCCCCACCCCATGAGATTCATCCATGTTGTTTCAAATATCTGTGGTTCAATCATTTTCACCATTATATAGTATTTCATTATGTGAATATATGAGTTTATTCTTTTATCGTGGATATTTAGATGGTTCCCAATTTTTTGACATCACAAACAATAATACTATGAACATTTTTGTGTATGTGTCCTGGTGCATGTGTGCAGTATTTCTCCAGGGTATATGCATTTGTTTATATATACTGGGGTGAAACTTGGGAGGAGGGTATGCACACGTTCAACTTAGTAAGTTATGTCAAATTATTTTCCGAAGTGTTTATACCAGTTTAGACTCCCACTAGCAATAGATGAGAGCTACCCATTGCTCTGAATTCTTGCTGATGCTTGGTATTGTCAGTTTTGCCAAGATGTAGGTTCAAGTTTGCTGTTAATAGAAATGTATAAAATTAGGGCTCCTGGCTGGCTCAGTCAGAAGAGGTGTGACTCTTGATCGTGAGATCTTGGGGTCGAGTCCCATGCTGGGTGTAAAGATTACTAAAAAGTAAACACATAAGTAAACTTTAAAAATTTGTAAAATTATACTCTGGTTGATATTTCAACTGGATTCACAAGAATCCTATTCAAATATTGCTTCTGCTTGTCCCTTATTTTCAGGAAAACGTAAAGCTTTGTATTTTAAAAATGATATGAAAACACGTCACCTATAGGTTGTTATTGAAACTATACCATGATTTTTGAAGAGGGGGAGAGATATGTTTGTGTAATTTGAAGATTTTATTTATTTATTTGACAGACAGAGATCACAAGTAGGCAGAGAGGCAGGCAGAGAGAGAGAGAGAGAGAGAGAGAGAGAGAAGGAAGCAGGCTCCCTGCTGAGCAGAGAGCCTGATGCGGGACTCGATCCCAGGACCCTGGGATCATGACCTGAGCCAAAAGCAGAGGCTTTAACCCACTGAGCCACCCAGGTTCCCTGTTTGTGTAATTTGAATGGCCCCTTCCTCTAGTTACGTAGCACTAAGCATTACGGTGCTAAGCATCTACGGAACTATGTCTTTTGTAAAGCAAATGCAAGTCCCTCCATTCAACCCAGAAATTAACTTACTCATCTCTCTTTTGATTGATTCTTTCATCTCATTCCTCGTTACTTCTTGCCCCTGTAGGAGCTTCTTTATATTGGGATTTATATCACGAGATCTGGGATGGAAAATTTCACAGTTGGCATGCATAACTAGCTGTGTGGCCTAAGGTTCTAGATAACGTAGGGCTAACTTCTCAGAGTGATGTTATGAGGACTAAATTAGGTCCCATACGAGACATAACTCTTGGCACACTTCAAAGAATGATAGGCATTATCTCACCTCCCAAAGGTTAGCCTATATTTCATAACTCAAAATATTTCAGTCCATAAAATTTGCTCTTTCTGGAATTATTTTTCTCCACCAATTTCCAGGGAAAATCAAGTGTGTGTAGAAGCCATTCCTAATTTCTCTTCTCTCTTTTTTTTTCTGAAGGCATAAAAATTATTATTTTTATTAAATTTCAACTCTTGAGCACATTTTTAAAAGTATAACTAACATACAGTGTTATATTAGTTTCGTACAATATAGTAATTCAACAATTCTATGCATTACTCAGTGCTTACTGGGAAAGTGTGCTTTTTATCCCCTTTATCTATTTCATTCATCCTTCCCTTCACCTCCCCTCTGGTCACTACCAGTTTGCTCTCTATATTTAGGAGTCTGGTTTTGTTTGTTTCTTTGCTTGTTTTGTTTCTTAAATTCCACCGATGAATGAAATCATATGGTATTTGTCTTTCCCTATTTCACTCATTTGTTATTTGACTAATTTCCTTCCCTCTTACCACTTCTCATAGAGATTTTTGCCTTGTGCCCAAGATTCTTTGACGAAACATCACATCTTCATGATTTTGTGTTCTTGAACCTTTTTTCTCCCAAGCTGATATTCTACAGACTTGCAACCCTCAGTTTCTTTGAAAGCTTGTGGTAATCATGCTATAAATAAAAGGTAATGTGTTTGATCTTGGAAGTCAGGAGGATCACAGCCCATTTTTTTCTCGTTACTAGCCTGCTTCATTGCTTTTATCTCTTTATGCCTCCCTTAACTCACACCTCTTCCTCTAGTTCTTTGTTGGACCCAAGGTAGATGCTTACTATTTTTTTGAAACTATTAATTGTGATAAAATCCACCAAGATGATATCTGCTATTTTAGTCATTTTTAAGTGTACAGTTCAGTAGCCTTACGTACATGCAGATGGTTGTGCAACCAATCTCCAGAACCCTTTTCATCTTGCAAAACTGAAACTCTGTACCCATTAAACACCAACTCTCCATTCCCCTCACTTCCCTCCCACCCATGGCAATCACCATTCTACTTTCTGTCTCTATGAATTTGACGACTCTAGGTACCTCATACAAGTAGAATCATGCAGCGTTTGTCTTTTTGTGACTGGTTTAGTTCACTTAGCATGTCCTCAAAGTTCAACCATGTTGCAGCACATATTAGAATTTCCTTATTTTTTCTAAAGTCTGAATAATAGCTCATTGTACATATATATACCACATTTGTTGGTCCATTCATCTGTAGATGGATATGTGGGTCGCCTCTACCTTTTGGCTATTATGACTAATGCTGCCTTGAAAGTGGGTGTACAAATATGTCTTCATGACCCTCTTTCAGTTCTTTTGAGTATATACCCAGAAGTGGAACTGCTGGATCACACGGTAATTCTATTTTTACTTTTTCGAGAAACTGCCATACTGTTTTCCACAGTGGCAGCACCACGGTAGACACTTGTTTCCGTCATACCCTATGGGGTAAAAATTACGGTGCTATAGAGTACCGCTGAGGGAAAGGATCCTATGGCCAAAGATGAACACTGCCAATTATCACGCCTCATTAGAAAATTATTTACGTAATTGAAGGCACAGCATTCCTAGAATTGGGATTCACCTGTAAACCATTTGGCCCACTCCACTAATCTACAGATGAGTAAGCTGGGTGAGAGGGCAAGCAGCTTGTGAGGTCAAGCAGCTTGTGAGGTCAAGGGGCTAGTTAAGGAAAGACCCAGAACTAGCATCCAAGGCTTTCCAATCTTCAACTTACTGCAAAGAAAATAATTTTCAACTGGAGGTATATATTCGATGAAGAACAAGAATTATGAAATGGATAATTCAAACTATCCTCTAGGATGTACTCTGTGTATTTTGCTTTTGTTTCCATGGCTGGTTTTTAGCCTCCCTACTTGCCTCGGTTGACATTGAAACCTAGCCTGCCTTCCTCATTGCCACTACTGAACGGGTCCTGAGCATCCTTGGAGATGGAGGGGGAGACAAAGAAAATCAGTCCGTTAATTAGGATCCACCGACCCCGAAATGCGACCCTCTGCTCTTCCGCGAGCCACCCAGGGCTGCGGGTGTGTGGCGCGGATTTCACTGCCATCCCGGGACCTCAAAGACCCCCGCGCGCGAGGGGGACGGTTTCTGGCTCTCTGCTGTCCCCAACTCCGGGCTCCACACGGGAAGGATCAGGGACTCCCGGGGGCAAGGCAGAGTCCTTGCCGCGTCCCCTCCCCCCAGCCACAGCAAGGGAGCTCCGACCACTTCCCCAGCGGAACGGCGACCGATCTCCCCCGCCACAGTCGGGGAGCCCCGGGCACCGCGGAGCGCGCGGGCTGCGGACCACGGCGGGCACGTGGATTCGGCCGCAGCGCTGCGCCAGGCACCCGCTTCCCGGCTCGGCCCAACCTCTCGGCTCCCGCCTCGGCCCCTGCCGGTGGGGAGAGGGATCCTCCCCCCTTCCACTTTGCACCAGTCCGAGGGAATTTGCGGTCGGTGACGCGCATCCTTAAGCGAGCCACCTGCAGCGCGGGGCGCGCCGCTCTGGGCGGCATCGCAGGGCTGGGCCGGCGCGGCCTGGGGACCCCGGGCTCCGGAGGCCATGCCGGCGTGGGCGCGCCGTGGCGGCCAGCTGCCGCTGCTCGGTAAGGCCCCGCACGCCCGCTCGCCGCCCCCGCAGCCCCCGGCGCGGCCCTCGCCCCCACCCCGCACTGTGGACCCGGGCGCGCGCCTCCCGGTCCCCGCTGCCTCGCTCCTCCCCGCGCTCGCTCTTCCCTCGCTCTCGCGCCCCTCCCCTCTTTCGCCGCCCTCCCGGCTCGCCCCGAACTTGCCCGCGGCCTCTGCCTGCCCACCCTACGTCGTCCTGCCTCTTTTCTAAAGCCGCCGCTCCGGCTCGGCCCGCGTCCCGAACGGCGGCCCGGATTCCGCGGGCGGCCTCCCGACGCCCTGCCCGGGGCCAGGGCCGGGGCCGGAGCCGGGGCCGCGCCAGCCGCCTGCCCACCCCCACCTCCCCGCGCCCGCGCCGCGGCCCGCTCGGTCCCCCGCGCCGGGTGGTGGGCCGTCCGCCCGAGGCCGCGGCCCCAAGGGTGGCCCCAGGTGGCTCCGGACCGCGCCTGGACCGACCCCGGAGACCGGAGACTCCCGGGTGGCGTCTTGGACTCTTCTTTTGAGGTTTTGATTTACGGAGTGAACTCTGAGGGGGAAAGGCGCCCGCGTTCTCCCCCAGAGCTAGTCATCCCGAGTAACGACCTCCAACCCCCGCCGCATTTCAGTGGGATCAACGAATAGCTACTTTGGAAATGTTATGCAAACAGGATTTACATATTAGAATACTAGCTGCCCCTTCTAACTCTACTGGATTTTTATCCTGGCATTAAACCCCAAGGGGGTTTTCAAGGACTCAGTTGACTGTGCCCAAATAATCTCTTGGATGGCATGGTCGGCAGTGAGAGAGAGAGAGAGAGAAAATCCCCTTTAGATCCAGCTCATCGATTCGGAAACATAAGAGGATGGTTTGAATTTAGGGTGAAGGAGACATTTGCGGGAGCCTGAGGAGCCCGGGAGCCTTGGGTCCCTGTCTAGTCCTGCAACCTTGCGACTGGCACTCACCGCCCCCGCCTCGCTGTCCCCATCGGTCTCCATCCAGTGAGGGTGCCCGACTGTGTTTTCGCCAGCTCCAAAATTCGAGCATTCTAACTTGAAGTCTTTGTGGCACATAGACATGCAGGAATTATTTCCAATAGCTTTTGTTAAAAATAATTCAGAATTAGAGATTAAGAAATGTAACATAAGGGGTAGAAGAGTGGGAAAACAGACCTTTTGCATTTCTTAAACATTTATCTTTGCTAATTGGTAAATATGTACATTTCAGATGTATCCTACAATATGTTTTCCAGTCTATTAATACAAAAAGCTGGCTCTCTGTTATGTACGACATTAAGTAGTAAGCGAATTTTTCAATAGCACACAGAGGCTTACAAAGATTCGTACTTGCAACTATATTTAAGCTGCACTGAATTCCTTTATATTTAGGAACAATCTCAGAAATTTCACATCTCTTTCCAGATTTCTCTAAATGAGGTATAATTTGCATACAGCAAATATGCACCCATCTTAACAGTACAATTCCATTAGTTTCTATAGGTGTATGTACCCACAGAACCTTGAATATAGATAGAGAACAATCCTAGCCCCACCCCCTCTCAGTCAATATCCCCCCAAAGGTAACCACCATTCAGACTTTTAATACCCTCCCTTTGCCTGGTTTTAGGCTTCATGTAAATCCAATCATCCTATGTGCTTTTTGATGTCTAGCTACTTTCACTCAACTTTGTGATTAGGAGATTCAGCCTTGGTCTCAGTAGCGATGTTGTTTTGTTTTTTAAACTGCTGAGTACTATTCCTAAAGTATCAATATACTATACAATTTATTTATGCAGTCTGTTGTTGAAGAACATTTAGGTTATTTCCAATTTTGTTTAATTAGGGATGACACTGCTGTGAACACTGTTTTACATGTTTCTGGTGGACATAAACACTCATTTTTCTTAGGGTGCTACCCACCGGTAGAATTCCTAGATCATAGGGAAAGGCATAGATTCAGTTTTGGTAGAAACTGTCAGTTTTCCAAAGTGGCCCTACCAATTTACATTCCCTCTGGCAGCTTTTGGGAGTTCCAGACCCTCCCATCTTTACCAATACTTGGTATTACACATTTTTCTTGAACAAAGGAGCAGAATGCGAGAAACTTTAAGTGAGGACTTCATAATATTTAAAAACTTTAAATTCCTTGACTTCTAAGATGCTATCCCCATTTCCCTTATATTGTCAGCTCTACCTCTCATGAAAAATGATGAAGCTTTCTAAGTAGGACTTAAAGAATGGAAATGTGCTCTCCACTGTCTCCACTGCATTATGTGCTGAGACTGGAGAAGAGGAGGGGGATTTTGATAGTTCAATAAATGTGATGCTATCTCCTTCATTCATGTGGGAAAATTCATAGAGCCTTGAATTACACATTTTATTGTCATCCTCTGCCCTTGTTGCTTTTCTTGCTTTTTTTTTTTTTTGCCTTCTGATGAACCGCTAGCCTGAGGAAGGAGTGATTCAGGAGGAGGTGGAGGGAAGGGACTGCTCGGCAAAGATAGGTTTGCCTTAGATGGGAGGACACCAGACCTGATGGCCTGATAATCAGGTCCCAGGATTCTAAAAGTCTAGTTCTAATTGTTGCTGCCATATAAGTTTAGATCGGCTGTTCATGTCTTCTTAGGTCCATCACATAGACCCATAGTAAATTATCTCTGAGGTTGAGTTCTGGACTCTGTCTTCCATGAAAGGGTGGCTCCACTTTTTATAACTATAAAGGCACTTTCAGGAACTCTTCATTATGAATCAAGATTTTGTCATTGTTGTTGTTGAATTCTCCTGTCATTGAACTGCAAAACAATCAAGAGAGGAGATATTAAATGTGAAGGAGGAAGACTTTACTTATATTCCAGAGAGGATTTAGGATAAGAAATTTGAAGAGGAAGCGTGCATGAGAAAGAAAAACATTTTTTTGTCTCATAAAATCTTATTGAACACATATTTCTGTGCTGGGCACAAGGGATACAAGGATGAAAGATACTGAGAAAAAAGGAACTTACATATAATATCTAATTCTATTCTATTTAAGAAATGCATGGTGTTGGGAAGAAGGCATTTTCTAAGTGGTTCTTTGAGCAAAGCTTATCAACCTCACTTTACCCCCAGAGAGCATCTCTCTCCCTTGCGAAGCCCACAGGAAGGCTCAGTGCTAGCACTTTCCACACAGTTCTTTTTGTTCCTGTCATCTTGTCTCTCTTCAGTGAAACTCAGTAAGCAGTGTGACAAGAGCCCTTAACGTTCAATGTTCAAGCTCAGAAGTGTGCCAGACACCCACCAGATACTACCTTTATCTTTGGGTAAAGATTCTGATTGGACAAAAAGCAAATAACCTCAAAAGTATTATATCATATCATTTTTCTTTATGTTGAAAGGACATTGCGGAGACAGAAGTAAGAATTTGGAGGGGGGAATATGAGGGATTGAAAATTAGCTTAACTTGCTTTATAATTTGCATATCTTGGTCTAGGCCCCCTGCTCTATCCTTCATTCGCTCTGAAATAACACACTCTTGTGAATCTCACTATAGGAGGTTTGTCTGAGTAGAGCTTCTTGGTTTTTGTCAGGTGACATTGTGATCTTCAGATTTTTCCATGACTTCCAGAAGATCCTTTGCCACTGACTAGTTAGGTAGCCATAGTCATGTGGCCGAAGGATTTTTGGTCTTTTGGAGGGGGGTGGGCTTTATATGTAGCTTTATATAAGCTATGAGCTTTATACGTAGGTGACTTACTTACATTTGGTTGCTACCTTCTATGGCCATACCATCAGTGGTCCTCAAGGGATAAAAGCTTTTGTAGAACTCACGGATGGTCGTTAATTTGAATCATGCAGTTCTGGTCTATGGGTACCAACACATGTGGAGGAAATTTAAAAATAATATAAAGTACACACACAGTGTTCTTTTGTGGCTGGAGGAATTGCATAAGATCCTAAAAGAGGAACTATTGTTATTTTTTAGGTTTAAACAGTAAAATATTTTTTTTCACTGCTGTCATTATAAGTCAAATGGTAGCCAAGAGTCCTCCAAAAAACTATTTACAGTCTACACTAAAACAGGATATTGTCATAATTTATACAAACTGTTACGTTTGGATTAGAAGATATTCACTGAACTCTGTTTTCAGATGCTTTGGTACTTGAGTTAGGATTTTCCTAATGGTAGGGATTCTGTTCTTGGAGGCAATGCAGATAGATATATCAGGACTAACAAGACAGTTAGGAAACATGTGCTCTTTCCTCTGGCAGAGAAATTCTCAGCACTTAAGTTCCTCATTTGTAAAAAGGAGATAAGCAGTATCTTACTCCTTCATCAGATAATTCCTGTAAAGTACAGCTGCATTCTTTGTTAGGCAGGTGCTTTGCAGAAAGGGAAGTATATAATGTCTTAAGAAATCATCAGGATTTAGAGTCACAGGAGTTTCCTCCTTCCCTTCTTAGACATTTTTGAGTACTGCCTTTATCTAGGACTTGTATAAGTCCCCTATAATACTGGTTTCTGCCCTCAAAGAGTTCACAGTCTAATGTTGGGGGTGTTGGCAGGAAAAAATCCAGCATACAAAAGGGAAATTGCAGTGCATGTTTGGAAATATGCACAGACTGATCCTGTAACCAGACAGAGAAAGTAAGGCAAGGCTTCCAAGCAGAAGTCATGCCAGAGCCAAGACTAGAAAGGCAAGGAAGAGTTGACAGGGGAGGGGGAGGAAGACATTCCAGGCCAATTGGACAGCAAAGGAAAGGTCCAGAGGTAAGAAACACGCAGTGGATGGAAAAGCAGAGTTCCTTTCTAGGTTGCTGAGACACAATGTACAACGCTTCCGGGACAGAGTGATTCTCATTTGAAAAGTTGTGATTCAGAAAATTACTTGAAGACTGTTCAGTGGACATCTTTCAAAAAACATTCTGGGTTGTCAGAGGCTCCATGTCTAATGTGTAAGGAGTGTTTTGGTGATGTGATGAGGGGCTTGGACTTTATCATGTACAACAGGAGTTTCTGAATGGAATTCAGTTATCCATGTATTCCTCGGGGGTGTGCGTACGTGTGTGTGTGTGCATGCGTGTGTGTGTGTGTGTGTGTGTGTGTGTGTGTGTTGGAGAGAGGGTTATTGCATTCATCAGATTTTTCAAGGGGTCCAACTTAAGAAAGAGTAAGCACCATTGCTGTGGGTCGTTGAAGGGCTTTAAGCAGAGGAGTGGCATGCTTTGATGAATATTTTAGAAAGACATTTTCTTTTAGAGATTTTATTGATTTATTTGACAGAGAGAGACCAGCAAGAGAGGGAACACAAGCAGGGGGAGTAGGAAAGGGAGAAGCAGGCTTCTGCTGAGCAGGGAGCCCGACGTGGGGCTCGATTCAAGGACCCTGGGATCATGAGACTGAGCCACCCAGGCACCCCTAGAAAGACGTTTCTGTAGAGCTGATGGATGTCAGGCTGACAGGTCCATGGCAGGGAGGCCAGCTAGGAAGTTGTGGGCAGTCACCCAGGCCAGAAATGACTAGAGCTTGAATTGGGGCAATGGTAACAGAGACACAGAGCTGCACACTAATTTGGGAATTACCAAGAGGTTAAAATGTCAAGGGTTGACAATGGCCTGGCTGATGGGAAGTGAGGGACGTGGAGGAGTCAAAGATGGCTTCTGGATTTCTGTCTTCGAAAACAGTAGCCCTGTTGCCACTAACTGAGAGGGAAGAGAAAGGAGAGAGTAAGTTTAGGAAGGAAAAAGGAGAGTTCAGTCTGAATGGAAGGTTCCTGGGACTCCCAGATATGTAGTGATGCACACCGGGGGTACAATTTCAAAACTAATGAGCAAACAGATGACAGTTAAAATCATGAGAATTTTCAGGAAAAAAGAGCATAGAATGAGTAGAGGGGACGAGACTTTAGAGCTACCCATTTGTAAGGGAAGGCACTCCTGTATGTCTCTTCTTCTCCAGTAACAGCACTGAACATTTCTGGCCACCAAAAAGGTGTGTGTGTGTGTGTGTGTGTGTGTGTGTGTGTGTGTGTGTGTCTTGCAGCAGGTGTTTCCCACACCAAGCAACTCTCAGATGCCAGCTGATGTCCTATAATGTCACTCAATTCTGACACTATTTACTAGGAGACAGCCTCGGATCCCACAGGTTAGGGATTCAGATCATCCCTCTTGCCACGGTTTTCATGTCACCCACCCCGCCGGGTTTGATTAATTTGCAACAGTAGCTTATAGAACTTAGAAAAGCATTTTACTTACTAGATTACTAGTTTGTTTAAAAAGGGTCTAATTCAGGAGCAGCCAGAAAGAAGCCAGGCATAGAGAAAGGTGTGTGGGAAGGGGGCGGGGCTTCCATGCCCTCTCCAGGAAGCCCCTCTCCAGCAGGTCCACAAGCTCTCCAGCCCGGAAGCTCATCAAACTTCCAGTCCAGGAATATTTATGGAGTTTAATCAGTAGCTCCCCTTTTTCCCAGAGGTCAGTAGAAGGGGCTGAAAGCTCCCACCCTCTGATTACTTGGTCTTTCTGGCTATTAGCCCCATTCTGAGGCCATCTAGGGACCCCGCCCAAAGCCACCTCATTAGCTTCAACTCCAGTGTGCTCAAAAGGGCCCACCATGGATAACAAGACACTCGTGTCACTCGGGAAATTTCAAGGGTTTTAGGAGCTTTGTGTCAGGAACCAGGACCTTTTAAGTCTTCGCCAGCTCTATGTTTCCCAGGAGACTCATCTTGGAGAACCTGAAAATGAGGTGAGCTGACATGCTCTGATTTGTTTTATAATGTCTAAATCCAACACCCTTTCAGTGGAGGAGATTTTAGTTATACCTGAAATTTTATTTTTGATTGGTGCTACATTTTTTTTTCCACTTACCTCCACCCCCACCCCAGCCCTGTCTCTTTAAAGCACACCACTTTTCCAATTCCAAAGTTGTCCTCATTGCTTAGACTGCGTTTGGAACTGGACTCTGGGAAGTGCTACCAGGGTTTGCGAATGGATTCTGTCATGAAGAACCTTAATCTCAATGGTGGCAAATTCTTCCTTTGGCTTTTTAAAAAGTCGGGTCTATTAAGGTACGATTTTCCTAGTGCAAATTTTATCCTTTTTAGTGTATGGTTCCCTGAGCTTAACCAATACCTATCCTCATATAACTAGCACTACTATTAAGATATGGAACATTTCCATTCCCCCCAAAGCTTCTTTTATTCTTCTTTATAGTTAATCAACCCCAATACCCACCTCCAACCTCTGGTGACCAATAATTTCTTTTCTGTCCCTATAATTTTTCCTTTTCCAGAATGTCATGTAAGTAGAGTTTTGTAATATCTAGACTTTTGAGCCTGTTTCTTTCCCACAGCCTAATTCTTTGAGATTTATCCATGTTACACATATCAGTACTCAAAAGCCAAAAGTCCGTCAAGTACCTTTGAAGATCTATTTACCTTTATTAAGTGCTTCATGAACTGGACGGTTCCCATCTAGCAAGTAGAGGGGAGCTCTGTACAAAACAGAAGGATTTTATAGACAGACATGGGCTGGGACCTTTAGCAAAAGAAAAGATTGCTTCTGACAAGGTCACCTTCCTTTAGGGAGATAGACAGGGTGTCTTGTTAGGTGGATTACTTTGTCTTTCTTTGGGGGAATGGAGAGGGCCCGTGTGACAGATAAACTCATGGAAGCTCACCAGAAAATTTCTGACTGGTTAGTTAAGACTGCATTCTAGGGAAGGTTGAAATTGCCATTAGGTTATGTAGTAAGCCCTGGTTTGGTGACTTGGCCATAGCATGAATAACTCTGTTTTGGGCCTCTGTTGCTTTTTTTTTTTTTTTTTTTTTAAACAGTACTTTTTTTTCCATTCTATTGCTAAATAGTATTTCATTGTTGGATGTGCCACAGTTGGTTTATCCATTGACCAGATGAAGTTCATTTGTTTGCTTCTAGTTTCTGGCAGCTATCATTAAAGCTGCTATAAATAGTTGAATATAAGTTTTGGTGCGGGCTTAGGTTTTAATTTCTCTTGGGTAAACACTGAAAAGTGGAAGTGTATTGCTGGAATGTATGATGAGTATGAATATACAACTTTATGAGAAACTGCCAGTTTCTCAAAGTGGTTGTACCAATTTCCATTCCTACTGACAGTGTACAAGAGTTGCAATTGTTCAACATCATTGTCATCACTTGGTATGGTCAGTTTTTTGTCTTTGTATTTTAACCCTTCTCCTAGGTGTGTAGCAATATGTCATGGTGGTTTTAATTTGCATTTCCCTAATGACTAATGATGTTGCTCATATTTCTGTGTGTATAATTGTCACCCTATATTATGTTTGGTGAAGTGTTTCCTAAGATCTTTTGCCTATTTTTAATCAGGTTGTTTGTTTTGAAGATATTTTTTTCCAGTCTATGGCTTCACTTTTCATTTTTGTTTAAGAACACTTCCTTTGGGGAGCAGAAGTTATTAATTTTTTATTTTTTTTGAAGATTTTATTTATTTATTTGACACACAGAGAGAGAAATCACAAGTAGGCAGAAAGGCAGACAGAGAGAGAGGGGGAAGTAGGCTCTCCGCTGAGCAGAGAGCCCGATGCGGAACTCTATCCCAGGACCCCGAGATCATGACCCGAGCCGAAGGCAGAGGCTTAACCCACTGAGCCACCCAGGCACCCAGAAGTTTTGATGACATCCACTCATGGAAAAAATTAGCCCTAGAATAAACACTGCTCTGGTCCTGCCTAATTGAGTCTAAAGGAAGACCTGAAAGGAAAAGTGTTTCATGAACTTAACTAGATCCCATAAAAATGTTCAAAAATATGTAAACAAATACAGAAACATCTGATATGAGGTGAAAGTTACAATTCCTGGTTTCCACTTACAAACTAATAGACAAACAAAGGATTACAAATTCAACCCACAGAGAAAAATCAGCCATACAAAAGGGACCCAGCAATGACATAGAATATAAAATTAGTAGACAAGAGCATTAAAATAGTTGTTATATTATATTCTACATAGTTCTGAAACTAGAGGAAAGATTATACATGTCAAGCAGGGACACAGTAAATATTTTAAAAAGTCACGTAAATTGAACTTCTCGAGATGAAAATTGCAATTAACTGGAAGGAGTTGACAGCAGATTGACTGTGGAAGAAAAGATTAGTGAACTTAAAGACAGCAATAGAAACAATCCAAAATGAACAGAAAAGACAAAATAAAATGAACAGAGAATCAGTGAGAACTGCAATTGGTCAAATAGATGTGTAAGTCTACTGTCAGAATGTACCTTTTTTTCCTGGATACTTTCAAGAGTTTCTCTTTATCATTGGCTTTAAACAATTTGATTAAAATGCACTTTTGTAGTTTTTTTTTTTTTTCCTGAGTCATGTGTTTGGGTTTTGTTGGGCTTCTTAGATCTGTGGGTTTATAATTTACATCAGATTTGGACATTTTCTCCATTACTTCATCAGCTGTTTTTTCTGACCTCCTTTCCCCTGTTCTTTCCAATGACATGTATATTTGACCTCCGAAAGTGAGTAAAATAGAAGACTTTTTTTTATTGTCTAAACTCCTTTGAAAGATAATTGACTCTTTAAGGCAAAATAATAACAGTGACTTGTTGCATGTATAATTTATGTCGAAGTGCAATATATGAGAGCAATAACACAAAACCTGGGAGGGGTGAAATTGAAATATACTGTTATAAGATCTTTATATTTTATATGAGGTGATATAGCAGCACTTAAAAGACTGCATTAAGATAAAGATGTATACTATAAACCTTAAGGCAAGTGCTAAAATAACAAAGCAAAGCATTCTGGCTAATAATCCAAGAAATGAGATTAAGTAGAATCATAAAATATTCTCACTTATTTCCAAAGGAGGCAGAAAAAGAGGAAAAGGGGAAAAAAGGAACAGATGGAACAAATAAAAAACAATATGATTGATTTAAACCTAAGCATATCAATAATTTCATTAAATTTAAATAATCTACACATCAGAATTGAAAAGCAGAGGTTGTCAGACTTGGTTTAAAAAAAAAAAAGTCCCAACTATATGGTACATAAATAAAGCCAACCTTGGATAGGAAGACACAAAAATGTTAAAAGTAAAAGGATGTGGAAGAGGAAATCCATGCCAACACTAATCAAAAGTTGGAGAAGATAAATAACAAAGTATATTTTAGAGCGAAGAATATTAGTAGGAGCAGAAAGTCATGTCATAATGCTATAGGACTTGGATCATCAAAAGGACATAAAAATCATAAACATTTATGCATCTAATAGCAGAGTTTGAAAATGCATGGATCAAAATCTGATTGAACTGCCAAGAGAAATGGACGAATCCACAATTATATTCAGAGTTCAGCACTCTTTCCATGACTGATAGAAAAAAAGATATCAGTAATTTATAGAAGACTTAAACAACAACGTCAACCAACTTAATCTAATTTACATTTATAGAATATCCCACTCAAAATATTCCACTTTTCAAGCACACACAATATACTTACCAAGCTAGGCTATATTCTGGACCATCAGATGAGCTTCAGTAAATTTTAAAAGATTAAAGACATACAAAATATATACTGTGACTTCGCTGTAATTAAATTAGAAATTGCTAGCAGAAAAATATTTGGGAAGTCCTCAAATATTTGGAAACCAAAGAACACATTTCTGAATAATCTGTGGATCAAAGAAAGTAACCAGGAGATAGATGAGAATGTATATTGAACTGAGTAAAAGTGAAATGCAGTATATTGGAATTTGTGGGATGTTCCTAAAGTGGTACTTAAGAGGAAATTTATAGTACTAAATTATTAATTATTAAATGGTTAATAGCCTTAAATTATAACATTATAAATTCAAACTAATGAACTGCATTTCAAACATAAGCAAAAGGAGGGAAATTAACAAATTAATTATTTGTAACCCATGTAAACAAAAGGAAAGAAACAAACATGATGAAAGTGAAAAAATCAATAAAATAAGACAAAAAGGAGAAAATCTATGCAACCAAGATCAATAAAAGATCAATAATATTGCTAGACTTCTAACCAAATTGATCAGGAAAAAGAGAGAAGACACAAATTTCCAAGATCAGGAATAACAGAGACAACATCACTACAGAATCTATAGATACTAAAAGGATAATATGGAAATATTATTAACAACTTTATGCCTATAGTTTGACAATTTCCTTTTAAAGGAAAAATAATCCTTGGAAGATACATACTACTAAGTTCATTTGAGGAAAATTGATAAACTAAACAATGCTATACCTGTTAAAGATACTGAACTTGTAGTTAAAAATATTCCCATAATGAAAACTACTGGGGCAGAATCCACCAAATATTTAAAGAGGAAATAATTTTTAAAAAAAGGAAATAATACCAAATCTGTACAAACTTTTTCAGAAAATTTTAGAGAAGATAATGCTTCTCACCTCATTCTATGAGGCCAGCTTTACTCTGATACCAAAACCAAAGATATTAGAAAGAAAAACAAAAATAAACCTACAGACCAATAATTGCAAAATGTAAAGCAAAAATTCTTAGCAATCCTTTAACAAGTTGAATTCTATCATATATAAAAAAAGATAACACATCATAGTCAGCTGGTTTATTTCAGGAAGGCAAGGTTGGTTAACATTTGCAAATGAATCAATGTAGTTCACCATATTCACAGAATAAAAAAGAAAAGCCACTAGAAAAACAAAAACAAAAACAAACTATATGATTATCTCAATAGATACAAAAAATACATTTGACCAAATACAACATACATTCCTAATAAAATTTCCCAACAACTTAGGGTTAGAAGTAGTTCTCCTCCAATTAAGTAACAGCATCTGTAAAAAACCTTTAGCAAACATACTTTTAATATCAAGTGGCTGAATATTTTCTACTAAGATCAGAAATAAGGCAAGGGTGAATATTCTCACTACTTCTCTTCAACATTGTATTGGAGATTCTAACCAGTATAATAAGGCAAGAAAAAAAAATTTAAAGACACCCAGATTGGAAAAGAAATAAAATTGTCTTTATGTGCAAACAATGCGATCATCTAGGTATAAAATCCTATGGAACTTACAAAGAAGTAACTACAACTAATAAGTAAGTTCTATAAGTTTGTAGGACAGAAGATTAGTGTAGAATTTCAATTTTGTTTCTGTAACTAAGAATCAGAATTTGAAGTAAAAACGTCCAGAAAGATGAAATACGGATAAAGGCAAGATCAGCACATTGAAAACTATAAAACTATAAACTATAAAAAATTGCTAAGAGAAATTAAAGGAGATCTAAATAGAGATGTACCATATATATGTATTATAAGACTCAGTATTGTTAAAATGTCAGTTTTACTCGATTGTCCCAGCGATTCAATATAATTTCTATCAAAATCCCCGCAAACCTTTTTGCAGATTTTGACAGGCTGATTCTAAACTTAATATGAAGATGAAAGAGACCTACAATACCCAAAACAAGTTGGAAAAGAACAAAGTTGGAAAACTTATCATCTTGATTTCAAGGCTTATTATAAAGCAATAATCTATACAATGTGGAATCAGAATCCAAATAGACAAATAGATCAATGGAAAAGTATAAGGACTTCAGAAATTAGAAATATTCAGTCAGTCATTTTTGATGAAGGTATAGAGGTAATTCAGTGGAGAAATCAAACTCTTTCAATGAATGGTGCTATAACAACTGAATATTCCCACGTAAATATAATCATATGAAAAGTTTTGATCCATAGTCATACCATTTAAAAAGTCTACACAGAATGGATCATAGACCTAAATATAAAACTAAAATGTATGTTTAAAACCTGAAACTATGAAACTAGGAGAAAACCTTTACAACCTTACATGGAGCAAAAATTTTTTAGATACAAAACCAAAAGCATGGTCCGTAAAAGAAGGAATGATAAATTGAACATCTTTAAGATGAAGAATTTCAAGTCTACAAAAGACAAGCCACAGATTGGCAGAAAATATTTGTCAATTACATATTCTATAAGGACTTGTATCCAGAATATATATATATATATATATATATATATATATATATATATATTTTAAGATTTTTTTTGACAGACAGAGATCACAAGTAGGCAGAGATTTTTAAGATTTTTTAAAAAAAATCTTTTTTTTTAAAGATTTTATTTGACAGACAGAGATCACAAGTAGGCAGAGAGGCAGGCAGAGAGAGAGGGGGAAGCAGGCTCCCCGCTGAGCAGAGAGCCCAATGTGGGGCTCGATCCAGGACCCTAAGACCATGACCTGAGCCAAAGGCAGAGGCTTAACCCACTGAGCCACCCAGGTGCTCAGTGGGTTATTTATATATTTATATATATAAATATATATATATATAAATATATATATAATATATTATATATATATATTATATATATATTTATATATATAATATATATTTATTTATCCAACAGAGAGAGATCACAGGTAGGCCGAGAGAGAGAGAGAGAGAAGCAGGCTCCCCGCTGAGCAGAAAGCCCGACGCGGGACTCGATCCCAGGACCCTGAGACCATGACCTGAGCCGAAGGCAGCGGCTTAACCCACTGAGCCACCCAGGCGCCCCGCCCCAGAATATATTTTTAAAAAGAAGTTTCAGAACTTGAAGATGGCCATATAAAAGGTTCCTGAACTCACTTTCTCCCATGGACTCACCAAATCTACACTTACACATGGAACAATTTCTCTGAAAGAAATCCAGAAACTAGCTGAGTGACTCTTACACATCACACAAATGAGGAAAAAACCCACACTAAAATGGGTGGAAAAGGCAGAGACACACGTCAGTCTCACGAGAACCCAGTCCCCAACATAGCAATATACAAACCAGAAGGAACTCACAACTCTCAGCTTCTCCCTAAGGAATGAAGGGTTTGGACCCAACATCTAGCATTCCTATCATTAAGACTTACACTTGAGGGACATACTCCCAAAACACATGGCTCTGAAAACCTGTGGGGCTTGCATCTATGAGACCAGCAAGATTGCAGCAAACAAAGAAACAATTCTTTGGGCTTGGGAGGACTCCCTGTGGTCATACCCTTAGGGCTCAGTGCAGAAGCAACAACCCAAAGGCCTATCTCCCAGTCTTTCCCTTAAAGAGACCTGTTTGTAGCCTGAAGGCTAGGCTTCCAATTTAACATACATCTAGGAACTGACTGTGATCCTGCCCAAAACTGGAGAGGCAAGCACCATCTCCACTTTTTCCTCTGTTAGTACCTTCCTGAAAGGAGCATGTGCACATGTTTGGAGCCCTGGATTTTGTGGGTGCGGCCCAGAGGACTCACCCCTTAACTGCCTGGCACTGGTTCAGCAGAGCTTGTATTGAGGGGTCCCCCAAGACTGTAGCAAACAAAGAAACAGTTCCTAAGTGGCTATCCCCCATGGCTCTGTGCAAAGGGAGCAGACAAACTTCCAGCTCCTGTCTTTTCCTGAAAGAGGTCGCTTTGCATACTTGAAAAACTGCTGCCTGAGAGTCTAGCTTCCAATCACTCTTCATCTAGGTGCTGACTGAGATCCTCCCCTTTGAGGCACTCACAGGTCTTGGCATACCTTTACTAGTAAGAGCCAGTAAAGGGGCAACCTGGGTGGCTCAGTGGGTTGAAGCCTCTGCCTTCAGTTCAGGTCATGATCCCAGGGTCCTGGGATCAAGCCCCCCATCTGGCTCTCTGCTCAGCGGGGAGCCTGCTTTCTCCTCTCTCTCTGCCTGCTTCTCTGCCTACTTGTGATCTCTGTCTGTCAAATAAAATCTTAAAAAAAAAAAAAAAAAAGAGCCATTAAAAACAAAAAAGGTGGCTTGGACAATTACAAAGGTTTAAGAGGCAACCAAGGTCTTAGCCTGGACTGGATGACAAGGTTTATCTCCTCCATGAGATCATTCTGTGAAGATTGGAAGAGGTAGCTGTTTTCTCTAATGCATAGAAACCAACACAGAGAGTACAGAAAAATTAAGAGGAATATGTTCCAAACAAAAGAATGAAATAAAACTCCAGAAACAAACCTTGGTGAAACAAAGATAATTGTTTACCTATTAAGAGTTTAAATTAATGGTCATAGTGGCTCCAAAGAAATACAAAAGATCGTAAGACTACTATGAAGACTTATATGCCAACAAATTGAACAGTCTAGCAAAAATGGATAAACTTCTAAAAAAAATATACAACCTACCAAAGACTGAATCATGAAGAAACAGAAAATTTGAATAGAATTACTAGGAAGGAGATTGAATCAGGACTGGGAAACCTACCAACAAAGAAAATCCAGGACCAGATAGCTTCAGTGGTGAATTCTACCAAATACTTAAGGAAAAATGAGTATCAATCTTTCTCAAATTCTTTCCTCCCCCCCAAAAAAGAACACAAGAAAACACTTACAAACTCATTTTATGAGGCCAGCATAACCCTAATACCCAAACCAGGCAAAGACATATATATGAAAATTGCAGGTCAGTATCCCTGATGAAAATAGATGCAAAAATTCTTAACAAAATATTGGCAATCCAAATTCAACAATACATCAAAAAGATCATATGCCATATCTAGTGGGATTTATTCCAGGGATGCTTGATGGTTCAACATCTGAGTATCAAACAACGTGATATACCACATTAACAAAATGAAGGGGAAAACCGTATGATCATCTCAATAGATGCAGAAGAAGCTTTTTTTAAAAAAATTCAACATCCATTCATGATAAAAACTTTCAACAATGTGAGTTTAGACAGAATATACCTCAATGTAATAAAGGTCATATGTGACAGGCCCATAGCTAATATCATGCTCAGTGATTAAAAGCTAAAAGCCTTTCTTCTATCATTGGGAAGAAGACATGGATGCCTACTCTTCCCACTTTTGTTCAACATAGTACTGAAAGTTCTTGTCAGAGCCGTTACGCAAGAAAAGGAGATAAAAGGCATCCAAATCAGAAAGGAATACGTAAAACTAATTCTGTAGCAAGTGGTGTGTTATTATATACATAAAACCCTGAAGACTCCAACCAAAAAGTGTTAGAACTAATTAAGAAATTCATTAAACTTGTAGGATACAAAATCAATATATAAATCAGTTCTTGGTTCTGTACACTCACAACAAATTATCAGGAAGAAAGTTAAGAAAGAAATTCCATTTATAATTGTATCATAAAGAATAAAATATCTAGAAATAAATATAACCAAAGAAGGAAAAGATCTGTACCCTGAAAAGTATAGATATTAATCAAAGAAATTAACTAAGACAAATAAATGGAAAGACTTTCCATGCTTATGGATTAGAAAAGTTAATATTGTTAAAATGTCCTTACTATTTGAAGCCATCTACAGATTCAGTGCAATCTCTATGAAAATTCCAATGGCATTTTTCACAGAAATAGAAAATCCTAAAAATTGTGTGGAACTACAAAAGACCCTAAATAACTAAAGCACTCTTGAGAAAGAACAAAGTGAAAGGCATCACACTTTCTGATTTTAAACACTACTACTGAGCAATAGTATTCAAAATAGTACAGTATTGGCAAAAAAGTGGACACATAGATCAATGGAACAGAATAGAGAACCCAGAAATAAACTCATACACATATGGTTAATTAATTTATGACAAAGGAGCCAAATGTATACAATCCAGGAAGGATAATCTTTTCAATAAAAGATGTTGGGAAAACTAGACAGCCACATGCTAAATAATGAATCTGGACTATTATTTTATACCATATACAAAAATCTCAAAATGGATTAAAGACTTAAACGTATAACCTGAAATCATAAATCTCATAGAAGAAAACATAGGGGGGTAATCTTGACATCAGTCTTAGCAAGATTAGATTTTTCAGATTTCACAACAAAAGCAAAGGCAACAAGAACAAGAATAAATGAATGGGACTACATCAAACTAAAAAACTTTTGCTTAGCAAAAGAAACCATCAACAATATGAGAAGGTAACCTATGGAATGGAAGAAAACATTTGTAAATTATGTTTCTGATAAGGGATTAATATCCAAAATACGAAAATAACTCATGCAACTGAATAGCAACAACAAAAAAAGGAGAAGAAAAAGAAATTTGATTAGAAAATGCATAGTAGAAATGAATAGACACTTTTCCAAAGAGGACAGCATCACTAATCATTAGGGAAATGAAAATTGAAACCACAATGAAATATTTTCTAACACCTGTTAGAATGACTTCATTAAAAAGACAGAAAGATGACATGTGTTGGTGAGGATGTGGACAAAAGAGAAACTTTGTGCACTATTGGAAGGAATGTAAAGTGGTATAGCTACTATGGAAAACGGTATGTAAGTTACTCAAAATAATAAAAATAGAACCACTATATGATCCAATAATTCTACTTCAGGGTACATATCTGAAGGAAGCAAAATCACTATCTGAAAGAAATACCTGCACCCCTGTGTTCATTGCAGCGCTTTTCATAGTAGCCAAGATTTGGAAACAACTTCAGAGTCCATTGATGGATGGATGGGTAAAGAAAATGTGAGATACGTGGATAGATAGATCTACTATATATACTGTTTTCCATGGTAACTGTACCGTTTTATGTTCCCTTCAATAGTGCACAAAGCTTCTCTTTTGTCCGCATCCTCACCAACACTTGTCATCTTCTGTCTTTTTAATGACAGCCATTCTAACAGGTGTTAGATAATATTTCATTGCGGCTTCAATTTTCATTTCTCTAATGATTAGTGATACTGTCCTCCTTGGAGAAGTGTCTGTTGCACATTTTCCAACCAGATCTCTTTTTCTTTTCTTCTTTTGCTATTGAGATAAGTATACATCTATCATCTATCTATCTATCATCTAATCAATCAATCTATCTATCTATCTATGAATACTATTCCACCATAAAAAAAGAAAGGAAGAAATCCTGCTATTTCTGATAACATGAATGGACCTTGAGGGCACTATGCTCAGTGAAGTTAGTCAGAGACAGTAAGACAAATACTGCATGATCTCACTTTTATGTAGAATCTAAAAAACCAAACTTACAGAGAGAAGGGATTGATAGTTGCCAGAGGCATGGGTAGGGGGTGGGAGAAATGGTTGAAGGTCATTAAAAGGTACAAACCTCTAATTATAAGATAAATAAATTCTAGGGATGTAATGTAAAGCATGGTGACTATAGTTACCAATACTCTGTTATGTATTTAAAAGTTGCTAGGAGGGGGGCGCCTGTGTGGCTCAGTTGGTTGAGCGACTGCCTTGGGCTCAGGTCCTGATCCCAGAGTCCTGGGATCGAGTCCTGCATCAGGCTCCCGGCTCCATGGGGAGTCTGCTTCTCCCTCTGACCTCCCCTCTCATGCTCTCTCACTCTGTCTCTCTCTCTCTCAAATAAATAAATAAAATCTTAAAAAAAAAAAAAAGATTTTGTACTTTAAAAAAAAAGTTGCTGGGGGAGTAAATCTTAAAAGTTCTCAGCACAAGAAAAAAAATTATTCCTATGTGAGATGATGGATGTTAACTTACTATGGTAGTCATGTTGTAATGTATACATATATCAAATCATTGTGTTGTATACCTTAACCTTATACAATGGTACATGTTGACAATATCACAATAAAACAGGGAGAAAATACTGTCAAAACTCGATAATAAGAAAATAAGCACCCCAATTTTAAAAGATTTGATGAGGGCAAATATGTAAACAGACACACTGCCAAAGAATATATAGTATGTCATAGAAACATCCAAAAGGATGCTCAACATCATTAGGAAAATAGATCTTAAAACCACAATGATTTATTATATACTTAGCACAATGGCTAAAATTAAAAATTCTCATCATACCAGGTATTGGTTGAGAATGTGACTTCCACAACTGGAATGACATACATGACAATGCCGTACAATGACAATAAGAATATAAAATGATACAACCTCTTTGGAGAGCAGCTTGGCACTTAGAAAGAGACATAGATACCTCCCCATGACCTGAGTACTCCAATCCTTGGTATTTAGTCAAGAAACATAAAAGCATATGTCCAAACCAAGACTTTTATACAAATATTCATAGCAACTTTATTTGTAAGAGGCCAAAAGTGGAAACAATCCAAATTTTATCCACAGGTAAATGAATTAAAATATTGTGTTGTATCTGTATAAAAGACTTGTCAGTTAAAAGGAGTTAACTACGGATACGTACTACAGTAGGGATGAATCTAAAAATAAAACAGAACGAAAGAAGCCTGACAAAAAAAGAAATTTCATACTATGTGATTCCATTTATATGAAATTTCTGGAAAATTCAAGCTCATCTACGGTGACAGAAAGGAAATTATAAGTTGCATGGCATGCGGTTGTGGGGTGAGTAAGAGGGAGGGATTACCAAGGGGCATGTGGAAACTTTTGGGGCTGAATAAGGTCACTATCTTGACTATGATGATGGTTTTATAGACTGATTTGTATTTATGTCAAAACTTATCAAGTTATACACTTTAAATTATGTTCAGCTTACTGTATATTAATTATGCTGAATAAAACTATTTGAAAAAAAGGAGTAGGGAGGAAAAAAACACTAGGAAATAAGACAGGGAAGTTTCCTAAACTCTCTGATCTGTGCCCCCCCACCCCCCACCCCCCCAACCCCCACCCCCGTCCCTTGCAATTGTGCTTATTTGATTTTTTTTTCTTTTAAAAGACTAGGGGCTGGGGCACCTGACTGGCTCAGATGAAAGAGCATGCAACCCCCCCCCTTTTTAAAGTCTTATTTATTTAGAGGTGCCTGGGTGGCTCAGTCATTAAGCATCTGCCTTTGGCTCAGGTCGCCTTCCCAGGGTCCTGGGATCAAGCCCCACATCAGGCTCCCTGCTTTGCAGGAAGCCTGCTTCTCCCTCTCCTACTCCCCCTGTTTGTGTTCCCTCTCTCGCTGTCTCTCTTTCTGTTCAAATAAATAAATAAAACCTTTAAAAATTTTATTTATTTGAAAGAGAGAGAGCACGAGCATGCGAGTCAGGGGAAGGCAGAGAGAGAGGGAGAGACTCTCAAAAAGACTCTCAGGAGCATATAGCTCTTGATCTCGGGGTCATGAGTTTGAGCCCCATGTTGGGTGTAGAGATTGCTTAAAATAAAAAAGAAAGGAAAACAAAAGACTAGGGGCTATGTTAGGAGGAATAAAAAACACATAATGACTAAATGCTGATAAGATTGTAGTCAAACAATTACATTCTCACCTTACTTGTGGCTATATAAATTGGTATAGCACCTTTGGAAAACCAAATGGCAATGCATATCAAGAACTGTTTAAGTATGTCCTTTATATATATTTATATCCTTTAATCCACTAGTTCCACTTCCAGAAATGTATACTAAAGAAATAATATTTAAAAGTGAAATGCTTAGATAAAAAAAAAGAAACAGTGAAAAGCTTAGTGAAGTATTTTATTTTATTTCATTTTTTTCAAAGATTTATTTAAGAGAGAGAGAGCTTGCATGTGCATATGAGGAGGGGAAGGAGTAGGTGGAGAGAAGGAGGGAGAGAATCCGAAGCAGACTACTACTGAGCTCGGAGCCTGATGCAGGGCTCACTCTCACAATCCTGAGATCAGGATCTGAGCTGAAATCAGCAGTTTGATGCTTAACCGACTGAGCCACCTAGGTGTCCTTTAGTGAAGTATTTTAAATGGCAGAGGGCAAAAAAAAAAAAAAAACTGCAGAATGTATAACAGCAAGGGAATGATTAGGTCATTTTTGTTAGTGCCACCAAAGGAAAGCAGATCAATTGCATCTAGTATCATAAGAAATGTTTATGATATATTATTTTCAAAATCAGAATACAAAATGATTTCTACTCTATTAATGCAATTAGTTAAAAACTATGTCTATGGATGGGAAAGGTTCTAGGGAAATGAAAATGGTTTATTTGTCAGGATGTCATGATTTAGGGTGAATTTCCTCTTACAGTTCTACTTGTATTGGTATAATATGACTTCTTTAATAAAGAATAAAATAATAAAGATAGATGAAAACAAACCAGTGAATGTATCTTAATATGCAGTTCTCATAGCTACAATACTGAGATTTTAATCAGACGACATGGTACAAAGACGGTTGAACACATACATTTACCTTCCACCAAGAATCCACTCAAATGACAAAAATTTTTTAAAGGCATAAACTTACAAGGACAATGACACTGGAGAGGCAGAAAATAAAATTTAGAGAGATTTAAAACACATGAAGAGGGCGCCTGGGTGGCTCAGTGGGTTAAAGCCTCTGCCTTCGGCTCAGGTCATGATCCCAGAGTCCTGGGATCGAGCCCCGCATCGGGCTCTCTGCTCTGTGGAGAGCCTGCTTTCTCCTCTCTCTCTGCCTGCCTTTCTGCCTACTTGTGATCTCTGTCTGTCAAATAAATAAATAAAATCTTAAAAAAAAAAAAGATGCAGGATGAAAAAGCTGAAAAGCAACCTGATTTCCTTTGTAGGACCCCCCCCCAAAAAAGAGTATAAATTGCCAGCAGCAACTCCCACAACCTGGGCAGCCAATATGAGTGAGGACTCTTCTTTGGGAGATCTGATTAGTCCATGAAAAAAAAAACTAAAGAAAACCACACAGAGAGAATGGGGCAGCAGGTCAAACCATGCCCACAGAGCTTACGATGAACACTTTGGACTTCATTCTTATATGTGAGCATACTGTCAAAGATCATCCGTCATTTTGGAAAAACATCCAAATGATAGGAGAACAGAAAGTGAAGGAGAGAGAAAGAACCAAAGAAATAATTCATGAAAACTTTTGCTGAGAGGTGAATATGAGTTTCTGGATTGAAAAAGCCCACTGAGTGTCTAGCACAATGGATGAAAACAGACTCTCCATAAGGCACATAATTCTAAAAATTTAAGTTGCACATGGAAAAGATTTCACAAACATCCATGAAGAAGGAAAAATTGTTTGTGTGCCCATAATCATTCCTCATTCCTCAATATTTCAAATGCCCAATAGCACACTGTAAAGGACTATTCTTAGTATCTCTGTTCCTGATTTATAATAAGATTTGCCTTTTATGAAATCATATGTCATACATACTTTCCTGTTGGCCTCCTTCGCCTGATTACATTTTGTTTTGTTCTTTTGTTGTGAAATGAATGCATATTTTCTTTTAAAGGTGTGCATGTATCAACATTGTTGTCTTTATTTTGTTTTACAGTTGTTTTTTCAGCCATGATATTTGAGACTATTACAAATCAAGATCTGCCTGTGATCAAGTGTGTTTTAATCAATCATAAGAACAATGATTCATCACTGGGGATATCATCATCGTATCCCATGGTAAAGTAATATTAAAATTCTAACTTTAGCTATTTTCTCTCGAGGCCATACTTTGTAAGCTATCGAGGCTTAGCACAGCTATATGGGTTTTTCCTTTTGTGTGTTTAAATATATCATGTACTCATATGCACTCCATTCTATCCAGAGTCATGTTCTCTCCTGGTCTGGATTCAGGAAAGACACAGATACTCAGCATGAATAAGTAAAAGGAATTACCCTTTCTCCTTAAAGAGAATTTAGGCTTCTACCTTAAACCCGAGTCCCTAATTTCCAAGTGCCTCCTGGATCTAGATATAACAGATTTTCCATTTGCTCATTAAAACCCACCTATATTTCATTTCTATTTTCCCGAACCTGCTCCTATTCTTATATTAATTGATTTCTGTTTATGGGCCTGTCTAGTTTCTGGGCTTGAGAGGTCAGCATTATTTTGGACTACTTCCTCTCCTGCACCTTCACATTCAGTCAGTTACCAAGTCTTGTCAATTCCCTTTCTTTGATAGTTCTCATATAATCACCTCATATTCTCTGGTCTCATAGCCACTTCCCTCATTAACTCCTCTGTAATCACAATAATATTGTAAGTGGCTTCTTCCTTCTCCAGTTCATTCTGATAGGGCTCCCAGACGATTCTGAAGCATGGCTACATCCTTTACAGCCTGCCTTAGAACCTTCAGTGGCTTCCCATTAAAGTGACATGCAAATTGCTCCGTCATCTGACTCTGGCTCCTTCAGGTTTCAAATTTGTTTTCCATCACCCTTCTCCTTCATGCAATTCCTCTAACAGCTTAGGTATTTACTCAAAGGAAGAAAGCTTAGATGATAGAGAACTGAAAATATTAGAAACACGTAACAAAAAGTGAACATAAAGTGTAGCCAATTCCATGAACATTTCCAGCTAAGGATTCATACCAATATAAAGTCATTCTGTTTTCTTCTACATAAATAGAACACATAAACACATAACATACACTATATGATGCCCTGGACTTCACTCCCCACCCCCTAAGATCAGAGATAGTAAAAATATTCTTAAATTTAAAATATAGTGTGAAATAGGTTTCCGTAACATTCTACATGCATGGAAAACTCCTGATTTAACACGTGACTTTTTATGCCAGAAGCATGGCTGGTTTTACTTTTTTTAAAACAGATATTGGCATCATAACATATTGCTTATTAATAATTAATATTTTTGCATACAGTATTTCAGTGTGCTCAAAAAAATGTTGATATTATTGGCTATGTTGTTTTAAACTTTTGGTGTCTTTCAACTTAAGAAAATAGCTGCACATATTGTAGTGTTTTCTTAGAAAACACAATCTGTAAAAAAAGCTAATAATTGATCTTGGTTCCTGGGATTAAGTCCTGCTGGAATTTTTTCATGTTGTAGAAGTTATGTTCTTGCGCAATATTTAGGATTGTATTAAGACCTAGTCTCTCAAGCAACATTAAACAGATAATCCTACAAATCCTAGATGATGCAAAGATGAGCAGTCTGCATAATGTGCTTTCACCTTCCTGAAGTTGAAGCTGCTCCTTTTGGGCATTTTCCCACTTTAGTGGGGAAGTGTATTGTTAGGGGAGCAGCAGTCTTTAAAAAATTGGTTTTGATTTCTTCCACAGTTCACGTTGCTCAGATGAGACATCTTTCTGAGACTCTTACAGTTCAGGAGCATTTTGAATAACCAAACATTCTAGTAGACAAAACTTGATAATGTAACGCTATTAAATAAGCAATTACATCCTTAGCTTTATTACCGATAAAACCTGGAACCGAAATAAGATGATTTTACTGTTCCCACAATCCACTTAATTGTTGTTTAAAACCTGAATGCTTTCACCATTTATCATTTCTGTTTGAAGATGAATGTAATATATGCTGAGTTTCTCCACTGCAAAGTTACTATTTTCTTTGTAAATAGCAGGTATTTGGGGGCATTTGCCAATATCCTGTTTCTCCTCCAGTTTTCACCTGCTGGTTTTAGCACCCATTGGTGGATCTTGCCTACAACAGTTATTACTGTGATGTTTTCCTAATGATAACTTTCTTTTTCCCTTATTCCCTCTACATTTCTAAATTGGAATTGCATAAGGAAGAGTTCTCTTTTCTCTCCATTTTATTTATTTATATCAATATGGACTCAGGGATATTTATTTTGTTCTATGATTTATAGCCCAAGACTATCAGTTTTATTTATTACTCAGATTTGTATAGCTTTGGCCATTGGGAGCTACTTCAGGTTGACTTCTGTGTCCTTTCAACCTGTGCTCGTGTTTTCTCAAACACTGCCTTACTTTCCAGTAACTACAATACAGTTCAGGCTCATCTTGCATTTTTCCTGCCTTAGCCCTAAAATTAGCCACTTCTCAAACAAAACAAAACAAATAAACAAACAAAAACAACACTGGGTTTTTTGGAGAGTAGTATTTAGAAACCATGGTCTGAGAGCTGGGTGTGCTCATTGTTATTGGGATGTCATTGCCTCTGGGCCCTCTAGGAAATGTATGTATGTATGTATACAATCTCCCCCACCACCACACACAACACTTTGTCTCTCTATCATCTCTACATCTACCTACTTACCTATCTCTAGATCACCATAAATTGATGTTGATAGCTATGATGTCAATTAAGCATCAAAGATTTTATCCTACCTTTTCCTCTTTCCATATTTGTATTTCTCTCTCTGATAGTCAGAAACCTGGTTCTCATTATCTATAATAATTGACTTACATAAACCTGGTATATACATAAACAAATTTCAGAATTGCTAACCCACATTCCAGTGAGAAACATATTTACAAACTAGAATAGAGTCTTTGTGTATAGTTCTTTTTGCCTTTAATCATACAGTATCCAGTGTAGTATTTTTCTGTTATTTATGTTAGTTGTTTCTTTCCCACCCTCTTTACCATAGTTACATTATGAATCTGTAATATAATTAAAATTTTTTTACTATTCCATTTTGAGTTCCCCCCAAATCCTGGTTGTTTTAGTTGTTTATTTTTTTGAGTATGTGAAACATGTTTATGGTCCTAAAAGCCAAAGGTGTATAAAAAGATATACTCAAAGAAGTATTACTCCCTCTTCATACCTATAACCAAATTTCCATCCTTTTCCCACCTACTTCTTGTTTATAGCCAATCCCTTTAGTTTTTTTTTTTTTTCTTTTTTAGAGAGAGAGAGAGAGTGCCAGGCATGGAGGGAGGGGTATAGGAAGAGAGAGAATCCCAAGCAGGCTCCATGCCCACTGTGGAGCATGACAAAGGGCTTAATTCCACAACCCTGAGATCCCAACCTGAACCAAAATCAAGAGTTGGTCACTTAACTGACTGAGCTACCCAAGTGTCCCCACTTTAGATTTTTTTTTGTCTTAGTCCTAGATTTCTTATGCTCAAATGAGCAGATACGTGTGTATTTTATGAATCCCCTTCTTTCTTTTTTTTTTTTGAATCCCCTTCTTTCTTACAAGAGCTGTAGTATATGTGAAAGTAGCTCTTTTTTCACCTAACAGTATATCCAGATCACTCCAAATCAGTTCATTGAAACTGTCCTCATACTTCTTTATAGCTGCACAGTACTCCATTATGTAGAGGTACCATTGTTTATTCAGCCACTCTTCTGTGTATGAGCATTTAGGTGGTTTCTAGTATTTTGCAATTACTTGTTTGTAGGTATAGGTTTATACATGTAGTTCTCGAGCGGGGGTTGTTGGCTGAAAGGATGGGTGCACATGTAATTTCATTAGCTATTGCCAAACATTCCTCCAGAAGGGTCACACTGGCTTGTATTCCTCCAGAAATGTATGAGAATAGCTGTTTCTTCATAACCTCACCAACACCATGCGTTGTCATACTGAAAAATTTTTGGCAGATTGATAGATGAGAAGTAATACCTCAGTGTTATTTTAATTTGCGTCCTCTAATGATAACTGGGTTTGAACATTTTATTCTTATGTTCAAGGGTTATTCTCAATATCTTCCTATTCCGTTATTTTCCCCATTTTTCTACTGTGTTTTGGTCATGCGTCCCTCATTGGTAACAAGTTCTTTATATATTAGGGGTATTATATTTATAATATATGTTGCAAATATTTTCTTCTAGTATGGCAGATTTTTTACCTTGTTTTGATTTGTTTTTACTTTATTCTGTGTCTCTCCTTTAAGATCCAGCTCAATTTCTGGACTTCAGTGAAGCCTCCCCACTACAACCCTCCCAGCTTGGTAGTTACATCTTCCTCCTCCGAAGTTCCAGAACACTTAAATTTACCTTTTTTTTTTTTAAGATTTTATTTATTTATTTGACAGACAGAGAGATCACAAGTAGGCAGAGAGTCAGGCAGAGAAAGGGGGGGAAGCAGGCTCCCCACTGAGCAGAGAACCCAATGCGGGGCTCGATCCCAGGACCCTGAGATCATGACCTGAGCCGAAGGCAGAGGCTTAACCTCCTGAGCCACCCAGGCGCCCCTTAAATTTACCTTTCAAAGTAACTGGTATCTTTTTAGAGGGTACGTCATATTTCGCCTGGTGTTTTAGTTATTCCTTTTTACTAGACTTGAAACACTTTAAGGACAAGATCAATGTCTTTTCTTCCAACTTCCATAGTGCCCAGTACGTGGTTTAGCACTTAACAGATACAGAGTAAATGAACTTATCAGTTACTTGCTGAATAAATGGATAAGTAAAACCAGAAGTATGGCTTATGATCAGTAGCAGAAGACCTACCCTGCTCTTCACCTGAAGAAGCTTGTGGGTGCATGGTTGTGGGTATGCGCGCATGTGCATGTGTGTGTGTGTGTGTGTGTGTTTAGGCGTGCTACACTATGTGTTTGAGGGTAGGAGGTGAAGGGTCCAGAGACAGAAGTTGCTACTACACCCTCTTTCAATGTGTCTCAATTACTCAAAGTAGGGAAGAAGTGTGGTGGTGGCAATGAGCCTGTGGGGGGTATCTGCCCAGAAAATATTTTGTTTTTTAAATTCCCTCTAACACAAATACCAATTTACTATTACTATGTAGATTCTTATCTACATACCAGTAATCACAAAAGCAGTCACCTATGTCTTATGCATTTTATGACTATTGCTTGTATATTGGTTTGTTAGAGCTGCTATACCAGAGTATCACAGACTGGGTGACTTAAACAACAAATTTATTATCTCACAGTTCTGGAAGCTAAAAGTCTAAAATCTGCATGTCATCAGGGTTGGTTCTTTCTGAAGGCTGTGAGGGAGGCATCTGTTCCAGGCCTCTGTCCTTGACTCCTGGAGGTTCGTCTTCATATTCACATGGCACTTTTCCTAGTGTGTGTCTTCTTCAGATTTCCTCTTCTTATGAGAACCCACCCTAACAGCCTCCTTTTGACTTGATTACCTGTGGAAAGGCCTTATATCTAAATAAGGTCACATTCTGAGGTAGTGGGGGTTAGGATTCAACACATGAATTTCAAGGGGACACAGTTCAACGCATAACCATATGTAAAACATATTAGAAATGCAGCCTAAACTCATCTATCTTTTTTTTTTTAAGATTTTATTTATTTATTTGACAGAGAGAGAGAGCAAGCACAAGCAAGGGGGAGCGGCAGGCAGAGGGAGAGGAGGGAGCAGGCTCAAGCCCAGCAGGGAGCCTGATGTGGGGCTTCATCCCAGGACCCTGGGATTATGACCTGAGCTGAGGGCAAACACTTATCCAACTGAGCCATTCAGGCCCCCCTCCCTCTATATTTTTTTGAAAGATTTTATTTATTTATTTGACACAGAGTGAGAGTACAAGCAGGGGCAGAGGCAGAGGGCGAAGCAGACTCTGCTGAGTAGGGACCCCGACATGGGGCTCAATCCCAGGACTGTAAGATCATGAGCTGAGCCAAAGGCAGGCAGGCGCTTAACCAACCGAGCCACCCCGGTGCTCCTATCTCTTCTTTTGAGAATTGTAAATAATAGGATTTTCAGTTAGTAATACGTTCTCCAGCACAGTGGGCAGTACATCAATGCGAATCTATTTGATAAAGGTCCCAGCTAAGAAGAGGCTGTAAAAACAAGCACGAATAGTGAATTCACCTTGTTTCCACACAGGCATCAGAAACCCCCGAAGACCTCGGGTGCGCCTTGAAGCCTGAGAGCACAGAGGCCGTGTATGGAGCAGCCACTGTGGAAGTGGACATGTTGGCATCCATCACGCTGCAAGTACTGATCAATACCCCGGGGAATATTTCCTGTCTCTGGGTCTTTAAACACAGCTCCCTGAATTGCCAGCCACACTTTGATTTACAAAATAGGTGAGTGGGGAGTGGGGGCGGGGGTGGGGAGCTCCCACAAGGATTTTGGGAGGAAAACTTCCTTGCCTTAGAATGTAGTTCACCTGGAGTTTCTTTTCAAATATCTATCCGTATCCATCGTAACTGTTATCTCCAGTGAAATAATGAACTAAAAATATAGTTAGGGCATGAATACATGGCTTTATGTGTTTATCAAACCTATAGGATATCTAACACAGAAAGTGAACTCTAGTGTAAATTACAAACTTGAGTTAGTGCCAATATTGCTTCACCAATGGTAACAAATATACCACACCTATGTAAGATGTTAACAATAGGGAAAATGTGTGTGTGGGGGGGGAACATATGTGGGATCTCTCTGTACTTTCCACCCGGTTTTTCTATAAATCTAAAATTACTCTAAAAAATAAAGCCTATGTACCTAAAAAATTACATATAGATATAGTTAGGGCCTAAGAAGGCAGTGAGCAGTTAGAAAAATGTAAAAACAAACAGGGAAAGAATATTTGGGATTTTTATGGTCTCTTGTTTTTTTTTAATTGGATCTTGTCTTAAAGATAAAAAGTTAGAAAATGTTCATTACATTCTACTTGCAGTAGCCAGAAGCTTCTTTCTGGGAAATGCTAGGGGAAAGAACATTTGGTTTTAATCTATTTTGTTTCACAGTATGATGAGCAGAATTGCCAGTGATATCCACAAGGTATTTTAATAGGAAACTGATCTGGGTATGATGGAACATGGATCTCGTGATCCAGAAAAATATCTTAGCCAAGAATTGTGATGGAATGGCCAAGTCTGTGTCTGACTCTGTTCTGATTGTGCCCCTCCCACCCACCTGCTATCTGGGTCCCTCTTGCTGAGACCAGATGGGGGCAGGAAGAAAGAGACAAAAGTCATTCAAATGCCCCTTGGTAATTCTAAGACTACTTTTCTCTCCAGTTCTTGGGGTGTTCTGGTGCCCTATGGTGTAGAGGAGTCTCTGTCTTTCCAGAAACCGTGCAGTAAGTGGGACCCAAATGGCCTACAGTGGGTATCCTGCCTGACTGAGGTATGAGGGAACATTTCTGTGACTGACTTGTACCAGACTGTTTGCATTTGTTCCCTTAACGTCAAATAAACTCATAAGTAATTTTTAGGACAGCGGCCATAATTCTGAAGTTTGCTTCTAAATCTTGGAACACATTCATTTTCCTTTCCTCTTTTGAGGCTGTTTTACTCACTTCTGTTTTTTGGTTATTTGTACCTTGGGGTTAAACCAAAGCACTCTTCTATTAAAAATTTTGACTTAAAGAAATGTTCTTGTAATCCTATTAAAATTTTATGCCACAATATTTCCCACTGGATTGAGACCAAAAAGCAAATGCAGGGTTCTTGTCATTCCATGAGATTTTGCCTTTTTTGATTTAGGACCAATGGTCCCATTTGTCAGTCCATGTCACCGGCCTTGACTAATAGGTATTAACTTGACTGATCGGTATTACCTAATCTTGTGGATTAGTTAATACCAAAACTATTTAGCAACTTGTCCACGATAGCGACTTACCATGGAAATCTAGCTCTGGGCTTATGGCTAGAAAGCTTGAATACCTAGGCTGTGATCACTATCTTCCAGTTGCCTATGATATGAATTAAATGTTCACAAATGATACCAGGAGAATGAGTGGTTCAGAGAAAGCAAGCACAGGACCAGAGTGTCTGCAGGCACCAATCAAATATGTCTCCTACTAACCTATGAATAGTATTCTGGAACCAAGCAGCTTGGAGCTCTAGAGCAGGGCAGGGCGTCTCTGCAGAAATGTGCATTTGGATTGCCTGGAGACCTTGTTCAAATTCAGATCCTGATTCAATGGGTCCACTGGGTCTGGGCAGGGCCTGAGAGTCTGCCTCTCAGTGGATGGTGGGCTGAGACTAACACTGTTAGAGAAATCTTACACTCTTGAGTAATAAGCATCTAAAGGTCAGAAAGCATAAATTTACACCCAACATCACTCAACAAACTATTAGAGAATATTGTAAGCTTTAATGAGGACAAGTATCACTGAACACATCGAAGTTTCTTGGAAAAAATTGCTCCTAGACAAATGTATCGGTATCGAGCCCCTAAGAAGTTCAAAGAGCGAACACCGGGCCATCTTTCTCCTTACCTATATGTGATTTTCTCCTTCACATAGGATAATGGCTTGTGTTAGATTTTGCTTGAATTCTTTCATCTACAGAGAGAGTCATACAAAAGACAATGTTCCTTAGCTCTGGGCATCTTGCTCGTACAGTCATGTGGGTCTGTAAGTGGGGAAGTGAGGCTGGTGGCCAGGTGACAGAACATGACTGTGAGGTGCTTGTCACTGAGGGGAATGGTCTGCTCTTGCCAGCAGGAGTGAACCCCCCAAGCCTGCGCATTTTGTCCCTCCAAGAGGCCTGAGAAGCATGGGGAGAATGTGCTGGAATGGAGGTCCCTCACTCTGAGGGGAGGGCCTGAATGAAGTCCAAGTCAAACTAACCAGGCTCCGGCAGAGTGAGAAGCTGCCAGCCCCTGGTGCCACAGTCAGAGATGGAATGTGGGCCCCCTGTGCTGCCCGCTGACTCAGGGTGAAATTTTATGTTTTAGTTTCACACGTTTTCCAAAGTAACCGGTTCTCTTTCTTGTTTTTTTTTCTTCAGAGGAGTTGTTTCCATGGTCATTTTGAAAATGACAGAAACCCAAGCTGGAGAATACCTACTTTTCATTCAGACCGAAGCTACCAATTACACAATACTGTTTACAGTGAGTATAAGAAGTAAGTGCACCTCGCTACTGGGTATTCACAGTATTCCAAAGGAGTGGTTTAGCCCTTGAGCTTCCTGCCAGCTGCTGGGGACACAATATTCAGGTTTCCCTCAATATGTGGTTGAATAGTTGAATTCACTTCAACCATCCGGCATGACCTGTGGACTCTCAGAACATTCTCTGTTCAGCCCCCTTTTTTCAGTGACATGACTGACAGGGAAGAAATGGAAAACATTTTGACTTTGACCTTGGAGTTAGAAGTCCTGGGTTCTTACTCTGGAACTGTTCCTACCACCCTTGGCAGGTCACTTAATCTCCCTGAACCTCAAATTGCCTATCTGTACAATGGGGATAAAAATACATACCTCACAGGATTGAAAGATCTCAGCACCACTCCGTACAGCTCTCTGAGATCGGAAGATGTCCGTGTCCGCTCTAACAAGGTAGTCACCGGCCACACATTGCTCTTGAACACTTGACACGTGGCCAGTGTGACTGAGGACCACGGTGTTACTTTCATTCATGTTAAGATGTTACAAATTGGACTTAAATAACCACATGGAGCTCGTGGATCCTTGATTTGTACAAATGCTAGATCACTCCGCAAACCGCCAGGAACCATCCAAATGTTGTTATCTGCGGAGGCAACTGTGCGGTTGGCAGAATCATCCCGCGAGTGTGCCTTCCGGCTTCTCGTTTCCTCCCAGTTCTGTGCAGGCCTAGGAATTGCTCCCACTCAGCTCCGTAGACACCGAACACTTCAGGTCACACGACACGCAGGGACTAGAGGTAGGTGCCTTCACATACATCCTACTGCCTTTAGGGACTAAGGCAATGCTCCCAAATCTCTAGGTTTATGCCATTTTATATTATATACTTATTTTTTAGATTTTATTTATTTGATAGAGAGAGCATAAGCAGAGGGAGCAGCAGGCAGAGGGAGAGAGAGAAGGAGACTTCCCACTGAGCAGGGAGCCTGATTTGGGGCTCCATCCCAGGACTCGGGGATCAAGACCTGAGCTGAAGGCAGCCACTTAATCCACTGAGCCACCCAGGCACCCCTAGGCCATTTTAAATTAGGTTACCTGGCCACACCTGAGTATGAGGCTTCCTCTTCCTTGTTAAGTGACTTGAAGGCTCGAAGCCAAGGTTCAGTCCACGGTGGTGCCGTGGCTCAGGGATAACCATGGGCGGTGTTCTACACATACCATCCGTGCTGAGGGGGATGCTGCTGGAACCATCTCATTGCCTCACAGCCATTCCCCCTTCACGCGGCTGGGAAAACAGACACACTGGGCACCACTGGAGGCCAGGTCTACGCAGTCTGCACCACTCTGCCCTGGTGCCTGTGGTCCTAGCTACTAACCTAAAGAGCACCTGTGGCCATTTAGATCCCCAGAAGTGTCACCTTAATTGGGGCCGGGGGTGGGGTGGTAGGTTTCTAAAATCGGCCTGTAAGGCAAAAAATTAGGTAGAGTCAAAATTTGTGAGAAGTTCTGAAAAGCCCTTCAGTTTACTCTGATATGTATAGGACCAGAGGCCTGAAAGCTCAAAAATCAAAAGAGAGCTTTTGTTTCTCTTTGATTTTGGTCTTGTTCCCTGTCCCCTCCTCAGTCCCTGATCCCGCTCAGTGGGACAGCAGGTCTCTGTGGTTCAGTTCAGGTCGGAAGGGAATCAACGATTCTTTGCTTGCCGTCTTTCTTTTTTTGCCAAGTGTTTAGAGTTGAGTTTGTGTCAGGTAAGTGGTGTCTCCTGTTGTCTTTATTATATGTAGGGTATCTTCTTTGCACTTCAGATTTATAGTGTAAAAATATAACAACAACTATTCAGGTAAATTGTAACATGCTTTTAACATTCTGGGTGGTGAGGCTAAAAAAAAAATCAGGTGGGGGAGACTTGGCAACAGCCAATGTGAAAAAGAGGAAAGGGTTTACTAGCAAACCACAAGTTTAGCAGTAGCCAGCAGTTAAAGCCTGGTTACCTTAAAAAAAAAAAAAAAAAAAAAGGAAAGCTGAACTTTGGCAGCATTCATGAGAATGGAATGTCTAGGTTCAGGAAATGAATGAATGATTATTCTTCTCAGAAGAATATTGACAAAACAGAGCAGCCAGATAGTGAAGAACTTGGTTAAATTCAAACAGCCGAAGGACTTAACAATGTTTAGCACAGAGAAGAAAATATTTTGAAGGGAGGAGACTGATGGCAGTGTAATGTAACGTACTCTTCTGGCATATGAGTCAGGGAACCTGGCCTAACTAGTTAAAATACCTTGGATGGGGGCGGGGCTCCTGGGTGGCTCAGTTGGTTGGGTGACTGACTTTTGGTTTCAACTTGGGTCATGATCTCAGGGTCATGGGATCAGGCCTATGTGGGGCCTGATCAATGGTCAGAAATTGCAAGAAAGAATAAAAACCATCACATAATGAAAAAAGATATGTGCAATTCATGTAATCAATAAAGGATTAATAATTATAATAGGTAAAGAGCTTCTATAAATCAGTAAGAAAAAACAACAGAAAAATGAACAAAAGATGAGTGGACATTTCACTTTCAGAACATGAAAACTAAATTGTCAATAAATATGTTAAAATAATAACTGAGAAAACCAAATTAAGACCACACTGAGAGGGGTGCCTGGGGGGCTCAGTCTGTCAAGCATCTGCCTTCGGCTCAGGTCACAGTCTCAGCGTCCAGGGATCAAGTCCTTGCTCAGCAGAGAGCCTGCTTCTTCCTCTCCCTCTGCCCCTCCCCCTGCTTGTGCCTATACTCTCTCTCTCTGAGAAATAAATAAGTAAAATCTTAAAAAAAAAAAAAAAGACCACACTGAGATACCATTTTATACCCACTAGATTGTTGAAAATTAAGAAGTCTTGGTCAATATACAGAGCAAAAGGAAATCTCATGTCCTGCCATGTAAGTTAGATTAGTACCACCACTTTGGAAAGCATATTATTGTTATATGTAGAGCAGAACATGCTCATATCATATAAACCAGCAGTTTTCCTCCTAGGTATATTATTAAAGAAACTTACACACCTGCCTCAGTACAGTACAGAATGTTCATAGTACCATTGTTGGCAAATACAGCAGACTGATAACAAGCTAAATGTTCATTGCAAGAAAATGGAATAATAGTAATATATTCACGGATGGAGTGCTCTATAGCTGTAAAAAAAATTAATGTAATATAGCTACATGAAAACCATAAGGCAAAACCACCAACATAAGGCTGGATGAGAAAATGAAGTTATGGAAACCTACATATTGAGGGATACCACATTTTGAAGATCAGAAACAAACAAAACAAACCAATATATGGTTGGGGGACACACATCTATGTGGTAAAAATATTTTTAAAAGCACAGGAATGATAAATACAAGATTCAGGATAAAGTTTACCTAGAATTGAGGTGGTGGGGAGCATAAAAATAGATTTGAAGATATTTATTAATATTCTAGTTATTAAGTCAGATACGGGTCTGTGGGCATTTGTGTTTATTATTATGCTTTGAAATGTACACTTCATATATTCTTTTGTGTGCACATATATAATATTTTTAAACAAAATGTATTATAAGATCAGAGATTGGAATTTAGAACAGGGAATCTTTCTTTTAAAGGAAAAGGTTTGTTGATAAACGGAATGCTCCACCCAGGGAGGTAGTGAACTCCTGTGGCTAGAGGGGGTCTACCCAGAAGTGGAAAGTTTGTACCTTAAGCATTGTGGGGAGCCAAAGATGGGGGTGGGGGGGAGAGGGGAGGTGTGATGGTCCAAAAAGAACAGGAAGCCGAAACTGAACCTCTCAGTTCTCTTCCAATTCTAACTCTCTCCTACTGTATTTCTGTGTTTTTGTATCAGCATATTTCTGCCTACTTCTAGATAAAATAAATCATGGGAAGAAAGCTGGGTCTTAAATATATGAGCATAAACTGTTATTTCTCGTTTTCTTGTTCCTATGCAAATCACTATTTGTATTTTTACATGACCTCACTCCACTTAACTTCAGTTGTCTGTAGGTTTATGAAATATCCCAAGAAATTAGCTAAGAGGACAAATGCTGAAGTAGACATTTCAGCCAGAGTTGAATTTAATATATTGGAATGGAGGAGATATATTATTGTACATATTTGGAGGGGAGCAGAAGAGGCTGCTATGGTATAAAATATTTAACCTTCCTTAATAGTGCAGAATTCTTTTTCTGAGGGGGCTGCTAAGACAATTGGTTTTAAAATATTAAAATGTTACTAATTTATGATACTCTAGACACACTGCTTTACACATTAAGGAGACCTTACTTTAGAAAAATGGAAAATCAGGACGCCCTGGTCTGCATATCTGAGAGCATTCCAGAACCAACTGTGGAATGGGTGTTCTGCGATGCACAGAGTGAAAGGTATGACATTTATAGAGGTAATTACTATTTTTGCTTTATTTTTTGGTCTTTTTCTAATATAGCTGACATCACACTGTATGTACCAATTGGCTCATCAGAAGAATGGGGATGGGATAGTACTTGCTTTACGCTACAGTGATGAAATGAATCAATACACGTTAGCTCATTGCAAGGCTGGCGCCTGCAGATACTCCCATATACGTGTTTTCTTTTGTTTTTCATAGGTGCCATAGCTACGCTCTCACAAAGTGAGAATTCATGCAGTTTGAACTAATAAAAATTTACTAAACAATTTTGATGAAAAATGGTACTAAGCAGGAGAAAAAGTAAAAAAAAAAAAATAGGTTACCAAATGGTAGGAATGTAATCGCAAATTTTAGAGGACAAAGAAGAGATTACCTGTAGATACATATGTAACATAAGCATGGGGGGGAGATGGACAGTCTGCACCCCAAAATAATAATAGTTGTTATCTCAGGGTGGTAGAAATATGGGCAAGTAAAATTCTTTGGATTTTTCTGTATTTTCCAAAATTTCTACAGTGAACTCAATTACTGTTGTCTTATAATAAGAAAAAAAATATCATGAAGGAATGATATGTCAACAAAGAAAAGAATACATTTGGCTAAAGTGATAAGGGGGAGAAACGTAATCACCCACAGGCTCCAAAAGCAATCCCTGCTTTCGGAAAGGTAGTGGTTAGGGTAACTCCCTGGGAGGAATCCAAGTCTGTCTTATGCTGAGAAGAGGGTGTGAGGGGCATGGGATAGGGATGAGAAGGTAAGGGTTAGAGTGGGAAGACGGTGGGGGTGGGGATGATGGGGTGGAGTGGGGGCTGAGGGTGGGGCTGAGGGGTGACAGTGAGGGCACCAGGGTGGGGGCCCGGTGGAGGTGGTGCGGGGGTGGAGGGAGTGGGAGGGCATGGCAGTGGGGATGAGGAGGTGAGGGTGGGGGGCTGAGGAGGGATAAGGGTCTGAGGAAAGGGGGTACCGTGTGAGGTTCTGAGACCCACTGAATTCCCTCCTGCGTCTCGCCATGCCTCTTCCCTGTGAGCTCTGCGGATGGGTGACTTCTGCAACATTCTTCTTTTCCTCTCCCCCATAGTCCTCTTTTGGGCTTCAAAGAAAAGATACCCACCTTGTTGTGCTGTATTGAAACCTAATGGTGCTTTTCCTTTTCTCTTGTCTTTTTTTCCCTCTTTCTTCTTTCTCCATTCGTTCTCTTTTTCTCTCTCAACAACAAAAAAAGAGGGGCACCAAACC